>NC_064638.1:811885705-812534455 GCF_023864345.2 Schistocerca serialis cubense | reverse complement strand
ACCGTGATGTTTACACAAAGTAGTACAAACACTTGAGCATCCACTGTTACACTGTAAACTCAATATATTAACGTGATTGGACTACCTGGACCATAAAATGTAATAAAAATGTGGTGAAGTAGAGCTACTATCCAAAAGTATGTGCAACAGATGTAAACAAATGTAAAAGCCTGCACTTACAAACTTAGTACTCAGAAACTGATTGTAATTATTGTTCAGCTAAGTTTAAAGATGCAGGATTCTTGTTAGTATCTACATGAAGTCTGGGAACACTTTCAGTTATTTATTACGCATGAACTAAACATTATACAGATGTCATACAATTGCATTTTGAAGAGAAATTCTGAACGTTGTTTTTATAAACTTTAGATATGCGATCCACGAGTGACCTGGCAGACATCAATACGGTAATCTAATTCATGCTATACCTGTCCCAGCATGGAATCGTCGACTGCGGCAGTCGCTTCCCATATTCTCTCCCAGATCTGTGCTACATCATGTGGTAGAGGCGGTACATACACCATATCTTTAATGTGGCCCCACAGAAAAAAGTCACACGGCGTTAGATCTGGTGTTCGGGGAGGCTGTTTCACGAAACAGCTCTCCCCTTCAGTAGCTCAGCCAAACCATTGCTGCGGCAGCTCCGTCTTCAGATACCCATGAACTTCACGATGGAAATGGGGTGGAGCCCCGTCCTGCTGAAAGATGAATGGATAGTTTGATTGCATTTGAGGCATCAGCCATTGCTGCAACATGTCCAAGGAGGAATATCCAGTGGCAGTGCACTCGGCAAAGAAGAATGGCCCATACAGTTTTCGACGTGACAAGGCACAAGAAACATTTACCTTTGGGGAATCACTCTCAAATTCAATGCATTGGTGTCGATGCTTTGTACCCCAGATTCGACAATTATGCCTGTTCACTTTCCCATTAGTGTGAAAAGTGTCTTCATTGCAAAAAATTAAGCGATCAACAATGCCATCATCATCCTCATTCAATTGTTGCAACTGCGAACAAAACTCAAATTGCTTGTCTTTGTCATCATCATTGAGCTTCTGCACTAGCTCCAATTTGAATGGTTTCATAGACAGCTTTTGTCGCAGAGCTTTCCAAACTGTCATTGGAGCCATTTTGAATTCATGGGATGCATGATGCATGACGAGGCACAGCCACCATTTCTTTGGACTTCTTATGAATGTCTCTTGCACGCGCTCCACATTCACTTCATTCACACTGGGACATCTGCTTCTCTTTGCCGGGCACAATCATCCTATTGTTATGAATTTGTTATGCTAGTGGTAAATGGCCTTCCTTGTTGGTGCTTCTTACCGTACTTGGTTCTAAACATCAATTGAACAGCTGTAACACACTTGTTGTTGTCGAACTCCAACAACCAGAAAGCTCACTCTGCACCTGAACTCAACACCCAGAAAGCTCGCTCTGCACCTGAAGTCACCATGTTTGCGACTAGCACAGACTATTGGCAAATTACCAAACTACGTTATGGCGGTATACATGAAAACAAAACAAAAAAATAACTTTCAGGGTTTCTCTTCAAAATTAAATATGTATGATATTTGTACAATGTTTGGTTCTTGTGCAATAAATAATTAAAAGTGTTCCTGAACTTTATGTACACCCTTTATTTTGGTGATAATAACTGTATTATTTTGGCATGTTAACCATTTTAGAAAGATTGTGACAGTTTTAATTATAAATTCTGTAAGTTGTTTTAGAAACCCAATCAACTTTTAATTGTAAACTTCAAAATTACTGTTTGAAACAATAAAGCCATGATGTGGCTTGTATTGTCTCAGACTTTGTAAGGTCAATGTCAGTTTATTAGGCTAAGACAGCAGCTCTTCTGGGATTTGTGAAGAGTAATCTGCTTTTACAAAAGGTGAGTGTATATGAAATTCCATGTAAGTGTGGTAAAAGGTGCATAAGACAAACTATACACACTGTAAAAGAAAATTGGAGTGAACACAAGTAATACACCCATCTTCTACAACTGTGGCTGAATATTGTATTTCAACTTTAATTCCATGGATTATGGGAAAATTAAGATACTGGTCACAGCCCCCTCGTACTGAGATTCAGTGGCCAAGAAAGCCATGGAAATACAATTAGCAGACAACTGGCTCATCTGAGACAAGGGTTTCCAAATTGACAAATCATGGTAACCATTTTTTCATGTCTGTCTCTCAAAGAAAATATTGAAAGTCTTCATGCCATCTATAATTATCAATAACACTTTGTAAGTGCTGTGGATTCACTGAATCTACACTTGCTTTGTTTTACTTTTATATCCATCAAGTTTTATCTATGACATGATGCTAAGTGCGTTTACTCCACAGTGTGTAAAGAGATTTTTTAAAGAAAATGATCGTGTGGCATTGGTGGCTGGAACGCCATATCCAGGGGAGTTCGGCCACCTGAGTTGCAAGTCTTATTCCAGGTGATGCCACATTAGACGACTTGCATGTTGGTGATGATGAAAAGATGGTGGTGGTGGTGGTGGTGGTGGTGGTGGTGATGATAACACAAAACCAGTCCACATACGGAGAAAATCTCCACCGTGGCCAAGAATTGATCCTGGGCCTGCTGCGTGGTAGGCAAACATGTTTTCACTCAGCTAAGCAGGCAGACAGAGATTTAAAAACTTCCAAGTGCATCACCTTGAGAATATTTCAAAGATTCTCAGCCAGAACATCGGAACATCAGTTGAAAATATCTCGGATACATGTCCAAAAAAATGAGGAGAGATTTAAAATTACTGTTTGAAACAATGAATGCTCTCCTGTTTCAGTTGTTAAAACACATACAAGGTACAGTGGGAGCATCCATGGTAAGAGTACTGTTGTCTCAAAATTTTGTACGGTCAGTGTTAAGTCATCTTTATGGCGCAAATAAACAAATTATTAAGTTCATTTACGTTTCGGCTACATCAGTTACTAGATTTGATAACCTGACGTGTTGATCCTGATATTACAAAGAGCCCAGACTTACTTTAAGGTGGAGGCAGTTTACAGCAGCCTACACATCTCTAAATATGATCATCAAGAAATAGCAAGTTAAGTATCCAGTTTGGATGCCATTAAAGGGGGCTATATTTTAACACCTCAAAAACAAGCATTAATCTGTTTCTTGTTACAAACTAAATATTTTCGTAAGTGAAACCTTACGTACACTATTGAGTTGAGCATTCTCAAATTAATCGACTTAGATATTTTGTTGAACATTTTCTCTTGACGGACAGAAAATTATGGAGAATAACTAGCACTCCAGCTGTGACAGTATCGGTTCTGCATGACAGAAACAAACAAACAAACAAGCAGTGTGGCACGCACCAATACAACAAATGTGGCAAGCCATTCAAGAATCATGTGAGTAACATATGTTTAGTGACCCTTCTGTGTCTAATTAGATGGTGATCAAGAGCAGCCCACATAGCCACAGATCTTGTACTGTCTTGGACAGTATCACTATACAGATATTTTCACAGAAGAGTCTGGTATTTCATTTTCCGTAGTCTTAACATAGCAATATCTTTTGTGTTGTGCTATGCTTCAGGATAAAACAAACAGTAAAAACCAGGGTCCTGTAGCACTATTGTGTTGGCAACCATTTGCTCACCACGTCTTCCTTCTTTAGCATCACCGTCAGCTTATTCCGAAACCATGGCTGCGTTTCCCATGTCAGCTGATAGGACCATGAAGAGAGGCTCACTGCATAGCATGCAATGGCCGTTGTGCTCAGCCCTAATTAATTCATTTTGGGTGGGTGCAGTTTCGATTTTGAAAAGACAGACTCATTTCATTCAAAGTCATCATGAACACCTGCATTGTAGAGAGGGTGATCTGATGGTCAGTCTTATTGTCATCTCATTATTTGTGTGTACTCCAGTCAAAGACTCTGTACACATGTTCTCCCAACTCTTTGTCAGCATAAGTTTAAACAATCGAAATTCAGTTACATGGAACATGCAGAATATGACTCCATCTGAAACAGTTTAATGTTCACTCAATTACCACTAAATTGTAAACAAGATCTCAGTTCAGGAAGGCTAGTTATCTCCAGAAGACTTTGCAGTGATTTAAAGACTTGTTGACCAGAAAAAAAGAGTAAATAATGACTT
Source organism: Schistocerca serialis cubense (assembly GCF_023864345.2). NCBI lineage: Eukaryota > Metazoa > Arthropoda > Insecta > Orthoptera > Acrididae > Schistocerca > Schistocerca serialis. The sequence continues at coordinate 812,530,317 of NC_064638.1, read as the reverse complement.
CACAATTATGAATCTGCAGAACTGAGTGATCTAAAATGTGTTAGATGACCATTCTAAAATAAATAATTTCTGGATAAATCTCTCTCCCCCCATAACAGAAACTTCCCAATGAAAATACAAAGTGTGCCACCAATATAAAATTATATATACTAAGGGAAATGGAACTATAAATAACGACTAGGACAAGTATAGATCACATAATATTGAAAAATCCAGCTCATTTTGTTCTATGACAACAGCTTCATGGAGAAGTCGTTTTCGTAATTTCTTCAAAATACTAACAACAAAGGTATAGTTGATAATATTTCAAGCAAAATTCTAAAAGCTTGTTCTGACATAATTGTTACATTATGTTATATATGTAATGATAAATTTCAGAAGGAGTTTTTCAAGAAAGATTTGTTTGTTGCTTTTGAACATGTGGCAGTACAGTCAGGCCAATAGCCTGGTCATGGGCTTGAACCACAGACTTTACCTTTTGTTGTTGAACACAGCTATGAAAACCGAAGTAATGCAGATATGAATAATTATTGACTCGTTTCATAGTTAATACACCCATGTTCCAGAAAAACAGAACACCCTGAATGACTAAAGATAGGAAGTTCATATTCACAGGACATGTACATTAGTATGTCCTGCAGGAATGATCAGCATTTCTGTCACCTCAGTTCAGCATGTGTCCTTTTGCCTAGTAGGCACAGGGTCCGCCATGGATCCTGATAACTTGTTCCATGCATGATGGTATCAGTGCATATAAGGCGCAAATCGAGTCCTGTTGTGTAGCAATCTGTGCTGCATTCACCTAGTTCCGAAGTTCATCTGTGGTGGTTGAGAGTGGGTCACAGCGCTGCACCCCTCATTTCACCATATCCCACAAATTTTCAATTGATGATGAGTCTGGTGATCTGGCAGGCCAGGGCAAAAAGGCTGATATTCTGTGACACTAAGAAGGCACATGTTCACGCAGCAGCACGTGGTCATGCATTGTGTTGCTGAAAACTGGCGTCTAGGGCAACGTGCAAAATGGGTATGACTACGGGTTGCAGGATGTCATTCACGTAAGTCACACTGGTCACAGTACCCTGGACACACAGCAACTGTGATTTGTGGTTTTACCCAATAGCACCACACATCATGAGGCCTTGAGTTGGCACTGTATGTCTGGTGTGAATGCAGTTGCTGTGATGCTGCTCCTCCTGTCTGCAACGAACAAAAATGTGGCCATCATTTTCAAACAACAGAATGTGCATACATCCGAAAACGCTATCTGAGGCCTTTCCTGTCCCCACTGACATCGTTCCATACACCATTGCCATTTAGAATGTTTCTGCAGATTTGTCAAAAGTAGACTGGTAAGTGGATGACTCACACATAATCCATGCTGTAACCAACAGTGACGGACTGTCACCCCCGATAAGGTACGGTGTGTTCAACTGTTGCACCATAACCGAGGAGGATGCAGATCTGTTCTGCAATGCCATTCAGATGTGGTGTCGATCTTCTCGGGCGGGGGGGGGGGTGGGGTGGGGGGGTGATACGACCTGACCCATCTTGTGTTCTACGACCTTCCGCGAATCATTCTGCACACATTGGTTGCACTACCAAGATAATTCGTCCCACATGAGCATTAGTTTCCCCGATGGATGCATCACATTCTCTCAGGCCAATGATGCGCCCTCTCTCAAACTCACTGATTTGGTGGTACAGTTCACTCATACATCTGCGAGGCATCCTGCATGTCTACTCATGTCGCACCGATCCATTACCTCCAGCCGCAGACACATTTTCTTCAAAGGTGGTGTGCTGCAATATTGATGTTGATCTTGAACCTGTGGGTCGACGTGATCCAGATACTAATCATTTCTGCAGAGTATACTAATGTACATGTCCTGTGAATAAGAACGTCCTATTTCTAGTCATTCAAGGCATTCTGTTTTTTCTAAACATGGGAGTATATTTTTCACAACTCTTTAAAAAGGTAATTTATCCAAGATTGCTTGAGCATTTCTACATTGCATTGTAATACAGGGTGTTTCAAAAAGAATGTATGTATTACAAATTATTATATTGTCAAAACTATTGATTGCTGTGCCATGGCTCAGTTATTGGAAAACCAAATGCATAGTCTAGTCCATATTCATTGCCACAATCAAACTAGGGAAAATCTAGGATGGAATAATGGCAGTGTTAATGTAAAGGACAGACTTTTGTTCATCATATAGAGATGTTGAGCCACAGATAGGCACAACAAAAAACTGCTAAACATGTCAGCTTTTGCCGGAAAGGCATCCTTCTAAAGTAGACAGCATGTGTTATCTAATTTAGAACAGTGTTCATATTCATTGCTGCTAGATGTCAGTTGTCTTCTGTTTACTTGGGGTACCATCACCTGTTGCAAAATGGCTTCTCCATGCAGAAATAATTGTGTGTTCTCGACGTTGCAAAGTCATTTCAAGTTCAGGAACCAAACTGACCCTCCAAATGGATGGAACATTCGCAGATGATATCAACAGATTTTAATTATCTTGTGTATGTAAAGGGAAGAGTCTTCGTGTTCGCAACAAAAATATCTTACAAATTCAGACTGCTTTTCAGCATAGTCCTACAAAAGTCAAATATCATGCCAGTGGGAGTTAAAACTGCCTACAACTTCAGTTTAGTGTGTTTTGAGATGTCAGTGGGTTCTGAAGTTTCAAAAGTTCATCTGTTACAGTATCTTTGTCATGGCAACAAACTGAAGTGTTTGGCATTTTCTGACATACTTCAGAATGCTATTGTCAATGATAACACTTTTGCACAATCCGCTGTGTTCAGTGATGAGGCAACAATCCACTTCAGTATAAAAGTAAACAAATATGATGTTTCAATTTGAAGCCTACAGAACTTGCATGCACACAGTGAACACGTACGAAATTCACCCAAAGTCAATGTGTTTTGTGCGATAACCCACTCATTTGTTTACAGCCTATTCTTATTAGATAGAAACACAGTTAACAGTCAGCAGTATCTTGCTATGGTGCAAAACTGGTTGTTTCTGAGGCTGAACGAGGACAACTTAAATTTTCAACAATACTGGGTAAATCCCCCCCCCCCCCTCACCACTGAAGTCACCAAGTGTGTGAATATCTGAATGAAACTCTACCGAACTGTTGGAATGGTTGTCAAAAAGCCAGCGACATAGCACTTAGCTGGCCTCCGTGGTCACCAAATTTGACACCCTGCAACTTATTACTATGAGGTTTCATTAAGAACGTTTCTACACCATCACAACCACAGAACCCAGAAGAGTTGAAGAACTTGATCCATACAGCCTTAACATCAGTGATGATGGACATGTTTATCTGAGTACGGGAGGAATTCAGGTATCAATGTAATATTGATTGTCTTATTGGTGGAGGACATATTGAATGTCTATAATCTAAACTTGAGAGATTCAAAATATGTATCCCAAGTTTCATAGTTGTACGACTTACACTTTAATAAATACATGCATTTGAAATATGTATATTCTATTTGAAACATCCTGTATATTTCATTAGTTGTATTCCATGGATCCAATGGAAGGAGCTCTCTGTGATGAAAATAGATGGCAAGAATGTATGTGCAGTTCAATGAAATGACATAACATTATAAAATATTATTGTATTACAGTACTAATTTAACTATAAAATAACACAAAACATTAATTTTAGAAGTTTCCATAAAGATAATGTTCAGCCATGTGGAAAGAATTGTCTGACACAAAAGAACTAGAGCTGGTCCCACTGGCATGGTAGCAGAGTCATCAAAGGCATTTTTTTCCCTCAAGATTCATGGTGAAGGACAACTTCTCCACTTCCTGCCACAACTGAACTACTTTTCCCAACTCAAATTTAACTGCTCATTTTCCATATCCTGGACATTTACCTCCACGTCACTGAAAACCACATCTGAACCTCAGTCGATTTAAAATCAACCAACATCCTAGTTGAACAAAATGACATCGCCAAACCACTGTCCGTACATGATGGTTCCTACCTGTGCAATAGCAATAGTTTCCACTGTAAAGCCTGCCCAATGCAACCCCCCCGCCCCACTACCACCTCTCCATCCCCACCACTGGTAACTCTTACAGTATCCAAGACAGAGTAACTTTTGGAACCACACATATTGTTCATCAACTAACTTTTTTTCCACTATACAGTTAGTGCTGGGTGGGATGGTTTGTGTGCATCAGTGACTCTGAGGGTTATGCCACACTTCATATGAACCCGAAATCTTTCAGAAGCTGTTAGCAACAGACATGGCACTTCAAACCACATACAGCTGTACACCGTCAGAAGACCACTATGCCATCCCCTTTACCAATGTGGGCAACTTCACATAAGTTAGGAAAAACAGTACACAGAAAGTTGTTCCAAGTCAAAGAAAGTGGCAACTGATGAGCCTTCTCCCTTTCTGATGGTTATTTTACTGTCGAGAATATTGAGATCCACGTGGAGGAACCAGAGAGCCGGGCACCGTCTTATGTTCCCCCCTGACCTCTCGGATAAATTACCTCCACCGAGGAAGGAGGACAAGGACAATAATTGCTAATCAATGGCTCCCATAGGAACTTCTGTGTTGCATGGAACTTAAGTGATTTCCAGTCATATTTGGAAGAAATATAGCTCCCGGCCCAGCAGAGACCATTCGGCATCTCTTACAAGAAACTCCTTTTAAAGTCATTGATACACTTGCATTAAGGGGCTATCACGACTACAAGAAGCATTTATGTTGATGGAGACAGGACTAAGGGTAGTGTGTGGGTCTTTTGTCAATGTCAGAGCCATTCCTCTCCTGTCCTTGTGCCAGGGCCATACAAGCAGTTGCAGTGGAAGTTCTCACAACAGTTAAAATCACAAAGTGTTCTCCATATCTTCGGCCTCATGATCTGTTGGATGCAGGTACACTGACAGAACTCTTCTGGGCACTTCTCTGCCCATTCCTCCTTGTGGGGGATTTCAATGCACACAATGTACTGGGTGGCTTGGCTACCACTTGCTCCAGGGGTCGAATTACCGAGTGTCTCATCCATTCAGAGAATATCTGCCTTTTGAACTAAGAGGAATTCCTGGAAGGAATTTGTGAATTCCATTAAGCGGATCATTTCCACTGCTCTAGTTTGAGACTCAGTAAGATGAATTCCAGGCAAAGGCAGCTTACATCCCCTTACGGCCTTGTTGAGAAATAGGGTTTTGTAGACACACCCAGAAGACATGGCTCAACTTTGCACTGATCATTTTTTTACCGTCACTGTGTCATTGAGATGAACCAGAGTATTCCAGGTGTTTTGTAGGACTGAGGAGATGAGGAGGCTCTGCTACATTTTATGTAATGAGGATGTATGCAGTCTTAGAACTGGAATCAGCTCTGTCCACAGCTGGAGACAGTGTTCCAGAACACGTGGTCAACCACAGCCTCGTCTGTCTCCTTGAATGCAGAGGTCATCTGTGCTGCTCCCAATGCAGTTTCAGGTGCTTCGGTTCTGCTCTTGACAACTTAATTGTACTGGAGACAACAACACCTGGTTGGTGGGTCTTTTTACCTTGAATAACTGTACAAAATCACTTGGAGGTACAATATTCTTCATGGATGGGGTCCACCTGGACATCTGCTGCTTCTTATCCAATCTTTTCAGTGCTTTCAATGTTGCACTGATGATCCCTTGTCTGATTGCTGTGTTATGGAGAGCGGGGTTCCCAAAGGAAGTGTACTCACTGTCACATTGTTTGCAGTCACTATCAGTAACACCACCTCCACAGGAGGTAGTCCTATTAAATGCTCATTGTTTGTGGATGACTTTGCAGTCTTCTACTCTGTCTCAGATCTTACAATGACAATGAGGTAATTACAGTTGACCACCTGGAGGCTGGAAGCTTGGGCCAGTAAAACTTGTTTTAGGTTTTCATTAGAGAAGACTACATGTATCAGTTTTAACTGTGCTCGTTGAAGTTTAAGCAACCAGAACTCACAGTGGGAGACAATATTTTCATTTTAAGGACAATGTGCACATTTTGGCCCTAATGCTTGATTCTAAATTAACTTGGCTACCACACCTCAAAGACCTGTGGACAAAGGGCTTCAAATCATTGGATATTTTAAAATGCCTCTGCAGAAAATGTGGGGAGCTGGCAGGTCCCTCTTCTTGCAGTTTTACAGGGCATTTGTCAGTCCACAGTTACTTTATGGCAGCATGGTTTGTGGATCAGCCCTTATTTCCTACCTCAAGATGTTAGACTCTCTCCAACATGAAGGTATTTGATTATCGACTGGAAGCTGCCGGACCAGCTCAGTTTAGAGTATGTGGGTGTCTGGACCCCACCCCAATGAAATTACAAGTGACCTAATTGCCATGCAGTGAAACTGAAAAAAGATATTTTAATTTTCAGTCATATAATGAGAAAGGCGTATGTACTGTTGATAAGTCAGCAAGACCATCAATACATTTAAACTGTTGATATATCAATAACCCCATCAGAATCGCTCATCCCTACTTTAGCAAGATACACTACTGTACATTGTTGGCCTTGCTTGAGGTCAGTTATTGTTTTGTTGATCAGTTTAGTTCTTACTTGCTGTTGAATTTAATGTAAGCGCTGCAATTTATTGTTTTCGTGCTGTGTGCTGTTATGATAGTTTCTAATTATGCATAAGTTCACGACAAGAAAGAAGAGGAAAACCAATTGTGATTCATCTGCTAACATTATGGTAGATTAAAAATATATATGCCCTGCTATAATGGCCTAATTCCTTGAGTGTTGCAGTTTAAAGTTAGCACTGGAGTCATAATTAGGGGACTGGTAGAACTTTTGGGTTGACATATTTCAGTATTTCATGAGGCAGCATAGTGGTAAACATCATTACAAATAACATTAAACTAAAGTCAGTGCACAAAAATACACTGCAATTTGCCTGTGTCACCCAAAAATCGCATTGAACAACAAAAATATCACCTAAATGACATAGTTACATTTATTTAAAAAAAAGTTGCTCAAAATTTTATCATTAGTAGCCCAAATAGCTAAATGTCACCCAGTCTGGTCACCTGTGTGGCATTCTGTTATGAAAAGCAGTTCTCGTATGGATCATTGGGGTTTTTGGAGATTGGAAGAGGTATGTGATGATGGCACATTCTATAATTTGTTTGTTACAAAAATACAACAACCTGTGGTCAGGGGAGGGGGGGGGGGGAGCGTCTTCGATTAATAATCAAAATGTCCTTGATCCTGCGTTCGAAACCTGCCTCTGCTTAAATTTAGATAAATAATCAGCATTGGCAGATGAAGACTTCTAGCATAAGAAGTCAGTCTCATCCTGCCAACAGCTTTGTCAAAGAGTGTGGAGGAGTGCAGAGGTCCTTGGGGTGGAAACTGCCCCTAAAGCTGGAGGAATCAGCAATGATCGATGGCATGACGATGCAGAAGGCAATGGAAACCACTGCATTAAAGACACATAACGTGTATCCACAGAACATGTGACCTGTAATTGAAAAATTGTCATGACAACCTCTCCATTGGCAAAAGATTCTGGAATAGTCCCCCATTCAGATCTCCAGGAGGGGACTGCCAGGGGGGAAATGACCAAGAGAAAAAGATTGAATAACCAAAAAAAGGTTACATTCTATGAGTCAGGGTGTGGAATGTCAGAAGTTTGAATGTGGTAGGGAAGCTAGAACATCTGAAAAGGGAAATTCAAAGGCTCAACCTAGATATAGTAGGGGTCAGCGAAGAAAAATGGGAAGAAGACAAGGGTTTCTGGTCAGATGTGTATAGGGTAATATCAACAGCAGCAGAAAACAGTATAACAGGAGTAGGATTCGTTATGACTAGGAAGGTAGGGCAGAGTGTGTGTGTTACTGTGAACAGTTCAGTGATAGGGTGTTCTTGTCAGAATTGTCAGCAAACTAACACCGATAATGATAGTTCAGGTATACATGCTGATGTTGCGAGCTGAAGATAAGAGATGGAGAAAGTGTATGAGGATATTGAAATGGTAAAAAAATATGTAAAAGGAGATGAAATCTAATAGTCATGGGGGACTGTAGGAGGAGTGGAAGAAAAGGTTACTTGAGAATTTGGGCTAGGGACAAGCAACGAGAGAGGAGTAAGATTAGTTGAGTTCTGTAATAAATTTTGGCTAGTAATAATGAATACTCTGTTCAAGAATCACAAGAGGAGGAAGTACACTTGGAAAAGGCCAGGTGAGATGGGAAGATTTCAGTTAGATTACATCATGGTCAAACAGAGATTCCGAAATCAGATACTGGATTGTAAGGCATACCCAGGAGCAGATATACACTCAGATCACAATGTATTAGTGATGAAGAATAGGTTGAAGTTTAAGAGATTAGTCAGGAAGAATCAATATGCAAAGAAGTGGGATACGGCAGTGCTAAGGAATGACAGAATATGCTCAAAGGATACAGGTACAGCAATAATCAATAGCTCAGTAGGCAGTACAGTTGAAGAGGAATTGATATTTATAAAAAAGGCAAACACAGAAGTTGGAAAGAAAAACATAAGTACAAAGAGGGTAACTGTGAAGAAACCATGGGTAACAGAAGAAATACTTCAGTTGATCGTTGAAAGAAGGAAGTACAAAAATGTTTAGGGAAATTCAGGAATACAGAAATGCAAGTCACTGGGGATTGAAATAAATAGGAAGTGCAGGGAAGCTAATATGAAATGGCTGCATGAAAAAAATATGAAGAAATAAAAAAAGAAATAATTGTTGGAAGGACTGACTCAGCATATAGGAAAGTCAAAACAACCTTCGGTGAAATTAAAAGCAAGGGTGGTAACATTAAGAGTGCAGTGGGAATTCCACTGTTAAATGCAAAGGAGAGAGCAGATAGGTGGAAAGATTACATTGAAGGCCTCTGAGAGGGGAAGATTTGTCTGATGTGATAGAAGAAGAAACAGGAGTTGGTTTAGAAGAGATAGGGGATCCAGTACAAGAATCAGAATTTCAGAGAACCTTGAAGGACTTAAGATCAAATAAGGCAGAGGGGATAGATAACATTCCATTAGAATTTCTAAAATCATTTGGAGGAGTGACAACAAAACAATTATTCATGTTGGTGTGTAGAATGTAGGAGTCTGGTGACATACCATCTGACTTTTGGAAAAATATCATCCATACAATTCTGAAGACTGCAGGAGCTGACAAATGTGAGAACTATCACACAATCAGCTTAACAGCTCGCGCATCAAAGTGACTTACAAGAATAATATGCATAAGAATGAAAAATAAAATTGAGGATGTGTTACATGATGAACAGTTTGGCTTTAGGAAAGATAAAAGCGCCAGAGAGGCAGTTCTGATGTTGCGGTTGATAATTGAGGCAAGACTAAAGAAAGATCAAGACACCTTCATATAATTTGTCAACCTGGAAAAAGTGCTTGACTATGTAAAATGGTGCGAGGTGTTCAAAATTCGGAGAAAAATAGGAGTAAGCTATAGTGAGAGATGGATAATATACAATATATGTACAAGAACCAAGAGGGAATAATAAGAGTGAATGAACAAGAACGAAGTGCTCTGATTAAAAAGGGTGTTCAATCTGTACATTGTACAAGGAATGGTGGAGATAAAAGAAAGATTCAAGAGTAGAATTAATATTCAAGGTGAAAGGATATCAGTGATACAATTCGTTGATGACATTGCTATCCTGAATGAAAGTGAAGAAGAATCACATAATCTCCTAGATGGAATGAACAGTCTAATGAGTACAGAATATGGATTGAGAGTAAATTGAAGAAAGACAAAAGTAATGAGAAGTACTAGAAATGAGAACAGCAAAGAACTTATCCCGGATTGATGGTCATGTGTAGATGGAGTTCAGTGATTCTACTACCTAGGCAGCAAAATAACCAATGATGAATGGACCAAGGAGAACATTAAAAGCAGACTAGCACTGGCAAAAAGGGCATTCCTGGCCGAGAGAAGTCTACTAGTATCAAACACAGGCCTTAATTTGAGGAAGAAATTTCTGAGAATAAGTGTTTGGTGCACAGCATTGTATGATAGTGAAACACGGACTGTGGAAAACCAGAACAGAAGAGAATCGGAGCATTTGAGATGTGGTGCTGCAGATGAATGTTGAAAATTAGGTGGGCTGATAAGGTAAGGAATGAACGGGTTCTGCAGAGAATTGGAGAGGAAAGGAATATGTGGGAAACACTGACAAGGAGAAGGGACAGGATGATAGGACATCTATTAAGACCTCCATGGTATTAGAGGGAGCTGTAGAGGGTAAAAACAATAGAGGAAGACAGAGATTGGAATACATCCAGTAGATAATTGAGGAGGTATTTTGCATTTGCTACTCTTAGATGAAGAGGTTGGCACAGGAAAGGAATTCTTGGTGGGCCGCATCAAACCAGCCAGAAGATTGATGACTGCATGTTTTTATGATACTAATTATGAAAGTTTTTTGAAATTTGTTACTGTTTGTTGGACAATTAACTCATAAATGCACTTAAACAATGATAATGCTTCACTGATTAGCAATCAATTGTTGTACATGGTGAAGAAAGGGACTGATTGCGTAAAGGAGAGGAGAACTCATTATGATCGAAACTCAGGGTTGAAATATCGCCATATTAGGAAAAGGATAGATTGTACTCATCATAAAGATGACAAGTGACAGTCTGACTTTCATATATCTTGAAATAGTTTCTAATTTGTTTGAAGACCTGAAAGTGTTAATAGATGTGTTTCTTATATGTTAACTTTGTGATATAAACTGTATGCCTGTATATTTTAATGGTTTGTTCCATACGAAAAAATTGTGTGTCATTCTGTGACATGGCAAAGGTTACAGAACACCAAAAAGTGGTGGCCACACTTCTGGATGCCATTTTTCCCTGTCTGGCCTATTTCTGCTCTGGCAGATGGCATCCTATCATGACCGTATGCCACTTGTCTGGAAACTCCATGAACTCCATGTTACTCCATGTAAAAGTTGTCACAATGTATGTACGAGGGAGCACTCCATAAGGATTTATGCAATTTTCATTTGTGAACAAACTTAAACAAAAAGATAACAGTTTGTTTAATAAGACAAGATGTTGTTATGATTTAAAACCAGAATGCTCAGAGTAGTGTACAGCTTATTATATCAATATTTATAAGTTTATTTTTGAAACTCTGTTGATATTCTGATGTTACTAGTAACTCATCATGTAGAAGCATTTAATTTTTTAGGACAACAGTGTTATTTGTGTCATTCCAGTCTGTATTTTGTAAATACTTCTTTAATTCCTCAATTTCTTTTATTTATTACTCTCGCCTTTTCCCAGCTCTTTTAACGTCTTCATGCAGCATCTTGGGTAGTGTTTGTGTAGTTTCTCTGATGCTTTACCAAATCTAATGAGGTGGATGGTGCAGACCTGCTTAATTGCCAGGCTGGCTACCCCTTAACACAGGATGGCATATGCAGGGCAATGGGTCATAAAACAGCAACAACTCGACTGTCATGAAATAAATTGAGCTCAGTTAGAAAATACATTTTCATATTTAATAAGATGCTCATATAGTGATTGAAGGTGGTGACTTGATGCTGTGTGGTGGTCTCCAGGCAACAGTGACTACCTCAGCATAATAGAAGGCCATATGCTTGACTGCAGCAGTTCACGGTCACCAGGTAGGAGTGCTGGCTCTGCGAAGCGGCAGTGTTAACATGCACATCGTGGACCTGGGGCAAACATCAGGTGTTGATAGCTAGCAATCACGTTTGTGTGGAGTGGACAGGCAGCTGCTCAAGCAGTCGGTCTAGCTTGTCCTGCACCGACACACAGGCTCCAACCCCAAGATCTTTTGGAAACACTCAGACTGGATGAAGTCACACTGGAGGTGGTCCCTCTTGGTAGCTCTAACTGAAGGCTTGTACTCATCAGGTCTAACAGCAGCTTACAGACTGGCAGCTAGTGGATGTAGTGGCTTGACTTAGATGAAGGTGGTTGACTCACTTGGGTCCGTCGGTTGGCACTTAACATGGCTTGGCGTCAGTACTAGTCGAAGACAAATGATACTGGGTCTGAGCTGTGAGTATTTCTGGTGGCTGTGCCAAACTTTGTTGTGACAGGGACCCCCTTGGTCATGTACAGGATCAATGCACTGCAACATTAGCTCACTACTTCAGCAGACTGCTGTTTACAGCATGCTGCCTCAGCAGTGTTCCACCCCTGGCACTAGGATTTAGCTAGCTTGCCTGCCTTGATGCAGTTTGTGAAGTCTGCATGGAGGAATGTTGTCACAATGCAAGGGTGTGTATGGATAATATCCCACTGAGTCCAATAATCAGCAGGTCTGTTACCTCAGTTTACCACACAACACTCTGCCCCTGTTTGAGGAAGGCTGCTACCACAGATGCAACTTGATGGTCATCATCCAATTATCCATGAATTATGCATTGGTGCTGCTGATGTAATGGTAAGATTTAATGTAGTTTACCTGTTCATCTTGAGAGATATGATCTGAGAAACCATCAGTTACAGAATAATTTATGTCTTGATACTTCCATAAAAATGTTATCAATAGTGATGCTGTTGGCTCAAGTAACGCTTGCTGCAGATTGGGTGAGAGGAATTTGATTACAGTATGTGGAATGACAAAGGACTCAAGTATAATTCTAAAATATTTAAATTGAAAAATTTACTATTTATTACTATACCTCTTTTTGTGTGGAAGTTAAAAAGTTCAGTTACACATAAAGTTGTTTTATGAATAACTAGGGTATATGACTTGGGTAGTTCATGCAGCTCTGTTGACCATAATGCTGCGATGGTGTAATGGTCAGCATATCTGCCTAGTAAGTAAGAAGACCCAGGTTTGAGGGCCAGTCAAAGCACAAATTTTAATTCACTTCTTCAGCTTCCACCGTTATTGTAGACAAATTAGAGATTTAAATGTCTCAGGGAAAATTTAATTGAAGGTCTTTATGATCACATGTAGTACTGCACTTTTCCATTACGTCCAATGCTGGGGTGCTATGCCAATGTCAGAGAGCCCTGGTAATAGTGACAATATAAGGGGAGCTGTGAATTGGAGTTTGTGGTGGAGAGGGTATTTGACTTGGGTAGTTCGTGCAGCTATGTTGACCATAATGCTGTGGTGGTATAGTGGTCAGCATATTTGCCTAGTAAGCAAGACGACCTGGGTTTGAGTCCCAGCCGCAGCACAAATTTTAATTAACTTCTTCAGCTTCCAATGTTACAAAATTATTTACTGGTGTCCTATATATTATGAGTTTAACTGTCAACTTTCTGCGCTTTTCTTGCTCTGTGCTCAAGCTTCAAAACACTGTTCAAAGCAAAATCTAAGAATAACAGTGTTCCTATTTTTATGTTCACCTCCCTCCCTTAATGAAAGTGGCAAATCCTTTCTCCATATGTCACCTGCAGTAACTGGATAATGAGTTATATCCATTCATATTCAGCTTTCTTGTTTTAGTGGTCAATCTGGATTCTGGAAAGGTCCTTTCACTGCAAGTGCCATTTATCAATTTACAAATAACATAATAAAGTATTTAAATGATAAAATATCACCTATTAGTATATTCTGTGAGCCATCTAAGACACTTTTTTACACATATTAAAACATTCTTTTCGCAAAGTGTACTTTTATTGGCACTATAGGCATATGTAATAATTGGTTTTCTTCAGATTTAACTAGTAAAGATCCAGGGACTCATGTAGGGCAGGTCCGTTAGTTTTGATATAGAGTCATATTTGAATGGGGAAGGGGGAATCTACTTTCAAAGAGTTTGATACTGGTCAATGTGTTATATTTAGACAACCTGCTGCATTATACCACTGAAACAGAAATAATTGTTCTTATTGATGATGTAGGTGCAATAATCAGGGCCACTAAAGATGCACTGGCCAAAGAGAAAGTGAATTTTTCAGCATGATAGGTTAGTAACAGGACAGCAACTTATGTTAACCAGTTTGATATAGAAACAGCCAAAGGTGCAGAATTAAGTGTTTTCTATTTACTTGATGACCAGTTTGGGGTTACGTTGAACCAATTATCAAATCATCCACACAGGGAAAACAATATTTTTCTGTAATAGCATGCAAACCATGTTGAGATTGCACCTACAAGTATATCAGTGTCAGGTAATTCTATGAACAGTGGGAATGGCAGTTGTATGTTTGCCTTGCAATTGATAATAGAAAAACTTGATTTTCATATACATGTATGTGCAATTTTAACATGGTTTGCATGCTGTTATGGAAAAAAACACTGTTTTGTCTACCTGGATTGTTGAAAGTGGTTTCAGGTAAGTTGAAGTTAGTCGTCAAATAAATAAAAAAAAAAAAAGTGAATTTTGCAACTTTGGCTGTTAGTATATCAAACAAAGGGAAAGTATATTAAATTTGCTCTAAAATAATTGGATGACTTCTGTAAGTAGACTGTCATTTATTTTAGAAAAAACACAGTTCTGCATGCAGCAGGTTGCAACCTTCACAGCAGGTAGTAGAATACAGGATGACGGAAAATGTAAATTGGAATGTTCAAAGTTTCTTGATACGCATATTCATAAGAACTTGCTCTGGAAACGACTTGCATTTTCAATTTAACTAACTTTGCCATTGTGAGTTAATATTTGCAGTATCTCCTTTCGTAGACAAATTGTGATCAGCAGTTCATGAAACAAAGACCAATATGTTTTTACAACTTAATGACTACTAAGAACAGGGATTCATTTTTAAAGTCGAACTATGATTTCTTTTGCATCAGAATAGCAGATTTCTATGAGACAAATTCTGCAATATAACTCTTTAGTAAGTATGAAAAGAGATTTCAGAATAAAAATGCATTTAATACGGGGATTTTTGTGCTGTTGTTGAAGCCATTTGAATGGTGTGCTGCCTGACAAAACATTATGCTACTTTCCATATAAACTTGGGTGATTTTGCTAAATGGGGACTAATGCAGGAAATGATCCCTGAGAGGATGAGGAGAGAAAGTGGTTATATGGACACTTTACCAGAAATGCTTTCCAAGGGAGAGGCACCTACTCGAGGGTGGAGATAAACGATCTTTGACAGTGTAGATTTCAATGATTGACAGCACAAATGAGAACACACCAGGCAAGTGAGAATTTTCTTTCAGTACTAGTGTTTTAGCTACACTCTCAAGATGGCTGTGTGTTGTAGCAACATCATATAGCAACTGCATCACCCTTTGCACCAGTAAAGGCAACTCTTCAGCGGTGAGGCAGGGTCACCCACAGGTAGTGCAGATATTTCTCACCTGTGAGATGTTGTGGAAGTACAACTGGTCCCACGAGACAAGTCACTAGTGATCCCTGCTCACACAAAAACACCCAGGAAACATGGGCTCTACAAGCTATGAGCACTTGTTCATTTTCACTACTGTGAAAAACATTTCATTTACTGTGCCTACAGAGCTAATAGCACTCTATGGGCAGGGGTGATCAAGCAGCTCGATGAACTCCAGAATGCGCACAAAAGTGCCACATGGTGGGTAGCCCACATTATCTGTGCTTACCGGCTAACACAGCTATGGGCAGCTACAGATGCCTTTGCCCTGTGAGGCAGCATTGGAATAACTGGTGTAGTAAATCAAATTCCACCATGATAAAGACCAAACTGAGAAAGACTGCACGAAGGCCAGAAATGATATTCATATGGTTCACACATTCATGGTTTGCCTAGAGATAGACATCCACCACCACCTTTAAAGGAAGGCATGGGAGACAAGATATTGGTACCAATATAAGAACGAAGGGAAAATGAAGTTTCTGGATCACCACAGCAGTCTGAAGAACCTGAACAGCAAGAAACTGTAGGTCAACTAGTTTATTATTCACTAAGTAGTAGTAGTGACCAATGAATACAGCTATTAGAGAAGACACAGTGACATCAGTACCAGACAAAATGCCAAGCACTTCTTGTGGAGCTGCAGGACATCAAATAATGAGTCCTGACAGTGATGGTGGTCCATCTAAAAAGAGCTAAAATAAATAGACCTTTTAAAGGTGGCAATCAAATTAGTAATTCCTCAAATACCAGAGACTATCCATTACCTGCACCCACATATTCTCCTATTGTAGATGGTGATTTCGTAGTAATGGTGATTTCGTAGTAATGGTGATTTCGTAGTAATGGTGACCACTAGCTGAAATACTTTTTGCTCGACCATTTTTGTATATGTCATCTTCTCCATTTGATTTATTACCAGTGGGGTGCCAGTAGAGGGGATGCTAGGGCACATAACTCACATATAGCATTCCCCACAAATTCCTCATTTTGAAATCTTGCAACACTGGATCAAAATAAAAATTTGGTAACAGACATTGGTTTGAATTTACAAATGCCAAGGATTAGTCTTCAGGCTGTTGCATTTGAAGCTACTAATATTGTGGTAACAACTGTTATTAGTAAAGAATGAGGTACAGCATTAGTAGGTTATATGTGAATACTTGGTATGGATTTAATAATACACATAACAGCTTCTCAGCAAATGTTGAAAAGTATAAAACAGGTCTTCATTTTAATAGAAAATTTTAATACTCTTTCATTAATCATGCTGGAACTAATAACACACACACATGGTGTTGGAGATGATTACAGAGTTGTCTCAGAAATTGACACTGATGTAATGACATATAGTTCTATTATTCATTCTGAGTACTCTCCGTAACTTGATTTAGTATGTAATCCATACCCATTGCTTAATATTATTTTTCCAGCTGTATTAGAAAATCAAATACACATTACATACTTGAATAAACAAGGACCTTATATTAATCCACATGTGGGTAGGTTAAATTTTGGTATAAACCCAGCATCTGTATTAACTGCTACAGAATCTGCCTTAGCAACTGAAACTGTTACAAGTGTTGGAAGTTACACTGATCTCATAGGGAAACCTGACACATAAAATCTAGGAAATAGAAATAACAGTGACCCATCTTTGCAGTCGAGTGTATGTGTTGGCATCAATCCTACGTACTCCTTATCCACATTAACTGCTCCAAATGAAACTTCATTTACAGATACTATGATGTTGTTGAAACAACTGCAGAATGTACTGTGTACTGTGATTGACAAGGAACACTAGCCAAGAGCATATTAGTAATGTGAATAGCTCAGAAACAGTACTTGGTCTAGTCAGAGGCAGTCATTCAACTATGTTCAGTAACCAGTATGATATATAATATACCATTCCAAAAACAAATAACTAATTTTTATAACATTTATTCTAAATATGGATTGGGACTGATAAATAAAACAAGGTTTTAATAAATGCATTTTTTTATTTCTAATTCCAAAATCGCCTTTTACCACATCAGTATTAAGTAAGAGACTGAAGAAGCAACACATTTAAAATCCTCTATAGCACCATCTTCCACTGAAATTTCATTATCGAGTATAATCCTTCTGTTTACAGCATCTCGGAGCACAAACTGATTTGTTTATTATCGTACTGGTTAATATGTCCAACATTTATTGCTAAGTTGATGAAACAATAAAAAAAAAAAAAAAAAACAGTTTTTCCATTATTGTTAGTCCAATGATAATTAAAGCATTTAACTTTCTGTTGAATCTGTTATCAGAAACTCCACTTTTGACATCCATTTATTCCAAGCATTTTTATTGAACCACAGAACTAAATTATTAAGAAACATCAGTGTTATCTTTAAACTGAAAAAGAAGAATTTTATTCAACCATGTTAAGCTATCAAAAAGAGTATAGTAATAGTTCCAAATTTCATTTAACCCTTTAACTGCTCTGAATGTGTTTACACGTACCACCAGTCCTTCTACCTACATGTAGACACGTTCAGAGTACCAGGTAGAAGGATTGGTGGCGCGCGTAAACACGTTCAGAGCACACAGGGACAGGTACAAAGGCGCGCGCATTAACACGTCCAGAGCAGTTAAAGGGTTAAACTACTATAAAAAGCGTTACTTTCACCAGCTGATGTTAACATTTCTTCAATACCTTGTAAGTCAAGTTCATTAATTTTGCATTTATATAGTTCTAAACTAACATCCCACCATTTGTCATATCTTGGATTTTTAAGTATCTCAAAGGTAGATTGATTCATTGGAACAATTATATTGAGATTTTCTGGTGGCATATAGTTGTACTAAATTAGTATGGCCAGAAGGGTCACCTTGATCCCTGATGCTTCACACCATTTTCTTTTAAGGCCCAGGTACTATAGACTGTCAGTTCCTTGATGTGGTAGAAGTGTCTATTGGCCATAAGAGAATGTCCACCTCTTTCCCCTTCCATTCATTCATGTACTGCAAGAGACCATGGAACCACTCTAAGACTTCAGCCCTTCTAGGTGTTCCATGGGAGACAGTTCTATATTGTACTTGCTTGTGGTGGTGTTGGGTTGTGTGTTCACATAGGAGCTATAACATTCAGCTGGCTGTTTCAGGTCTTGGGTGACAAAGATGTCTGAGATATAACAGTAGGGACTATTTTTAACTTCTAATTAAACTGCTATTTTTTTAACTTCTAACTAAACTTAGCAGTTTACCAGAACTGAAGCATCTTCTGTATACTCCTAATGAAGTTAAGATATCTGAATCTTCATTTGGCCACAATAGTATCCTACTCAACACCAACAACTTAGAGAGATCCGCTTGCTTGACTTGACACATTTCACCCAAGTTCATCCAAATAGTTGGTGGGAACATGTGTCATGTAGTACTGTAGTGTACTGTACAGGTGGCCCAGTACACTAGTCAGGAACAGGCCAATCAGGTCTTTACATATGGACACGCAAATGGCAGCAAGACTGAAGTATCCCTGCTGACAGCAACCATATCATAAACTTCTTGCAGCAATTGTTTGTGTGAGGCAGGCTCCTTTACGAGAATGGGTAACCATCAGAGGAAGCGCCTGGACATATGCAAGCTTTGTAGGAACAGGCATTGAACATTATAGAATATGACACAAGTATGAGCACAAGGTTGATGGCCCACCAGCTTGGGGTAAGATGGCCAGCCATATAGAACATTCTGCATGACAGTTGCCACTATCTATATCACTTAAATGTGTGCATGCTTTCTTATCTATGGACTTGCCTTCACAGTGACTGTTTTGTTGTCAGTTCATTACACAGACCACCATGGTGCTGGGATTTCTGTCATCCACACTATTCACAAATGAGGCGACTTCATGAGAGGCAGTGTTGGCAACCTTCACATCACCTGTGGGCTATGGAAAACCCAGTGGTATACTGACAGTGAACCATTAAAACCCGTTCACTGTCAATGTGTGGGTGAGGATTGTTGGTGACTGTCACGTAGGACCAATCATTCTTCCACAATGCCTCACAGATGAGGCATATTTGCACTACCTGTGAGTGACACTGCCTCTGCTGCTAGAAGACTTGACTTTGGTGGTACAAAAGGCAATATGGCTACCACGTGATAGTGCCCCAACTCACTTCCACATTTCCATGCAGAGACATCTTGGCAACATCTACTGTCGCTGATGGAATGGATGAGCTAGTCTAGTTGCATGGCCTGCCCTATCACTGGTTCTCAGCCTTTTAGATCTCTTCCTGTGGGGGCACCTGGAAGAAGTTGTGTACGCAGAACAATCCTGGACCAGTCACTGCGGAATTGTGTTCACACGTGCTTAAGAGGCCTATGGATATCGCATTGAACAGTTTGTGTAATGGTGGTCTCATCACAGTATGGTGTGCACTGATTTGCGCTGTACAGGCATGAAGAATTAATTTTTGGCTGTATGTCCATGTAAGTCCACAGCTTGTGGTAGTGTTCTCGCTTCCAAGCACGGGGTCCTGGGTTTGATTCCTGGCGGGGTCAGGGATTTTCATCTGCCCCGAGATAATTGGGTGGTGTTGTGTCATCTTCATCATCATCATTCGTCCCCATTACGGTTGGAGGAAGGCAATGGCAAACCACCTCCATTAGGACCTTGCCTAGTACAGCGGTGCGAGTCTCCCGCATCATTCCCCCACGCTCTGTCAAGCAGTATGGGACTTCATTTCCATGTACATGTAACCTTTCTTGCTTCTTATCTTCTAAGGGGCTGTTTTGTGCAGTTTGCCCCCATTGAGAAAAATCACCCTTTATAATTTGCACAATAGGCATTCTTATTGGCTGAACTCACTGAGCTGGTATTAAAAGTGAGACAGTTGTCTTTTTACCTCCTATAATGTTCAACTAATGGTCAGATATCTGTCATGACATCTGATGCTTGCACTGAATTGTTGATGGTAAATTATATTATTTTACTTGAACATCAAGTGAGTTCTTCTTGTTAACGTTTTTACAGTATGGTGCCACATTTGCACGCAGGTA
Source organism: Schistocerca serialis cubense (assembly GCF_023864345.2). Taxonomy (NCBI): domain Eukaryota; kingdom Metazoa; phylum Arthropoda; class Insecta; order Orthoptera; family Acrididae; genus Schistocerca; species Schistocerca serialis. The sequence goes on along the minus strand of NC_064638.1, from coordinate 812,509,966 downwards.
AAATATCGTACATTAAATAATACATGTAAAGAAAACTAAATATTGTTCACAAAAAACCAGACATGATTTTTATGACACAAAAATACTAGCTCAGTTTAAAAAAAATTGCAAATCAGAAGTATTTGACGCATTTCTATTTGTAGCATTATGTCACTACCTGTGAATCTAATATACTGGGTGTATCAAAAACAATCATCCAAATCAGATGATTCTTTTTGATACACCCAGTATGCCGATTTTGCATGTCTGTATTTCTGAAACTAATAAACATATACAATGAATTTTGTTTTTTTGATGAATGGGAAACTCAAAAAAGTTTTTTTTTTCATACCTTTTCATAGGTGTTCAATACGCCCACCTTGAGAGGCACAGCATATGACAGTGCAATATTCAAGTTGTTCCCACACTGCAGCGAGTGTATCTTGAGTTACAGCTTCCACAGTGCTGTTATGCGATGTCTCAGTTCATTTGCTGTTGTTGGTAATGGAGGCACATAAACAGTCTTTTATAAACCCCCACAAGATATAATCACATACAGCCAGATCTGGTAACCTTGGAGTCTAGTAATGTAAGGCTGAATCACTTGGTCCAGTGCGACCGATCCATTGACCAGTTATCCTTTGATTTAAAAATTCCCGCACTTCCAGATGCCAGTGGGGCAGTGCCCCATCCTGTTGGTAGATGAAGTTGTTTGAAGCAGTCTCCAACTGAGGGAAGAGAAAGTTCTCAACCATATCGAGATATGTGCTTCCTGTAACAGTGTGCTCAGCAAAGAAAAATGGACCATACACCCTTTTCCTGTGAAGCTGCACAAAACACAGTAAATTTTGGAGAGTCCCTTTCATGTTATACAACTTCATGTGGAACCATGGAAAACTTGAGAGTTTGCTCTTTCCAACAATACAGTGTTCATGCACATATCTCAAACAACATAATAATTATGATTTTTTTAAAATTGGGTGGTACTTTTTGACACACCCTGTATTACTGGTGTGATTTTGGATGATTCCATTCCAATGGGAAATCATAATGGAATATTGCGAGCTAATGTTAAACAAAGGAACACTTCCTAATATTCTGAAAAATTGCACTCATGAACTAGATTTCGGCTTCTTAGGTCAGCTTCAGGTTATCACCAAAAGCAAGTTTATTACCAAATAAATATAATTTTGCAAAATATTAGGAAGTGTTTCCTTATCTAATGTTGTTATCACATTTTACAAAGCACTGATGGAAAATGTAGTTCATGTTATTGCCAGTTGATGTTTATCTCAAGATCTTTAACTGATGTTCGTTTGTACAGTTAAAGTGTCAGAAAAAAATTAAGAGAATGTCAACTGGGGATCCTGCGATGAAAGTTAACAAGAAAGTCTTTAACAAGTCTCCAAACAAATCTCAGTTTTGTAATAACCATAACATTGGAGTATTATTATTGTCTACTGACTTGAAATTTCCCGGTAGATTAAAAGTGTGTGCCAGAACAGGAATCAAACATAGTTTCCATGTCTTTGAAGAGCAATGCTCTTTCTGGGTCAGTTATCGAGGCATGTCTCTCATTTTAAAAAAATTGACCCACATAAAAATTTTATTAGTGGCAAGCAGATGCAGCTTATTGATTGAAACAGAGTATTTTTCCTTAATGGAAAAAGAGATCTATGGAGACAGCTGTCTTGGGATTTTGATAAATATGTATTTTCCATCTATGAAGGGTATTGACTCACTTGTTTGTATATATAATTTCTGGTGATGATGTGTGTCGAAAGCAGGCTGCAGTAGCTATTTAAAGTTTCAAAATTATAAGAAGTAAGAAAGAATGGTAAGATCATTGTTGTCCTTCACTTTAACCCTTTAAATAACACTTGTAAATATATATACCACTGAAACTACCATGCAATAATTTTTTTCTCCTTGTGCATTGGTATGAATATTTACCACCTGATTACTCAAGTATTTCTAAATACATTATAAATTGACCAGTTTTGTCACTTACTGGGAGAAAAATCCTTGCTTAAAACTGGCACATATTATAAGTAAGCAACTATTATAGTGACCTTTTCACATCTGTATCCAGTAATAATGTAAAGAGAGAATATTTTCTTTGGAAAAATAATAAAATATGTGTTTATTGCAGTATGGAAACATTAGTTGAATCACATTATTCTACATCTTCCTTCTAAGAGCAGAAAAGTACTGTTGAGACAGAAAATATCATTTGTCTTCAAAGAGAACTTCATCGAGAACAACATCAGTCTCAGTCTGTGGAATTTCAGGTACAATTTGTTCTTTAAATGCTAGTCCTAATATTGTAGGGCGTTTCTCCAGTTTCTTGAAACACTTGGCTAAAAACTTATCATAATAGCCTTTTCCTCTTCCTAATCTGACTCCATCTTTGGTGAACGCCTGCCCAGGAGCCAGAACTAAGTCCAAAGTACCTGTAATCATATTTTGTTAATTTCAATGACTGAATAAGGAAAATGTAGTAGAAATCAAGAATTATTTCAGTATGATATATCTATACTGAGCTTATCTGTTGGAGTAAACAACTTTACACTTGTAAACTTATCAGTATGACAGAAAAAACTTATGCACTTTAATGCTAGCAATATGACAGAACAAATCTATCCAACTGGATGTTGCCAATGTACAAGGATGGCTGAACTCTGACAATGTGGATACCAAATAAGAATCCCCTACCTTTTACACTCTCACTTTGTTTTATTTACGAGGACTGCCTTTTAAATTCTCACAAAATCAATGAAATAAAAATATATTTACGCTAGATTTCGTTTTCCTGTTGCTTAAAATAAACACCTTTTAAATTTATATTTTTTTTGGATGTGTTTGAACAAATTATGCTCAACATTTATTTCATTCTGATGTTGGTTGAGGTGATGAAACTTGTGTCCATAGTTTTTGTTTGATGTAGGAGAACAAAAAGGAGTAAAGAATAAGTCAGGTGAATACAGGCAATGAGACATTATTTGGTGGAGAAAAACATCAAATTAATCAATTAGTTTATGTGCTGTGTGCCAACTGGCAGTGTCATGTTGAAGAGTAGAGGAATTTTCTCAGTATATTCTTGGTATCTTCAAGGACTTCTGTGATATGCCTAAGGATGTCTGTATCTGAGAATATGTCACACACTGATCCTCATCAGTCATGTTGCAAACATCAACTAGGTTTGGTTGGCCTTCATAAAATTTGTTGCGTATCAATTGTAAATCTTGCTTGAAGATAACTGATGAATGAAGATTTTTTGAGATATTGGTGTGACAAAAACTGTAAAAAATCTTCCAACAAAGACCATTACATGAAATATCAATTTTATTAATAGCACCATTTCTTTAAGCACTCATGCTAACCATTTCTTTAAGCACTCGTGGTAAACAAATTACTCCACCAGTTTCTGAGCTACCATTGTGTTAACAATATCAAATGACCAAAATGTAAAACAATGGTAATGTCACATGTCAGTAGCCTTGTATTATATCTGTTTATGTGTTTCTGAGAGTATAGGAATGAATTTGTTTTCACCTTTTAATATCTTAATTGGAACTTTAAAACACATGTTTTGAGTAAAGAGTTGATGTAGTATGTGGGTTCAGATATTTTTGGCTAACAAAATCAGTCTGTGGTTTGCAGATGCATTCATGTGCCCACTTACTCAATATTTTTGATCAGTACGTCTCCATGTCATGATTGTCTGTTATTCAGTTTCTGTAGAGTTGGCGGGAAATGATATTCTTGCTCCTTTATCATTACCATTTGTGTTACACTGAGGTTATTGTTTTATCCTATGCTTCCTGTCACTTGTCACTATCATACTGGCCCAATAAGGGGTTCTTGAAGAATATAAAAACTGGATACTGATTGTGAAATGATCCACAACTTTTGACAATTTGACTGTTCTTGCACAGTAAGATCTTTGATGATCATGCTTATGGATTCTCCCTGTTATTGTATACCTGGCAGGTAAATTTTTTTACTGGTATTGTGTAAAAGCTGTTGTATAAGGTGTGCTTTTTAATTAAGGACTGTATATATACCTGGAACCCAATAGTTGAACCTGCTTTTCCAACATAATATACACCAATGTGAATACACCATAACAAACAACATACATCTGAATTCTATTCTCATAAAAATGTGCTATTTGGTGTGCAAGCACAAATGTCAGTTTCTGAGCATGCCACACCTTTTGTTTTCGATTGTTTTACACAGTTTGGTTGCAGTCTCACAATGTGCATCAGAATTGTGTTTCCTTGACACAAAAAAAGTTACTCCTCCCCTTAGCCCCCTCCCCATCTCTCCCTGTACGCCTATTCCAGGACCTATATCTGGATCAGAATAATGTGATTGGCAGTTGGACATGGAAGGGGGAAATGCTGGTTTGCTGTTTCATGCAAGGGCAATATGGCTCCCATAACATCAGCTGTGAGGCTCCATACTGACTACATTCCTATGTTGCCCATTAAAGTAAAGTGTTGAGTTTGCTTTGTAGGGTAATAATAATCTTAACACTTTTTTACACAACTTCACAGCTATCTTCACACATTCTGAAAAACGAACATACTGGACAGACAAATGAAGCATATAAGAACAAGTCACAACAATCATCCTATAAACAACAAGCTGTCAGTCACTTTGTTATTTTGACCCAAGTATAGTGCACGATTTTAGGGCTGAAATTGTTTTCTTGGACTTCGGTTTCTTTGGTAATGTTAAATGAGTCCACTGTCATTTTGATTCTGGTCAGTGTGTAATTACCTTGTGTGGGGAGTTCTCAAAGTCTGAGGTGTATCACAACAAGCCTTGTAGTCTTCAATAACTGCAGCAGAACATTTTGGATGAGACTGTAGCAATTACAGCAGTCCAGCTTCGACTTTTTAGGGAGCCGTTCCTCTCTTTGCATATGAGTTGTCTTGTGACAGCCAGAGCGAGAGCACCAGCAGCAGCAAGTACTGTTTGTATAAAGCGTTTATTTTGCATTTTGTTTACGACCTTCCACTAAGGAAGGGATTCTATTTGTGTTTATCTGCTCTGCATAGTAACTAACAGTTCTTGATAAAACTTTACGTAGTTTTCGTGTTAGATTTCTTAGTGTTTTCTTGATCGTTTAGAACAGAAAGCGCCCTAAAACCGTCTTTTGTTTGTTTCGCGGCCGTTAGCCACTAGCCACTTGAATCAGCAGTTGTCTTGTGACAGCCAGAGCGAGAGCACCAGCAGCAGCGAGTACTGTTTGTATAAAGCGTTTATTTTGCATTTTGTTTACGACCTTCCACTAAGGAAGGGATTCTATTTGTGTTTATCTGCTCTGCATAGTAACTAACAGTTCTTGATAAAACTTTACGTGGTTTTCGTGTTAGATTTCTTAGTGTTTTCTTGATCGTTTGGAACAGAAAGCGCCCTAAAACCGTCTTTTATTTGTTTCGCGGCCGTTAGCCACTAGTCACTTGAATACGCAGTTGTCTTGTGACAGCCAGAGCGAGAGCACCAGCAGCAGCGAGTACTGTTTGTATAAAGTGTTTTTGTACTTATTTGCTGCGCTTAGCTTTTAAATAGTTTTTCTGGGAAAACCTAGCGTAGTTTTCGCGTCTCGTATTTCAGTGAGTGTTTCTTGATTATCAGAGTAGCTCATCAGAAGATTATCTTGGGAATTTGTCACCGTATAGAGTAGGGTAAACATAGTCATGTGTAGGGACTGTGGTTGTTGTGAGCGGACGCAAGGAGAATTGGCCACTCTTCGGGGGCAGGTGGAGGCTTTGTCTGTTAGGCTCATCGAGCTCGAGGCGCAGGCGTCGGCTCGTAGTGGCGTTGGGGCAACTGTGGTGAGACCTATGCCTACTTCGGTGGCCTTGGAATCACATGGAACCCCTGATGTCGCTGCGTCTTCCGGCAGTGAGCATCTTACCAGTCAGCCATCACTCCAGGGTGAATGGCAGACAGTGGTGGGCTCGCGCGTGCCTGGCCGAAAGGCGAAGGTGGGATCTGGCCGCGTGGCAGCTGCCTTACCCCTTTCCAACAGGTATGGGGTGCTTCCTAGTGGTGATGACATCGTTTCCGAGCCACCACAGGATGCCTCGCCTGTTGGGCCAGTGGCCGATTCTCCGGCAAGGTCCCGACAGTCACAGAGGGCGGGCCTATTAGTTATAGGGAGCTCCAACGTTAGGCGGGTTATGGAGCCCCTCAGGAAAATAGCGGGTAGGTCGGGGAAGAATGCCAGTGTGCACTCGGTGTGCTTGCCGGGGGGTCTTGTCCGTAATGTGGAGGAGGCCCTTCCGGCAGCTATTGAACGCACTGGGTGTGACCGGCTGCAGATAGTAGCACATGTCGGAACGAATGACGCCTGCCGCTTGGGTTCTGAGGCCATCCTTGGTTCCTTCCGGCGGCTGGCTGATTTGGTGAAGACAACCAGCATCGCACGCGGAGTGCAAGCTGAGCTTAATATCTGCAGCATAGTGCCCAGAGTCGATCGCGGTCCTCTGGTTTGGAGCCGTGTGGAGGGTCTAAACCAGAGGCTCAGACGCTCTGCGACTATAATGGTTGCAAATTCATCGACCTCCGTTATTGGGTGGAGAACTGTAGGGCCCCCCTAGACAGGTCAGGCATGCACTACACACCGGAAGCAGCTACTAGGGTAGCAGAGTACGTGTGGCGTGCACACGGGGGTTTTTTAGGTTAGAGGGACCCCCCCTTGGGCGAAACGATAAAATACCTGACGGCTTACCAGAGAGGACATTATCATCGTTGATAAAGAACGTCCGTCCTCAGAGACCAAAAACAGGAAAAGTTAACGTAATATTGGTAAACTGCAGGAGTATCCAGGGTAAGGTTCCTGAATTAGTATCTCTTATTGAAGGAAATAGTGCGCATATAGTATTAGGAACGGAAAGTTGGTTAAAACCGGAAGTGAACAGTAACGAAATCCTAGACACAGAATGGAATATATACCGCAAGGATAGGATAAACGCCAATGGTGGAGGAGTATTTATAGCAGTAAAGAATTCAATAATATCCAGTGAAGTTATTAGCGAATGCGAATGTGAAATAATCTGGGTTAAGTTAAGTATCAAAGGTGGGTCAGATATGATAGTCGGATGCTTCTATAGACCACCTGCATCAGCAACCGTAGTAGTTGAGCGCCTCAGAGAGAACCTGCAGAACGTCGTGAAGAAGTTTCGTGATCATACTATTGTAATAGGGGGAGACTTCAATCTACCAGGTATAGAATGGGATAGTCACACAATCAGAACTGGAGCCAGGGACAGAGACTCTTGTGACATTATCCTGACTGCCTTGTCCGAGAATTACTTCGAGCAGATAGTTAGAGAACCAACTCGTGAAGCTAACGTTTTAGACCTCATAGCAACAAATAGACCGGAACTTTTCGACTCCGTGAATGTAGAAGAGGGTATCAGTGATCATAAGTCAGTGGTTGCATCAATGACTACAAGTGTAATAAGAAATGCCAAGAAAGGAAGGAAAATATATTTGCTTAACAAGAGTGATAGGGCACAAATCGCAGAATATCTGAGTGACCACCATCAAACGTTCATTTCTGAGGAAGAGGATGTGGAACAAAAATGGAAAAAATTCAGAAACATCGTCCAGTACGCCTTAGATAAGTTCGTACCGACTAAGGTCCAAAGCGAGGGGAAAGATCCACCGTGGTATAACAATCATGTACGAAAGGTACTACGGAAACAAAGAAAGCTTCATCATAGGTTTAAGAGTAGTCGAATCATAGCTGATAAGGAAAAGCTGAACGAAGCGAAATAGAGCGTAAAGAGAGCAATGAGAGAAGCATTCAACGAATTCGAACATAAAACATTGGCAAACAATCTAAACAAGAACCCTAAAAAGTTTTGGTCATATGTAAAATCGGTAAGCGGATCTAAATCCCCTATTCAGTCACTCGTTGACCACGATGGCACCGAAACAGAGGACGACCGAAGAAAGGCAGAAATACTGAATTCAGTGTTCCGAAACTGTTTCACTGCGGAAAATCGTAACACGGTCCCTAACTTCAGCCATCGCACGGACGCCAAAATGGAAAATATTGAAATAAACGATATCGGAATTGAAAAACAACTGCTATCACTTAGTAGCGGAAAAGCATCCGGACCAGACGAGATACCCTTAAGATTCTACAGTGATTATGCTAAAGAACTTGCCCCCTTTCTATCAGCAATTTATCGTAGATCGCTGGAAGAACGTAAAGTACCTAGCGACTGGAAGAAAGCGCAGGTCGTTCCCATTTTCAAGAAGGGTCATAAATCAGATGCGAATAATTATAGGCCTATTTCGCTTACGTCAATCTGTTGTAGAATAATGGAACATGTTTTGTGTTCTCGTATTATGACGTTCTTAGATAATACAAATCTCCTTCATCATAACCAACATGGATTCCGCAAACAGAGATCATGTGAAACTCAGCTCGCCCTATTTGCCCAAGAAATTCACAGTGCCGTAGACACTGGCGAGCAGATTGATGCCGTATTCCTGGACTTCAGGAAGGCATTTGATACGGTTTCGCACTTACGTTTAGTGAAAAAAATACGAGCTTACGGAATATCGGACCAGGTTTGTGATTGGATTCAGGATTTCCTAGAAGAAAGAACACAACATGTCATTCTTAACGGTTCAAAATCTGCAGATGTAGAGGTAATTTCGGGAGTACCGCAGGGAAGCGTGATAGGACCTTTATTGTTTACAATATACATAAATGACTTAGTTGACAACATCGGTAGCTCCGTGAGGCTATTTGCAGATGACACGGTTGTCTACAAGAAAGTAGCAACATCAGAAGACTCGTACGCACTCCAGGAGGACCTGCAGAGGATTAATGCATGGTGCGACAGCTGGCAGCTTTCCCTAAACGTAGATAAATGTAATATAATGCGCATACATAGGGGCAGAAATCCATTCCAGTACGATTATGCCATAGGTGGTAAATCATTGGAAGCGGTAACGACCGTAAAATACTTAGGAGTTACTATCCGGAGCGATCTGAAGTGGAATGATCACATAAAACAAATAGTGGGAAAAGCAGGCGCCAGGTTGAGATTCATAGGAAGAATTCTAAGAAAATGTGACTCATCGACGAAAGAAGTAGCTTACAAAACGCTTGTTCGTCCGATTCTTGAGTATTGCTCATCAGTATGGGACCCTTACCAGGTTGGATTAATAGAAGAGATAGACATGATCCAGCGAAAAGCAGCGCGATTCGTCATGGGGACATTTAGTCAGCGCGAGAGCGTTACGGAGATGCTGAACAAGCTCCAGTGGCGGACACTTCAAGAAAGGCGTTACGCAATACGGAGAGGTTTATTATCGAAATTACGAGAGAGCACATTCCGGGAAGAGATGGGCAACATATTACTACCGCCCACATATATCTCGCGTAATGATCACAACGAAAAGATCCGAGAAATTAGAGCAAATACGGAGACTTACAAGCAGTCGTTCTTCCCACGCACAATTCGTGAATGGAACAGGGAAGGGGGGATCAGATAGTGGTACAATAAGTACCCTCCGCCACACACCGTAAGGTGGCTCGCGGAGTATAGATGTAGATGTAGATGATCTCTACACCTATCCATAACAGTTGTCATGTTTTATCTGCAAACTGCTGCCCTTGGCTGCTCATGAGTCACTGTCATCGTTTGTGAGGTCCACACAGTCCAGACACTTCTTTATAAGACTGTTTTTCCAGCCCTGTACCACTGCATTGAAATATGTGATCTGTATGAGATCCATACCCATCCTTTGCAGAGTCACAAATAATTTGTATTCTGTGAACAGCGTGTAGAGCTGCTGAAGCATTGACAGGTTTGTTTTGAGATGACAACATCTATGTTGTTGCTCTTTCAATGAATTTGGATCAGGATTCCATGTCCCTTTTGATTAGGTTTTCATACAGCTTAATTTTACTGCTTCATTGCTGACTATATCTTAATGCCTGAGAGTCTCACCACATTTGCTTCCACTCCAGACTGTGGTCCAGCTGGACTTACTTTTGTATTAGCATAATGTGGTGTGGATGTTCCACAGAATGAGTCTCCACTGTTTTACTTTTTTGTCCAGCATATGACAGATTACATTTAATTGTCATGTAATTGGATAGATAAAAAAATCGACTCACCAAGCAGCAGCAGGAAGAATTACTTTATTCAGTTACATTGAAATGGACTGCTATAGATTCCTAGCTTTTTGTAAGTGTAAGTCATCTTTAACATAGCCAAGTAGATTGTTTCTTTTGATCAGTGACCATGCCACACATTTGCCACTGCAACTTTTGAGGATTTTGTTGACTTTTTGTGGGAACTATCCTGTGTAATATAGGTAAAGTCTTTGGCTTTTCTCTTACTTTCTGGGTGCAGTTAGTCAGACACGTTCAACTTGACAATGAAATAACTCCTTAGATGTTGGAACTCAGAGACTATCTTAATATGGCAGGATGTGTGTTCTGTGAATGGGTCTTCACCTTAACATTCTGCTGTACAGAATGGTGAAAATAAATTGTGTGGCTCTACAAGTTAGTATGTGTTGGATTTTGGTAGTTGCTGTGTCTGTGTGACCTACCTGATGCCTCTTACTGAATCATCTGTCCATTCTTTCCTACTGTTATGGTATAGATGATAGTAGAATGGCATGAGCAGAGATGTTGAAGGAACTTGTTGAGTTCATCTAGGCTGTTGTGCTAATTACAAAAGTGTAATCCACTTATCATATCAAGAGAGACAGGTTAGTTTGTGAGTGAATGATTCCAAGGCCACTCCCTCAAAGTGTGTCATAAACAGCAACCATCCTAGAGAACACACTGTGCATGGCTACAACTTCTGTTTGTTAATAATATTCTGATAGATGTTAATGTGCCTGAGCATGTTAAATATTGTGGAGTCAAGAAACCTTTAACTAATCAGTTCTAATGTGTCTAAAGACATTCAGATGAATGGGAAAACTCTATCTAAATGACAGCACTGAAATTCAGTCCATTAAGGTTTTGGAGTAATTCCTTCAAGCTGCATCTTCAAACATGGGGGAAGCACAGACTTGGAGAATTTTGTGGCTGGGCAAACTGAAGTACCTGTGTATAAGGGAGAAAAGTCTCCCTCCTCATCTAGAATTAATTTGATTTTTCTAGGAAGGATTTTACTGCTCTTTTCTTTGAAACAATTGACAAAATATGTAAATCTTTGTGTTTCCCTTAGTAACATTGCAGGTACCCATGCAGTATTGGGGATGTTTTTGGCTATTAAGTGCTCTCTATTTAAATATGAAGTGTTGAATATACCACATTCAAGTAAACGCCATATAAAGGCAACAAATGGTAGGTATATTCTGCTGAATTATTCAAAAAATCATTCATCACAAAACATTATCTTACGTAGGACCATGGAACTAAACACAAATTTTCTAAAGAAAACTAATCCTAATTTCTAGAACAGCTTGGAAAAGTGAACCATTAAAATGTGAGTTGTTGCCAAGCCAAGGTGGTTTCCAGATCAACAGAGTGGAAGAACCTGCCTTCATTTAGCTGAAAGAACAGTATGCATCAAAGACAGAAGCTGTGTTATGGGAGTGAGTTCTCTGTTTATCTGTGATGAGAAGAGGGTTTTGGTCTATAAATAGACTGCCTTGATCCAAAACAAAGGCCAGGAGGCAAATGCAGACTGTAAACGTTTTACTACTCTACAAAATTTGAAGTGGGGAAACTTGGCCAGTTGGGACAGAAATGTGTTCTAATCGCTCCGTGCCACAATCCAGTTTATACTGGCACTGGAGGAGGAGGAGGTTATTAGAGACAGAGCACAAGCCTGGATTAGGGATGGATGGAGAAGGAAAGCATCCATGCCCTTTTGAAGGAGCCATCCTGGCATTTGCCTTAAGTGATTTATAGAAATCATGTAAGACCTAAATCAGGGTGGCCATATGCAGGTTTGAACCATCATTCTCCCGAATTCACGTCCAGTGTGCTAACCACTGTGCTACCCCACTCACCCTGTCACTGGAGTTTGACAGCTAAAATAATGTTGTCATCTAGTACTGTTCTCATGCTATTTTAGCTATTTCAAAATATGTCATTATACATATGTAGCATCATATTTTACAAATACACAAACTAAACAAAGGAGAAAGCACTACTTATGTTTGAATTAACCATTATGCAATGGAATTTGATTCCTCACAGTATACATAATTGTATATGACAAATTACAGGTAACTGCACTAAAACATACCATTATCAAAAACACTCTCTCTTTGGTCATCAGGTGAGGGCTGTTTTATGTTCCATTTATTTACTGGTAGACTGTTGTAGTCTTGTAGTGAGCGAAGTATAATCATCTCCATTTCAGGAATACCTTTCTGAAATCTTTTAAGGAATTGCTTTTAAATTCTTGTTTCTAAGCAAATAATTCTTTTTTAGAAACAAACTCATTTGCACTTACCTGGGTATGTAACATGTCTTTCCATTCTTGAGTATGTCTTCAACTAAAGTTCCTGTTTGCACTTCCTTATCAAAACTTAGGTATATTGAAACAGAGTTTGCTTTTTGATATGCTGGATGCTTCAGGACCTTAAAAATTAATAAGAACATTTTATTACACAAAGTTTCATCTGAATAATATGAAAGTAAGTGCACTACTCACCAAGTAGTATAGGCAGGCAATAAACAAGACTTAAAACTTAACTAGCTTTTGGACAAATATGGTACTTTTTAAAGCTAGAGAACACTGTGCTAGCTGAATATACAGTGCCAGGACTGCAATTCTGCAGGTGGACTGGGGTGAGGGTTGAAGAGGGGTGGGAAGCAGGAGGCTGGATTTGGGAAGACTGACTGACTGTTTGAAGGGAGGCAGCATGTGTATGGGGTAAGTATGTGTCACGGAGGAGGAGCAGGTGCACTGGATAGGAATGCCACACACAATGAGTGCAACATGCTCAATTTCAATGGCTGCTTCACCATGCGGGCCACCTGCATCTGTTTCTGAGCTATACAGTTGGGTGTTACCATTGCAACTCATTCTTTGTTTCTAAAGTCTTCCTGTCCTCAATTACCCTTGCCCCCCACATCCACCTCCACCTTGCGCAATAATCCCCAAACTTCACTCATCCTGCAACCCCACCTTCTTCCCCCCAGTCTCCCTTCTTCTGTTCTGTTATTCCCTCCCTGTCCACTCCTCCAGGTCACTAACATTGTACACAGCATGAACTCCCCAATCCCTCCTGCGTCCACCTCCTTTCTTCCCTCACCTACCCCACCAAACGCAACCCTTCACCCCAGTCTACTACCTGCAGAACTGCAGTTCTGATATTGTGTATTCAGCCAGTGTTCTATGTATCCATATGTGTAAAGTTAGTGAAATTTTTGAGTGGTGGTGGTGGTGGGGGGGGGGGGGGGGGGGGGTTAGGGGGCCTGCTCTAGCTCGAAAACAGATATGTCCAAACACTAGCAAAGTTTTCATTCTTATTTATGTGTCTGTCAACAACTCAGTGCTGCTACTGTACTTTACTCCTAAGTGATTTACAATTTACCACAACTTTTCATACTGTATTTGTAAGGTTTTATTTTAGCTATGTTTAAGGGGTGTTTCATGAAAAAATTCAAAACATGTGCACACAGGGAGTGTGTCATTGATAAATTGTCATACATTGGTGTGTTATTATTGTGAGGCTCCATCTTGTTGAAGAGTGAAACTATTAGTGTGCTTTTGCCATTATAGAAGAAAATGCTATGTAGTGTTTTGAGGTAGTTCATTTGAGTTACTGAGTTGTCCTCAAAAGAGAATGGGCCATACACTTTTTTGTAACAAATGACCACAAAACACATTCTCTTTATGTGAATCTCTTTCATACTCAATGATTCCCTGATAAGTACACTTTATGTCAGTTAAATTTACTGAAAATTAATCATGATAAAAATCTGTTGCCTTCTATGTCCTCTAAGAGAATGTTGCTGACATTAGTGTGCTTTCCTTTAGCACCAAAATTTGAAGAGCATGCACTAATTTTAGTTAGCACACCAAACATCACCTTAACACTCTACATACATTTGTATGGAGAACTGCAACTTCTCTGCTTGCATGAGGAGTGTACTTTCATGGGCTCCGCGCAAAAGCCTGCTTAAAGCTCTTCACTCTTTTCTCAGAAGTTTAAAGTCAACCTGGACTCTTATCTTTGCACAGATATCCTGTCTCTTCATTTTAATGATACCAATGACAAATGTTTTTGATGACAGATTGAATCATCTCAAGATACCAATGAAAATTAGGCTAGATCACAATCACTGTCTCGAAATTAGACTGACAAAGATACTTGTATTCATAGAAATACATTTGTACATAATAATGTCATAATAAATAATCGTCTAAACCAGGAATATAAAGCAGATTTAAAGCATAATTCATTTATTAGTGAGAAATAATATAATTTTCACAAAAGGTCATAACGTTACCAATCATGAACTAATACACTGGATATTTAGCATCTGATAGAAACTGGAACATTGGTACTGTAGATTAAAATAAATTGAACTTGTTCTTTTAATAACACAATGAATTTAGTCAGCTGTTAAAAACATAAATAACCTCACTGTGGAGACTGCATGGTTCTTGGCTGTTTAGTTTTGTCAAAGTTGGTCACTCTGTTACTGTACAGGTCTTGCACCTATGCAAAATAGTTTGAGACATACCAAACAAATGCACTGATGTTGTTGTTGTGGTTGCAGTTGTGGTCGTGATGGTCTTACATTGTGAAGAGTAGTTTGATACAGCTGTCCATGCTAGTCTATCCTGTACAAGCCTCTTAATCTCTGCATAACTACCATAATCTACATCCTTTTGAATCTGCTTCCTGTATTCATACTTTTGTCTCCCACTACAGTTTCTACCTCTTCCCCTCTACACACTCACACATCTTACCTTTCATCCGTTGATGCCTCATGGTGTGTCCTATCAAACGATCTCTTCTTTTAGTTGAGCTGTGCCACAAATTTCTTTTCATTAGTCAATCCACTCATCTAATCTTCTTTTATAGAAACACACGTCAAAAGCTTCTGTCTTCTTGTCTGAACTACCTACCATTCATGTTTTACTTCTGCACAAGCTACACTGCAAACAAACACCATCAGAAAAGACGTCTCAACACTTAAATTTATATTAAATAGTAACAAAATCTTTTTTTTTTTTCAGAAATGCTTTTCTTAATACTGCCAGTCTGCATTTTATATGTTCTCTACTTCAGCCATCATCAGTCATTTTGCTTCCCAAATAATAAAACTCATCTACTGTTTTTGGTGTCTCATTTCCTAATGTACTTCCTTAACATCACCTGGTTTATTACAGTTACATTCCATTACAATTTTTTTACTTTTGTTGATGCTCATCTTATAATCTTTTTTCAAGACACTATCCACTCTGTTCAACTGCTCTCCTACATCCTTAGCTATCTTTGACAAAAATACATTGTCATCGTCATACCGCAAATCTTTTATTCCTTCTTCATGAACTTCAGTTCCCTTTCCAAATTACTCCTTGGTTTCCTTCCAGTGTTCCTAATGTTCTGATCGAATAATATCAGGTATAGGCTATGACCCTGTCTCACACTTTTCTCGACTACCGCTTCTGTTTCAAGTCCTTTGACTGTTATAAATGCAGTCTGATTTTTGTACAAGTCATAAATAATGATTTGTTCCCTGTATTTTTCTTCAAAAAATGTAGCCAGTCCACATTGTCAAAAGCTTTCTCTGTGTGTGCAAAGGATATAAACATAGGTTTGCTTCCCACCCCACCCCACCCCCACCCCCTTCCCCCAACACATCTTCTAAGATAAGTATTACAGTTAGTGTGGTGTCACCGCCAGACACCACACTTGCTAGGTGGTAGCTTAAATCGGCCGCGGTCCATTTAGTACATGTCGGACCCGCGTGTCGCCACTGTGTAATCGCAGACCTAGCGCCACCATCAAGGCAGGTCTCGTGATACGAGAGAGCACTCGCCCCAGTTGTACGAGAACCTAGCTACCGACCAGATGTACGAAGCCTTTCTCTCTCATTAGCCGAGAGACAGAATAGCCATCAGCTAAGTTAATGGCTACGAACTAGCAAGGCGCCATTAGCCATACAGTGATTGTACTTAAAGTCTCCTGTGTATCGTCAAGATCGATGTACCACATTGATTGAGTAAAGTTAAGTATTAATCCTGCTCCGTACTTTTCTTCCTAACATTAATTACGTATCCTGTTCCAGTACTTCACGCCCGTCTGCGTTAGTCTAGCTTGCCTTTTCAGCCATCTCAACTTCACGGTGTCGGCCCAGCTACCGACACAACATTGGCGACGAGGGAAAAGAGTTCTTTCTGATTGCTTACATTTAATTGTGTCATGGCTTCGCCACATTCTCCAGATGTACTGTCCGAATTTTATCGCTTGCAGAATCAGCAGACGCAGGCGTTACTGGATGCCCTTGGACAGCTCGTCCAGGGTCAACGTACCATTCAAACCGATGCGGCCGCCGCCGCTTCTTCGCTACCGCTGCCACTAAACGCTGTTGCACCTCCCTTTCGACCATACGTGGCAGCCGATGAGACCTGGCACGAGTGGTCTCGCCAGTTCAACTTTCATCTAGCAGCCTACAGAATTCAAGGTAAAGAGCGGCAGCCGTTTTTGCTTTCTTGTGTCGGTGTGTCCACATACCGTGTGATAGTGAAATTGTTTCCCCGACGCGACGTAGCAACTCTGTCCTACGAGGAAATTTTGTCTGCATTAGATGCCTATTTCAAAGAAACAGTTAATGTGGTTGCAAAACGGTATACGTTCTTTCGTACAAAACGTACGGCCGGTCAAACTAATAGGGAGTGGGTAGCAACATTGCAAGGACTTACTAGGGACTGTGCCTTTGAATGTGACTGTGGTCTTTCTTATTCAGATACAATGGTGCGTGATGCAATTGCACAGAACGTTTCTGATGTTCGCATACGGGAGCAAATTTTGAAACTAGTTAATCCCTCCCTTCAACAAGTGATAGACATATTGGATAGACAGGACACACTTGACTGTGCTCAGGACTCTTTTGAAACTTCGCCAGCCGTGTGTAACATTAACCGGCCCGCTGGACGCGCTGCGCGGCCCGGTAACCGGGCCTCGCGCACGTCCACACAGCTGCCGCCGCGCGCTAAGCCACGTGTGCCGCGCCAGCCCACAAATGTAGTGAAATCGTGCCCGCGGTGTGCTACTAGACATTCGCGTGAACATTGCCCGTCACGCCAAGCTATTTGCTTTTTCTGCAATAAGAAAGGACATGTTCAAAGTGTTTGCCAGACAAAGCTCAGATCAGACAATCACAATCATTCCAGGCCCTTTGCTTCGCGCCGGAATCGAACCAAGGACACTCAGGCTCGTGGACCTTCGCCTATGGACATTCATGTCGTTAATTCCGCTTCGTCCAGTGATACTTTCTCTAACAGTAACTGTGATCGTCCCACAAAAACTGTGCGTCGACGTCGCCGGAAATCACGTCAATTAGCAAGTGATTCTGTACCAGTCTCTGTTCCAATTGCACAAAACAGTCGCTCTTGTCGTCAGCAGAACAATAAACTTTTTGTGGACTTAGACTTTGAAGGCAAAGTGATACCATTCCAGCTCGATACCGGAGCTGCAGTTTCATTGCTCAATCATGACACGTACAAACAACTGGGCAAACCTCCGTTGCGTTCCCCAAATGTTAAGCTAACTACATATTCCGGACGGACAATTCCTGTGTTAGGACAGTGCAGCCTTCTTGCAACATACAAGGGACAAACAAAACTTGTGTCATTTTACGTTCTTCGTTCTTCTTCTGCAGTGAACTTGTTTGGTCTAGATTTGTTTCAGTTGTTTCACATGTCTATTGTAAATCAGGTCCTATCAGTGAATCAGACTGTGCCTACAGACAGTGTTTCTCGGCTGTGTGACGAATTTGCAGACATTTTTGCACCGGGCTTAGGTTGCGCTAAAAACTATGAAGCACATTTAGAACTGAAGGTAAACGCGCAACCGAAATTTTTCAGGGCGTGCAATGTTCCCCACGCATTGCGTGATGAGGTCGCAAGAACGTTACACGATCTCGAATCACAGGGTGTAATTGAACGTGTGCAAGCTTCTCTCTGGGCCTCACCCTTAGTAATTTTGCCAAAACCTTCCGGAAAATTGAGACTTTGCGTGGACTTCAAGGCCACAGTGAATCCACAGCTAGTGACTGCTACTTTTCCTTTGCCCCGCCCGGAAGATCTTTTTGCTAAACTGTGCCCGGGAAAATATTTTTCAAAGTTGGACCTAGCCGATGCGTACTTGCAAATACCGGTGGACGACGAATCCCAGCGCGTATTGGTGGTTAACACGCATCTTGGATTGTACCGCTTCAAAAGACTGCCATTCGGGTGTGCATCCGCCCCTGCCTTGTTTCAGCAATATTTACAAACTATTTGTGCGTCGGTCCCTACTGCAGCAAACTATCTGGACGATATAGTGATCTCCGGACAGACAGAAGAAGATCATCTTGCGAACTTACGAACATTATTTCAGGTCTTGCGGCAAAATGGTCTTCGCTTGAGGAAGGACAAATGTGTGTTTTTTGCTCGTGACTTACCATACCTGGGACATGTCATTAATGCCCAAGGCATGCATCCGAGTCCAGAGCACCTCCGTGCCATACAAGAATTGCCTTCCCCTCAAAATGTGAAACAGCTACAGAGTGTGTTGGGTAAAATTAATTATTACAATAAATATGTGCGCAATGCCTCTTCCATTTCAGCTCCGCTTCATCGCTTACGCCGTAAAGGTGTTCCGTTCGTCTGGACGACGGAATGTGAACGCGCCTTTCGCCAGTTGAAATCGGCGTTGCTTTCTAATACTTGCCTTACGCCATTCGATCCCCAGAAACCCCTTTTGTTGATGGTAGATGCATCGGATTTCGGGATCGGTGCTGTGCTTGCGCACAAAGTTGGCTCCCATGATCGCCCTATTGCCTTTGCGTCCAAATTGCTCTCGTCTGCGCAAAGAAATTATTCACAGATAGAAAAAGAAGCTTTGGCTCTCGTGTTTGGTGTTACTAAGTTCCATGATTTCTTGTATGGTCGTCACTTTACCATCATCACAGACCACAAACCTTTGACATCGCTTTTTCATCCGACCAAGCCTGTACCTCCACGTACAGCGCAGAAATTCATTCGCTGGTCTATTTTCCTCTCGCAGTACCGCTACGATATCTTGTATCGGTCCACTGCTAAGCACGGAAACGCCGATGCGTTGTCCCGTTTGCCTGTTGCTGAGGATAAAGCATTCGATTCTTCCGAACTTGCTTGCATGTTCATTGATTCGGAAACCGATGAAGTGGTCGAATCGTTTCCGATTGATTTTCGTCGTGTCGCTACAGCCACAGCTGCTGACCCTGTCCTTGCTACTGTTTTACGTTTTGTTGCTACGCAATGGCCTTTGTCAAAGTCTCGGATCGAGGATCCGTTGGTTCGCCGATTTTTTGCTCACAAGGAGAGACTTTTTGTTCGACGTGGTGTTTTGTTGTTGCGTTCTGATAATGATCAGTCCAGAGTCGTGGTCCCACGTTCGTTACAGTCCTCTGTTTTACGGCTTCTTCACCAAGGACATTGGGGTATAGTGCGAACGAAACAACTTGCTCGTCAGCACTGTACTTGGTTCGGAATCGATGCTGCGATTACGAATATGTGTTCTTCGTGCCCGGCGTGTGCCGAACAACAGTCCGCACTGCCGCGGAAAGTCTTTGCGTGGCCAAAAGCCACTTCCCCTTGGCAACGCTTGCACATTGATTTTGCTGGTCCATTCTGGAATGCTCGATGGTTGGTTCTGGTCGATGCCTTCAGTAATTTTCCTTTTGTTGTCCGGATGTCTTCCACGACGTCCTCCGCCACCATCCAAGCGTTGTCTGCTATCTTTTGCATTGAAGGTCTTCCGCAGACTATTGTTTCCGACAATGGCCCACAATTCATGTCCGCAGAATTTCAGTCATTCTGCCAGGCCAATGGTATTCAACATCTGACATCCGCGCCGTTTTCGCCTCAGTCCAACGGTGCCGCTGAACGATTGGTCCGGACTTTCAAGTCACAGATGTTGAAATTGAAAGAGTCGCATTCTCGGGAGGACGCATTGTTGCTCTTTTTGTCTTCGTATCGCTCTCAGCCCCGAGATGGTCGCTCGCCGGCTGAGTTGCTCCACGGTCGTCCTCATCGCACCTTGATGTCTTTGCTGCATCCGCCGCATCAGGTTCCTGTGCAGCGGCAGACTCCTGCTTTTGCTCCAGGCGACGTTGTATTTTATCGCAACTATCGAGGTTCACGGCGTTGGCTCGCAGGGCGCATTCTTCGCTGCCTCGGCCGCGCGATGTATTTGGTTTTGGGGGCCTCTGGTGAGGTGCGTCGGCATCTCCATCAGCTGCGCCTCTGTCGTCGCTCGGGTTCTGCCGCTCCCCGTCTGCTTTCAGCGACGGTGCCGTCCGGTCAGCGCCCTGGGGACCCATCTACTGGCTCGCCTCATCCCCAGGTGTTACCGACGATGCCTTCCATTTTGCCCCATGGCGACGCGCCGCCGCCGCCGCAGCAGCAGCAGCAGCCGCCGCCGCCGCCGCTTGTTCTCCCGCCGGCGCCGCCCGCATTCGACGCTTCGTTGCAGCCGCCAAGCGCCTCCCAGGGTCACGCGCCGCCGATCGCTTCCCGTGACCAGCTGTCCTCCGCCATGGAACTCCCGCCCGCTCCGGACCACATGACGTCATCGCGCGTCGGCTACCCCGACGCAATGGAGGTTGATCCTTCGGTCCCTCCTGTCTCTTTACGGGCGCATACACCGCATGTTGACGTGCACCCTGGACTAGTTTTTCAGGCGTTTCCTAGCTCCCCTCGGACCGAATGGCCGGGTGCGGGTGGCACAGCCTCGCCTGTTGTTAGGCTCCCCACCTCATCGCATACGTCAACATGTGGTCCTCCCCACGGCGGGCGGAAGCCTTATCACACGACCGTTCGCCGATTTGCGGGGGAGGAATGTGGTGTCACCGCCAGACACCACACTTGCTAGGTGGTAGCTTAAATCGGCCGCGGTCCATTTAGTACATGTCGGACCCGCGTGTCGCCACTGTGTAATCGCAGACCTAGCGCCACCATCAAGGCAGGTCTCGTGATACGAGAGAGCACTCGCCCCAGTTGTACGAGAACCTAGCTACCGACCAGATGTATGAAGCCTTTCTCTCTCATTAGCCGAGAGACAGAATAGCCATCAGCTAAGTTAATGGCTACGAACTAGCAAGGCGCCATTAGCCATACAGTGATTGTACTTAAAGTCTCCTGTGTATCGTCAAGATCGATGTACCACATTGATTGAGTAAAGTTAAGTATTAATCCTGCTCCGTACTTTTCTTCCTAACATTAATTACGTATCCTGTTCCAGTACTTCACGCCCGTCTGCGTTAGTCTAGCTTGCCTTTTCAGCCATCTCAACTTCACGGTGTCGGCCCAGCTACCGACACAACAGTTAGTATTGCCTTGCTTATTCTTATTTTTCTCCAGAACCCAAACTGATCTTTCCCAAGTTGGGCTCCATCAGTGTTTTTGTAAATAATTTGTGTCAAAATGTTTTGCAACAATGACATAAACTGATGGTTCAGCAGTATTCCCACTTGTCAGCACCTGCCTCCTTTGGGATTGGAACTGTTACATTCTTCCTGACGCCTGTCTCATACATCTTGCACACCAGATGGAATTATCCATGAGTGCAGGCTCTCTAAAGTATCTCAATAATTCTGAGAGAATATCATCTACTCCAGGGACCTGGTTTCTACTTAAGTCTTTCAGTGCTCTGTTCAATCCTTTTTACAGTATCGTATTTCTCATCTCATTTTCATCTATCACCTGTTTCTATAATATTGCTGTTAAATTTTTTACCTTAATATAGACCTCTATACATTCCTTCCAACTTTCAGCTTTGCCTTCTGTACTTTGTACTGGCTTGTCATCAGAGCTCTTGATGTTCATACATTTGCTTCTCTTTTCTTCAAAGATACCTTTAATTTTCCGTTGGGTAACATTTAAATTTCCCCTAGTTATGCATTCTTCTGCAGCCTTGAATTTGTCTTCAGCCATTTCTGCTTAGCCATTTTGCACTTTTTGTCAATTTCATTTTTAGGTGTTTGTGCTTCATTTTGGCTGCTTCATCTCCTGCATTTTTATATTTCCTCTTTTCATCAATTATATTCAATATCTCCTGAGTCATCCAGTAATTTCTACTAGGCCTTGTCTGTATGCCTATGCAATCCTCTACTACCTTTCCTGTTTGACCTCTCAAAGCTACCCATTCATTTCATTCAATATTCCTTTCCTTTGTTTCACTCCTGTGTTGCCCCAATGCTCCCTCTGAAACTCTCACCAGTCTCTGGTTCCTTCAGTTCACCCATGTCCCATATCCTTCATTTCCCACCTTTTCACAATCTCCTCTATTTTACTCTGCAGTTCATAACCAATAAATTATGATCAGAGTCCACACCTACCCCGGGAAATGTTTTACAGTTTAAAAATTGGTTTCAAAATCTCGTCTTACCATTACGTATTCAATCTGACACCTTCCAGTGTTTCCACATCTCTTCTGTATATACAGCGTTCTTTCACAATTCGTAAACCAAGTATAAATGATGATTAAATTATTCTCTGTGCAAAATTCTACCAGGCAGCTTCCTCTTTCATTCCTTTCACACTGTCCAGATTCTCCTAATATTTTTCCCTCTCTTCCTTTTCATTCTGCTGAATTACAGACATTCATTACAATAATCTTCCATCTCCTTTAACTACATGAATAACTTTCCTTATCTCATCATACATTCTTTCAGTATCTTCATCATCTTTAGAACTAATTGGCATATAAACTTGTACTACTGTGTTGGGTGTTTGCTTTGTATCTGTGTTGGCTATGGTAATGTGTTAATTATGTTGTTCTGAGTAGTTTACATGCATTCCTATGGCTATGGTAATGTGTTAATTATGTTGTTCTGAGTAGTTTACATGCATTCCTATTTTCTTTTTCATTATTAGGCTCACTCCTGTATTACCCCTATCTGATTTTGTGTTGATAACTCAATAACAGAACAAAAATGGAAATTCCTAGATGGAATCATATGTAAAATAAAGGAAAGGCGGGCACTTGACTACAGCTGACTGATGTGTGCCATATAGAAACACTCTACTTGCTCTTCTTCTACACACATTCATACACACCACCACACAGACACATAAATGCACACACATGTGGCTGTGGTGGGATTTGGTCTGTGTCAGTGAAGTATTGTGAATCTGTGTACTTTTACTAGAGGAAGAGCAAGTGCTTGAAAGTTAGTGAAACACAGTTTTCTGTTGCATGTATCTATGTGCCACACATTGATCAGCAATAGGTGAGTGATTGCCTTCCCTATATTTTATGTATCAACCCAATACTAGTCTCACCAAAAGTCCTGTTCTTCATGCCATCACACTTCACAAATTCCCACTATACCTATGTATGTATGTGTGTATGTTAACCAGGGACGTAGAAACGACGGAGAAGCTCCGCCCTCGCTGCAGCCGCAGTGGTCCACAACGCCACGATGACTACTGCAGTCCACATCACCCCTCCACCAGCCCACACCGAACCCAGGGTTATTGTGCAGTTCGGCCCCTGGTGGACCCCCTCCCACCCCCTCCCCCTCCCCAGGAACGTCTCACACCAGACGAGTGTAACCCCTATGTTTGCGTGCTAGAGTAATGGTGGTGTACGCGTACATGGAGAACTTGTTTGTGCAGAAATTGCCAACAGAGTGTAGCTGAGGCGGAATAAGGGGAACCAGCCTCTATTCGCTGAGGCAGATGGGAAACCGCCTAAAAACCATCTGCAGACTGGCCAGCTCACTGGACCTCGACACAAGTCCGCCAGGCGGATTCGTGCCGGGGACCAGGCACTCCTTCCCACTCTGGACCCACTATACCTAACTTTAACCAATTCATTTTCCTTTTAAAATCCTCTAAGCTACCATCCACCTGATGAGATCTAACATTCCACATTCTGACGACCCGTGGAATGTGTCTTGTTTATCGAAATGATGATGTCCTCCTGAGTAGTCCCTGGACTATTCCTGACAACTACATGAAAGTTCTAAATCATAAATGGGCACTTACCTTCCACACATAATTTAGAGACCTAGGGAGACTACCTTACACTCAAATGGGGAACTACCTTACATCTGCAATATTTTACCTAAGCATTATCATTACATACAGTAGATGTGCATGGCCATGTTGGCTAATGTTTCAACCTAGATCAGTCATTCATCTAGACTGTTGCCCCTGTAACTACTGAAAAGGCTGATTCTCCTCTTCAGCAACTATAGGTTAGTCTGGCCTCTCCACAGATACCCATCTGCTGTGGTTGCACGAAGTCTTATCTGTATCGCTGAGGAAGAAGAGGCCCCCATCTCTGCATGGTCCATGTTTCATAGAGGGAATGCACTGTTATTAAAAGTAAAAACCTAGGCCTGTAAATTATGTGTGGAAGGTAAGTCCCCATTTATGATTTAGAACTACGAATCTTTAATTTCCTTTCTACACTGATTGCATGTGGTTGTCTGGTATCAGTTGGTATCCAAACTAATGCCCACAGAGTTTTATTTGATGTAAGAAAAATTTTTCTGTAAATTTTGATTGGAAGGAAATGTTAATGACTCACCCTTGTTCAATTGCCTACAGTTGGGCAAAGGGCACAGTGTTTCAAACTAATGCTGTATAGGTCATACACAATAAATGCATAGACTAGAATCTAGCAGCATTTTTCTAAAACCCTGTGCTACACATATTCTATTGACATACATTTCCTTTCCTGTATACCTGAAGTGTCATAAATCAGAGCACTTTATAATTTGATAGAGAGCAATTCCAGTAAAAAAACAAAACGAAAAAACTTTAAGGTATACTGAGTTTTTTCTAAGTGATAGCTGTTTATAATATACGTTCATCAACAAATTTTAAATGTTAAAATCTAATATCAAAAACCCTGTATTTGACAGTTTGCCTGATTTTGATACCAGGATTATAAAAAGTACAGTATCACAAGTTTGGACAGGCAGATAAATCGGCTCCAGTTTGCCATCAGCTATGTAGGGTGAACCTTGGCAATGCCAGTCACCATGCTGGTGAAGCATCAGAAAAATTCTTAAACACACACTGGCTGATGATCCTGGGAGAAAAGCTAACATGTAATTCATCAACAAGTGGCCACAAAAGGTTCAATTCTGTAAATTTGTATCTCTTCTTAATAGCTGCCTTTGACTTTAATACCATATTTTCATTCAGCCACACATTAATTCCATAGATCCAATTTTCAGGGGAACCTCTTAACAGATGTGAAGTCAGGAAAAATTGTCACCACACTGATGCAGTTGTGATGAAATGCTTTTGTACACTACAGTGGATACGGTAACCATTATTAAAGACAGACTGCTGAAGTTATTTATGAAGGCCACTTTTTCAAATTATTATATTAAATAAATGAGAGAAAATATATAATTTAAAAAAATGCTGTTGCTTTTTATGAGCACATTATTAGCAGCAATCTATCTACTACTATCTACGCAACAGTAATGCAAGTGTAAGGTCTCATTGATGTTAAATATTAACACTTAATATGTACTGTATGACTGAAGCCTTTCTTATGATGAACACTGAAAACCAGGATTTGTAAACTCAGAAGTTAAAAATGTAGATACTTCACAGAACAAGTTGTTAATGGAAGTTTAGTTTTATGTCAATAGGCAAAATGTAAAATTTTTTCACCAGAATAAAGATCTCCACTAGTAAAGCTATTTGAGCAGTCCACATATTACGCCAATATCCTAGCTCTCCTGGTAACAAAAGGACCTCATTGTTTCAACTCATCAACACAGTGGAAGAAATCAGTAACTGTAGGATACTGCAGCATCAGGTTACTTGTGTTGAAAGAAATGTTAAGAGAAAAGTGTGCAATATTTTTGTTCAGCAGCAGCCACAAAAACTGTTCATTAATAACTTGTGTAGGCAGCAGTAAGTATTTACTTCTCAAATTAAATAAACATTAAGATGTGTGCTCTGTGCAAGACAATGGGGATGGAAAATAACTCTGTCAAATTTTTTTAATTGGATGAATAGAAAAAAATCTTCTCACCAAGTGGCAACAGAACACACACATAAAAGAGGGCTGTAATTAGGCAAGTTTTCAGAACCAGTGGCTCCTTCTTCAGGCAGACGGGTTGAAGGGGAAGGAAGAGGAGTGAAGGAAAAGGACTGGAGAGGTCTAGGAAAAGAGGTAGGTTTCAGGAAAGTTCTGGGTGACTTTCTGGAAATCCCCCTTTTCCTGGACCTCTCTAGTCCTGTTTCTTCATCCCTCTTCCTTGCCCTTCAACCCTTCTGCCATTAGACAGAGCCACTGACTCTGAAAGCTTGCCTAATTACAATCCTCTTTTATGTATGTGTCCTGCTGATGCTTGGTGAGTTAATTTTTTTATCTATCTAAATGAATTACAAAATTGATTGTTTTCATTTTCATTAAAATTTTGATGCAGTGTATGAATGATTATCATCATGCCAGAAATAGTCATTGAAACTCAACTCACCATGCCATTTGTTTTCTCTGTTCACTATTGAATTCATTCCTATGTGTGTTTCTGTATAAACTGAACTAGCGGTTCTATGTCCGGTTCATATTATCTTTTGAAAAACTGTCTAGTTTTATTTCACAAGTTTCCACGGCAAAATGGTGTGACACTATTCCATAGGCTATAGTTTTGTCTTGATGTTTGCTTATGGATCTCATATGTCATTACCTGTAGTGATGTGATCAATAACACAATTATCTTCATATGCAAGCCAAAAAAGGGACATGACAACATATCCTCTTCTCTGGATGTTTTGGTCATCAGAAATAAATTTTAGGCATTTAATGAGCACCAAACTTGCAGTAGCATAAACTGTTAATTACCACCGCAAATGGACCTATCTGTGAAACACGAGGGAGCAGGCTGTTAATTCTGTAATAATGAATTGTCAGTTTACACCTGTTGTTTCAACTACATTTCTTGTGTAGGTTTGTTGGTGCCTACAAATAATTTTTTATTCCTCGCCTAATCATGCTCATTACATCATCCAGCCTAAAACATACAGCACTGTTGTCTTACAACACTGTCAGTTACAACATTCTTTCTATAAACTGCACATATTTTATTATGGATGTCAGCAGATTTTTTTTTATTTTTTGCCCACAGAAAATGAATCACTGTACATACTCCACAGTCAGTGGGAATTAAAGCACTGCCTTTAGTAGATTGCTAGAGAAGACAGGGACATAAATAAAATAATATCAAATTATGTGAAAACTGACAGTGATTCAACCGCAACCTGATGTGAGGGAGACTTAAGAGTCAGCATGGTTTAATGTGAGAAAAATGAGAATAAAAAAGGATCATTTCAAAACTTGTGTATACAACAATGTAGAATGAAAGGTATTACATTCTTTGTTGTGGCACTCCAGCCTTGTTACTCAGACAGTCATGGCTGACACAAAGTTTACTTGTCCATCTAGCATCTTGTGACCCAACATCTAGGTGGGCTCATTTTGTTCCTTCCTCACCTGTTTAACCTACTTTTTCACTTTCTTTCTTTCTGACAAAGACTACTGTTGCTCCAAAAAGAGTGTAGTATGGTCTGTGTTGTATAGTCCTAGTTTCTCACAGTTCCATTTCTTAGGAGTGTTTTGCAATTTGTGTCTTATTTCAGCAGTGCTTGTATACAGTCCAGTCACATGAATGTGACTACTGCCTATGTTTGACATCAGTGTGCAATAGACAGTCACTTATGGCAGGTGGCTGCACTAGCAGTGGCGGGTGTATAAAGTGTACCTGTGTGTATGTGTGTGGGGGGGGGGGGGGGGGTGAGGCGGCAGTTGAAAACAGTGCAGTTGCTGCCATAATGCAGAAATGGAGCGATTTATCGGTCATTCAAAAGTTAATGATCACTGACTTTTGGGCCAAGGCTGGAAGCATTTCTGAAATGGCTAAGATCATAAAGATCATGGTGCCTTGGTTGATGTATACCAAACATGGCAAAATGACATTATCCTAAAACCAGTGCCAAGGCAACTGCAGTGCACCACAGGTCATAGATGGCAGGGGTGAATGACTACTGTGGAGATTTGTATAGCCGAATATATATGCACCTGTTGAGTAACTTACTGCCCAGGTAAATCAAGAGGCTACAAACAGTGTGTTTTCAATGACCATTTGGTGAATGTTGCTGCATGTGTGCTTCACAACAGATGCCTAGTTCCTTCGCCCATGCTGACTGTTGTTCATCAGCGATGAAGGCTGGAATTTGCATGCCATTACCAAAACTGGACGTCCACTGAATGATCACAGGTGGCTCTTTCAGATGAATCTCATCTTATGCTCCATCAGATAGATGGCTATTGGTGTGCACAGCATGAAATGTCTGAAAGCAAACACCCTGTAGCAATTGCCAGAGTGTTAAAGTCTGGGGACTGTTTTTGTGCCATTCTGTTGGTGATCTCATGATTCTGGAAGACACGATAACACAAGTGGGCATCTACACTTGGGGACCGTGCCACCCCTACATGCAGTTTGTTTTTCCTCAGTATGATGCCATCTACCAGCAGGGCAATGCAACATGTAACACTGCGTACAGCGTATGTGTTGTATATGTGTGATTCAAAGAGCTCCAGGATTAGTTTACGATGCTCCCCTGGCCACCAAACTCTCCAGATTTAAAGCCAGTAGAGAATCTGTGAGACCAGTTTGATTGATTGTTTGCCCAGTGGATTCTCAGCAGAGAGAGTTAGTGCAGCTGACCACTGCACTGGAGTCAACATGGCTCCACATCCCTGTCAACACCATCCAGAACCTCACTGATACTGTTTCGGCGTGTCTCACTGTGCTCTGTGCCGCAAAAGGTGATTATTCAGGCTTTTGACAGGTGGCCGCATTAGTATGGTTGGACAGTGTATATTCATAAAAGTCACAGACTAGGCTTACTGCCTTAGATAAACACAGTAACTGTCGTGTAAAGTTTTTAATTATATGGGACATGTTGAGAAAGTAAGTGTACTGGCATTTATATACTCTTTTTAGAAAAAATGCATTTGAAAAAAATTATGGTATATTGTTGATAAACTTGTTGACTTTTTTTATTTTTACATAATCGCCATCCCGCTCAGTGCATGTGTTGAGCCGTGGCAAATGATTTCTTATGCACTTCTCAAAGATCTCTTCAGATAGCTCCTTTTCCCACTTCAAACCGCTTTCTGCACCTGCTTGTCGGTGAAATTTAATACAACTCGTGTGATTTCAGGGAAGTGAAAAGATGATAACCTGAAGGCGCCAAGTCAGGGGAATATGGGAGCGGTTCAAAACATCCCAACCAAATCAGTTCAAGAACGATGTGCTAGCTAAGGTTGTGTGTTGACGGAGCGTTGTCGTGCAACAAGCACATTCCTCTCCTTAGCATTCCCCTCCTTTTGTTCTGAATGCTCCTTTTGAGTTTTTTTAGGGTCTCAGAATATCGTCGTACGTTTATGATCTCCCACTGAGGCGCAAATTCTATCAGAATAACGCCTCTTCAGTGCCAAAACTCTGTAGCCATGACTTCTTTTTGCCCGAAATTGTGGTTCTGAATTTTTTCGCACATAGGGAACTGGTATGACGCTACTGTGACGACTGTCTTTTTGACTCAGGCGTGCAATGAGCGACCCATGTTGCATCTCGAGTCACAACAGTCCTCGGAAAATTCTCACCTTCCAATTCGAGTCGCTCAAGCAACTCGAATGGGTGCTACTGTCCTAATTTTTCTTATGCTGCTGTTTCGGGACCCATCTTGCGCAGTTTCCGGCATCCCAGCGTTTCTGTGAGTGTTTCGTATAACAGTGATCTGGAGAGTTGTGGTAACATCGCCGAAATTTCATCCACTGTCAATCGACGGTCTTCGGGAACAGTTTCCTCGATTTTTTACACCAACTCATCAGTCAGAATGGAAGGTCTTCCACTCCTCTGTTTGCTATGAACGTTTGTTCTGCCTCCACTGCACTTCCTACACCACTTAAACACACTCGTTCTGTTCATGACACCTTCGCTGTAAATCGAAAAAATTCGGTTGGTGTTATTCCTTCCGCGAATCGGATCACACCACGTGGCTCTTACTGATATCGTTCGCACGACTGGCCGCTAAAACGTGAGTTTACGTGCTACCCTGTTCCTGCGCTGCTCGCTCGGTAAGGGAATCCATCCCCCTCTCCTATTTAGTACTGCCAAACCTCAAAACATCACACAGTACACTTGCTTTCTGACCATTCTTCGTATATTTCAGTCTTAGGTCACATATGTGGTATCATAACCAGTTAAGACTTATTACCAAGTCATAATGGGATCAAAAAAACCATGAACTCGTTGTGTCTGCTATGTAATAATACTTGTAACTTTTGCATATGCGGGGTATCATTGTTCACCCAATCAAAAGCTTTTCGTAAGTCACAAAATATCCCCAATATCAGTATTTTCTGACTGACTGATTCTACCATATCTGTACATACTCTTCTCGATCTTTAAAAAAATACTGGCAGTTATGAGATGCGCTGGTAATTTTTTACCAATGTTGTCTCCTTGTATTGAAAAGGCTTGACAAATTTCTCTAGGAAAGTACCACTGTGAAAAGATTTCTTACATAAGGAACTCAATATCAAAAAATGGTTTAAATGGCTCTGAGCATTATGGGACTTCACATCTAAGGTCATCAGTCCCCTAGAACTTAGAACTACTTAAACCTAACTAACATAAGGACATCACATACATCAATGCCCGAGGCAGGATTCGAACCTGCGACCGTGGCGGTCGCGCGGTCCAGACTGAAGCGCCTAGAACCGCTCGGCCACACCGGCCGGCTGAACTCAATATCAGTTGTACAACATTTTTACATCTACATCTACATGGGTACTCTGCAAACCACATTGAAGTGCCTGGCAGAGGGTTCATCGAACCACCTACACAATTCTCTATTATTACAATCTCGTATAGCGCGCGGAAAGAACGAACACCTATATCTTTCCCCACGAGCTCTGATTGCCCTTATTTTACTGTGGTGATCGTTTCTCCCTATGTAGGTCGGTGTCAACAAAATATTGTCGCATTCGCAGGAGAAAGTTAATGACTGGAATTTCGTGAGAAGATCCGTCGCAACGAAAAACGCCTTTCTTTTAATGATGTGCAGCCCGAATCCTGTTTCATTTCAGTGACACTCTCTCCCATATTTCGCAATAATACAAAACGTGCTGCCCTTCTTTGTACTTTTTCGATGTACTCCGTCAGTCCTATCTGGTAAGGATACCGCACTGTGCAGCAGTATTCTAAAAGAGGACGGACAAGCGTAGTGTAGGCAGTCTCCTTAGTAGATCTGTTACAATCTCTATGTGTCCTGCCAATAAAACGCAGTCTTTGGTTAGCCTTCCCCACAACATTTTTATGTGTTCCTTCCAATTTAAGTTGTTCGTAATTGTAATTCCTAGGTATTTATTTGAATTTACGGCCTTTAGATTTGACTGATTTATCGTGTAACCGAAGTTTAACGAATTCCTTTTAGCACTCATGTGGATGACCTCACACTTTTCGTTATTTAGGGTCAACTGTCCATTTTCGCACCATTCAGATATCATTTTTAAGTTGTTTTGCAATTTGTTTTGACCTTCTGATGACTTTATTAGTAGATAAACGACAGTGTCATCTGCAAACAACTGAAGACGGCTGCTCAGATTGTCTCCCAAATCGTTTATATGGATAAGGAACAACAAAAGACCTATAACACTACTTTGGGGAACGCCAGAAATCATTTCTGTTTTACTCGATGACTTTCCGTGAATTACTACGAACTGTGACCCCTCTGACAGGAAATCACAAACCCAGTCACATAATTGAGACGATATTCCATAAGCACGCAATTTCACTACAAACCGCTTGTGTGGTACAGTGTCAAAAGCCTTCCGCAAATCCAGAAATACAGAATCGATCTGAAATCCCTTGTCAATAGCACTCAACACTTCATGCGAATAAAGAGCTAGTTATGTTTCACAAGAACGATGTCTTCTAAACCCATGTTGACTGTGTGTCAATAGACCGTTTCCTTCGAGGTAATTTATAATGTTCGAACACAATATACGTTCCGGAATCCTACTGCATATCGACGTTATTGATATGGGCTTGTAATTTAGTGGATTACTCCTACTACCTTTCTTGAATATTGGTGTGACCTGTGGAAATTTCCAGTCTTTGGGTACCGTACGGATCTTTAGTCGAGCAAACGGTTGTATATATGATTGTTAAGTATGGAGCTAATGCATCAGCATACTCTGAAAGGAACCCAATTGGTATATAGTCTGGACCAGAAGACTTGCTTTTATTAAGTGATTTAAGTTGCTTCATTACTCTAAGGATATTTGCTTCTACGTTAGTCATGTTGGCAGAAATTCTTGACTCGAATTCTGGAATATTTATTTCGTCTTCTTTTGTGAAGGCATGTCGGAAGACTGTGTTTAGTAACCCAGCTTTGGTAGCACTGTCTTCCATAGTATCTCCATTGCTATCGCTCGGAGAAGGTATTGATTGTTTCTTGCCGCTAACATACTTCACATACGACCAGAATCTCTTTGGCTTTTTTGCCAGGTTTCGAGACAAAGTTTCGTTGTGGAAACTATTATAAGCATCTCACATTGAAGTCCGCACTACATTTCGAGCTTCTGTAAAAGATCGCCAATCTTTGGAGTTTTGCGTCTGTTTAAATTTGGCATGTTTTTTTCGTTGTTTCTGCAACAGTGTTCTGACCCGTTTTGTGTACCAAGGAGGATCAGCTCCGTCGTTTGTTAATCTCTCAATTGCTGCCGATACTATTTCTTTGAATTCAAGCCACATTTTGTCTACACTTATGTTATTAATTTGGAAGGAGTGGAGATTGTCTCTCAGGAAGGCGACAAGTGAATTTTTATCTGCCTTTTTGAATAGGTATATTTTTCGTTATTTTTGGAGGATTTGGTGGTTACAATATTCATCTCGTTACGACAACCCTGTGTTCACTAAACCCTGTATCCGTTTTCATGCTCGTTATTAACTCAGGATTATTTTTCAGTATTTTACTACTGATTTCGTCATAACCTTTTGAACATTTGTTTCCGAGAGAGTTGATAATGGTGGAACCTTGTTTTGGTCATGTAGAATGAAGCTGTATTTTATCGAACAAGTTTTGGAAGGCTTTACTTAGCAACTGAAGGCTTTCTACTAAGGAAGTGCTCAGACCTAAGATACCTATTGTTACTGACGGTAGCAGTTATTAAAAGTTTCTGCCATTTTAGGGTTAGCTTTGATGAGTCCATTATCAATGGTGCTGTTAAAGAAATATCTTCGTTGTCTTGATTTGTTTTTCATGTTTCGTTTCATACTAAGCTGCAGGTGGCTCTTATTTTGTTGCCTGAGGAGCTTATTCTATAACACACACACACACACACACACACACACACATATTTTTAGCCTGAATACACGGCTTACCGTACCTATTTTATGACGGGCCGAGCAGGATGTCGAAGGTAAGTCTGATAAATATAAAGAAAACTTTTTTTTTGTACGCTTGATAAGACAGTTGAGGTTTTGACTGGACTCTACGGGTGCATTGGAACCGACCTCATTGGTGCTAACCTGTTCTTCAGACGGAGAAAAATCGCTACTCACGGGAAACATGAGGCTTTCGTTAAACGTGTACGCCTGGAGCGACTGAATGAGCGATTCATGTAAACATAATTTCAGAACCGTATGGCGAGAATTGTCGTGTCATACAAAACACAGTTGGCGTCAGTCGTATTGTGCAAGTGCAACTACTCGTACATCATTGGTTCTGTTGACAAATGCAATGCATCACGTGAGACACTGACGCCACACTTGCGACAAACTATATCCAGCACGTCTGCATCGGCAGTAATTTTTCAAACGTTGGACATCAGCATGTGATGAACGTGAAGGCATATAGGTTATATTTAATTAAGAAATTCGTTGACTTTTCTTGCTAATTGTCTGAAACAATCAGCATATTAGAATTGTTTTATCTTCGCCAAGGTCCGCTACTGAACTACGGTACTCGGCGCTATATAAGAGATACGGTCACATAGAGATAATAAACACTGGTTTAATGTAATCCTTACTTTCATTAATTTAATGTTCAAAACGCCTCTAGCTTTTTGCCTGTGTTCGGATGATTATACAGGATGAAAGTGACTAATGTGTCTAATTATGGATGTAGGCGCCCGCAGATATTTTTTAGGAGGGGATAGGAATAAAAAATTGCTAGTTCTAGTATTAGGCCTAGTGATTTGGCGAGTTTGAGATCGTATTGTCCCAAGAGGTAAATTTGATGAGAAGTATCGTAGACAATACTTTTAATACCTCAAACCCTTGATAGTTATCCGCTAGATAACTTCGATATCTAAATCTACAACTACATCTACATTTATAATCCACAAGCCACCCAACGGTGTGTGGCGGAGGGCACCTTACGTGCCACTGTCATTACCTCCCTTTCCTGTTCCAGTCGCGTATGGCTCGCGGGAAGAACGACTGCCGGAAAGCCTCCGTGTGCACTCGAATCTCTAATTTTACATTCGTGATCTCCTCGGGAGGTATAAGTAGGGGGAAGCAATATATTCGATACCTCATCCAGAAACGCACCCTCTCGAAACCTGGCGAGCAAGCTACACCGCGATGCAGAGCGCCTCTCTTGCAGAGTCTGCCACTTGAGTTTGCTAAACATCTTCGTAACGCTATCAGGCTTACCAAATAACCCTGTGACGAAACGCGCCGCTCTTCTTTGGATCTTATCTATCTTTTCCGTCAACTAGACCTTGTACGGATCCCACACTGATGAGCAATACTCAAGTGTAGGTCGAACGAGTGTTTTGTAAGCCACCTCCTTTGTTGATGGACTACATTTTCTCGGGACTCTCCCAATGAATCTCAACCTGGCACCCGCCTTACCAACAGTTAATTTTATATGATCATTCCACTTCAAATCGTTCCGTATGCATACTCCCAGATATTTTACAGAAGTAACTGCTACCAGAACTTGTTCCGCTATCATATAATCATACAATAACGGACCCTTCTTTCTATGTATTCGCAATACATGTTAAGGGTCAGTTGCCACTCCCTGCACCAAGTGCCTATCCGCTGCAGATCTTCCTGCATTTCGCTGCAATTTTCGAATGCTGCAACTTCTCTGTATAATACAGCATCATCCGCGAAAAGCCGCATGGAACTTCCGACACTATCTACTAGGTCATTTATATATATTGTGAAAAGCAATGGTCCCATAACACTCCCCTGTGGTACGGCAGAGGTTATTTTAACGTCTGTAGACGTCTCTCGATTGAGATCAACATGCTGTGTTCTGTTTGCTAAAAAGTCTTCAATCCAGCCACACAGCTGGTCTGTTAAGGCCGGTTCCCACTAGGGCTGCCGCGCGTCAAAACGGCGCGTCAGCGGCGTGGTTGCCATGGAAATGGCGTCAGCGGCAAGGCGCGGCGGGCTCTGCGTCGCGGTTTGACCATGTCGAACCGCTTCCGCTGCCGCGTGCCGCGCTCCAGGTGCGCGCCGCCAATCACAGAACGCGCTGAGCGTGACGTCAGGTACGGACTCCCGGGCCACACGAACTTTCGCCGAACCGCTGGCGCGGACCCGGCGGCAGCTATGAAATACTTATCATCCGATTCCAAGGAAACTATTCGGTAGAAAAATTTGATTCTTGGGCATGTTACAGCCTGATATCTTCTCTCGATAAAGGACCGAATTTCTTTTCGTTATTCGTCGTGGTTTCTTGCTGTATCGCATTTACGTAAACCTTTACACGAAATTTGAATGAGTGTGCAGAGGTAAAAACGCATTGCGTGGACTTCGCGTACAGTTCATTTTAGGTAATACATTATTGCGTATGAAATTTAGTCAACATATCGAAATTGTTTTTAAAGCTGAGAGCAGAACGATAGCTATCACCGTTCTCGAGATATTGAATGATATGTCGGCGGACGGGCTGTGCGGTGACCGCGCGCGGGTCGCTCGCGACGCGACCGATACTTTCGTCCTGCTCTTCGTAAACCATGTGGTTGTATCAACTGCAAATTTCGTAAACGGTTCAAGAAATCGAAACGTGTTTTTTTGCAAACGATAACTTGTAAAAACTCATGTATTTCGTCGCATGATAAATATCCAAAATCTGTTTACCTACCAAGATATGAAAGAAACTACAGTTTTTTCGGAAGGGATAGATGAATTTTTTTAAACAGCATTTAATAGCATGTGTAATGAGAAGTTAAACCAAGACTAATTTGCTGGTATGTCATAAGATGTAATTTGCTAATTATCTACAGCTATTGATTATTTCCTTTGGAAGTAACAAACGTTTTTTTCTTTATCCAGTGTACTTTATGGGTCAAGATGCGTTTCGCCTTTTACTTTAAGGTATCTTCGGTGGAATCTAGAATGATTCAGTTTTGTTTTGATATGTGATACTTGCAGATTATAAAACAGTTCACATCTTTTTTTACATGAATAACTGATTACTCTGAACGGAATGGACAGTGTCTTGAAAGGAGGATATAAGATGAACATCAACAAAAGCAAATCGAGGATAATGGAATGTAGTCGAAGTAAGTCGGGTGATGCTGATGGAATTAGATTAGGAAATGAGACACTTAAGGTAGTAAACGAGTTTTGCTATTTGGGGAGCAAAATAACTGACGATGGTCGAAGTAGAGAGGATATAAAAGTAGACTGGCAATGGCAAGGAAAGCGTTTCTGAAGAAGAAAAATTTGTTAACATCGAGTATAGATTTAAAAGTCAGGAAGTCGTTTCTGAAAGTACTTGTATGGAGTGTAGCCATGTATGGAAGTGAAACGTGGACGATAAATAGTTTAGACAAGAAGAGAATAGAAGCTTTCGAAATGTGGTGCTACAGAAGAATGCTGAAGATTAGATGGGTAGATCACATAACTAATGAGGAGATATTGAATAGAATTGGGGAGAAGAGAAGTTTGTGGGACAACTTGACTAGAAGAAGGGATCGGTTGGTAGGACATGTTCTCAGACATCGAGGGATCACCAATTTAGTATTGGAGGGCAGCGTGGAGGGTAAAACTCGTAGAGGGAGCCCAAGAGATAAATATACTAAGCAGATTCAGAAGGATGTAGGTTGCAGTAGGTACTGGGAGATGAAGAAGCTTGCACAGGATAGAGTAGCATGGAGAGCTGCATCAAACCAGTCTCAGGACTGAAGACCACAACAACAACAACTGATTACTTACAGTGAATCGAGTTTTTGGCGGACATCTGCGTTTCCCCTCACCTGGTCACATGCTGGAGGTTGAACTAAAACTTAGATTATGGAACATAAGCACATTTTCATGTTCGCTCTTTTTTCTTCTGTCACTAGCTGTAGACATTTTACCGAAAACACTGATTGAAGTCATAACTACAGTGTGTTCACCTCATGTCCCTTCCTGTTTGGTTTGTTTATGTGCATGTTGCCAATCTAAAGAATTATATGCTGAAAACTAATGTTTGTTTATTTCTGTCCTCCTTATACCTTTATGTGTGTGTGGCTAGCCAGTGATAGTTATAGAAAGTTGAAAGAGAATGCAGTAGTTGTCAGACAGTGGTTGAAAGATTTGGTGTTCAGCTGATTTCAGTTCTGGTTTAAATGTTTCGTGGAGAAGTGCATGGAATAGTAAATTCACTGCTTACATTAATCGATAAAATAGCAGAATAGCATTTCAACAGATGATTATTATCAGAATACTATCACCCAACCCCTTTGTCCTCACTCTTTGACGCCTCATAATATGTCCTGTCAACTTACCCCTCTTGTAGTCAAAGTTGTGCCGTAATTTCCTCTTCCTCTTCCTGCTCTAATTCCGTTCCTCTTCTTTAGTTACACGATCCTCATATCTAATCTTCAGCATTCTTATTGATCACCACGTTTTGAAAGCGTCCATTGTCTTCTTGACAGAACTGTTCATAGCCCACGTTTCACTTACATACAAGGCTGCACTCCACACAAATACCTTTGTAAAATTGTACCCAATCATTAGAATTTATATTCGATGTGAACAAAGTTTCTTTTTCAGAACGCTTTTGTTGCTATTCACAGTCTTCATTTTATATCCTCTCTACTTCTGCCTTCTCAATTATTGCTTCCCTTGCAAGTCATTAAAGTCTTAGAAATGCAGTTTGGTTTCTGTACAAGTTGTAGATAATCTTGTGGCCCTATATTTTAGAGCTTCAAAGAATGTTTTAATTAAGATTGTCAAAATCTTTCTCTAAACATGCAAATGCTATAAACACAGTTTCGCAGTTCTTCAGTGTGTCTACTTAACTAAGTGGTAGGATCAGTATTGCCTTGCGTGTTCAGACATTTCACAGGAATCTAACATTGTGCTTATGTTAGTTTGTACAACCCCTCCCCCTCTCCTCTCTACATATTCCTTCCACTTTCTAGCCTTCTCTTATTTGCTTAGTTCTGGCTTGCCAGATGAGTCCTTGGCAGTTGCTTCTCCTTTGAGCAAAGTTTTCTTTGTTCTTTCTCATTTTCATTCCCCTGTTTTCCAAGTGCAAAATCGCGTTGCAATTTTGGACTTTCTGTCAACTTCATGTTTAGACATTTCTATTTCCCATGGCCTACTTTATTTGCTGCATTTTTATATATTTCCCTCGTGTCAAATTTAATATACCACGTTTTATCTAACGATTTCTACTGTACCTTCTTCCCGTTCACATACTCTGCTGCATTCACCACTTTTTCTCGCAGAGATATCCATTCGTATTCTAGCGGATTCCTTTCTCTGTTTCAGTCAGTTGTTGCATTACGGTAACTTTAAGATTATCGAAAAACTGTGGGTCTTGACTTATTCAAGTTCCATTTCCTTAATTTGCTACCGTTTACTGTCTCTTTAGTTGTAAACCGCAGCTCGTAACCAATAAATTATTGTAGGTTTGCGTCTGCACCAGGAAATATCTTATAATTTAAAATCTGGTTTCGAAAACTTTGTTCCAAGTATGTATTATTCTTTCATGATTCTTAATCAAGGTGCTGGCGATGATTACATTGTGCTCTGTGCTAAATTCTATCAGGTGGCTTCCACTTTCATCCCTTCCCCCAAGCCTTTGTGTTTTTAGTGTTTTCCTGTACTTGCTACCGTATCACACTTTAAATTTTTGTCTCGCTTAACTATCTGAATAATCTCTTTTATCGTACATTGTTTCAATGTGTAAGGAGATAGTGAACAATCATGAACGGTAGTCATGAAATCTGTTTATGTTGAAATGAGAAAACGTGAATAATGAAATATGTAAAAGAGTACATTGTACAGAAAATGAAAAATTTGTACGTCTTCACCCAACTTCGTCTTTCCTTCATGTAGGTATAAGATATAGTTATTCAAACACACCGGTCGTTTCGGTGGGTCCCACCCCGTACCTCAGTGGCTGTTCGTCATTGGCTACCGCTAGCGTCTGCCGCTTCCAGATGGGAACGCCAATTCCGCGAGCCGCCGCGTCAAAGCGGAAAACGCTTGCCGCTGCCGTTGCCGCACGACGCGCTGCCGCGCTCTAGTGGGAACCGGCCTTTACTCCGTAGGCGACATTGCGGAACTGTATCCGATCGCTGTTTCCGGAATCCATGTTGATTCCTACAGAGTAGATTCTGAGTTTCCAGAAATGACATGATGCGTGAGCAAAAACCATGTTCTAAAATTCTACAATTCTAAATGGAACGCATGTTTCAATATTATATGTAAAGTCCATTGTAATGTAAAAGTGGATTAATTAAGATGAACAGGGATGACAGGTTTTTATTCAACGATCTGAAATTACATCGTCATATGATTAAAACCAGGGTGAAATAAAGCTAGAAAATATGCCCACCATGAACTAATGTTTTCATTATGTTTCACTGCAATTGAAAATTATAAATCTGAAATAGGAAAATGTCAAAATGGTTGAGAATATCGTGTTGAACGTCTACAAAAATAACAAAACAAATTTTATTTCATCTACAACACTTCGTTTGCTTGCAAAACTTTACATCTTAATGGGTTTATTGCATTACTTTCATGCTTTCTGTTTTTTTTTCTGTCTTGACTAGCATAACTAACATTAAAGAAAACGTGTTCTGAATGCTACACTTTTTGGGATGGTTGGCTGAAGTGTAAGGGGGCCAGTATACGATTACATGAGCGAGGGAACTCTGCTAGATGCAGCCTCAGATTGGCCGGTAGACTCGATTTTTAGCAGGTTTCGACTGAACCAAGCGAGTCCACGTCTCTGCAATTCGTCACGTTATTGTGCATCCATGCGCACTGGCCTGAAGAATTCTGCGTTACAACTCATATAGTTTGAGCACGTACCAATTCCTAGAGAGGTATTCTTTTCGACCTCGAAATTTAACCTAATTTGCCTCTGTTCTAGCACAGAAACTGGTATTTCCTTTTTTCATGTGATAATTTGAGCCAATGGATTCAATACAGATGTTCGTACCTACAATGTAATATGCCAGGATCTTCTGTAACAGCTTTGCCGTGTAAAACTGAAAGTAGAAAGCACACAGGTGTCTTGTTTGCCTGTATACAAACCAGCGAAAAACAGTTCCTGTTTGAGCACAAAAAAGGTTAATATCCTGCTCTTTAAAAGACTCTGACAGAACACTGGGGAATCAGCTACCTCAGTCCTCGCCAAAAAGTTTCGACATGGGAACATATTCTCGCTTTTCTTTAACACAGAACGTTCTATATCCTATTACCCACTCTCTCTTTGTAGTGAAGCCTTCATACTCAGCATCTCCTTCTCACTGCCACTGTGGCCTTTTTCTCCCACTGGCACTTCCTCCTGTCTCTCTCTCTCTCCCCCACTGTCACCGTCTTCACACCTTTCTCTCACTCCTCCTTACCACTGTCTTCTTCTCTGCCACTTTCACTCTCTCTGCCCCACTGCCATAGTCTTTGTCCCATGCTTCATCTCTCCTATTGCCACTGCCACTTTATATCTCGCTCTGTAAAGTTCTGACGCCGCCAGGTGGCACCATAGAATAATGTCCGGATATAGACAGCCTGTACAGGCGTGACGAGGCTATTACACAGAGACAGCAGGTCATAAAGTTTTATTGGTGAAAAATTGGCGACTAAAAACATAGTTTCTTAACCTCAGAATCCTTCATATGATTCCAGAATACTTGTCATGTGTTCACTACGTCAGTTAAAACTACATTTACGCCTCAGATGGGATATTACATGCGTATTTTGCGTGGACAAGTACAGTAACTTTGAAACTCTGTTTCAAGTGGACATCCTCACAATCCTAGTACCACAATATCCGATTTTTCAGAGTTTTCTCTTGAACCGCCCATGAACAAATGGTGCTTTTATAAGCCGTCTAAGGCCCACCGTGGACCATACCTAATGCAAGATAACCAACGATTTGTTCAGTTTATATGGGCTGGAGGAAGCGTGTAATGCTTAAATTTTGACCCCGTACTGCAGGATCCTTACAGTGCGCCCGTTCTTCCGATAGGAGCACAAATGATCGCTAGGCCAAGGGCTATCCAAGACACTTGACCCCTTATCTCTGTGACCAATAGAAACCGAGATATGGCCCCCTTAATATTCTCATTTTCGCATGCGGCTTTTTGAATATATTGGTCCGGTGCACAGGCCAATGGTGGACTACAGTTGTGTGACTGTTACGCAGCAAGGAGGGGTAGGGAAAGCGTCTCTGGCGGATGAACAGCACGCACGGTAATGCTGCCATGTAGTTACGTTGTGCTGGGAATCTGCGTGCCGATGCTTGTCTGTAGTTCGATAAGAGCTGTACGAGAAAGGGGCAGAACAAATATTGAGAACACTATTTCAACGATGTTCTATAAATATTCGCATACATCTTGACCGCAGAACAGCGCTGAAATTGCCGTCGAAGTAGCAATCAGCATAATTTACCGTGAGCAATGTGACAGCCATGGAAAAAAAAAAAAGATATGTAGCGGTTGCTAAAATTTTAGTAATTCCCATCGCGCTCGGCGACGTTAAAATGCATTTAGTGGCGTGCCAACAATCATTGGCAGAAATGCGTGAGAATATTGAAATAAATGAGAAATTTATATCGTAGATTATTCCAGGCGGATGGGAGGGCAAGGGGCCCCTCTTACACTCCCCCACTGCCCTCCCTTTGCGGACGGCAGTCCGTCCCCGTTAGCTGAGTGGTCAGCGCGGTGGAATGCCACGCCAAGGGGCCTGGGATCGATTCCCAGCTGGGACAGGAGATTTTCTCCGCTCAGGGACTGGGTGTTGTGTTGTCCTCATCATCATTTCATCGCCGTCTCAGACGCGCAAGTCGCCCAATGTGGCGCCGAATGCAATAAGTACTCGCCCTCGGCGGTCGAACTTCCCCGAATGGGGGAACCCAGGCCGACAAGACCGTACGCTCATTTCCATTTGTTTTTTACGCGGATGGCTATGATATGGATGCTAATTATGCGATCTCCCAGAAAGCAGGCTATTAACTGATATTAGTTATGTTTCTTTTGTCACCTTTCCGAGAAGATACGATGAGCATTGGTTAACAACATTCGACAAAATATACCTTGGCCCATTTGATTCATTCTGGCTGTCCGATGCAAACGGCAACTAATTTCACAATTGCTTTCCCTGTCTTGACACTTTAACTGCTAGTAATGTTTCATCACAAGTTTTATTGTACTTTTCCTAATACGTAACTCTGGACGTACCCTCATTTGGCGAGAGGTGGAACATGTAATGCACTCAGGAACAATTTTGAATATGATAGTTTTGGTTCCTGGTTTTATGGTGCGAGGAGGCATAATGTAGCTTGGATGGACTGACATACGAATCTTTGAAGAAGGCACACTCACCGGTCAACGTTACTGTGACGCCTTACTACTTCTCCATGTGCGCCTTCCCATGGGTTCATTTTTAAAGAAAACTGCGCGGCCGCATCGAACAGCGCAGGTGGGGGAGCTCTGGGAACGATAAGATAAGCGAATCAGCTGGCCTGCCTATTGCATCGACGTAAAAATACCATCGAGCACTTGTGCGATATGCGCGCGTGTGTGTGTGTGTGTGTGGGGGGGGGGGGGGGGGGGGGGGGTATTGCAGCACATATACATGATGCATGAACGGCCGCCCAGCAGTTGTCAACGGTGCAGGTGGAGGAATAGAACGCCCTGCCACAAGAACTCCTTACCACCGTTGTGGCCAGCACGAGAGCGCGTTGCAGAGCACACACTGCCGCCCACGGTGACCGCACACCCAATTAAGAACCATGTCTCGCCTTTTATAATGTCCAGAAGACTGTGAATTCAGTGCAATTAGAGTTAAAGTGTCTTTTTTGTTCTTCGCATTGCCTATTTCTTTCAGTTACCTTTTGTACTATACTGAAGCAGTTATTCCCATGTATGATTCAAGCTTCATGGAGCTATGTTGCTTGGCAGTGACACATCGCGCGAAAGTCATTTTCGTCCTTAAGTTTTGCACACCATTGTTTAAAACACTTTCTGC
Source organism: Schistocerca serialis cubense (assembly GCF_023864345.2). Taxonomy (NCBI): domain Eukaryota; kingdom Metazoa; phylum Arthropoda; class Insecta; order Orthoptera; family Acrididae; genus Schistocerca; species Schistocerca serialis. The sequence continues at coordinate 812,466,273 of NC_064638.1, read as the reverse complement.
CTCGCCCTGAAATTGCGTAAGGCCCAAAACGTGACGAAACGCCGCTCAATAGAAATTATTGCAGGAGCGGAAGGAATGTTGCTAATGAATATATTACTGTAATTAAACAAGTGTAGCCATCTGAAGATGGACATTATATCCTGAAACCGGTAACGCCTTTTACAAGTATGTGGGGCTCGTTCCACTCTCCACCAACAATCGGTAACTGAATAACAAACACGGAGTTCAACAAGGTCCTGCATGGCTAAAATAACATTGACACATGTTTCCCGCTCGTAGGAAGATAGACTGAAGGGACTGGGTTGTGTCCTGAAGGGTTTCTTCCAACCAAATTTTCAGCCTTGTTCTCTGCTATCAAAGAAGGGATGCTAGAGATTGAGTGATAAGAAGCCAACCCCTCAAACTGCCATCGATCGTCTTGTGAAGAGGACGGAGGAAGCGGCAGAAGCTCGCGGCACCTTTTTAGTCTTCGGATGGAAAACTGGCCCTGGGGCCAGATAAGCTGCATTCTACTACGCAAGACAAAACAAACAGTGATGTTAAAGACGTATGAGTTATCTAAACAATATGTGTGTGTGTGTGTGTGTTTTTGTTTAACAAGAAAGTCGTTCTGAGAGAAAAATGCTCGAGGCAATCCAATTTTCTGGCCAGATGTTAGTGGGGATAGCCAAAAGAAAAACAAACAAATGTTATTTCATGAATGAGGGCGTTTTATGTTACAAGTCTCCAAGTGATACTCGTATCTACATCTACATCTATATGATTACTCCGCAACCACAATTAAATGCCTGGCAGAGGGTTCACCGAGCCACCTCCAAGCAATTTCTCTACCGTCCCACTCGAAAAGTGCACGGGAAAAAAAACACTTAAATCTTTCCGTTCAAGTGCTGACTTCTGTTACTTTATTATGACGCTCATTTCTCCTTATGTAGGTTGGCACCAACAAAATATTTTCACTCTCTGTGGAGAAAGATGGTGACAAACTTCATGAGGACGTCCCTGCAACGTCCCGTGGCACTCTCTCCCCTTTTCGCGATAATACAAAATGAACTGCCCTTCTATGGACTTTTTCGATGTCCTTCGTCAATCCTATCTGATGTGGAACCCACACCGCATAGCAATACTTCAGAAGAAGGGAAAAGTGTAATGTAAGCAGTATCTTTACTAGATCTGTTGCATTTTCTAAGTCTTCTGCCAATAACTCGCACCTTTCGTTTGCTTTCCCCACAGCATCATCTATGTGATCGTTCCAATTTAAGTTATTCAGTTGAATTGACTTTAGGTTTGTGTGATTTATTGTGTAACCGAAATTTAGCGGATTTATTTTTGTATTCATGTGAATGACTTCACATTTTTCATTATTTAGAGTCAGTTGTTACTTTTCGCACCATAGTTATATCTTGTCTAAATCATTTTGCCATTGGTTTTGATCACCTGATGATTTTACAATACGGTCGAAACTACAGGATCATCTGTAGATGATCTTATGGGACTGTTGAGATTGTCTCCTAAGTCGTTTATGAACAGTGGAGGGCCTGTAACACTTCGTTGGGGAGGAACTACAGATATTACTTCAGTCTTGCTCGACGACTTTCCATCAGTTACTACGAAAGGAGCTGGAAAAACTGAAAGGTTGCTATGGCAAGAACAAAAGAAATGTGTGTAAACGGAAATGTCTAATGGACTACAATCACATGATGTAGCTTTTAATCATATATGCTGTAATTCTATTGTGCGGGAGGAAAGGAGTATGAATTGCTGGTAACAAATGAAAGCGAAGAAAGTTTCAGGTATTTCACTATAAGTGTTCATTAGTCGAACAAAACAAAACTCATTTGATAATTGCGAGAGGTAGAGGTATAGGTCTACTACGAAGACAAAGTGAGGACCAGAATGGAACGCAGGAATAAGATTTTGCACTATAAGGCATCCAGTGTGCTGATCTTTCAGATCATTATCTAGTAACGGTGGTTAATTCTGAAATTACTTTCTGAAGCAAATAAATATATGATTGTCATATTTGTTGTAAATAATCCATTTACAGAATATTACATTAAAACATGCTATGAAAAGAAACCAGAGGTTCCACAATGAAAGTGAACATTAAAACCCGTTCCACTCATCGAAAAGATTAAGAAACTATGTCTTAGGATATCACACCATTAGTCATACAGTTAACTAGCGGGAGACAGCTAGCACTGTGGAATGCTGAAGTTATTTACAGGAAGGTGAGTACGATGTTCGCATGATGAACGGACTTGTGCCAGTGTGATACCGCAAGCCGAAGTTATTTATAGAAATACTACTAAGGTGAGTATCATATTCTCATTATGAACAAACTTGTGTCACTGTGGTACTTGTCACCTTTAGGTGCCAAATTTCGACTTATGGTTCGCAACGTGACAATGCGGAAGACTTGTGTTGGAGAAGTAAGACGCTTCTAGGAGTGCAGTCTTTGTAATGAATGAAGAAAAACTCGATGAAAAAATAAGAAATATCCATAAAAAGCTCCAATAAACAGAGAAGTTCTGTTCCTATCGAATTTTTGAACGCAGTGCTATGTACAGCTTTCTTCAGCAAAATCATACTTATGTTTACAAAAAGAAGTTCACAGTTTATTACGAGGACTCGACCTTTGGCCAAAATAAGTAAAGCCGACGTGCTGCTATGAAGTCTTCCTCGCTGCATTTTTTTTCTCGGAGTCTGTTGAGGGTCGTATACCATTGCAGTCTTTTTCAGGTGTTTACTTTACTTCAGCAACAATGCCAATATATCGATATCAAATGTAGATATTCAATTAATGCACAATTGAGTTCAAGACTATAAAGGCTGGTAGGGTATAAGTGAGGCTATTTCTCTTCATGCCTGAGGACAGTGTACTGAACAACATACATCGGTATTTACTTTATTTGCAGGCTAGTCGTTATAGCTACTACGAGTAGTATATTTTGAGATTGGTTAGAGCCTCCATGTATGTATGGCATAAGCCAGCCATTGACGTTTACTGTATTTTCCTCGAAGTGGGTTCATATTGAGGTACCAGTTATCTCAATATCTGTATCTATACCCCAAATACCCTGTATAGTCTTGTTATCAAACAACAAGCATGTCTTAAAAATCGAGTGCATCCTACTGCTTTGCATCAGTGCCTTTCGCACTTAATTTTTGAGGCACGGTGCAGAGTAATGACCTAATTATGATTTATTTGATGACAGACTTTTTTTTTAAATTCATGCTTGTTGACTCAGAGGAAATCATTCTGTTTTAAAGATAACTCACTGTGCTTCGATTCAGAATACGTTCTAAAATTCTACAACAGACGGACGTCATTAAATGAAACTGTGTTTCGTGTATAGCTTCTGCTTCCTTCTTGTAGATGGGTGTAACTTTTAATTTCTTCCAATCACTGGAAGAAGGACGTGTTGTCATCCATATCATTTACAGAACTGTAACTACACGAGTCGATTTTTGGCTAATTAAACTCTCCTTCAATGATGACAGTGATTGGAGAAATTACGTATTACCAAGCTGTTGGTGTTTTCATTTACATCTGGGCATTAGTCTGGTGGTCGATAGGAGGATCGAATTATAAGCTTATGCTCACCGTAGGGAATCTTGCCCAAACAATCTCGCATGCAGCTTCAGTTTCTATCTCGCTAGATTTGAGTTTCTTGTCTACTGTAACAAATACACCACCTCCACTTCTTAGTAGCCTGTCCTTCCGATGTAGATTCATCACAAAAATGTCACTGCTGTCAATGTCGGGTTTTAGGCAGTTTTCAGTAGCGGTTGTTATATGAGCCTGACTACTTTTTACGACCGCTTCAAATTATGACTCTGTGTTGCGGATGCTTCGGCAGTTCTTCACTTCCATTTTAATCGTTTCACCTGTGGACAGCAGTTTTTAGGTCTTGCACTAATACTTTTGGGTTCCCTACAGCGGTCATATTCTAGAATGGATGTAGTGTCGCCACAGCTTTCTTTAAATTTTTTTAAAATCTTGTGTACTTGTACTCCGCGTGCAGTCAGCCACTGGGTAGTAGGGTAGCACCTCTGATGTGTAGTGTGCTCCTGACTCATTTGGGTGAACACTACAATTCTCAAACGCAAGTCGAAGCCTAGCTTGTCGCAGAACCTTCCTATTCTCTAGTTCAAATATTCTACAGGGATCAGAACCAAGGGCCCACGATCTGTTCTGGAGAAAATGCTGCAGACTTCGAGCTTTGCTGGAACTCGATGTGCAAAGTTGGTTTTGTCCACTTTCTCTGCCAGTCGCTGGAATGTACCATGTAGGGGCAGGCCTCATACACCATTCGGCTCATATTTAGCAAGTCACTTGTGTACAACCTAAAATGAAAGTATCTGAGATATTCTGGCTCAACAGCTCTCCGGTTTTGAGAAAACCACCTCCAAATTTCATCACGCGCAAACGACTCAAAATTGAAATGCTCGATAGATAATTAAAAATTGGTATTTTTTCATTATCATACGTGGGATCCGCAAATGCATATTCTCCCAGAAATCGAGGAAAGAAACTATTACGGCTACTGATTATGTACCAATAACGTAAAGGCTGTTAAATGAAAACGCCGTTGGTGTAACGACCAATTAGCAAATGTGGTACAAATAAATTTCGCAAAAGAGGTTGATTGTTTACTTATTTATTATTGGTAATAATTTCGGCACCCGCCACCTGAAATCCAGTGGAGGTTGTTCAGTGCAAGAAGTCTAATTTAATGGTTGCGAATAAAGCGTCTTCATAAAGCTACAGGCTTTTGGAAACACCTAATCATTCTTGACTTTTTATTGTTGTTATTTTTATGATAATTTGAACGGTTATTGAGTATTGTTATTGTTATTCATAATGGCTCTGCGCTGTGGTTGCCCTCCCCAGAAAGTTGTCTGAACCCATCAGTGTGCTTTGGTTTTTAATGTAGATAATTCCTCGAAAGTTGGGACTCCGTAACTGTCCATTTACCATTATAAACCTGAAGATGCGTCTATATTGATGTGAAACCGGTAGTTGCGAATAAAGCACCTTCGTACAGATATGCCGCTTTTGGAAACACCTCATCATTCTAGATTTTTTAATTGTTGTAATTTTTATAATTTGAACTGTTATTCATAATTTAAGGATTTTCATTAACCGTTGTTGTTTTCTTGTGGTCTTCAGTCCGAAGACTGGTTTGATGCAGCTCTCCAAGCTACTCTGCAAGCCTCATTATCTCCGATCTACATTCTTCTGAGTCTGCTTACTATGTTCATCTCTTGGTCTCCCTCTGCGTTTTCTATCTCTCATAGTCCCCTCCAATAATAAACTGGTGATCGCTTGATGTCTCAAAATGTGTCCTGCCAACCTATCCGTTCTTTTAGCCAGTTTGTGCTACATATTTCTTGTCTCCCCAACTCTGTTCCGTTCCTCCTCATTAGTTACGCGATCTATCCATTTAATCTTCAGCATTCTTCTGTAGTACCACAACTCAAAAGCTTCTATTCTCTTTTTGTCTGAACTGTTTATGGCTCATGTTTCTCTTCCATGCATGGCTATACTCCGTAACTAGTGAAATTAATTATAAGAAAAATAGAAAATTTGTAAAATGTTAAGTGAAAAGGAAGAAGACCCAAAACTCTTAAGCCATTGTACCACATCTGCTAATCATCTACACTACCTTCATAGCAGGTGGATTACTGGCAGTTCCTAATCTTAACGATTGGTAAACATGAAGGTTAGTAAAGAATTAAAATTTTAAGCCTCATTTTAGGAAAACAATTTCGATTAATACTGCTGAGAATTCGTCACGAGGGAGCACGGATGACCGATTTTATTTGGAGGTTTCAGAACTGTAAAGTGCATCTGCAAAGCCAGCAGCAACTGCACAACCGGGCGGATGCATCAAGATTCTTAGCATAATTCATTATCAATTTTAGCACCTGTTTTTCAGGCGATGTATGCGCGGTATACGTTAAAAAGTATACATTAAAATCAACTCCCGAAAAAGAAGTTTTTTAATGTAATCCAAGTCTATTTCCCGTCAAATATTCGGAAGAAACGAAGATTGCAATCATTGGATGTTCTTGGTGCCGCGTGTATATTTGTTTCGAATGTTTATATGACAAGCATTATCCTTATAGTTGTTGAAGGGAAGTGAGGACATGTAACAGAGTGAGTGAAGGAGCCATTGTAAGGCAACCAGGATTAACATTTTAATTCTGTGCTAATCCAAGTAGTCTGAGAAACCTCGTTATTCTTCCTTATTGATTATCTTATTAACCCTCGTGTTTCTACCAATTTCGATACTGAAAAAAATACAAATACACAAAAAAAAACTGCAGGATGCATTTGGGAATCGAACACTGGTTCTCCTCCTCCCCAGCCAGAAGCCCTCATTGCCACACCAGCAGCATTTATACACTCCTGGAAATGGAAAAAAGAACACATTGACACTGGTGTGTCAGACCCACCATACTTGCTCCGGACACTGCGAGAGGGCTGTACAAGCAATGATCACACGCACGGCACAGCGGACACACCAGGAACCGCGGTGTTGGCCGTCGAATAGCGCTAGCTGCGCAGCATTTGTGCACCGCCGCCGTCAGTGTCAGCCAGTTTGCCGTGGCATACGGAGCTCCATCGCAGTCTTTAACACTGGTAGCATGACGCGACAGCGTGGACGTGAACCGTATGTGCAGTTGACGGACTTTGAGCGAGGGCGTATAGTGGGCATGCGGGAGGCCGGGTGGACGTACCGCCGAATTGCTCAACACGTGGGGCGTGAGGTCTCCACAGTACATCTATGTTGTCGCCAGTGGTCGGCGGAAGGTGCACGTGCCCGTCGACCTGGGACCGGACCGCAGCGACGCACGGGTGCACGCCAAGACCGTAGGATCCTACGCAGTGCCGTAGGGGACCGCACCGCCACTTCCCAGCAAATTAGGGACACTGTTGCTCCTGGGGTATCAGCGAGGACCATTCGCAACCGTCTCCATGAAGCTGGGCTACGGTCCCGCACACCGTTAGGCCGTCTTCCGCTCACGCCCCAACATCGTGCAGCCCGCCTCCAGTGGTGTCGCGACAGGCGTGAATGGAGGGACGAATGGAGACGTGTCGTCTTCAGCGATGAGAGTCGCTTCTGCCTTGGTGCCAATGGTGGTCGTATGCGTGTTTGGCGCCGTGCAGGTGAGCGCCACAATCAGGACTGCATACGACCGAGGCACACAGGGCCAACACCCGGCATCATGGTGTGGGGAGCGATCTGCTACACTGGCCGTACACCACTGGTGATCGTCGAGGGGACACTGAATAGTGCACGGTACATCCAAACCGTCATCGAACCCATCGTTCTACCATTCCTAGACCGTCAAGGGAACTTGCTGTTCCAACAGGACAATGCACGTCCGCATGTATCCCGTGCCACCCAACGTGCTCTAGAAGGTGTAAGTCAACTACCCTGGCCAGCAAGATCTCCGGATCTGTCCCCCATTGAGCATGTTTGGGACTGGATGAAGCGTCGTCTCACGCGGTCTGCACGTCCAGCACGAACGCTGGTCCAACTGAGGCGCTAGGTGGAAATGGCATGGCAAGCCGTTCCACAGGACTACATCCAGCATCTCTACGATCGTCTCCATGGGAGAATAGCAGCCTGCATTGCTGCGAAAGGTGGATATGCACTGTACTAGTGCCGACATTGTGCATGCTCTGTTGCCTGTGTCTATGTGCCTGTGGTTCTGTCAGTGTGATCATGTGATGTATCTGACCCCAGGAATGTGTCAATGAAGTTTCCCCTTCCTGGGACAATGAATTCACGGTGTTCTTATTTCAATTTCCAGGAGTGTATTTGACAGCGTTTAGCTTATGTGTACATTAGCGGAAGTCGTAGCAGTTTACTCATATGTCCTAGATTTCTAACGGTTCAATCCCGCGTCCGGCCATCCTGATTTAGGTTTTCCTTGATTTCCCTAGATCACTTCAGGCAAATGCCGGAATGGTTCCTTTGAAAGGGCACGGCCGACTTCCTTCCCCATCCTTCCCTAATCCGAGCTTGTGCTCCGTCTCTAATGACCTCGTTATCGAAGGGACGTTAAACACCAATATCCTCCTCCTCCTAGATTTCTAGAAAAATACGTGTTTACGGACTCCACATATGATGATGAAACATGCTCAGTTATCAATTCTCTATGTTACCGATAATTCTGAATCGATTAAGTGTCATGAACGTTACAAGCGTACTTCGGAAGCCACCGTACGGCGCGTGGCGGAGGGTACTGTGTACCACCACTTATCATTTCCTTTCCTGTTTCACTCGCAGATAGAGCGAGTGAAAAACGACTGTGTATACATCTCCATGTGAACCCTCATTTCTCGCATCTTATTTTCGTGACCCTTACGCGAAGTGTATGTTGGCGGTGGTAGGATCGTTCTGCAGTCAGCTTCAAATACCGCTTTTCTAAATATTCTCAATATTGTTCTTTGAAAAGAAAGTCACCTTTCCTCCACGGATTCCCATTTAAGTTCTCAAAGCATCTCCGCAACACTTGCGCGTTGGTCGAACATACCGGTAACAGATCCAGAAGCCCGCCTCTGAATTACTTCGATGTCGTCCTTTAACCCGACCTGGTGCGGATCCCAAACACTCGAGCAGTACTCAGGAATGAGCCGCACCAGCGTTTTATATGCGGTCCCCTTTACAGATGAACTAAACTTCCGTAAAATTCTCCCAATACACCGAAGTCGACCACAATCATCACATGCTCGTTCCATTTCATATCGCTTTGCAACGTTACACCCAGACATTTAAGCGGCGTGAGGCGTGACTGGGTCAAGCAGGACACTACTAATGCTATATCCGAAAATTAACTTTCATTTTTCTACATTTAGAGCCAGCTGCTATTCATCACACCTAGTAGAAATTTTGTGTAAGTCGTCTTGTATCATCCTATGGTCACTCGTCTTCGATACCGTCCCTTACAATAGGTATTATCCGCAAACAACTGCAGATTACTGCCGACCCTGTTCCCCGGATCATTTATGTACACAGAAAATAAAAGCGGCCCCATCACACTTTCCTGGGCCACTTCTGGTGGTACCCTTGACTCTGATGAACACTCGCCGTCGAGGAGAACTTGCTGGGTTCTATTACTGACGAGTTCTTCGAGCCACTCACATATCTGGCAGTCTGTTCCGTATGCTCCTATCTTTGTTAACAGTCTACAGTGGGGTACTTTGTCAAATGCTTTTCTAGAAAGTACATTATGTGAGAAAAAGGTAAGCTGAGTTTCATACGGGCGATGCTTTCTAAAACTTTGCTTTTCTAGACAGTACATCATGTGAGAAAAAGGCAAGCTGAGTTCCATACGGGCGGTGCTTTCTAAAACCTTGCTGGTTCGTGGACATTAGCTTTCTGTCGCTAGGGAATTTATTATATTCGAACACAGAACTACGTTGCAGAATTCTGCAGACAAATCGATATTGTTATAAAGTACTGCAGCAAATCGATGTTAAGGATATTGGTCTGTAATTTTGCGGGTCCATTCTCTTACCCTTCTTAGGGGTGTTTTCTCAAGAACAGGTGGCTGTTGAGCCAAAAATCTTAGAGACTTCCGTCTTAGGTTGCACACAAGCGACCTACCAAATAAGGAATGAGCCTATTCGGTTGGTCATGTGTGACGTCTTCCCTTGTGAACCCTGGCGACAGGCATCGTTAGGCAAAGTGCGCCTCAATCTGCAACTGTTTGCACCCTGATCACTCACTGGCTGCCAGAGAACTTGTCTTGACGTGTCGAATGAGGTCCCCAGATATATACATTTAGTGCACGAGGCGATTATTGCTATCCGTTTGTGCCATTTCCTCGAGAGCAACCATTATTCGCCACACGTTGGAGCTGTCTACGATTAACGGACCCCTATCGTTACCCTTTTGTGTTTGCTTCCCAGTCACGCGGGACACACGAGACTTCCGAACGGGCGCAGTGTGTCACACTGGCTCAATTTCGGCATCTGTCCATCAAAGTGTTGTATTTACGTTGGATCTACAAAAGAGCATTCCTTTCTTTAGGTCGATGGCGTGCTAGGCCACACATTTTACAGGAAAAAGTTCCACACAGACTTGAACCAGCACGTAACGATGTGCCAGCATCGGGCGCAGACGCATGCATACGTTGTTGATCACTCTGGTACACATGGCGCGCGTCGAAGAAAACGAACCAGCCGAGCTTTAACACCTGAAAGAAATCTACGTCTAAATGCGTAAAGTGAAGCCCATATAAGAAAAGGTTTTAAGGAAAGAAATGATGCAGCAAACCAGGAAGATGAGGCACTAAATAAGGAGAAAAAAAGGAAGAAGGACGGTTAGTGGCTAACGTCCCATCGACAATGAGGTCTTTAGAGAGACGGAACATAAGCTGAATTAGGGAAGGTTAAGGAAGGAAATCGGCCCGGCATTTAATTTGAGCGATTTGGGTAAAGAAAGGCACCGCATTCTGGCCAGATCGGGAGCGACCGACCGCCGTATCATCATCTGCCAATGACGCTACTGGATGCTGTATGGAGTGGTATGGGGTCAGCACACCGCTCTCTAGGGCGTCGTCGCCTTGCTTGACTTTGGACCCGCTACTCCTCACTAAGTAGCTCCTCAGTTGGAATTACGAGCCTGAGTGCACTCCGTTCCAGTCCTCCCACTATGGAAAAATCCCTACGAGAATCTAATCCCGGTCCATGGCGTAGCAGCCAGGCACGATGCCCCTCAGCTTCAGAGGCGAACTATGGAAATCACGGGAAACCTAAATCTGGATATCAGAGCGGTTCGAGCAGTCGTCCTTCTAAATGCTAGTCCAGTGTGCTAAACTATGCGGCAGCTAGCTCGGTGCAGGAACCACTCTCGGCTATTAGGCTTCTAGACAAATGCAACATCAAAATCGTCTTTCCTCTCCGAAGGACTCAGTGAAGATTCACGTATCAAGAATATATTGCTACAGTTTCGTAACTCTGTGAGGTGCAGATCCACACTGACCGTGGCAACGGTAGTTGTGAACTTGGGACCAGCGATCTTTATGCTACCTGTGTTCTCGAAGTAACAGCTGTACATATACCTTGCGGTACCAACTGTATACCGCACATTTCCGCGTTAAAAAGAGGAAAAGGAAACAAAAAACGAAATCCGATAAACCGGAAATCCGGATTAATGAGAGCCGGATGAACAAGGTCTTTGTGTATTCCTGTCCCAGCAGATTCCAAGAAGAATCTTATTTCTTATTTTATTAGTCTATTTAATTTTCAACATCTTTCTAAGCACACATCTCAAACTCTTCTATTCTCTTCTTTTTCGGTTTCCCCACACCACACGGTTCACTTCCAGAAAATACCGTGCTCCAAACCTTCATTGAAATAAATTAAAAGACCAATACACTCAGTTTTAATTTTTTCTGTCTTTTCAGTTCATATTCAATTTTTATTTTTTAAGGAGTTTGTTATACTAAACACCCAGATTTGAAGACTAAGATTTTGAGCAATAATCAAAAATTTAACAATAACAATGATGGCTAAATTGAAAAAGTTTTAAGCTCAATATTTTTTCAATAATGAATATGTCAATGTTTTTTCTAAGTACAAAAAATAGAAAACGTATAAAAAGACTGTAAATTTCGCTTTTTTAGGTACTTGATACTGTGATATGACAAGGTACCAATCATGTTCGATGAGGGGGTCGTCGAGAAAATTTTGTTGGGAACCCCTGCGTTAGGCTATCCGAGCATGACTCAGGTCCAGACCCAAAAATCCATATGTCGTCAAGTATGTGTCTACAACCTGTCCTCGTACATCCGTTATGTATATTCTCGCACGGGGGAGACATTTTAATTGAAAGTTGCTCGCCCTTTGTCTGCGTATAAATACGATATTACAGTGCATGCATGTCTGACGGAACATTGCATCGTACTTCAGAACAACACAGGCACTGCAATATCGTATCCATGAATAATTTCCATCGTATTATAAGGAGGTATATTAAAGAGACCTTTGGAGAAAAGAGAACCACTTGTATGAACATCAAGAGCTCAGATGGAAACCCAGTTCTAAGCAAAGAAGCTAAAGCAGAAAGGTGGAAGGAGTATATAGAGGGGTCTAAACAAGGGCGATGTACTTGAGGGCAATATTATGGAAATGGAAGAGGATGTAGATGAAGATGAAATGGGAGATATGATACTGCGTGAAGAGTTTGACAGAGCACTGAAAGACCTGAGTCGAAACAAGGCCCCGGGAGTAAACAACATTCCATTAGAACTACTGACAGCCTTGGCAGAGCCAGTCATGACAAAACTCTACCATCTGGTGAGCAAGATGTATGAGACAGGCGAAATACCCTCAGACTGCAAGAAGAATATAATAATTCCAATCCCGAAGAAAGCAGGTGTTGACAGATGTGAAAATTACCGAACTATCAGTTTAATAAGTCACGGCTGCAAAATACAAATGCGAATTCTTTACAGACGAATGGAAAAACTGGCAGAAGCCGACCTCGGGGAAGATCAGTTTGGATTCCGTAGAAATGGAACACGTGAGGCAATACTGACTCTAAGTCTTATCTTAGAAAATAGATTAAGGAAAGGCAAACCTGCGTTTCTAGTATTTGTAGACTTAGAGAAAGCTTTTGACAATGTTGACTGGAATACTCACTTTCAAATTCTGAAGGTGGCAGGGGTAAAATACAGGGAGCGAAAGGCTATTTACAATTGGTACAGAAACCAGATGGCAGCTATAAGAGTCGAGGGACATGAAAGGGAAGCAGTGGTTGGGAAGGGAGTGAGAGAGGGTTGTAGCCTCTCCCCGATGTTATTCAATCTGTATATTGAGCAAGCAGTAAAGGAAACAAAAGAAAAATTCGGAGTAGGTATTAAAATCCATGGAGAAGAAATAAAAAACTTTAAGGTTGGCCGATGACATTATAATTCTGTCAGAGACAGCAAAGGACTTGGAAGAGCAGTTGAACGGAATGGACAGTGTCTTGAAAGGAGGATATAAGATGAACATCAACAAAAGCAAAACGAGAATAATGGAATGTAGTCGAGTTAACTCGGGTAATGCTGAGGGAATTACATTAGGAAATGAGACACTTAAAGTAGTAAAGGAGTTTTGCTATTTGGGGAGCAAAATAACTGATGATGGTCAGAAGTAGAGAGGATATAAAATGTAGACCGGCAATGGCAAGGAAAGCGTTTCTGAAGAAGAGAAATTTGTTAACATCGAGTATAGATTTAAGTGCCAGGAAGTCGTTTCTGGAAGTATTTGTATGGACTGTAGCCATGTATGGAAGTGAAACATGGACGATAAATAGTTTAGACAAGAAGAGAATAGAAGCTTTCGAAATGTGGTGCTACAGAAGAATGCTGAAGATTAGATGGGTAGATCACATAACTAATGAGGAGGTATTGAATAGAATTGGGGAGAAGAGAAATTTGTGGCACAACTTGACTAGAAGAAGGGATCGGTTGGTAGGACATGTTCTGAGGCATCAAGGGATCACTAGTTGAGTATTGGAGGGCAGTGTGGAGGGTAAAAATCGTAAAGGGAGACCAAGAGACGAATACACTAAGCAGATTCAGAAGGATGTAGGCTGCAGTACGTACTGGGAGATGAAGCAACTTGCACAGGATAGAGTAGCATGGAGAGCTGCATCAAACCAGTCTCAGGACTGAAGACCACAACAACAACAAATGATCAAATGTGTGTGAAATCTTATGGGACGTAACTGCTAAGGTTATCAGTCCCTAAGCTTACACACTACTTAACCTAAATTATCCTAAGGACAAACACACACACCCATGCCCGAGGGAGGACTCGAACCTCCGCCGGGACCAGCCTCACAGTCCATGACTGCAGCGCCTGAGACCGCTCGGCTAATCCAGCGCGGCACCACAACAACAACATAGAAAGTAACACTATAGGAGAAGACAGAACGGAGAACTGTAACAAATAGTCAAGGACGCTGGGCGCAAGTTCTTCAACGATGAAGAGGTTGGACCGCGCGGGATTAGAAGAGCGGTCTAGGGGCGCTGCAGTCATGGACTGTGCGGCTGGTCCCGGCGGAGGTTCGAGTCCTCCCTCGGGCATGGATGTGTGTATTTGTCCATAGGATAATTTAGGTTAAGTAGTGTGTAAGCTTAGGGACTGATGACCTTAGCAGTTAAGTCACATAAGATTTCACACACATTTGAACATTTTGTGAAGAGGTTGGGAGATGAGAGGAATTCATGGTGGAATCTAACAAACCAGTCACAAGACTGATGACACCCCTTCCCCCTCCCCCCCCCCCCCTTCCCCTAGATAAAAGGAGAGAAATGTAAGTACGCACAACAGTAACTGTGGATTGCTTTAAAGTCAGGTACACCGGTCCAAGGACCAACGAACGGCGCACATTTCTACCTCACGACGCTGCATCCAGCACGTAGTTTTTCTCGGGACATGTTATGTAAGCGACAGCGCTGCTCGGCGGGGTTGTTCTGGCGCGCGTGCGTGCGACGCGAGCGACACGATCCGAGTGTCGTTTCGTCCCGTGGCCTACTTGACAGACTCATGCCTCGCTGCTGCTATGCTCTCGAGCAAATACACCCGTGGTTGGGCCTCTCTCTGGCAACTGATGCATTAGCGTTACCCACCTAACAGAACCTAATGGTTCCTTTGGGTTACAACTGGTATCAAGCCGTCATGTGACCTTCCACCTCAGACGTAATAAATGTGTGTGTGTGAGTGCCAATCGGTTGTATAGTATCAGCAGTGAGGTGGGTCGACGTGGCCGTAAGGAGCTATCGTATTTGTACATGTCCATGACCACACTGTGAATAAAGTTACTCGATTTGTTGGTGTATCAACGCCGACTGTCCAGTGAACTTAAAAGGAATGGTGTACCACTCGCACCCATGTAACGGGGCCTACGAAAAGCAGCCGTAAAAAATTACTGACCGATATAAGCCGGGGACAAGTGTTATGGTTCAAATGGCTCTGAGCACTATGGGACTTAACATCAGTGGTCATCAGTCCCCTCGAACTTAGAACTACTTAAACCTAACTAACCTAAGGACATCACACACATCCATGCCCGAGGCAGGATTCGAACCTGCGACCGTAGCGGTCACGTGGTTCCAGACTGAAGCGCCTAAAACCGCTCGGCCACACCGAGAGTGTTATGCCTTCTCAATGGCAACCATCTACATGTACATTTCTACTCTGCAAGCCACCCAGCGGTGTGTGGCGGAGGGCACTTTACGTGCCACTGTCATTACCTCCCTTTCCTGTTCCAGTCGCGTATGGTTCGCGGGAAGAACGACTGCCGGAAAGCCTCCGTGCGCGCTTGAATCCGTCTAATTTTACATTCGTGATCTCCTCGGGAGGTATAAGTAGGGGGAAGCAATATATTCGATACCTCATCCAGAAACGCACCCTCTCGAAACCTGGACAGCAAGCTACACCGCGATGCAGAGCGCCTCTCTTGCAGAGTCTGCCACTTGAGTTTGCTAAACATCTCCGTAACGCTGTCACGCTTACCAAATAACCCTGTGGCGAAACGCGCCGCTCTTCTTTCAATCTTCTCTATCTCCTCTGTCAACCCGACCTGGTACGGATCCCACACTCTTGAGTAATACTCAAGTATAGGTCGAACGAGTGTTTTGTAAGCCACCTCCTTTGTTGATGAACTACATTTTCTCAGGACTCTCCCAATGAACCTCAACCTGGCACCCGCCTTACCAAAAATTAATTTTATATGACCGTTCCACTTCAAATCGTTCCGTACGCATACTCCCAGATATTTTACAGAAGTAACTGCTACCAGCGTTTGTTCTGCTATCATATAATCATATAATAAAGGATCATTCTTTCTATGTATTCGCAATACATTACATTTGTCTGTGTTAAGGGTCAGTTGCCACTCCCTGCACCAAGTGCCTATCCGCTGCAGATCTTCCTGCATTTCGCTGCAGTTTTCTAATGCTGCAACTTCTCCGCGAAAAGTCGCATGGAACTTCCGACACTATCTACTAGGTCATTTATATATATTGTGAAAAGCAATGGTCCCATAACACTCCCCTGTGGCACGCCAGAGGTCACTTTAACGTCTGTAGACGTCTCTCGATTAAGAACAACATGCTGTGTTCTGTTTGCTAAAAGGTCTTCAATCCAGCCACACAGCTGGCCTGACATTCTGTAGGCTCTTTCTCTGTTTATCAGGCGACAGTGCGGAACTGTATCGAAACGCCTTCCGGAAGTGAAGGGAAATGGCATCTACCCGGGAGCCTGTATCTAATATTTTCTGGGTCTGATGAACAAATAAAGCGAGTTGGGTCTCACACGATCGCTGTTTCCGGAATCCATGTTGATTCCTACAGAGTAGATTCTGGGTTTCAAGAAATTACATGATACGCGAGCAAAAAACATGTCCTAAAATTTTACAACAGATCGATGTCAGAGATATAGACGTATAGTTTTGCCCATCTGCTCGACGACCCTTCTTGAAAACTGGAACTATCTGTGCTCTTTTCCAATCATTTGGAACCTTCCGTTCCTCTAGAGACTTACGGTACACGGCTGTTAGAAGGCTGGCAAGTTCTTTCGCGTAACCAGTGTCAAACTCGACAGGAATTGCTGCTGTCAGTTAATGCAGATCCTTCACAACCAGTTTCCGACCGAACACTGCGCATCGCAAGAGAATTGTATGCAGTGGACACCTGGATTGGGGTACCTCGCGAAAGGCCACCGCTCACAGCCTCACAAAAAGCTGCACGTCTGTCGTGGCGAAATAACGCAAAAAACTAGACAGTAACTGGCGGGATCCGTGTAATGGAATCCAAAGGGCTGCGATTTGTCTATTTTCAAATCGGGCAAGCCCTGTTTTGAATTTATTTCAACTGAACATGATCATGTACCCATACGTTATGCATGACAGAGCAAAATGCAGTATGTAATAAAACAAAGTACTTTTTCTGCCACCATAAAAAGTTAGCGACGAAAATAAAAAAAATAATTTATTGTTATTCAAACCTCGGTTAAAGTACTCATTTCTTCTACTATTTTCTTGTAACTTTTTTGTGTGACTTCCACCAGTGTGTTTCCCTTTACGATAGTTCCACTCCATTTTATATGTTTCTTTATTTTTGTATCGTCATCAGTCTTGAGGCGTTCCTTTCACTCGTTTTTTCCTGTTCATTACTGTCATGCACTGGAACCGAACTCTACCATTATTAAACAATTTTTATCATCACCTCTGTCTTCCTTCATTACAGATCAGATTCACGTCATTTTCCTGTTTTATACATAAACTGTTCAAACTATTTAGGGGAACATGTGTATCAACGTCCATTGTGCTAATCTATTTTGATACAGGCGCCAACGGCCTTGCCTCAGTGTTAACACTGGTTCCCGTCAGATCACCGAAGCTAAGCGCTACTGGGCTAGGCCAGCACTTGGATGGGTGACCACCCGGTCTGCCGAGCGCTGTTCGCAAGCGGGGTGCACTCAGACCTTGTGAGCCAAACTGAGGAGCTACTTGATTGAGAAGTAGCGGCTCCGGTCTCGTGTACTGACCACATGCCCCTCCATATCCGCATCAAGTGACGCTTGTGGGCTGAAGATGACACGGCGGTCGATGGGTACCATGGGGCCTTCATGGCCTGTTGGGGCGGAGTTAAGTTTAGTTTTTTGATACAGGCTGTACCTCTGGTCTGAGATGAGTTGAGATCTTCGCTTTCAGAACAGACAACAATTATGGCTGTTATGCATTACACTGTCAGGTGATCGCTCAGAAGCAAATGAATACCGGTGTCGCAGTGTTTTCTAGTGAGGCACACAGACGACAGTTGTCATCTGTGTACGTTGTATTCAACCAAGGGCATTTAATGCGACGTCTTAACGCAGTGCAAGTTGCATCAGCGTTCTATTTGATCCAGAATGGATGGACTTTGGATTCCGTTGCTGCACACGTCAATGCCTCTCCAAGTGTCATCCGTAAGTTGTGGACACGCTTCAGGGCAACAGATCAGTACATCAGTGCACAAGGTGAGTTCGACAAGGTCGCCGACGCATTACTACCCTACGTGTAGTCTGATATTTCGCCAACTCTGTGCTGCGGCGTCGTACGGCTACCGCCACAGCACTGCAAGACGATTTCAGAAGGGCCACTGGCGCGTAATGGGGCCCCTTAGGGAAATGGCAGCAAGAGAGGGGAAGAAAACCAATGTGCACTCCGTGTGCATACCGGGGGGAGTCATTCCAGATGTGGAAAGGGTCCTTCCGGATGCCATGAAGGGTACAGGGTGCACCCATCTGCAGGTGGTCACTCATGTCGGCACCAATGATATGTGTCGCTATGGATCGGAGGAAATCCTCTCTGGCTTCCGGCGGCTATCTGATTTGGTGAAGACTGCCAGTCTCGCTAGCGGGATGAAAGCAGAGCTCACCATCTGCAGCATCGTCGACAGGACTGACTGCGGACCTTTGATACAGAGCCGAGTGGAGGGTCTGAATCAGAGGCTGAGACGGTTCTGCGACCGTGTGGGCTGCAGATTCCTCGACTTGCGCCATAGGGTGGTGGGGTTTCGGGTTCCGCTGGATAGGTCAGGAGTCCACTACAAGCAACAAGCGGCTACACGGGTAGCAGGGGTTGTGTGGCGTGGGCTGGGCGGTTTTTTAGGTTAGGTGGCCTTGGGCAAGTACAGAAAGGGCAACAGCCTCAACGGGTGCGGGGCAAAGTCAGGACATGCGGGGACCAAGCAGCAATCGGTATTGTAATTGTCAACTGTCGAAGCTGCGTTGGTAAAGTACCAGAACTTCAAGCGCTGATAGAAAGCACCGAAGCTGAAATCGTTATAGGTACAGAAAGCTGGCTTAAGCCAGAGATAAATTCTGCCGAAATTTTTACAAAGGTACAGACGGTGTTTAGAAAGGATAGATTGCATGCAACCGGTGGTGGAGTGTTCGTCGCTGTTAGTAGTAGTTTATCCTGTAGTGAAGTAGAAGTGGAGAGTTCCTGTGAATTATTATGGGTGGAGGTTACACTCAACAACCGAGCTAGGTTAATAATTGGCTCCTTTTACCGACCTCCCGACTCAGCAGCATTAGTGGCAGAACAACCGAGAGAAAATTTGGAATACATTTCACATAAATTTTCTCAGCATGTTATAGTCTTAGGTGGAGATTTCAATTTTCCAGATATAGACTGGGACACTCAGATGTTTAGGACGGGTGGTAGGGACAGAGCATCGAGTGACATTATACTGAGTGCACTATCCGAAAATTACCTCGAGCAATTAAACAGAGAACCGACTCGTGGAGATAACATCTTGGACCTACTGATAACAAACAGACCCGAACTTTTCGACTCTTTAAGTGCAGAACAGGGAATCAGTGATCATAAGGCCGTTGCAGCATCCCTGAATATGGAAGTTAATAGGAATATAAAAAAAGGGAGGAAGGTTTATCTGTTTAGCAAGAGTAATAGAAGGCAGATTTCAGACTACCTAACAGATCAAAACGAAAATTTCTGTTCCGACACTGACAATGTTGAGTGTTTATGGAAAAAGTTCAAGGCAATCGTAAAATGCGTTTTAGACAGGTACGTGCCGAGTAAAACTGTGAGGGACGGGAAAAACCCACCGTGGTACAACAACAAAGTTAGGAAACTACTGCGAAAGCAAAGAGAGCTTCACTCCAAGTTTAAACGCAGCCAAAACCTCTCATACAAACAGAAGCTAAACGATGTCAAAGTTAGCGTAAGGAGGGCTATGCGTGAAGCGTTCAGTGAATTCGAAAGTAAAATTCTATGTACCGACTTGACAGAAAATCCTAGGAAGTTCTGGTCTTACGTTAAATCAGTAAGTGGTTCGAAACAGCATATCCAGACACTCCGGGATGATGATGGCATTGAAACAGAGGATGAGACGCGTAAAGCTGAAATACTAAACACCTTTTTCCAAAGCTGTTTCACAGAGGAAGACCGCACTGCAGTTCCTTCTCTAAATCCTCGCACAAACGAAAAAATGCCTGACATCGAAATAAGTGTCCAAGGAATAGAAAAGCAACTGGAATCACTCAATAGAGGAAAGTGCACTGGACCTGACGGCATACCAATTCGATTCTACACAGAGTACGCGAAAGAACTTGCCCCCCTTCTAACAGCCGTGTACCGCAAGTCTCTAGAGGAACGGAGGGTTCCAAATGATTGGAAAAGAGCACAGGTAGTCCCAGTCTTCAAGAAGGGTCGTCGAGCAGATGCGCAAAACTATAGACCTATATCTCTGACGTCGATCTGTTGTAGAATTTCAGAACATGTTTTTTGCTCGAGTATCATGTCGTTTTTGGAAACCCAGAATCTACTATGTAGGAATCAACATGGATTCCGGAAACAGCGATCGTGTTACACCCAACTCGCTTTATTTGTTCATGAGACCCAGAAAATATTAGATACAGGCTCCCAGGTATATGCTATTTTTCTTGACTTCCGGAAGGTGTTCGATACAGTTCCGCACTGTCGCCTGATAAACAAAGTAAGAGCCTACGGAATATCAGACCAGCTGTGTGGCTGGATTGAAGAGTTTTTAGCAAACAGAACACAGCATGTTGTTATCAATGGAGAGACGTCTACAGACGTTAAAGTAACCTCTGGCGTGCCACAGGGGAGTGTTATGGGACCATTGCTTTTCACAATATATATAAATGACCTAGTAGATAGTGTCGGAAGTTCCATGCGGCTTTTCGCGGATGATGCTGTAGTATACAGAGAAGTTGCAGCATTAGAAAACTGTAGCGAAATGCAGGAAGATCTGCAGCGGATAGGCACTTGGTGCAGGGAGTGGCAACTGTCCCTTAACATAGACAAATGTAATGTATTACGAATACATAGAAAGAAGGATCCTTTATTGTATGATTATATGATAGCGGAACAAACACTGGTAGCAGTTACTTCTGTAAAATATCTGGGAGTATGCATACGGAACGATTTGAAGTGGAATGATCATATAAAATTAACTGTTGGTAAGGCGGGTGCCAGGTTGAGATTCATTGGGAGAGTGCTTAGAAAATGTAGTCCATCAACAAAGGAGATGGCTTACAAAACACTCGTTCGACCTATACTTGAGTATTGCTCATCAGTGTGGGATCCGTACCAGATCAGTTTGACGGAGGAGATAGAGAAGATCCAAAGAAGAGCGGCGCGTTTCGTCACAGGGTTATTTGGTAACCGTGATAGCGTTACGGAGATGTTTAATAAACTCAAGTGGCAGACTCTGCAAAGAGAGGCGCTCTGCATCGCGGTGTAGATTGCTCGCCAGGTTTCGAGAGGGTGCGTTTCTGGATGAGGTATCGAATATATTGCTTCCCCCTACTTATACCTCCCGAGGAGATCACGAATGTAAAATTAGAGAGATTAGAGCGCGCACGGAGGCTTTCAG
Organism: Schistocerca serialis cubense; assembly: GCF_023864345.2. Lineage (NCBI taxonomy): Eukaryota > Metazoa > Arthropoda > Insecta > Orthoptera > Acrididae > Schistocerca > Schistocerca serialis. The sequence goes on along the minus strand of NC_064638.1, from coordinate 812,444,847 downwards.
ACAGTCGTTCTTCCCGCGAACCATACGCGACTGGAACAGGAAAGGGAGGTAATGAAAGTGGCACGTAAAGTGCCCTCCGCCACACACCGTTGGGTGGCTTGCGGAGTATAAATGTAGATGTAGTTGTAGAATGTAGATGTAGATGAGCCATTGTGTCCAGGAGGAAGGACCTAATGACCCAGACGTCCTCTTCGAGTACGTCACTTGACACGACAACATCTTGCAACAAGCCTTCAGTTGCGCCGTTCCCATGTCAACTGGCAACTTCGTCACTGGCGGAACGTGTTATTCACAAACGAGTCCAGATTTTCCTGTTACAAACAAAATTATTTTTACACGGGAATTTTACGTGCCTATTCGATAGATCGGCCTCAGATTAGTCTAGTGCAATATTTGTTTCATCGGCACGTATTAACGGGGACCGTAAAACACGAAGAATGGCGAGTAGTCCAGCAGCGATTGAACAACACTGCTGCTTGGCAGTAGCGGTCAGCACAGGCCAGGGCGGCTACGAGTCTCTGCTGGAGTACTCGTTATTCTTCGCGTTGTACTGTATTGCTAGAAAAAACTCTAGGGATTATGTATATGTATAATCCCAAGATTCAACAAACGGAGTGGGCGAGCGGTTCTAGGCGCTACAGTCTGCAACCGCGCGACCGCTACGGTCGCAGGTTGAATCCTGCCTCGGGCATGGCTGTGTGTGATGTCCTTGGGTTAGTTAGGTTTAAGTAGTTCTACGTTTTAGGGGACTGATGACCTCCGAAGTTAAGTCCCATGGTGCTCAGAGCACTTTGAAACAACAAACGGAAATTTGCCAAGTTGCGTTTATTTTGCCACAAAACAGTATAAACAGGTGATAGTAAAGTAGAAATGACGTAAAGAATGCAGAACGTAATCATCTGGAATATTCATAACGTCAGACAAAAATGTTCTTCGTTTTTTTTCAACTTGACGAATTTGCATACACATTCTGGCAACTGTTTAATGTGCTCAGAATGGGGTGTGACCAGCTCTGGCACCAATATAGGCCTGACAATGACGAGACATGCGGTGAATGATGTCATCAGTCTCCTGTTGAGGCCATAACGCCCATTCTTCCTACAGAGCAGCTCACAAGTCTTGGAGAGTGGTTGGTTGATGCTGATGTGATGCAACCCGTCTCCTTAGCGCATCCCAGACATGCCCTATGGGATTCAAATCGGGAGAGCGAGCAGGCCACGCCATGCTTGCAATACCTTCCGTTTCCAAAAAAGAAAAAGACATCAACCACCCACCAGATCGAGGATTATCGCCCACCAATACGAAGTCTGGGCCCACAGCACCTCGCAACAACCGCACATGAGATCCCAAGATCTCCTCACGGTATCTGACAGGAGTTAAATCTTGCTGATTCACCCGTACAATTTCATGAAGGGGTGTTCGGGTGGTCAACATAATACCTGGGGGGCCACACCATTAGGGATCCTCCTCGATATCGGTCTCCTTCCACGATTGGGTCCCGAAATCATCGAAATCATGTTAAATGTGCCCCCCTCCCCCCCAGGTACGAATCCTTCGGGAATGACCCCCCAGCCCAAATCGGGACTCATCTGCCCATCTGTAGAAAGAAAATTGGCCCACCATTCGACCATACAGTTGGCATGACGACGGCTCCACTCCAGACGTTCCCTTCTGCACGCCGGAGATAAACAGGTAGTAGATTTCCAACAATAAAGGCCACTCCGCTGACGCCTTCTGTACACCGTTTGCCTCGATGCAACACGCCCAGGGGATACTGCGAGGTCAGATGGCAGTTGCAGTGCTGTAATAAGGCGGTACCGTCGTGCCCTTACAGCCAGATAACGGCCCAGTCTTTCTGACGTCACGCATGGTCGGCCCTGACCTGCTCTCCGGGATACAGTTTCGGTCTCTATAATCTGTAACCTCACCCGAGAAACAACAGAACAATTCAAATTAAGCCATCGGCCACATCAGTTTGACTCTCCTGCTTCCATTCTTCCTGTGGCCCTCCACAGCAGACAGTCTGTAGGCGTCTTCTCTGTACCATACTGCACAATCTACGACTGTGAAGACAGCGATAGTGGATGTGAGACTATCCTGCAAACACTACCCGAAAAAAAAGTCCAGTAGTTACAAGCGACCCACAGAAAGCAATAAACAAATCAGAACACCTTATTCTGTTACGGCGAAACAGCAGACCTTGGAATGTAAAATTTACTTGTTATTGCATACGACCGCCGGCCGCTGTGACCGAGCGGTTCTAGGCGCTTCAGTCTGGAACCGCGCTGCTGCTCCGGTCGCAGGTTCGAATCCTGCCTCGGGCATGGACGTTCGTGTTGTCCTTAGGTTAGTTAGATTTATGCAGTTCTAAGTCCAGGGGACTGATGACCTCAGATGTTAAGTCCCATAGTGCTTAGAGCCATTTGAACCATTTTTGCATACGACCTACACTTTGAGCATCGCTAAAAATCATCTCTATCATTTCCTACGTCGAATAATTAGCTTCCATTGTGCTGGTAAATGCAAAGATAAAACTACGATGTAAAAGCATTTCACATACTCATCAAAACACAAACTGGTCCCCTCAGAACTAATACAGGGCTATTACAAATGATTGAAGCGATTTCATATATTCACTGAAGCTCCATTCATTGACATATGGTCACGACACACTACAGATATGTAGAAAAACTCATAAAGTTTTGTTCGGCTGAAGCCGCACTTCAGGTTTCTGCCTCCAGAGCGCTCGACAGCGCAGTGAGACAAAATGGCGACAGGAGCCGAGAAAGCGTATGTCGTGCTTGAAATGCGCTCACATCAGTCAGTCATAACAGTGCAACGACACTTCAGGACGAAGTTCAACAAAGATCCACCAACTGCTAACTCCATTCGGCGATGGTATGCGCAGTTTAAAGCTTCTGGATGCCTCTGTAAGGAAATCAACGGGTCGGCCTGCAGTGAGCGAAGAAACGGTTGAACGCGTGCGGGCTAGTTTCACGCGTAGCCCGCGGAAGTCGACGAATAAAGCAAGCAGGGAGCTAAACGTACCACAGCCGACGGTTTGGAAAATCTTACGGAAAAGGCTAAAGCAGAAGCATTTCTTAAACAGGAGATTGGAAAACCGATGGATTGGTCGTGGTGGAGATCATGATCAACAATTCATGTCATGACCTCCACGCTCTCCCGACTTAACCCCATGCGATTTCTTTCTGTGGGGTTATGTGAAAGATTCAGTGTTTAAACCTCCTCTACCAAGAAACGTGCCAGAACTGCGAGCTCGCATCAACGATGCTTTTGAACTCATTGATGGGGACATGCTGCGCCGAGTGTGGGAGGAACTTGATTATCGGCTTGATGTCTGCCGAATCACTAAAGGGGCACATATCGAACATTTGAGAATGCCTAAAAAAACGTTTTGAGTTTTTGTATGTGTGTGCAAAGCATTGTGAAAATATCTCAAATAATAAAGTTATTGTAAAGCTGTGAAATCGCTTCAATCATTTGTAATAACCCTGTATATACGTAGCGATTACCCAGAACTGTGAACATAGTTTATAGTAATAGCACAACAGATGTTTACTGCATTCTGCGTCCATTGACAAGAAGAGAGGAATGTGTCCTCACTTGTTTACTGCATTCTGCAGGTCGTCCGTAATAGCAAGGGGCTTACAATAGAATAGATACGTTTCAGACTCGCGAAGATGAACAAGTACTCGTAGCTCATGCTTTTCAGAGCCTTTGTGTACGGTATATTTTTCTGTTGTTTTGGTCCATACTATCACTTCTCAGAATACGGAAAACTTTTGTTGTGTGTGTGTGTGTGTGTGTGTGTGTGTGTGTGTGTGTGTAAGTAACTGTTGCTTCAGCCTCAAAAACGCCGTTTTTTTATTATTTAGAGCCTAATTTTATTAATCTCAAATTATAACTCCTACGATCGCTTAAAGATTTACGCTAACTCTGATCACTTCTGTTTGACAGTATGTTCTGCAATTTTTCATTTCAGAAAGTCCATAGCGACGTAAGTATATGCATTAAGAAAGTAGCGTCGCGTGAAGACTTCCCGATTGCTCAGTAATAAAGTCTACTCCGCTGAAGTTTCTAGTTTTTATTTCTTTTTAAAAGTGACGCCTGAATAATAGCAACATAGAAATATGTCACTGCTCTGAAATGAGGAACGAATCAGGAGAAACAGTCCTCCGTAGCGCCTTTGAGTCGGCAGGAAACAAGTAAGACTAAACAGAGATTCCCAACATCACCGTTGCTGTCTTGACGCCAACATTTAGATCGTTCAAAAATTATCAACGGCCATTGTAAGTGCTACTGCGTCAGTAGTACAAATGGCTCTGCGCACTATGGGACTTAACATCTAAGGTCATCAGTCCCCTAGAACTTAGAACTACTTAAACCTGACTAACCTAAGGACATCACACACATCCATGCCCGAGGCAGGATTCGAACCTGCGACCGCGGCAGTCGCGCGGTTGCAGACAAGCGCCTAGGACCGCTCGGCCACCGCGGCCGGCGTCAGTAGTACCCCGCAGACAGTGATGTACGCCTTGGCTTGGGTCATGGGCGGAAACAAATAGCAGCAGAAACACGGCCGTCACACGGCAGAGCACCGCCAAGCTGGCAATCACCGAGCGCCGTCCGCAGGGCCACCTGTTGCTTTCGCAGCAGACAGGACTCTGCTGTTTACACGCGGTCCGTGTTCCTTGGCGCGGTTCATGTTGCCCGGACGCTGCGAAAACAAGAGACACGTCTCCGCTCGGCGGTTACGCAGCGTCAGTTCAAAGGTCGGAGGAAGACAACGGCAAACGACGTCCAGTAGAACTCTGTTTTGTGCAGCACTAAAAGTGAAATTTTGCCAGCCAATCTGACTGAAAACCCTAAGTAGATATGATCATACGTCAAGTCAGTAAATTGATCACAATATTCGCCCAATGACCATACTGGCACCGAAAAGGAGACGACAGAGAGATGGTCGAAATACTGATTTCAGCCTTCCGAAACTGTTTTCGTGGTTGGTAGTAATATGTTTCTTCTTTTCAATCATCGCACGAACGCCGAAATGGCGGGCGTTGACATAACTGCTAGCGGAATAGGAAAACAACTACCGTCGCTCATCGGTGGAAAGGCAGCTGCACTGGATGAGATACATGTGAGATTCTACAAAGATTATGCAAAAGAACTTGCTACCTCGCTGGCAATAGTCTGTCGTAGGACTCTGGAGCAACGAAGGTAACTACACTCATGCTCATAAATTAAGGATAATTGCAGAATGTGGTGACACACAACGTGACGCTACACAAAACTGGAGCTAATAGCATAGGCACATAGGAACACACACGACACACATCTGTTAAGTCCACGGTATTGGCGATAAGTTGAGAAAACCGTTCCGAAACACATGTGCTACAAAACGCCGCTGTTTCCTGCGCATGTACCCCGACATCAATATGGGATGTGATCACCATGCACACGTACACAGGCCGCACAACGGGTTGGCATACTCTGGATCAGGTGGTCGAGCAGCTGCTGGGGTATAGCCTCCCATTCTTGCAGCAGTGCCTGTTTGAACTCCTGAAGTGTCCTAGGGGTTTGAAGACGTGCAGCGACACGTCGATCGAGAACATCCTAGACGTGCTCGATGGGGTTTAGGTCTGGAGAACAGGCAGTCCACTGCATTCGCCTGATATCTTCTGTTTCAAGGTACTCCTCCACGATGGTAGGTCGGTGGCGCAGTGCGTCATCATCCATCAGGAGGAAGGTGGGGCCCAATGCACCCCTGAAAAGACGGACATACTGGTGCAAAATGACGTCCCGATACACCTGACCTGTTACAGTTCCTCTGTCAAAGACATGCAGGGAAATATGTGCACCGATCATAATCCCATCTCACACCATCAAACCACGACCTCCATTCAGGTCCCTTTCAAGGACATTAAGGGGTTGGCATCTGGTTCCTGGTTCACGCCGGATGAAAACCCGGCGAGAATCACTGTTCAGACTATACCTGGACTCGTCCGTGAACATAACCTGGGACCACTGTTCCAATGACCATGTACTGTGTTCTTGACACCAGGCTTTACGGGCTCTCCTGTGACCAAGAGTCAGTGGAATGCACCTTGCAGGTCTCCGGGCGAATAAACCATGCCTGTTCAGTGGCCTGTAGATTGTGTGTCTGGAGACAACTGTTCCAGTGGCTGTGGTAAGGTCCCAAGCAAGGCTATCTGCAGTACTCCGTGGCTGTCTGCGGGCACTGATGGTAAGATATCGGTCTTCTTGTGGTGTTGTACACTGTGGACGTCCCTTACTTTAGCGCCTGGACACGGTTCTTGTCTGCTAGAATCGTTGCCATAATCTTGAGATCATACTTTGTGGCACACGACCTGCTGTCTTTGACCAGCCTCCAGTGTTCTTTGAACCATATTCAACACACAGTCACCATTAACACGTCTGAAAACGTCTGCACACTTACTCGCTGCACCGTACTCTGACATGCACCAACACACCTTTGCGTACGTGGACTGCTGCCAGCGCCACCGTGCGACGACCGCAGGTCAAATGCACCGCATGGTCATACCCCGAGGTAATTTAAACCCGCAAACCGCCCACCAGAGCGTTGTTTCACCATGTATCAACATTCTCATTAACTTATGAGCATGAGTGTAGCAACTGCAAAAAAGGGCAGGTCATTTCCGTGTTCAAGAAGGATCGTAGGACAGTTGCATACACATCGCTGGAAAAAATTAGTAAACCATTTTAGAGGCTTCCAATCCACTCAAAATTTATTGTTGCAACAGTGCATTGGGAGTACATGAAATGATTACACTTAACAGATCAATAGCACAAGCGGTTCTGAGGTATCAGGTATCGACCTGTGCTGCAGCACCCGTATCAGTATTCAGTACGCTTCCACAGGTGGCAATGCAGGCGCTGACTCCGGCATCCATTCGATCGCACAAAAGGCGAATACTGTCCTGGGATACGTTATGCCACGCATGCTTGACATGTTCACATAGTTCTGTAAGAGTTGTTGGCTGGCGAGTCGCATTAGCTATTTCTCGTCCCATCATATCCCACACGTGTCGATTGAAGACAAGTTCGGAGATCGTGCTGGCCAGGGAAGTTTCTGCACGTCTTGCAGAGCACGTTGAGTCTCATGGACAGTGTGTGGGCGAGCATTATCCTGTTGGAACAACACATCCTTCCTGTTGCAAGAACGGCAAAAGAACGAGTCCAACAACATTTTAGGCTAGGCGCAAATTGAGAAGAATATAGCACGTGTGACGTGACACGACACTACAGCGCGACACGCACGTGCCGCACGGGTCGCGCGGGTGCAGCGCATATTGCGACTCGTACACCGTACTTCGTACGCGCCGACTGGCGACGCTCTGCGCTGACTGAACCGAAGCGCGCGCAACCTCTTATCTTTCTCAAACGATTTTACGGAAACTATCCACTGAAAATATATGATTTTTGCCTTACTTGTAGCGTTATATGTCAGCTTCGTGACGAAATGCCCATCACCTCGCTAATGACCATTCTTATTGTGATGTACACATTTTAGTAAGACACTACGCAAAACTCAAAAAGTTTGCAACGAAAATTAGGGGCTGCTATGATTTTACGTTTGGTGCGTATTACACCATATGTCACTGCGTATGAAATTTAACTAACACACTGAATTTTTGTTTAGACTTTGGAGGAGGTCTCTATCCGCCTCCGATCTCGAGAAAATGGATCCCATGTAGCGCGCTCACTTCCGATCTCACGCCCGCGAGAATGAAATACTCGCAACATCTCTCATATCTCCTAAACCGCTCGAGGCATCGAAACGAAAGTCTGGCGAATGATAGCACACAAGGATGAGAGTATTTTTGCCAATTATTAAACACACGGAACTATCTTATCTATGGCGATATATCACTACTTATACTTCTTTTTTTATTTCACTCCAGTGACTAATTTTTTAAGAGTTATCGACAGCTAACGAAACAAGAGCTTCCTAGTATGAAAATAAACATGAAATTTCTTCTTTTATGTTACTGCAAACCGATACTATGAGGTTTTTCGTAAGCTATTGAGCTCTGTGATTGCCAATTACTTGTTTAATGAGGCCCTCCGTTTCGGAATTCTGTCTCAATAGCTGCTGTGAGATGAGTTTGGCAAATTACATTGTGACAAAGGAAGTACAATTAAACCAGTCACCAAGAGGAATGTGGCCTTTCCTCATAAATGTTGATGCTTCTTCGAATGAGAAAAGGTTAACAACTCACACAAAAACAGATTGGCAATTCTGTTGGAATTTTGGTAGAATCCTCGTAACCCATCGTATTTTTAACACTGAGCGACTGGAATGGAAACTTAGCAAAGGATTTTATTTCTTCTTGATCTGAGCAGTATTAAAATAATGACGAGCGTTCCTTCAGGCGGAATGATAGGCACATGCCAGATACTGTTTACTCACCTAGGGCTTGCCAAACTGACAATGCGTGGTCGCGAATAAAATAGTTGTTATTGAGAAAAATAAACAATTGATCTGTCGCACAACACAATGGTCAGTGTATTGTCAGCAGCGAAGGATAATGCGCGCGACAGGATGCACAAGCTAGCCATGTGCGCCTTGTGAGATGGAGTTCGAAAAACATTGTCATGAAAGTAGATCTGCCTTTGTCAGCAGCACATTTCAACAAATTAAATATATCTAATCATAACACTGTTTTAGGATATTCCTACTTTCGTAATAATACCGTCCATTTTCTTTATTTGTGTAGCCTCTTTTTGTATAATTAGTTTATTAATGCTGATAATGACCATGCAACAATTGAAATGCTTTTTCTCATCACGGCGAACCAATTAAAACATTGTTATTTGTGACTGCTTTTCGACTCTTTCTAGCTTGCAGTGGAAATATGTTGTTCACATGCATGTAATACAGCGTATTACATTACATTACATTTCTCATCACGGCGAACCAATTAAAACATTGTTATTTGTGACTGCTTTTCGACTCTTTCTAGCTTTCAATGGAAATATGTTGTTCACATGCATGTAGTACAGTGTGTCGTATTACATTATTACATCCATATCAGAGTAATCACAGTGAAACTTCTATACTTCAGATCTTGGACGCTTTTTACCAGAAGCACAAAGGGATCACACACCTGTGGAGATTATCCCTTTCTAACTTTTTGTAACATCGTACGCTAGTTTACTAGGCAGCGAGAAGATAACCTTGCTTTGCTTTCCTGCCTTGATTCTTAATCACATGATTTTATAATATTCCTTCCTTCCTTATTCACTACCCTCTGTCCCTTCTTGCGATCTGAAAACATCGCGGAGACATATGGTGCAATTCCAGCGGCCAATGGCTCATCAGTTACTGAAGTATACATTTTTCTTGACAGATGAAAAACAAAAAAAACTATGCAGATATAAATAACAGAAAAGTATAACGTGCTAACGAAGAAAGCTGGAGCGTTTAAATGGCTAAAAACGAAACACTACCCAAAGGCAATAAAACTCAGTACACAGCAAGGCAAAATTTATGGTATGGGCAATATTACCACTGCTCATATGCGCCGTTCCGATGTGAGCATATGGCCGGGCTACTTTACCGCTCCCCGCCTCAAATTTCCCACGGTATATGGAAATGTTGTGTGGCTAGGGCCTCCCGTCGGGTAGACCGTTCACCTGGTGCAGGTCTTTCGATTTGACGCCACTTCGACGACCTGCGTGTCGATGGGGATGAAATGATGATGATTAGGACAACACAACACCCAGTCCCTGAGCGGAGAAAATTTCCGACCCAGCCGGGAATCGAACCCGGGCCCTTAGGATTGACAGTCTGTCACGCTGACCACCCAGCTACCGGGGCGGACATTTCCCACGGTGCTAGCGAGGCAAGCGCGACGCGCGGCGCGAGAAACTGTGCCTCAACCACAACGCCGCGCGACCTGGCGCAGGAGCGTGTCGCGTCCCAGTCGCGTCGCGTCGCAATTAGCGCGGTCCCATTTGAAACTGTGATGTTACAAAAACGCGCGCTGCGTCGCGCCACACGCGCTATACGCGTCTCAATTTGCGCCTAGCCTTATACGTAACGAGATCTGCTTAGCGGCCCCTCCAGAAACGCCACAGGTCTACGAGAGTTGTGCTTATCGCATCCTAGACCATAAGACGTGGGATGGGGCCAGTGTGTCTTGGACGAATGCTCTCTACGAGACAGCGCTCACCAGTTCTACATCGTACGCAGTGAGCACTCCCTATTAAAGGGTACACACAGATGGAGCGCTGGCAACTATGGCAATATGCTATCTGTTGGTGGACGACGTTGAAACCATTATTAGCATATTGTTATCCCCCAGGTGGCATATGCCGTCATCGGATCAAAATCAATTACAGGCCCGTATCGCTAAGGCGACGCTGTTGCAGAATTATGGAACATGTTTTTGCTCACGTATTGTGATGATTCTGAAGAACGAAAATCTCTACAAAAATCAACATGGATTCTGCATACAGAGGTCTTGCGAAATTCATCTCGCTCTGTTTATCCATGAGATTCTTAGAGCTGTAGACGACGGCGCTTAGACTGATGCCGTGACTTGACTTCAGGAAGACGTTTGATACCGCATCGAACAGCCATTTAGTGAAAAAAAAATACGAGCTTACCGAGTATCGTACCAGTTTCGTGCTGGATTCAAGGCTTCCTTGCAGATAGAGCTCAACACGCTGCTCTTAACGGAACAAAATCGACAGATGTAAAAGTAAGTTCTGGAATACACCAAGGAAGTGTGATAGGAGCGTTACTGTGTAGACGTAGTGGATGTGGTGTTCTAACCAACAATTGTGTTTGCTTTATCTCGCGACTGATGTTAGACGCTTGTGATACCCCACCCCTATATTATCTGCCCCCCCCCTACCCCCACTCTCCTCCCTCACTAGGAAGGCATCTGTTTCATTTCTACAATACCAATGAAAGAAAAACATTTTCTGTGGCATCCCCAAGACATGGTTCTGGAAGGATTCAGCAACTTCTTAGAGTGATGGGAATCGCTGTCCATGCTTTTTTAGTTTGACTTAAGAGAACAGAAGGTGAATTGAGATAGTGCGGGTAATGATATTGTAATTCGTTGTTTTTCCTCGTCAAATAATCAATTGTTTGACTTGTTGTGTGACACCTGGAACTGTCATTATGAACAATTATCGATGTTGTCGGTTGTTTCTCCTGATTTTTTGTTAACTTGCGGCAAACAAAAGTTTATATGCTTAGATCCTCAACAGTAGTGGCTGCTACATACCAAGTGTAAACAAATAAACGAACGAACAACCATTTTCTTGGAAATGCTTCGCTAACGAACCTCGTTTTGTTGGTTTTTCCGTTAATCTTGGAACACCCGAACAATTATCGACTGCTGCTTAATTTCCGGCTCCTACGACAATACCCAAGTTTCAAGTCTCGTTGCGATGTTATATAAAGGGCCTTCTTTCGAAGGCCGTACAGTCCAGAATCGGTATGCCAATCAGGCTAAATCGCCGTCAACAATGAGGCAATCATCCCAGCGGGAACTGTGACCGAGCGGTTCTAGGCGCTGCAGTCCGGAACCGCGCGACTGATACGGTCGCAGGTTCGAATCCTGCCTCGGGGATGGATGTGTGTGATGTCCTTAGGTTAGTTAGGTTTAAGTAGTTCTAAGTCTAGGGGACTGACGACCTCAGATGTTAAGTCCCATAGTGCTTAGAGCCATTTGAACCATTTTGAAGCGCCAGGTTGGCGGGTACCCTTCTGGTAATACACCATGTCCTCATGCGTCGGTAAGTCCGTAACCGCCTGCACCACATACCCGTGCGACAGGAATCGTCGTCCCATCAACGCCTTTTTTAAGGGACAGAGAAGTGATAATTGCATGGTGAAGGTTCAGAGCTATAGGGGGGGTTCTCGAGTGTCTCCCACTCGAGTTGGCGTAACTTATGCTTCATGATATTTGTGATATGGGCCCTGGTAATTCGCGAACAGGGTAAGCATCACCTTTACAGTAGGTGACTGACTCCTGAATTCCGAGGGGACGATGTATGACACCACTGCAGAATCGACACTTAAGACCACGATTCCCTGTGGCGGCACAGCTGCAACAATGCGCTCAAGGGCCGTGGCGCACCATTCCACAACGGTGGACAGACATGCTGCCCCATACATATTCTCCATTTCCCGGTGGATGTCTACTGGCGTGCGTGCTTGAACCCCCTAATAAACAATAACAGTACGTTGGTCCTTTTTGAACACATTTGGCAAAAACGTCCTCATAGTATGTGTTTCTGTATTTACCGCATGCGCGTTGGAAAGACACGAATGCTAATTAATGTGTGTTTGAAATCTTATGGGACTTAACTGCTAAGGTCATCAGTCCCTAAGCTTACACACTACTTAACCTAAATTATCCTAAGGACAAACACACACACCCGTGCCCGAGGGAGGACTCCAACCTCCGCCGGGACCAGCCGCACAGTCCATGACTGCAGCGCCCGAGACCGCTCGGCTAATCCCGCGCGGCTGCTAATTAATCTCATGCCTACCTGTCGGTGCTTATATACACGCATCGGGGTCGCGCTAGGTTGCATACACGCTGCAACAACGCCCTCGAACGGAAACTTTCTGATCGCCCTTTATATATCAGATTTTTGTGCAGAATCCATCACGAAAAGCCCTTTTTCACAACTCGCTATCTGATAGAAAGTATGTGGGCACCTATTACTGGACATTCGCCTTTATGACGGATTGAATTCTGCCCGCGGACAGTTTCAGTGAGGTGGTCTGTGGAGGAATGGCAGCCCACTCTGACTCAAGAACCGAAACCAAGTACCATGTACGCTGGGGCTTGGAGCGAAGTCGACGTTCTAACTCATCCCAGAGGTGTTAAACTGGGTTCAGGTCGGGACTGTGGTCAGGCACGTCCATTTCAGGAACGTTATTGTCCACAAACCATTACCTCATAGCTAGTGCTGTATGTCAGGATGCACTGTCGTACTGATGTAATAATAGTCTCCGAACTGTTCCTCTACTGTGCACAGTACACAATGCTGTGAAGTGTGTTCATAATGTTATGCATTTAGCGTTTTCATAAAAGCAACAAGGAGACCACACCCTAACCACCAAAAACACCCCCAAACCGTAACACTACCTCCTCTGTACTTAGGTGTTGGCACTATACATGATGCCAGATAACGTTCTCCAGGAATCAGACAAATCCATATCTCCGATCGGATTGCCACAGAGCATAGTGTGAGTCATCACTCCTTATCACCAGTCTCCAGACATCCGTCGTCCTTTCTCTTTACGTCACCTCAAGCGCCGCTTAGCAGTTTCTCGACCACTGCACCCCATTCTTTTTCATCCCTACACACACTCATGGTGCTAGTTATACTGCTGGTAGCACTTTGGAACTTACGAGTGATCCCTTCCGCCGATTTAATGCGATTTTTACATCCTCCCTCCACAATGCTCGACGATACTGTCCGTCAGTACACGAGATCTGTCTGGCCTTGGTTTAGCTATGGTTGTTCCTTCGCGGTTCCACTTCAGAGCCACATAACCAACAGTCGACTTTCGCAGGGTCAGAATGTCCCTCACGTAGTTGTTACCCAGGTGACATTAAATGACTAGTCGAGGTATGATGTTACTGAGCTCTCCTGACCGCCCATTCTGCCGTTACAGCTTCTCTGCTGACAACACAATAGTCCTCGCCCCCTTTCATACTGGCGAGTCCGCCTCTCGTGGCATTTAATTACTATTCCACATTTCATAATGGTGTCAGGATACTTGAAGTCAGATAATTTATGGGGCTACTAGTTGCATTAGATAATTTTGAATGGACAAACGGTTACTCTTACATAAAAGAGTTTGTTTGGCTGTTATTACGTAAAAGACTTTTAATCACAGTCGTTGTTTACATTTTCGTTACAGTAGCTGCTTATATACGCTACTGGCCATTAAAATTGCTACACCAAGAAGAAATGCAGATGATAAACGGGTTTTCATTGGACAAATATATTGTAGTAGAACTGAAATTTGATTGCATTTTCACGAAATTTGGGTGCATAGATCCTGAGAAATCAGTACCCAGAACAACCACCTCTGGCCGTAATAACGGCCTTTATACGCCTGGGCATTGAGTCAAACAGAGCTTGGATGCCGTGTACAGGTACAGCTGCCCATGTAGCTTCAACACGATACCACAGTTCATCAAGAGTAGTGACTGGCGTATTGTGACGAGCCAGTTGCTCGGCCACCATTGACCAGACGTTTTCAATTGGTGAGAGATCTGGAGAATGTGCCGGACAGGGCAGCAGTCGAACATTTTCTGTATCCACAAAGGCCCGTACAGGACCTGCAACATGGGGTCGTGCATTATCCTGCTGAAATGTAGGGTTTCGCAGGGATCGAATGAAGGGTAGAGCCACGGGTCGTAACACGTCTGAAATGTAACGTCCACTGTTCAAAGTGCCGTCAATGCGAATAAGAGGTGACCGAGACGTGTAACCAATGGCACCCCATACCATCACGCCACGGGATACGCCAGTATGGCGATGACGATTACACGCTTCCAATGTGCGTTCACCGCGATGTCCCCAAACACGGATGCGACCATCATGATGCTGTAAACACAACCTGTATTCATCCGAAAAAATGACGTTTTCCCATTCGTGCACCCCGGTTCGTCGTTGACCCCGGTTCGTCGTTGAGTACACCATCGCAGGCGCTCCTGTCTGTGATGCAGCGTCAAGGGTAACCGCAGTCATGGTCTCCGAGCTGATAGTCCGTGCTGCTGCAAACGTCGTCGAACTGTTCGTGCAGATGGTTGTTGTCTTGCAAACGTCCCCATCTGTAGACTCAGGGATCGAGATGTGGCTGCACGAGCCGTTATAGCCATGCGGATAAGATGCCTGTCATCTCGACTGCTAGTGATACGAGGCCGTTGGGATCCAGCACGGCGTTCCGTATTACCCTCCTGAACCCACAGATTCCATATTCTGCTAGCAGTCATTGGATCTCGACCAACGCGAGCAGCCATGTCGCGATACGATAAACCGCAATCGCGATAGGCTACAATCCGACATTTATCAAAGTCGGAAACTTGATGGTACGCATTTCTCCTCCTTACACGAGGCATCACAACAACATTTCACCAGGCAACGCCGGTCAACTGCTGTTTGTGTATGAGAAATCGGTTGGAAACTTTCCTCATGTGAGGACGTTGTAGGTGTCGCCACCGGCGCCAACCTTGTGTGAATGCTCTGAAAAGCTAATCATTTGCATATGACAGCATCTTCTTCCTGTCGGTTAAATTTCGCGTCTGTAGCACGTCATCTTCGTGGTGTAGCAATTTTAATGGTAAGTAGTGTACTATTTTCCAAATGTTCAAATGCGTGTGAATTTCTAAGGGACCAAACTGCTTAGGTCATCGATCCCTAGAATTACACACTACTTACACTAACGTAAACTAAGAACAACACACACAGCAATGCCCGAGGGAGAACTCGAACCTCCGACGGGAGGGGCCGCGCAGTCCGTGACATGATGCCTCAAACCGCGCGGCCATAGGATGCTGACTGCTTTAGATGAACTGAAACATCCGTGATTGATTGGATACTCAGGTGACATCCAAACATCCAATGATTAGCCCACGTTCGAGGTCGCTGAGCTCTCCTCAATGACCCACTGTGTTGTTACTCCTTTCTACTGACAACACGATACTCCCTCGCCTCGTTTTACACTGGCGGGACCGCCTCTCGTGACATCTAGTGGTCATTTCTGCATTGCATAGGAGTATCCCCATTATTTTGGTCGGTTTTTTAATTGTTGTCGGCCGGGGTGGTCGAGCGGTTCTAGGCGCTAGTCTGGAACCGCGCGACCGCTACGGTCGCAAGTTCGATTCCTGCCTAGGGCATGCATGTGTGTGATGTCCTTAGGTTAGTTAGGTTTAAGTAGTTCTAAGTTCTAGGGGACTTATGACCTCAGAAGTTAGGTCCTATAGTGCTCAGAGTCATTTGAACCATTTGATTTGTTAAATTGTTGAAGCGAAAATCGAATGTGCTGTAGTTTTCGAAATGCCAAAGGATGCCACCAACTCGCGCTACATTACATGCCGATTCTCTTCAGCCTAGACGTTTTCTGGAACAAAAATCGATTTTGGTAGACCTTCACGCAATTTGTAGCGACGTAAGTACCATTACGACAGAATTCTGCAAAGCAATGGCAAACCGTCTTTTCTGAAGATGACTGATTACCTACAGCTCAATGAAGCGACTCAGTTGTTGTTGTTATTGACGTAGTCTTTTCATAAAATAGTAAATAAAAAATAAAAGAAAAAACATTCAGGTGAAACTTCGACTTTTACACAACACTTTCATTAAACACTGACTGTAAACGAACTACTCGGATAATTTCTGAGCTCTTTTGCTTTAACAAGTACTAGACATGAATTCTGAGATAATAGTAATGTCACGTCTGAACTGCGCCATCCAGTGGTCGATTATTAAGAGTTTAAAGGTGAGCCTCAAGTCAAGGAGAAAGTCGTGCGTTATCATTCTGATCTCTTCCGTGCGACCTTTAACGAAAAAAGCTAACGACGTTTGACGAACTGTTTCGCGCATAAATTAAACTGGGATGATTACTGCGAAAGAAATGTCGTTCTCCTTATTTAAGTTCATCAGGTATATGTGTAATGCCCTGGAGCCTAGATAAAGGGCACAGCTGTCTCGTCCAGTTTAATGCCCCTGCTGTAGTATGAATTGCTCGCTGCAACACATATCACGTAACGGGGTTCCTTAGCAGATACCCTGCAGCCTTGCGCAATACCTCATTGGCGTCCTTGGCAAGCCAGCGTCTTCCTATCGCCCTTGTTTGTGTAACTTTCTTTTCTTCTGTAGTGAAGTGGCTGTCTGTAACTGGTGCGGTAGCAGAACCTTAGATTTGAAATTTGATCCGAATGCGGCCAAAAATTTAAAAAAAAACCTTTCTTTTATTAAACGTAAAGCAAATGCCTGAAATAGTCTCCTGAAACAGGGTTACAGTTTGTTACTTACACGGTTTTTACTAAAATCGAGCAGGTCCTTTGCAACTACCTCGAAATTTATAGGAGACTGGCATCGCTTGTCGATGCTTGTCAGCAGTTGCTCACTGCATTAAATGTGTATGCACTAAATGCTTCAGGCGTTTGCGGTCTCGAATGCATCCTACTTCGAATGTGACATCACTAACTGAACATGCCTGGTAAGTTCGTGTGTACAGAAACGATGCTTATCTATTATCGATTCTGTACGACACATAATTGTATATAAATGGAAATAGATACGGATAACTCCGATCATTCACTTAAGAAATATTTGTTTATTTCGATTAACTAGTTTTCGCCCTTTTCAGGCTCATTTTTAGATAAGATGTATAGAAGATAAGCCTGAAAAGGTTTACTGTAAATTAACAAACATTTCATAAATGACTAGTCCAGTTATCCTTCTTTATATTCATATGTTCACAAATTTAAAGCATATAAATCTGTATCTAAATATCCTGCAAGCCAATATACGGTGCTTGACAGAGATTAACTTGGAGCACCGCCGGTCATTCGCTTTCCTGTTCCACCCACAAATTAACAAAGTGAGGAAAACAATTGTCCATAAGCTTCCGTACGAGCCCTAGCTTCTCTTGTCTTGCCTTCGTGGTCACTACGCGATATGTATGTTGGTGGCAGTAGGATCGTTCCGCAGTCTGTCGCAAATGCCGTTTCTCTAAATTTTCGCAACAGTGTTCCGTGAAAAGAACGTTATCTTTCTTCCACGTATTCCCATTTGAGTTCCATAACACTCGCGTGTCGATCGAACCTACCGCTAACAAAACTAGCAGCCCGCCTCTGAACTGCTTCGATGTCTTCTTATAACCCGACCTCAAGAGGATCCCAAACACTCGAGCAGCACTCGAGAATGGGTCGTACGTGTTCTGAACGCGGTTTGCTTTATAGACAAGCTAGAGTTTTCTAGAGTTCTCCCAATAAACCGAAGTCGACCATTCGTCTTTCCTACAACTGATCTTTAATAATCTTTGTATTTAATGTCGCTTTGCAGCGTTACGCCTAGATATTTAATCGACCTTACTTTGTCAAGCAGCACGGCAGTAATAATGTATTCGGACATTAGATGGTTGTTTTTCTTGCTTTTTTATCCAATAAAGCTAAGCTGCCATTCATCACACACAACAGAAATCCTATCCAAATCATGCTGTATCCTTGTATACTCAACTCAAAGATAACACTTTCCCTTCACTACAGTGTCATCAGCAAACTGTCACAGATTGCTGCATATTATTCCCGTCAAGTCGCTTACTGATGTAGAGAACAAGGGCGGTACAGTTACATTTCCCTGCGGTAGTCCTGATGATGCCTTTTGTTTTCGATGAACACTCGCCATCCACGACAACGTGCTTGGTTCTGTTACTTAAAAACTCTTCAAGCCATTCATTTATCTGAGAATCTATTCCGTATGCTCGGACCTTCGTTAACAGACTGTAGTGTGGCATTGTGTCAAACGCTTTCCGGAAAGACAGGAATAAGGAATCTACCTGTCGTTCTTAGGATGGTACGCAGGCTATCTTACGAGAAAAGGGCAACATTAGTTTCGCACGAGCGATGTTTTCGAAATCCGTGTTGCCTTGTGGCTATCAGCTGTTCTCTCTCAACGTTATTTACGATATTCGAACTTAGAATATACTCAAGAATTCCGTAGCAAACCGACATTAAGAATATTGGTCCGAAATTCTACGGGGCTGACCTGCGCTTTATTCCAGTTGTTTGGGAATTTTCGCTGGGCAAGAGTCTCCCAAGTAAAATCGAATAGGGGTTCCGTCGGATCTGGCGTCTTATTCGTTTTCAACTCTTTCAGCTGTTTTTTTTTTTTTTTTTTTTTTTTTTTTTTTTTTTTTTTTTTTTTTTTTTACGCCAGGGATGCCTCAGTATCTGTCTAGTTTTTTATAACGTCTGGGAAGTGGGACCCACAATCCTTACAGAATTACTAAGTAGCCGCATGTTTTCTTTATCAGGTTCTAAGCGTTATACATGTGGCTTCATGCCTCACACTGTGAGCTGATTTTGGCCACTGTGGACACTTTCAAATGAGGTGTATAGCCTCTTGTGTAATGGTTACATTCCGGTAAAGGAGAAATGATGGAACCTAATAATCTTCTTTCCACTCTTACACGAAATGTCCAGCGGAGCAGGAGAACACGTCTGTGATAAACTGCTCGTCCAGCGGCAGTGCGCTGGAGTGCTTTGATAAAACTTGCCTCAGCGTTCAGCGTCGGAAACAGTCGTGCACTATTACTCTACAACAAATAGTACCACAGTAGAGTGAGCAGTACCAAATCTGTTGGTCTTGGTTATAAAAGGTGCTTTTATTTTTTACTGAAAACCGATTAAAAAGTGATATATCTCTATCATGGCAATGATGTTACAATTTTTGACTTTTAAATAACCCTTTTTTTTAAAAAAACGAGTTTGGTAGGAAGTTCTGTAGGTTCTGAAAGATTTCGTGTTGTCTTTGAATGATATTGATTCTGATTAAAGGAGTCAGCTTACAGATCAACACATTATATAACGAGTAATATGAACAGACTGGGGAATAAATACCAGTCAATGCATTAATCCATTATTGAAATTTTAATTTCAATTTGACATGTAATCGTTTCTGGTGAATGACGTATTTTGTCTATTACCGAACTTATTCATCCGAATTTTTTGAAAGTGCAGTTCTCATGTTGTCATTAAAAAATCAGTTGTACTCAAATTTCCATGAAAAACATGAGTTTTTAATTTAAAATAATAAAAGAAAAATGCAACAAATATTTCAGAAAAGCTTATTCCTTGTCATTTCTATGAAATTATAAAAGAGAAATGAAGTTGTGTCAACAGCAGTAAGTTAAAAACTTAACAATTTATACATAATTTGCAATAAAAATAGAAAATAGCGGATCTGCTGCCTATGCCTACATATATGATCTTATCTACTTGTTGTCCTTGGAAACACACAGTTTACCACGAAAAATAGAGTTTTACAACCTCAGTTCTCACTCTTTAGCATTGACTATTTCTATTATTTTCGAGCAGTGATTAAAAAAAGAAAAAATAGAATCAGTAGAGAACACTGGTGAATTTTTTGTAGCGTTCAATCTCCCATTATTTTTCCAGCACAGCAAAAAAATCTGGACTGACAAAATTTTCTTTTATTTGCTATTTTGACTGTATGCATCTTGAAATGTATAAAAGAAATGCGAGGGAACCTTAGAATTATCCAGTTTCTGTCCACTTTTATCGCTGAAATAATGGCAACAAAAAACCGAAAATCGAGTATTTCAGGAACCAGTTATTTTCTCAGGTTAAACTGGAGTTGAAAAAAACCAGCACAACCAAAAACCGGTTGTTCCAAAGATAACCGCCATTCCTTTCTCGGGGTGAAGTCAGAACTATATCCGAATATAAGTGCAGGCAAAGTACGACTATCCTATACAGTAATTTTCATAAAATGAGCAAGTGCAAAGATAAAAGCATCAGCTATGAAAGGCACGCACAAGCAAGTATTCTGCCGGAGAGATTTCAAAGGCTGGCGCCGGTCCAAAGACGGTGGCATCACAACCTCCCTCCAAAATCATTTTCCTGCAAGCGATGATATTGTTATGATATTTTTACGTGTCTCAATTTCAAAATTTCGGGTCTAATTTTCGGAGAATAAAGTTGCATGGAAACTAAGAGTCTCGAAAATGGTAATGAGTTCTATAACTTACAAGCTACTCTTAACACTGAATGCTTTACAGTGGCTTACATGAAGGGACCTGCCCACGTCTTTATGCTTGGTGTCTGGCCAGTGACATTCCAGCTGCCTAAGTGTGCACATTCAAAGGTTAACTGTACCTGCTGCCAGCAACAAATCCGTTGGTTCGTCAGTCCACAGGTAAAACTTGCCTAACCACAGGAAGTCGAGCAGGGCAAGACACAAGAGGAATGACACTCCGCTAAATGGTGGGGGGGGGGGGGGGGGGGGGCACAACAGAAAGGTTGGGTGCCTGAACGCAGCAAAGAACGACTCAAAGGTACAACATTCCCGTCGTTTACGTGCTCGCACAGCCATATTTTACACGACTGACTGCAGAATCGCGGTGCTAAGTTGAATTCTGATAATGGCGAGTCCAGTTTCCTATTTTACATCGGGTAGATTACGACGTTGAAGGAGTTGCGAGAATTTGTTGCTATCATTAGTATTAGGTTGGTGCATAAATTCGTAGAGTATTTGTTTTGCACGTTGATATTCCGATTGCTATGGGTTAATTTATCGAATGTAATTTTTCATTTGTAATTCACTGTTGCTGTTTGGGTTTACATATTGTCATTTTGTCACATGGAAATAATGAGTGGAACTGTGGACGCTAGAAAATGCAGTTCCAAGTGGAGAAATAGGAGCATTTCCGAAGTATCGTTCTGTTTGAGTTCAAAGACGTGAAAATGGTTTTATTGTTTTAAGGAGGATGATTTTGACCTTAGGAACTGTCCACGTTCGGGGAGACCTTGAGTGTTTGATGAAGATCCTTTACACGCATTAATCGACAAAGATGCACGTCATTGTACTCAAGAACTGGCAGATGTGATGCACTGTGATCATTCTACCATAGTGCGACATTTGCATGCAATGAGAACGGTCCAAAATCGGTTGTATGCATGCCGCATGCTTCAAGCCAAAAGCACAAAACTCCGCGCGTGGTCGCATGTGCACCTGTCCTTGGTCGTCATCAATTGGCTCGCGAACAGCACCGTCCATTCCTATCCTGTATCGTTACTGGAGACGAGAAATGGTGTCTTTACGCTAACACAGGAAAAAGAAAGGATTGGGTGAGGCTAAATAAAAAAACCTAGGCGTCAACGAACGATAATGTTATGCATCTGATGGAACAGCGAGGGTGTGGTGTACTACGGACTGCTTCCCCGAGGTGTAGCCATCACTGCTGACGATCATTGTGAACTGAGACTTCTTGCCGACGCACTCCAAGAACAACGACCAGGAACGCTACGTGAAGTGATGTTGCTCCATGATAACGCCCGCCCGCGTTCTGCTAGAATGACAAAAAACACTACACGGGAACTGGGTTGGGAAGTCATTTCACACCCACGTTATGCACATGATTTGTGCTCTCGGAATTTTACCTCTACGCTCTCTATCGAACAACCGTCAAGGAACTTCCTTTCCAGATGAAAATGCGCTCCGAACAGGTCTCGACGACTTCTTCGCCTCAAACAAAACTACGTGATTTCTACAGTCGCGGAATCTGAAAGTTTCCCCAGCCTTGGCAGGTGCTGTAAATAGAGAAGGAAAATATATTATTGACGACAACAGTCTCTGTTATGTGTACCTGTTGTGTTTACTAAACTTGTGAAAAAATAATACGAACTTAAGCACCCAACTAATATTATTATATTTATTAACGTCATAGGGACCTGTGTCACGTTAAAAGTTGAGATGACAGCAGGTTATCTGGAGAGCGAGAAACAGAAACAGAGACAGAGAGAAAGAGAGAGAGAGACGGAGAGAAAGGAAGCTACCTTTCTCCAAGAGCCACGCCTGTTCGCGAGCATTAAATGTGTCCAGGTCTCCTGTTGGCTACTCAGCAGGTCTAAAGCATACTGTTCGGGCCGATGGTAAGACAGGGCTCCGATAAGTAAGGGTTTGTTCGGCTTTGGGGGCTTTCGGGGACGTCCTGGGTGAGGGGTTACGCAAGTGCCCACGGTAAAAACGAACTTATGTATGTCTGGATAAATTCAATTAATGGAAATAAATAGATCTTTAAAAACCTTAGTTAAATTTCACAAATGAAGACTAGCGCGTAGGTAGTTTCGTTCGTATTTCATATTTAAAAAATAACGGCCAGCATACTTAGACGCTTTCCTACGCACACATTTTCCACACTTCGTTGTTGAGAACAATGAGAAGGTGCCGACAATCGACGATCACATGCCCCGAGCTTCTGCCGCCGTGCCCGCCAGACAGTTTTGCTCATGCAAGCCAACTGTGCAAGTCTAAATTTCATTCCACACCGTGCCGCAAACATATGTCGATACTGCAGTACATCGACTTACATAACTTCGTATCATTTGTATTCGTTAAGATTTACTAACTCGTCTTGGTTTTATTTGCATCTCTTACCTATTTTTTTTTTAACTGTAAGCGTGCTAATAATCTTACTATTAATCGCCATAAAATCCGAATAACAACAGCCTATTCCTTGTTTCCAGATGCAAAACATCACAGCGTGAATGCTTATTTAATAGCGAACTGCAGAACAAATATCCACCTTTAAAAACAGGAAAACATGACGGTTTGTGTCGAGAAAATAAACCGCTTCAGAGTCCGGGATTTTCGAAGTCTTCGTCAACATCTACATGGATACTCCACAAATCACATTTAAATGCCTGGCAGAGGCTTCATTGAACCACCTTCACAATTCTTTATTATTCCAATCTCCCATAGCGCGCGGGAAGAATGAACACCTATCTTTCCGTACGAGCTCTGATTTCCCTTATTTTATCGTGGTGATCGTTCCTCCCTGTGTAAGTCGGTGTCAACAAAATATTTTCGCATTTGGAAAAGGAAGTTCGTGATTGGAATTTCGTGAGAAGATTCCGTCGCAACGAAAAACGCCTTTCAAAAAATGATGTCCATCCCAAATCCTGTATTATTTCTGTGACCCTCTCTCCCATATTTCGCGATAATACAAAACGTGCTGCCTTTCTTAGAACTTTTTCGATGTACTCAGTCAGTCCTATCTGATAAGGATCCCACACCGCGCAACAGTATTCTAAAAGTGGACAGACAACTGTAGTGCAGGCAGTCTCCTTAGTAGGTCTGTTACATTTTCAAAGTGTCCTGCCAATAAAAGGCAGTCTTTGGTTAGCCTTCCCCACAACATTTTCTATATGTTCCTTCCAGTTTAAATTGTTCGTAATTGTAATACCTAGGTATTTAGTTGAATTTACGGCTTTTAGATTGGACTGATTTATCGTGTAACCGAAGTGTAACGCGTTCCTTTTAGCACTCGTGTCAAGGGTTGGCAATTTAAGTAATGGCAATCCTAGTAAGACATTACTGTCATATATTTATCGTCGCGTCTCCGATACAGATGTAAACGACAGAAATACCTGTCGGTAAGTAACAGGGCATGATTGTCATTGCCCTGCAGCGTCCAGCAGCAACTGACGACAAGAAATAATGTATGACCAACCCTTGTGTTGTCGGAACAATGCAATCATTGGTCAGTGGAGCAGTGGAAGGAGGGCTTCTTACACAGTCGTGAGTCAGGGCACAAGGACGTTGTATTCAGACAGATGCGCGTGGACCTGTCCAAACCTGTTTGCCTAAGCGCGTTACGCGGGAAGGGGAGGAGTTGTAACGGCGTGGGGCTGCTTTCCTAGCTTTGGGCTCCTATCAGTAGCTTTACTCGATGACATCGCAGTTCACGCTTCCCGTAATGTGGCAATAATTTCTAAACATACCTGTTCTGCATACGCAATGTCTCCTGCCTGAAAAACAGGGTCCATTGCATCATGGTTGTGGTGGACTGGTCTACTCAGTGTCTCGACCTGAACTTCACAAAATGCCACTGCCGTGACAGATCAGTGTGCAGAAAAACGCGACATCAACTATTCCTCATCAGGACGAGCGTAAACAAGTTCGTCCACAACTCTACCAGAAATCAGAGGAACGCCTTACCTACATCTACATCCACACTCCCCGTACAACCATTGTGAAGTGCATGGCGGAGGATACTCCCTAGTGTATCACATAATAGGACTTTAAGATTTCTTCCTTTTTCCTTCGAATGATTAGAACGGGAAGAGTGTCTGCGACAAAGCCTCTATGTTGTATTTAGTGTAACCTTATATTCGCAATCCCTACAGGAGGGACTCGTAGAAGATTGTAGTACTTAATACAGCTTCTCGAACGTTTATAAGCACATTTCTGTAACGGTCTCCCATGAGTCAAACAAACATGTGACCATTCGTGATGTACTTCTTTACATACCTTCAGTATCTCTTGTTAGTCCTGTTTGGTGTGAATCGAAGTCTGCCACGTGCTTTACGTACTACCATCGTATTTCATGTTCTCGCAAATTACTACGTTAAAGTATTTTTATGAGTTTATTGATTCCATTGGTGAAACATTCAGACCTTAGTCGTACGATACCTCGTTTTAGCAATTTGTGAACAGTTTTACATATTTGAACATATAGAGCAAGTTAGCAATCCTAGCATCACCTGGAAATTGTGTCATGATCTGACTGGATAGAAGCAGCTTTTTTTCAGATTATCATTCCACATGTAGCTGCGTTATCTGCAAAAAGTCCGAGGCTACTTCTGCTTCTGTTGACAACTTTTCATTGAAGGTAACATTCTGCGTCCTCTCTCCCAAGAAATCCTCCTACTTCTCATAGGCGACCGTAGAAAAGAGGGCGCAAGATCCTAAAATTATCGTTTTCTTGTATCTGATCGGTGAATCTGAGCCACATTAATAACCCTCGAAGTGGACTTCAGCTCCAAACCATCCCCCGTGCCGAGGAACGTGCTATATCCCATGAACCGAGTGACAATCAAACAAACGCAAGTAGCATGGTGACGGCTAAATCCACATTACTCCTCAAAGCATTCCGAAATGCTAAAACTGCGATGTGGTAGACTCGCTAGAAATTAGTTGGAATCTTGCAATGAATGAAACATCTGTACTCCTATACTCCTGGAAGGAGAAAGTGCCCCCTCTTGCCTCCATTTACAGACGCCTCTGCTCCCTCTCAAGAAATCCTCAATCCAGCCCAAATGATGGTACTTTCGTTTGGCCTAGTACTGCGTCAAAAACATTTCGAAAGTGAAGATATACTGTATCTGCCTGTTTGCCTTAAACCATGTTTTTAAGCTTGTCATATAAGACGAGTGTCGGAGTCCGGTAAGTAATAGCAAACGCAAGTACGCTATCATAGTTAAGGCTGCTGTTTCCTGGGTAACTTCTTCGGAAGGAAAAACAACTCGACTACGAAGACTTAGGCAACTGTAGTGCACCTCACGTAGGAAACCGATCAGCACATCCCCTTCTATGAACCCACGGCGGCCAATGAGATTCAGTCTTCCTCCAGACGCCTTGCCGGGCATTGTGGAAGCTGCCTCCTCAGCCATCTTCTGGCTGTAGTATAGCCATACTTAAGTGGCGAAGCAATGTTACCCAGAGCCGTCCGCAGCAGCACTTTGTAAGGCTTAGCAACATGGAAGGTGCTTGCGCCCTCTCTGCAAAACATCCCCGCTTCCTTAATGCTATCCCTCTGCGGCGAGGCACCTTCCATGTCACGTGCCCAATAGTGAACATTGATGTGCTCAAAAAATTTTCAAATATGTGTGAGCTCCTAAGAGACTAGATTGCTGAGGTCATCGGTCCATAGACTTACACAATACTTAAACTAACTTATGCTAAGAACAACACACACACCCATGCCAGAGGGAGGACTCGAACTTCCGGCGGGAGACATTGATGTGTAAAGTGGGCATTAAGTACGTAGGTTTTGGGCATTAATAATGAGCGTGGCCGGGAGACCCCTCGCGGGGCGGTTGGGCCGCCGCTCCACAAGTTCTCTAACGCCACTACGGCGACTTGCGAGTGAATGAGGATGAAATAATGATGAAAGACACACAACATCCAGTCATCTCAAGGCAGAGAAAATCCCTGACCCCGCCGGGAATCGAACCCAAGGACCCCGTGCGCGGAAAGCGAGAACGCTACCGCAAGACCATGAGCCGCGGACTTTTGGGCATTGATGTTGTAGTGAAATATTCATAAGTGTGTCGATTTTAAAGATCTGATAGTGGTGTAATGGAAAATGCACCATGAAAATTTATGAATAAAGGGAAAAGACTTTGGCGACCAAGATAACTGTATAATCGTTAGTGCCAATGTGGCCAAAGATGCCCTTAAAGAATTATTGTCTAAGGTGATGGAATAACTAGGTACGTGCAGAAGAGTCTGCGTCGCTAAAGGACAATACACACGTCAGGTACATTACGCATTTACGAGGACTGATCGATTGTTCCTGTGAACATAGCGTGGTGGAGGTTTTTACGAGCCGCTGAGGGTTATACCTTGTCGGTGATGATGCGGGACTGGCGTTGGATCTCGGCGTCGGTGAGTGCGTCGACGGCGGCGGCCACCTGCTTCCGGAGCGCCGCCTTGCGCTGCTGGATGGTTGCGGAGCTCATGGTGGCCCTGGCGAACTGCCGCTCCTTGCCCAACTGTCCCGCCAGCGGTTCGCGCCAAGCCAACACGAGCGCTAGCGCCGCACGCCATTGGAGCGCCAGCCGCCTGTGGAGGGGCGAGGAATGCGGTCTGCCGTGCGCCTTCTGCTATCGGCATCTCGTTAAGTGGCTGGAAGGCCGCTTTCTTGATCGTGGTTCACTCGCTTACGACAAATACGTAGTATTTTCCTTTTTTCAGAATGACTGTGCATCCGAAACAGGAAGGTCGACACATATAGCGCGCGCCAAGGCGGGGGATGGGTCTTATCTAAGAGATAACGACCCACAGTGCAGTACGTTCACAAAGCTTTGTTGACGGCCGGTACGAAGAAACCGGGCGCCGCTTGTCTTTCTCACTGAGCGCGTCGTTATGCTCCACAAGACAATGATTCACATTACACGAAGTCAATTAAAACAACCTTCGGTGAAATTAAAAGCAAGCAAAGGAAATTTCACTGTTAAATGGTAAGGAGAGAGGTGATAGGTGGAAAGAGTACATTGATGGTCTGTACGAGGGGGGACGACTTACCTGATGTGAAAGAAGAAGAAACAGCAGTCGACAGGGAAGGGATACGGAATCCAGTATCAGAATCAAAATTTACAACAGCTTTCGAAGATTTAAAATCAAATAAGGCAGAAGGGATAGATAACAATACTATCGGCATTTCTAAAACCACTAGGGTAAGAGGCAACAAAATGATTAAACACTTTGGTGTGTAGAATCTTTGAGTCTGGTGTAAGAGTCCGGCGGTAAGCCACTTACGAAAAAATATCATCCGCACAATTCCGAAAGACAGCAAGAGCCGACAAGTGAGGGGATTATCCCACAATCAGTTTAACAGCTTACGCATACAAGTTGCTGACAAGAATAATATACAGAAGAATGGAAAAGAAAATTGAGGATCTTGTCAGATGACTCTCAGTATGGCTTCGGGAAAAGCAAAGCCAGAAGAGAGGCAGTTCTGACAATGCGGTTGATAAAGGAAGCATGAGTGAAGAGAAATTAAGACACATTCATAGGATTTGTCGACCTGGAAATAGTGTAAGATGTTCTAAATCCTGAGAAAAACAGGGAAGAAAAATAGGGGAAGACAGGTAGCATACATTATGTTCAGGAACCAAGAGGGAACAATAAGAGTGGAAGACCAAGAAGGGAATGTTCAGATCAAAAATGGTGAAAGTCAAAGATGTAGTTCTTCGCCCCTGATGTTCAAGCTACACGTTGAAGACGCAATAACGGAAATAAAAGAAAGGTAAAAGGATAGCGATGTTATGATTTGCTGATGACATCGCTATTCTCAGTCAAAGTGAAAAAGAATTACAGGAGTTGTTGAGTGGAATAAACAGTCTAATGAGAACAGGTATGGAGTAAGTCGAAGAAAGTCGAAAGTAATGAGAAGTAGATGAAATGAAAATAGCGAGACACTTAGCATAAAAATTGATGATCTCGAAGTCGATGAAGTTAAGGAATTCTGGTACCTAGACAGCAAAATAACCCATGTCGGCCGGGGCAAGGAGGACATAACAAGCAGATCATCAGTAGCCAAGAGAAGTCTACTAGTATCAAACACCGTCCTTAATTTGAGGAAGAAGTTTATGAGAACGTACGCTTGGTGCACGGCGTTGTGTGGCAGTGAGACGTGGATTGTGGGAAAACCGGAACAGAAGCCAATAGAAGCATTTGAGATGTGGGTACTACAGAAGAATGTTAAAAATTAGGAGGACTAATAAGGTAAGGAATGAGGAGGGTCTGTGCAGAATCGGGAACGACAGAAATATGTGGGAAACACTGACATGAAGAAAGTACAGGCTGAAGGTACATCAGTTAAGGCATAAGTGAATAACTTCCATAGTACTACATGGTGCAGTAAAGGGCAAAAACAATAGAGGAAGGCAGAGATTAGGATACATTCAACAAACAATTGAAAGTGCGTTGCAAGCGCTGCTCTGAGATGAAGAGGTTGGCACAGGAGAGGAATTCGTGGCGGGCCGTATCAAACCAGCCAGAAGACTGAAAACAGCGAATGTAGCTTCAAAATTATATCATTTTACGACACATAGCTAATGAGATTTGATGTTTCATAAATGGGAATTCGATTCTTTAAAGAGTCTGGAGTGGAGGTTTAATGGTTTAGTTAACTGAGAGGCAAAGACGAGGAGAGAAAACGCCCTGCGTCCAGTCAATGAAAGCTTCATTATTTCCGCATGCTACTCATATAGCTCAAACGAATGAATTGGTGCGTGAGTTCGTAGCGTCCTTCCATAAGTTTAATAAACACAACAGATACACGTAACAGAAACTTTAGCAATCAATAATATCTTCTCCTTCACTATTTACAACAGTGTGCCAATGTAGGGGTAACTTTTCGATTCCGCTAATGTAGAAATCACGTGGTTTTGAGGCGACGAACTCCTCGAGCCCAGTTTGGAGTGCATTTCCATCCGGAAAGGAAGATCTGTTGAGGCTGCTCTATAGAGAGAGAAAAAGGTGAAAATCTGAGGGTGGAAGGTCAGGTGAATAAGTTGGGTGCGGAATGACTTCCCAACTCAATTCCTGTATAGTGTATTATTTATCGTATGACATATATATATATATATATATATATATATATATATATATATATATATATATATCAGAATGCGGGCGTGGGGAGGGGGGGGGGGGGCGGGGTCTTATCGTGAAGTAGCATCACTTCACGCAGCCGTCCTGATCGTTAGTCTTTGACTGCGTCTGGAAGACACTTCAGTTGTTAACAAGAAATATCAGCAGTGATGGTTACACCCCGGGGAAGCAATTCGTGGTACACCATACCGTCGCTGTTCCACCGGATGCATGATGCTATCTTTCATGAATGCTCGCAGGTCTTTGTTCGGGAGTTACTGATTTCTTTGGGCTCAAGGTGTTACCATATGTTAGCATAAAGAGACCATTTCTCGTTACCAGTAACGATACAGCAGAGCCAGTTGATGACGAACAAGCAGAGATGCACACATGGCCACTCACTGACTTTTGTGAGTTTGGCTCAGAGCATGCGATATCCATACAACCGATTCTTGAAACTTTCCCACTGCATGAAAATGTCGCACAGTGGTGGAATGATTACAGTTCATCACATTTGCCAGTTCTCGAGTACACTAAAGGGGGTCGTTGTGGATTAAAGCGTTTAAACGCTCTTCATCAAAGCCCGAAGGTCATTCTGAAAGTGGAGAATCACTAATGTCAAAACGATCTTCCTTAAGACGAGAAAAAAATTTTCTTACCGTGCTGTGTTCAACACCATTATCCTCATACGTTTCCGGCTGCATCCAATGCTGTCACCCGTCTACTGAACGCAAACAGAAGAATATGTCGGAAGTGTTCCAATTGCGCCTTGGCACTCCATTTTCTAGCGTCTAGAGTTCCGCTCACTGACTCCAAATGACAATTTGTAAACTCAAATAGCAACAGTGCACCACAACTAAACATAACATTCGATAAATAAACCCACAGCAACCGGAATACCAACATTAAAAATAAATACGGTACGAACTTATGCAGCAACATAATACTGTATATTGTCGAGGCATCACACCGAACGATAGACACACTGGACTCATATTTATGACGGCGACTGTTGATATCTCCCTCCGACCACCCAGATCTAGATTTTCCCTGCATTGCTTAAAGCGAATGTTGGGATGGATGCTTTGGAAGGCCACGGAAGATTTCCATTCCCACGCTTTTCCAAGTGCGAAATGCTGTTGTCAACATGAAACATTAGTCTACCGCAATAATATTGCACCCGGGAGTGAGCGAGCTTCTGTCAACTTATCGTGAGTCAGCGCGTAATCAGTGTAGTGGAGGGAGAGAGGGGTGTTATAACTAGAGTTATCCACTGAAAACTGCACCAACCTTGGAGATTAGAGTTACGAAGTGAATGGTCCATCACACGAGTTCTTCACCTGCTGTATCTGTTTCACTGGAATCTGTTCCAATTTCAGGCATCGCGTCAGTTTCCACTGTCGTCGTTATCTGCTGCATATTCATCCTCACTCTCCCAATCAATATTGATTATTATATTCTCTATTGCTTCTTCCGTTAACCCATGTCTACGCCAATATTCATCTTCAACTCTTTTCAATGTTCAAAAGCTTTTAACCAATGATGTTGTATAATTCCACATAAGGACTCTCTGATTATTTGTTTTAGGGTTATGAAATTAATGGAGGAAACATTTATTTTCTGTCTCTTATGTGTGAATGCGTTGTTTGTTTTATGCTCGTGTTTGATTTCTTTTTATATCTTTCGATGTCATTTAATTAGCACGCGATTCGTGTTTCTAGTAGTATGCGAGATTGTAGGATCGCACCCACGTGCTTCGCATGTGGTGTACTGAGGCATCAGCTATGGTAATTCATCTTCTTATGCCGTAGGCTTTGTTATAATCTTCCATGTGTGTGCTTTCATTTAATTCAAATTTTCCATTGGGTATCTTGTCTGAGTCAGACCTCCTGTGTTCTCGAATCGTGGCGAATTTTCAAGACAATATAATCCGTTCTTGCATGCTCCGAATACCAATTTCACCTTATTCTGTATCGTGTGTCAAATTACTTTAGTTCCAAATTTTTCTATATCAGTCGTATTTCCGAAGTATTTAAGTTACTGATCCTGCGGTCGACCAGTAAAACTAGTCACTCTCTGGTCCAAATAGAAACATCCCCATAGATTTTATTCTTCTCTGTGTGTGAATTATTATTGTGAATGTGCCTGTGCTTTGACGAATCTTTCCTTTTATTTATCCTACAATTAATGAAGTGCGAACTGCATTGTCTAATGAGTACCAGGCACCAGCATATCCTTGCGATTCTGATTTTCATTTGATATCTTTTGTGTTGAATAATCTAACCAGAAAATAAAAATTTCTTAATTGCGGTCCTATTGCTAATTCATGCAAACATGCGCCACTTTCCAGCCTAAGCTTCTTCAAAGCCATCCGCTTACCAGTCCCTCAATGAAAACTGTTTGGCTTTAATATTTTACTTCATATGCTTAATTAATACAAGAATCTCTATTCTGATTTCGATGAAATACTAATCAGAGAGGTAATTTTGTAACAGCTCCCTTTATTTTAACTGAATTATTTATTCACTCAGATTGAACGAGCACCAACCAGTCATTCGTCTTGGCCATTCAGTAGGATGCGTTAAGTGAAAACTGAGTGGGAATCATTTAGCTATATCACGTGCTGCGTTATGTAATTCATCTTTATGTTCTAACGCATGTTCATGTTCTCAGGCGTAGCAGCCGGCCGAGACACCAGCAGCATCAGGGAAGTAACCGATTTTGTGACATTTTACGAGTTTCTGGCCAGGAGCGAATTGTATAATATCATCTGCGTGCTCTGGTAGTGCAGTTTCTTGAGTTTCTGCGTGATAATTTAATATTTAAGAGACCCAGTTTTCGCGCTTTCGTTTGTGTCGGAAAGTAAACAGATCCTAATCAGGAGCGAATTATTTAGTCTCACCAGAGTCCTTTGGTTGTTCAGATTTTGAATCTATGCGTATTAATCTAATTTATTAGACACCGTTCTTGCGTTTTCTTCTGTATCTACAGTAGGGTTCCATATAATGAAAAGTGCTAAGAGGAATTCGTTAAACTTCGGTTACAAGATAAATCAGTCAAATCTGAAGGCCGTAATTTCAACTATATACCTAGGATCCTAGGATGTGATTCTTCAATTTCTACAGGTGTTTTTTTTTTTTTTTTTACGAAATATATCTCGGGTGAACAACCTGGTACACTGTACACACTCATACCAGGCTGTTCACCCGAGATTTATTTCGTCTTATACCTAGGAATTACAATTCCGAAAAACTTAAAATTGGAAAGAACACATAGAAAATGTTGCGGGGAAGGCAAACCAAAGACACTATATTATTGGCAGAATACTTAGAAATTGTAACAAATCAATGAAGAGACTGCTTACACTACGATTTCCGTTCCTCTTTTGGAGTACAGCTGCGCGGTGTGGGATCCTTACCAGATAGGATTAACGGAGTACATCGAGAAAGTTCAAGTATGAGCTGCACGCTTTGTATTATCCCAAAATAGGGGAGAGAGTGTCACTGACATGGTACAGGGTTTGGGGTGAACATAATTGAAAGAAAGGGATTTTTCGTTACGGCGGAATCTCCTCACGAAATTTCGATCAGCAACTTTCTCCTCCGAATGCGAAAATATTAGGGAGAAACGATCACGATAATGAAATAAAGGAAATCAGAGCTCGCACGGAAAGATATAGATGTTCATTTTTTCCGCGCACTGTTCAAGATTGGAGTAATAGAGAATTATTGTGAAGGTGGCTCGATGAACCCTCTGGCAGGCACTTCTGTGTTATTTGCAGAGTATCCGTGTAGATATAGATGTAGATGAAAGTATTCTGGAACTTTCTCATTAATGTGACAGAAGTATGTTCGGGAATATTCGATGCTATGCATAAATAAGAACGCTCTCCCTTTTCTCCTTTCAGTAGCCAGTTTGTTCTACTTTGTGTACGTGCCATGGAACGTGGACCAATGAACTACAAAATTCACTGGCTGGTCCCTCACAATTCGGCACAGCGCTTACCGCAGACAGAACAACCTGCTCTACACGCATACAAGGGAGATGATGTATATCTTAATAGAAACAGTGAAAGATGAGTAGATTTTTGTATAATGTTAAAAGTAACAATTATCTTAACGAACAGTGCCCGAGGCGGTTTCCTGCTTATTTGCATTAGGCAAAAGTTACTACAAAGGAATGTCAAATCAAATGGTTCAAATGGTTCTGAGCACTATGGGGCTTAACTTCTGAGGTCATCAGTCCCCTAGAACTTAGAACTACTTAAACCTAACTAACCGAAGGACATCACACACATCCATGCCCGAGGCAGGATTCGAACCTGCGACCGTTGCGAAAGAAATGTCAAAGCAAATTTTTAAATATGTGTAATAATTAGTTGTTCAATCCATTGACGTGTCGACAACCTTCATTGTGATTTTCTGCGCTCATATTCGACTATCGCTAACAGAGCTAACGTAACTTTTTATGTACGGCCATTTTCGTAAACAAATTGTTGTTTGCCCGCCAGTTATAGGCGACAACTACCTTTGGAGATCGTAGTGGTCTCAAAAAAACAATGTTTTGTCTGAGCGTACACCAGACACGTTGTAAACCACCTTTGACGTGCTTCACGACGAGAACCATGTCCCGTGTGTGGACAGCTTTAATCGCCCTGATCGCGAGGGTAGTACAAACATTTTGAATACCAATATGGGCGTCATGGCCTGAACAGGTATTATAAGTGTTGGAAGGATGAAGATGTGTCCGACCCCGCTAACAAAATGAAGAAAATTAAAACTGAACATGAACAACCTTGCGCCTTTATTTTACCATTGTATGCTCTCCCTTTTGGATTTTGCGTATACTCGTATTGCCGTTTCATTAGTTCATTTATTTATTTAGTTATTCTGCGATCGGATTTGTAAGGGAGGCGACTTAAAACATAGCACGTCCGACATGAAATAAACCGTCCATCTAATTTTCATGACATTTCTGTAATTAATGGCTGTAATGGTGAAAGGTCTCTGTTGGATTCCTTTCATGTTAATTTCTTAAATATGTTGTCATTTACGGCATAAATTCCTCTTCTAAATTTACTGTGGTGTTTCTGACTATCTGGGAGGAGACTGAGCAGTGAAACGTGTTACTTTTGCACATAAACAAGCACGATCTGTCACACTACTACACTTGAAAACACAGTTTATGTGTAATTCATGTCACACAGTCTCATACGGAACCTACATCCGCTTTCTTTTATATACTGTATATGATAAGATACTATCATCCCCCTCCCCTTCTGTGTGAGAGGATGAATGAGCAAATGTATTTCTAATTGCATGCTTGATGGTAGCAGACAAGCCTGTCTGCTAGAGAACAGTAGGACCAACGTCGGAACAGGTAGCTACGCTCTCTAAAAGCAGAGAGGTTTCTATTCTTAGGATGGTCCTGTCCATCCTTTGTCATGTTGGTATAGGAAGCTGCCTCTCTGGTCATTTCCGTTTGTATTTGTGAGCCACCCTCAGAAAGGGACGAGGTCAGTCTGTCCGTGGCGAGCGTCTGAAGTGATAAGATCTCCGGCTAAGCGCGTGTCTGCTAAGTCCGTAGGACAATGGATTTCTTAAGTTCAGCCTAACTGAAAATTTAATCACCTTTATTTCAGGTTTAGCTCTAAAATATCTAATGTTATCTTAAATTGCAACGCAGTGTAATTCGCGTGTGAAGTTCAGATTATTTTCGGTAGTTGCTTTGTCACTACTTTGTGAGTAAAGTGGAACCACGTGTTGATCAGTAACTCTAACTAAGATCATCAATCTTAAATGCGAATGTGCGTGAGATTATAACGTCTCGTCTTGACAGTATTTTTCAATATAGCAACTTTTCTTTATGTTCAACCCATGTGGGGTGTACTTTGTGAGACCACTACCACGTGCTTATATAATTGTTTGACCCATCAGGTTAATAGTAAGACGTTAGTAACCAGTTCGAGGTTTTTCTTCTGTAAATTGCTTTTCGATCTAATTTATTTTAATTATCAAAATTATTGTGGAGTTACACGCTTTGTGTAAACCATGTTGACCACGTGAAGCATATGGTGTAATCATCAAAGTAGCCCTCAGCTATTCTTTTTGGGAAGATTTCACAGATAGTTAGTATGTATTTAGTATACCAGTGTGTGGTAATTACATGACGGGCAGGATTGTGCTACGAACGTAATTTCTTTGGGTGAAAATTGAATCGGTTGGTTGTGGTTAATTTCCTCTTGTATATGTTTCAACGTTCTTTGTGTGTTATTTTATGAATGCAGTGTTGTATGCAGTCTCCCAATCTTGGCTCCATATTTGATGTGTTCCGTAAGATTACAAACTCACATTTTCCACAATCCTAAATAAGGCACCAGTTTATTTATGAATCAAATTTAATATGCTGAAATTTCAATGATCAATGTTAAAATAAATTTCCAAATATAAACTGATTTATTTCCTTTTATTTAAATTGTCTTATATATATATATATATATATATATATATATATATATATATATATATATGTATATGTATATAATCACCGGTTATCGTAAGATGAGAGCTAAAAGATTATAATTAATGTTGGTCTGGTTGGGAATTTGGTAAGCTAGACTGGATACCTGGTGAAACAGTTGCTCAGTAATACAAGGTTAACTTCCCCAGATAGCTCACAACTTTTAACCCGCTTTTATTGTCTTGAATATCAGCACCGCTTTCAGAATACATTAATGCAACAACATTACACATAACAACATTACAATGGATAATTACACATGATCAGGATCCGTTACGAATGACAACACGATGCAACGTAAGTCGGGGGAAGACGCAAGTTGGGGGAAGACGCAAACATCGTTAGATTCATTGAACAAACAACTAGCTGGCAGCACCTCCAGTGTCAGAGCGTGTAGCTACAATCTGTGGACGCTGTGCTTGTGAATGCCACTGTGTTCATCGGGTTTAATCGCCTGAAAAGTAAACTGTTTGACCGTGATGAGTTCACATATTATATCACTGCGCTGTCGATTCTTAAGGTTTGGTGACGGGATCATTAGATTAGACGCGATAATGGTGTGATGTGATGTCGTGCGCAGCTTGGGGAGCATGTGGTAGCGCGAAACAACCAGGGGGAAGCCGCAGTGCACAAAGACATCGTAGTGTCTTCTTCCCCCAATGCTTATTAACATAAAACAATTCACATCGACACACTTAATACGGTATTTTGTGAGAGAGGAGCATTAGTAATCTAAAGAAGTCGTCAGTTTAGTGTAAATAATGCCATAAACTGAACATAACATGATTAATAACCATATTAAAACACGTTGTTTATTCATGTGTTTAATTAGTTATTCATCCTGCCTTAGAACAAATCATGGGGAGAACGTATGATCGTAAAACTCAGCTTACACAGGAGAAGATCTGCAAGAGATCTGTGAATCAGTAAACAGCGGGTCATTAAAATTATGGGATGCAGCAAAAACATTTGGAATACCTTACAAAACATTAAAGCGGTGTCTTGAGACATTTATTTTTGTGGAAGGATCGCGCAGGGCTTCTGTAATAAATGTTTGTTCGGTTAAATGAAATCCATTTTACAATATTCTTTACTGATATTTGCAGAATGTCTCGGAATAGAAAATGAGAAAAGACTTGTTGAATATATTTAACATCTTCAGAAGACAGGTTGTAAGTAGGCTGTTTAGCTTTTTATGTTGGTAACGCCATGTGGCGCTCTATATGAAAATCACTGACTGTGCTGTGTGCAATCTTTGGCTGGTTTGCATTGTTGGAATAGTCGCCATTGTAGTGTTGGGCAGTTGGATGTTAACAGCGCGTAGCGTTGCGCAGTTGGAAGTGAGCCGCCAGCAGTGGTGGATGTGGGGAGAGAGATGGCGGAGTTTTGAGAGTGGACGATCTGGACGTGTGTCCATCAGAGACAGTAAATTTGTAAGACTGGATGTCATGAACTGATATATATATATATAATGACTTTTGAACACTATTAAGGTAAATAAATTGTTTGTTCTCTATCAAAATCTTTCATTTGATAACTATGCCTATCAGTAGTTAGTGCCTTCAGTAGTTAGAATCTTTTATTCAGCTGGCAGTATTGGCGCACGCTGTATTGCAGTAGTTTGAGTAACGAAGATTTTTGTGAGGTGAGTGATTCATGAAAGATATAGGTTATTGTTAGTTAGGGCCATTCTTTTGTAGGGATTTTGAAAGTCAGATTGTGTGTCAATTTAGTGATGATCAGAATAAGTCAAGTGAGAAATGTCTGAGTACGTTCAGTTCTGCTCAGCTGTTTGAAAATCAAATGATTTAAGAGGTTTACCAGCACAATCATTCATAAATTTTTCTAAGGGGACATTTCAAGGTTTCCACCTGCTGAAGCAGATATCCGACGTTTGTTCTTTTCATTTTTCGAAAAGAATAGTGTAGCCCACCCCTTCAACAAAGAAACGAAAATCGCAGGCTGCGATTGGCTGCAGTCATTTCGGAGAAGACATTCTGAGGTAGCTGAGCGAAAGGCGCAGGGAATTTCGATGGCAAAAGGGTTGGGAATGAACCGCGCTGAAGTTGGAAACTATTTCACTCTGCTACTGCAAATATCTGATGAAAATGACTTTGGAGGGCATCCAAGCAAGATTTACAATGTGGATAAATGCGGTCTGGAGTTGACTAATGATCCAGGGAATGTCCTGACAATGAAGGCTCCCTATGATGTTCATCATGTCGCATCATCAGAAGCCGGCCGCTGTGGACGAGCGGTTCTAGGCGCTTCAGTTTGGAACCGCGCGACCGCTACGGTCGCAGATTCGAATCCTGCCTCGGGCATGGATGTGTGTGATGTTCTTAGGTTAGGTAGGTGTAAATAGTTCTAAGTTCTAGGGGACTGATGACCTCAGATGTTAAGTCCCATAGTGCTCAGTGCCATTTGAACCATTTGCATCATCAGAGAAGGGTGAGGCCATCACTGTAATGGCATGTTGCAGTGCAGATGGAAGATTTCTGTCTCCGTATTGCAATTTTTAAATGTCAAAGAAAGAAGGCCGAGTTTGAAGATGGGATGCCACTGGGGGCCATCATTCAGGTGAACCAGCGTATGTGAATTCAGATGTTTTCTTTCAATTGCTGAGGACACACTTCACCCCACATAAAGACCCTGGGAAGGTGCTCCTTATTTTAGATGGGCACAGAACACATTGTTCTGATGTTTCTGTGCTGGATTTCGCATCTGAACATGAAGTGATACTGATCTGCCTCGCAAGTCACACGACTCACCATCTTCAGCCCATGGATAGGTCGTCCTTCAAGCCATAGCAGACATTTTGGCAGCAGACCCTAAACAACTGGATCCAATCTGACCTGGGCCACAGAATCAGACTTCATTTTGTGTCTTTGCTGAGCGCTGCCTGGGATTGCACAGCCATTGTTGGAAATGGCAGTGTGGGATTTTGTGCATATGGAACGTGTCCGTATAACCCACAAAAACTTTCAGAAAACGCGTTTACCATTTGTGACAATGTAAAAGGGAATTTATCTGACAACAACGAAGTCAATGCCCATCCAGCCGTAGCTACAGCAAGCAGCAGCGGTGCCACAACTTCTTTTGCGGAAATCGATCCTATCTGCAGATCCCAGACACGTAAAAGAATGAAACTGCAGAAATCCCTATGACGTGGAGAAACGAGATGTGTTGAGATGAAAGGCTGCTTCGACGACAAAGAAAAGAGGAAAAATTGCACAGAAGAGGAAGAGGAAGGGCAGTTCATCTTCAGCAACCTCTGCTCCTGAGGAGGACGATGATATTTGCGTTGTGTGTAAGGGATACTTTCTTGACAACAAGGGCCCAAAAAGCGTTTGGCTTCAATGTATAACATGCAAGAAACGGCTCCATGAAATTTACTGCAAAGATTATTAGCATTCCATTAAATGTTAAAAATGAAACAACAAAACAAATTGTAAGTGGGCTGTTTAGGTTTTTATATTGGCAACGCCACGTAGCGCTCTGTATGAAAATCACTGGCTGTGCTGTGTGCAGTCTGTGACTGGTTAGCATTGTTGTAATATTCGCTATTGTAGTGTTGGGCAGTTGACTGTTAACAGCGCGTAGCGTTGCGCAGTTGGAGGTGAGCCGCCAGCAGTGGTGGATGTGGGGAGAGAGATAGCAGAATTTTAAGAGCGGATGATCTGGACGTGTGTCCGCCAGAAAGAGTAAATTTGTAATACTGGATATCATGAACTGATATATATATATAATGACTTTTGAACATTATTAAGGTAAATACATTGTTTGTTGTCTATCAAAATCTTTCATTTGCTAACTATGCCTATCAGTAGTTAGTGCCTTCAGTAGTTTGAATCTTTTATTTAGCTGGCAGTAGTGGCGCTCGCTGTATTGCAGTAGTTCGAATAACGAAGATTTTTGTGAGGTAAGTGATTTGTGAAAGGTATAGGTTATTGTTAGTCAGGGCCATTCTTTTGTAGGGATTATTGAAAGTCAGATTGCGTTGCGCTAAAAATATTGTGTGTCAGTTTAGTCTTGATCAGAATAGGTAAAGAGCGAAATGTCTGAGTACGTTCAGTTCTGCTCAGCTGTTTGAAAATCAAATAATGTAAGAGGTTTATCAGCACAGTAATTCATTAATATTTCTAAGGGGACATTTCAAAATTTATTATCCAGTGTCCCCCCTCCACCTCCGTCCCCTCCCTCAGTGATTTATAATGGATACTGTGCAGTGTACCTTCTATGTTGAAATAAATTTTTTAATTTTGTCCATCACAACTGTTATTTTCAGATATGTTGCTTCTTCCCCCGCATTATGTGGCATCTTCCCCACATTATGGGGGGAACACGCCAGGGTTGTTGCCTTCCATGTAAATGCATATTTCTCAGTTTGACGTGTCATTAACTATAATAATATGTCTGTGATTAATAGTATAAAACCCAACCAGGGCGTTTACATAATTGATGCTTTGTCCCTCACTTATTTCTGCCAGTAAATGTTGGGTGTTGCATCTTCCCCCGAGTTACCTTTATAGAAACTTAGCAATGAATGTTCTGAACCATTTTTGAATACCTACAATTTTGTAACCCACTCTGATTATTTGTCATTTCGGAGAGTCACTACATTTAATTGATTCTGATTCTTTCACTGATCCCAGTTTCAACTTTTACTTTAGTCCCCTATGTGTCGGTGATTCTGATTAGTAACTTCAGTTCTACTCACACTAGAAAGGCTAATGCTCGCTCCTTCTGCTTATGTTTTACACAGAGGGTAATTCTGCTACTTGGATGCAAACAGAAGGAAAAGTTCGCATAAGGAGCAAAAAAAAAAAAAAAAAGGTCATACGCACATATATCTGGAAATGCATTCAAAGGGAGGTACACCCATTCCGTGGAGATTACAGATATTTGACATTGTAGGTTTCACTAATCGAATGCACACATGAGAACACACCAGGTGAGAAGGAATTTCCTGAAATTTTCTGGCAGATTAAAACTGTGTGCTAGACCGAGACTCGAACTCGGGACCTCTGTTTTTCGCGGACAAGGGCTCTACCAACCGAGCTAACCAAGCACGACTCACGATCCGTCCTCACAATTTTACTTCCGCCAGTACCTCGTCTCCTGCCTTCCAAACTTCACAGAAGTTCTCCTGCGGAATTTGCAGTACTAGTACTACTGGAAGAACTTCTGTGAAGTTTGGAAGGTAGGAGACGAGGTGCTGGTGGAAGTAAAATTGTGAGAACGGGTTGTGAGTCGTGCGTGGGTAGCTTAGTTGGTAAGAGCACTTGCCCGCGAAAGGCAAAGGTCCCGAGTTCGAGTCTCGGTAAGGTACACAGTTTTAATCTGCCAGGAAGTCTCAAAATCAGCGCACACTCTGCTGCAGATTGAAAATTTCATTCAGGAATTTCCTGTCTGTTCTAGTGTTTTAGATCCACACTCAAGAGAGCAGTAATGTCATCCATTATGACGATGCGCTCACACATCGGTACTACAGGGCATCCACTTGTAACCTCCCTCTCACTTATCGGCCTTAATGACAGTGAAAAATTAAACCGCGTGTACCTAATGGAAATTTGGGAAAAGCAATCGTCATCGAAGTTAATCTGTCGGTAAAGAGGGAGGAAGGGTTACATCTAAATGAAAGGAAAAATGCGAATGAAATTGGTGGAAATTAATTTTGAAAAGGGGTAAAGTTAATGAAGAAAGTAAATTTGCAGTCTTTACGTTAACAATTAAGTGGCGTTAATTAGATATTTGAGATTTGGGGAAAATTACGGTCGCCAGTCCTATGGACAACTGCTATAACAACTGAAAAGAGAAAGGTTATTGCACATATAAGTAGCACTAAAAGCGTGGCAACTGAAGGTTGACACGTATTGTGTGAAAACTGAATGTTT
This sequence comes from Schistocerca serialis cubense, assembly GCF_023864345.2. Classification (NCBI taxonomy): domain Eukaryota; kingdom Metazoa; phylum Arthropoda; class Insecta; order Orthoptera; family Acrididae; genus Schistocerca; species Schistocerca serialis. The sequence goes on along the minus strand of NC_064638.1, from coordinate 812,402,470 downwards.
GTCAGAAGTAATAAATTTCGCTAAACTCTGACTTAATTTAGCAAAAGAATTAATAAAAGCGGAAAACTGAAAGTTTATTTAGTGACTGAAATTAATAGTGAGCTTTGTTTCTGAAGCACTACGAAATTCAGTAAAATAAGGTTAGTCTTGGGCTACCTCAACAATCATTTCAAAAGCTACTTGAATCTACGCGATTTAGAAATAAGAGGTTTAACTTTGAACTTTAATTAAATGATTCTGAACAATTAACAATAGTAAAATTTAGTACGTACCAAGCTGAGCTGCAGTCACAGGTAATCTAAAATATGGTAACAAAACTCGCACTCTTAATTTGTGCTTGTGTAATCTAAATATTGTAGCCAGCTATGAAGACCTTAACTGAACTTTGAAATTAAAGCAGTGAAATCGAAAGATATTACTTTAATGCTGGCGTTTGAATTTCAACGACACTCGGGTTCATTTCGGTAAAGGAAGGGGCCCTGCTTGGTAATGCAATTGGGACAATGAGCAAAAAAGGTTCATGCTAAGTTGCTGTAATTTTATGAGGCAAATGGAACATTTTTAAAAGCTGAGGTCTGCCATACAGTTCTAAAACTTTACGTGCTTCCAGTCTTCCCTGTTGGTTGATTGAAGGTTTGAAGTCGTCCGTCGAGGAGGTGCTTAAAGGCTCGTAGAGGCTGACTCGATCACCTTGTGAACGGTTTTGTCACAGCATGTCGTACACTTCATTGTGCTATACAGACATGATGAGTTAATAAATACCGTGCAGCACAGACACCATGCGTTTCCGACCGTACGTCCATGTGATCTGTTTTTCTACTTATCCTCTCAGGTATCTGTTCTGCAGTTTGTCCCTGTTTAGCAAAATCACTCCACATATAATTAATCATTTATAACCGCTCGGCTTCTTAACGTAACTCTTTCTCTCAACGCCGTCCTTAGCTTTTACTGCAACGGATCCGCATCTTAACAATTCTACCTCCTGACCTCTACCTACTCGCGTGCCTCCTCGTTACATATTGGTACACTGCCGATGCAACTTGACTATGTTCAGGCCGCCGTACAAAGGCGCGTAACGTACCAATGGTTCCAGGACGCCAGATTCGCCGCATAGCACATGTTAACCGAAGAGTAGTATCCCCGCCGACAGCAAACGCACCACGAACTGTTTTATCGTTTGTGTGAAACAGGTTCGTAGACGGACATGAGTGTTAGGTGTGATTCTTCAATACGTTAGGTGTTGCATCTTCCCCTGAGTTACCTTACATAAACTTAGCATCGTTGGTTTACGTCGTTCAAGACAATTTTACCAAAATACGCAAAGGTTGGTCATATTCGCCTCAAAATACATCACTTCTATCCGAATCAGGTCCGACGCTAGAAACGCCAAGGTCGAATCATATTACCATAATTAGCAAACGCCTGGCAACGTGTGGAAAGTTAGGACGTACTTGCGGGCCGGGAAATACCTGATAATCCCCACAATTTCCAGCTTGGAGTGGGAAGTGTACAATGATTACAGAAGAAAATAAGATGCGAAAAGCTGAAAATAGTGAAATGTATATCATATTCTCAAGACAAAACAAGTAAGAAAGATAAGCAGCCACCGCAGTTTGTGATAGATTAGTTTAGTGACTATTCTGCACATTACACAAAAAAAAAAAAAAAATGGCTCTGAGCACTATGGGACTTAACGTCTGAGGTCATCAGTCCCCTGGACTACTTAAACCTAACTAACCTAGGGACATCACACACATCCATGCCCGAGGCAGGATTTGAACCTGCGACCGTAGCGGTCGCGCGGTTCCAGACTGAAGCGCCTAGAACCGCTCGGCCACAGCGGCCGGCCACATTACACATTGGAGGGAAATAGGTCTATATATTTTTTGTCTCTTGTCTGCCTCCCTTCTCCTTATCACAACAACATCCTAGTTTTAGCTAATTGTGTTTTTCCGCAGACATACCGAAATCAACTTTGCAAGCATCATTTGTACTTTTTTTTTGAGTCATCCGTCTTCTGACTGGTTTGATGCTGCCCGCCACGAATTCCTCTCCTGTGCCAATCACTTCATCTCAGAGTAGCACTCGCAATCTTCAGTCTCTGTTATCGTCTACAGGTTTGGCCCTTTACATCTCCTTCTAGCACCATGGAAGTCATTCCCTGATGCCTTAACAGATGTCCTATCATTTTGTCCTTTCTTGTTATTAGTGTTTTCCACATATTCCTTTCCTCTCCGATTCTGCGTAGAACCCCCTCATTCCATACCTCATCAGTCCACCTAATTTTTCACATTTGTCTGTAGCACCACATCTCAAATGCTTCGATTCTCTTCTGTTCCAGGTTTCCCACAGTCCATGTGTCACTACCATACAATGCTGTGCTCCAAACATACATTCTCAGAAATTTCTTCCTCAAACCAAGGCCTATGTTTGATACTGGTAGAATTCTCTTGGCCAGGAATGCCATCTTTGCCATTGCTAGTTTGCTTTTGATGTCCTCCTTGCCCCGTCCATCATTGGTTATTTGCTGCCTAGGTAGCAGAATTCCTTAACTTCATCTATTTCGTGACCATCAAAATGGCTCTGAGCACTATGCGACTTAACTTCCGAGGTCATCAGTCGCCTAGAACTTAGAACTAAATAAACCTAACTAACCTAAGGACATCACACACATCCGTGCTCGAGGCAGGATTCGAACCTGCGACCGGAGCGGTCGCTCGGCTTCAGACTGTAGCGCCTAGAACCGCACGGCCACTCCGGCCGGCTCGTGACCATCAATCCTGATGTTAAGTTTCTCGCTGTTCTCGTTTCTGCTATTTCTCATTACATTCGTCTTTCTTCGATTTACTCTCAATCCATATTCTATACTCATTAGACTGTTCACTCCATTCCGCAGATCATGTAGTTCTTCTTCACTTTCACTCAGTATTGCAATGTCATCAGCGAATCGTATCATTGATATACTTTTACCTTGAATTTTAATTCCACTCCTGAATCTTTCTTTTATTTCCATCATTGTTTCTTCGATATAAAGATTGAACAGTAGAGGTGAAAGATTATATCCCTGTCTTGCACCCTTTTTAATCTAAGCACTTCGTTCTTGGTCGTCTACTCGTATCATTTCCTTTTGGCTCTTGTACATATTGCATGTTACCCGTCTCTCCCTATAGCTTACTTCTGTTTTTCTCAAAATTTCGAACATCTTGTACCATTTGAATTGTCGAACACTTTTTCCAGGTCGACAAACACTATGAAAGTGTCTTGATTTTTCTTTAATCTTCCCTCCATTATCAACCGCAACTTTCTGATCGTCATCCAGTACATTCTCAATTTTCTTTTCCATTCTTCTGTATATTATTCTTGTAAGTAACTTTGATCATGAGCTGTTAAGCTGATTGTACGATAATTCTCGCACTTGTCGGTTCTTGCAGTCCTCGGAATTACGCGATTTTTTTTTTCTGACAGTCAGATGGTAGTCACCATCACCAACGTGAATAGTCGTTCTGTTGCTACTTCCCCCATTGAGTTTAGAAGTTCTCAAGGAATGTTGTCGATCCCTTCTGCCTTGTTTTATTTGAAGTCCTCCAAAGCTCTTTTAAATTCTGATTCTAATACTGGATCCCATATCTCTTCTAAACCGACTCCTGTTTCTTCGTCTATCACGTTAGACAAATCTTCCCCCTCATAGAGGCCTTCAGTGTACTATTTCCACCTATTGCTCTTTTCTCTGCATTTAACATTGAAATTCCCGTTGCACTCTTAATGTTACCACCTTTGCTTTTCATTTCACCAAAGGTTGTTTTGACTTTCCAATATGCTGAGTGAGTCCTTCCGACAATCATTTCCTTTTCATTTTCTTCACATTTTTCATGCACCCATTTCGGTTTAGCATTCCTGCACTTCCTATTTATTTCATTCCTCAGCAACTTGTACTTCTATATTCCTGAATTTCCGTGAACATTTTTGTACTTCCTACTTTCTTCGATCAGCTGAAGTATTTCTTCTGTTACCCATGGTTTCTTCGCAGTTACTTTCTTTGTATCTATCTTCCTGTTTCCAGCATTTGTAATTGTCTTTTTTAGAGATGTTCATTCCTCTTCAACTGTACAGCCTACTGGGTTATTCCTTATTGCATCATCTATAGCCTTAGAGAACTTCAAGCGTACCTCATGATTCCTTAGTACTTCCATACCCCACTTCTTTGCATATTTTTTCTTCTTTACTAATCTCTTAAACTTCAGCCTACTCTTGATCACTACTTTATTGTGATCTGAGTCTACATCTGCTCTTGGGTACACCTTACAATCCAGTATCTGATTCTGGAATCTCTGCCTGACCATGATGTAATCTAACTGAAATCTTCCCATATCACCCGGTCTTTTCCAAGTACACCTCCTCCTGTTGTCATCCGTGAACAGAGTAATCACTATTACTAGCTGAAATTTATTACAATTAGTCTTTCTCCTCTCTCATACCTTGCACCAAGTCCATCTTCTCCTGTAACCCTTTCTTCAACTCCTTCCCCTACAACTGCATTTCAGTCCCCCATGACTATTACATTTTCATCTCCCTTTAGGTACTGTATTGCCCTTTAAATATCGTCGTATGCTTTCTCTATCTCTCTATCTTCAGTTTGCGAAGTCCGCATGTATACCTGAACTATCGTTGTCGGTGTTGGTTTGCTGTCGATTCTGATCAGAACAACCCTGTCACTGAACTGTTCACAGTAACACACTCTCTGGCCTACCTTCCTAGTCATAACGAATGCTACTCATGTTATACTGTTTTCTGCTGCTGTTGATATTACCCTATACTCATCTGACCAGAAATCCTTTTCTTTCTATTTCACTTCACTGACCCGTACTATATCTCGATTGAGCCTTTGCATTTCCCTTTTCAGATTTATAGCTTCCCTATCACGTTCAAGCTTCTGACATTAAAAGCCCCGACTGGTAGAACGTTATCTTTTCGTTGGTTATTCCATGTTTTTCTTATGGTCGCCTGCCCCTTGGCAGTTCTCTCCCGGAATCTTTTGGCACTTTTTCAATTACATGACACTTTTGTATTAATTTTCCTTAATCTTTAACCATTTCTATTGAAACATCGTCTACATCATCTTTCCCTGCTCATTCCTCTAATGGCTTTATGCAGTTTACAATGAAGATTATGAAAAGTGTTACTCTACGTAGTACCAGGCTGATATTTACCTAAGTTTTGGGAGGTGTCATGACATAATGTGTATTAAATCATTAAACTTTCATTCCATTCGGGACTGATGTACATCATCAACATCACTCTTGTATTCCATGTGACATGAGAGCAAACAGACATGAGGAATGCATGTCATATCTGAAACATGTGCTGTGTCAGTTTAAGAAGGATGCCAGCTGTAAGCTGGTGTGAAAGCGTGGCTTCCCATTGAATTCCAGATATATTGTGTGAGAGACGAATGAGTGTATTGTGCAAGCCAGTCAAGAATCTTAGTGATCCGGAAATTCCTCAAGGCGTTGTAATGTTACGTGGGCCTCTCTGCCTTTTTCTTAACTAATTTGTGCCTAATTTTATTATGAGAAGCTCAGTAATGTATGTAAATACCAAGTGAAGCGCAGTTGAACAGCAAGAAACTCTTTAGCGCGCAATCCCCGCAATGATAGTAGTTGTGAATCTTTGAGTATGGACTCTAAAAGTAAATTGTCTCTTGTGGAAAGAGGGCGTGTTGTTAAGCCGTCGCTCAGAACGTATTGTTACATGTAATGAAAATTGCTATTGTAGTGATGAAACTGAGTAAAGTATTTGTAAGAGTTGCCAAACATTTATGTATACAAATTTTCTGGAAGTGAAGAACAGAAATATCTTGTTTCTGGAAAAGGAGGTGAACTTCGTTGTCGTCGCTGGCTATCAATCAACAGAATTGTAAGTGTACAAAGTTCACTAAAATACAGGAAAGGAAATGCATTCTCTATAGTTTTCATTCAATACGTAACAACCTCTCATAATTTCTTAATTACAGTAATTGGATTATGATCTTGTAAATAGTATGGTGCTGAGCCCCACTGACCAATTTTGATGTAGCAGGACGTGTAGTTTGAAGGAAGTTTGTGGGCCAAGTAATCTCCTTTTCTCACGAAAAGCAGATTGCTGTTTGGTCTTACTTACTTACATCAGTGGCCCCTTAGGTATGATAAGCTACGAAAACTTGGGTTCAAAGCTATCCGCAATACGGTCAAGTAACCAACAGAATCGAACTTTAGATCTTAAAGAACAATAACTTCCTCCAAATTATAATACATCACCAACTGGTGCAGAAGCTGATCATTTAAAGAGACAGCAACCAAAATTCAGGTACCAATTACGACTTAAAGTAAATTATTAATCAAAATCAATCTCTCTCTCTCGAAAAACATATATAAATATTCATATTATTAAGATAAAAGTCATTTTCTAGCGTTTTTAGTGTTAACTGCTGGAATGTGCCAATTGGTATCCTCGTCACGCAGGGTTTATTTGACATTCTTGCCACGTACTAGCGAGCATTCAGCCCCCCTTCAACAGGAGTTGGAAGGGTACACGTGTCGAGACTCATTGCTTTCTGTTACTTTTGCGTCTACGGACACGTTGGCGTCTCTGTGACCGCCAGTAAAAGAAGCGACACCCATCGTTGTACACCACAGACTGCGACTCAATGTCCCAGTTGTCTCGGTCTCCACACCGTGCACATCTCTATCGCCTGCGGTGCGGTGTCAGCGATAAGAGACATGTATCAACTGCAGGTATCAACTGAGCTACAAGTAATCTGTTCCTGACGATTCGTGTTGATAGCCTGGAATTTGTGGCCAGATTTCAGCTGTTGTTATTCGTCTATTCTCCAGAGCCAGTTGAACAATCCTATCATATTCTCGTAGTGTAGCCCCTGTGGAAGGACCCAGGTCTGCTCTTATTGCCACGCCATTGTCTTCACTAGTTCTGTCGTCATTGCACTTCAGCCAACTGCCTGCATGATCTGTCCATAAGATGCTGCCACATCCCTCATACTAATGACTCGACCTTTCTCAAAGTCCGAAAGATGGCGGTAAGCTCCACGTGCACATCTTCTAAGAGTACTGTGTTGTGATCTCCAACTGAAATGTTCCTTTGACGTTAGACAAACTCATGGCCATCACGTGTTCACATCATTATTCATCGTATAATGTCAAATCAAACACGTCTCAGACCACTAAATTTCAAAATTGTTATATTATTGGGCTACCAGTTTCGGCGATATGTTACGCCATATTTAGGCCCCTTGACTGATGTGTAGGAAGATTACAACCTCGGTTCTGATCAAAATAGGTACCAGCATTCTAAGACTGGCATCTGTAGAATTTGAGACAGCGATCATTTCAAACATCACCTGCCTGGTGTAGTATATCGCCAAAACTGGTAGCCCAATAAAATAGCAATTTGGAAATTTAGACGGCTGAAAGGTGTTTGATTTGACATTCTGTACTGAACACCCAAGGTCCCGAACCATCTCTGAAAAGATGGACGAAGAGAGACATCATTCTTCATCTGTAGGAATGGCGTTTCCTTCTGTACTGAGAATAAAGGAAATAAGTTTACTTAAAGATGAAATTTTAATCAATATGTCTCACAGGCGTGAAAATGCTGGAGTACCAGTTTGGTAGAGTGTTCACCGTTTAATATCTTCCATTTCCGTCAGTTTATGTGCAATTATTCCCAGGATGCCATTGTTATTACCAGTTATCTGTGTTACTGAGTTAGTTTTTGGCCTACACAAATAGATAAAAAAAACTTCGAACTCTTGGATAATTTTCTGTCTTCTTCCACTAGTCTTTCACCTGGACCGGAAACCGATTTCTTAGAAACCTGCACATATCGCGAGGGATTCCGACAACCTTATCCACGAATACATCAGCCCTCCGAGGCGCTAAGGGTTTGGTGCGACACGTGAAGAGTGCTACAATTGGACAGAACTATGCTGGCAGCAGCACCTGAATTCTTCTGGTTCCCAGGGCTTGTGATCTGCACTAACAGATCGCGTGCAGATCGCGAGCCACCAGATAATGGAGGCCACTGCTGTCACTTAACAATGAACCAATGTTTGTGTTAGGAGACTTTTACTCACGGCGCTGTCTGCAGCACGGACTGGCGACCACTCCAGCCAGACAAGTTTCTCATAAAGCGATTATTAAGATTTGTTACTTTAAGGGTGCTAATAGCTGTTTGGCGTGAGTACGTCTTGGATATTGGGATCCACCATGGCTGATTTCCGTTAGTCCTCACTAATATACTACTGTGTACTCTCTCCCCAGTTCTAAGCGAGTCACTTTTTAGAGCTATTATAACTAGTAGTACCTGCTAAGTAATTAACGTATAAAATGAACAATGCTCTTATTACACTTCCGTGGAGCATACAGTATGTTATTCCTGTGCTGTAGATAACGTTTCGTACAGGGAAACAGGGCTGCATTCTCCTTGTCAGGAAATGTCCTATCAGTAACGTAACACAATATTTTTCAAATGATGCCATATTCACCATCGACTGTACTATTAATTTCTTACCGAGCGAGGTGGCGCAGTGGCTAGTACACTGGACTCGCATTCGGGTGGACGACGGTTCAATCCCGCGTCCGGCCATCTTGATTTAGGTTTTCCGTGATATCCCTAAATTGCTCCAGGCACATGCTGGGAGCTTACTTTGAAAGGGCACGGCCGACTTCCTTCCCTGTCCTTCCCTAATCCGATGAAACCGATGACCTCGCTGTTTGGTCTCCTCCTCCAAACAACAAACAACCCAACCCAACTACTAATTTCTTCATTTGTGTGGCCATATTGTTCGTAGTTGCTTTAGAGTTCGCGAGGGTATTTTGTTCCGCCGTTACAACTACAAGAAAATGCATTTGTTTTTTACTAGACGAGTTTCGCTTTATTCAGGTAAAGCACCATCAGTGGTCTGAAATTAAAGATATTTACAATCTAACTTGTTTTTAAGATCAAAAAACAGTTCGTCAACAATTTATTGGTTTTTACTTAGTGATTTTTGCTTGGATTCTCGCCTACATCAGGAAATCCCGTCTCCTAGCATGTCTTTGGTGTCTTTCTTCTTTAGACACTGATACTTGTATACTAATTTTTCGTTTCTCTGCAGAACTATGTATTTATTATGTTTTACAGAGCACACTTTTTCGTACACCACTGTTTACTTTCTATTTTTATACTTCTAAGTGTGTATTGCGTTTTGTAGTGTTGCCAACTTAAAATTGCCACTAGTTTGTCTTGGACCTACACTTTTAAGTCAAGGGCATGCGTGATATTCTGTTTAATTATGTTGCTGTGTATTTATATACTGTGTAAGAGTAATGAAGGAATAGTGATGGAGCGTTTTGTTTCTCTAAATGGATGGAGGAGGGAGAAGCAAAGATGAGTGATTGCATATATATTAAAAAATAGTTATGTAAAAACACACGCGTATCCCAATGAACGTTGTATCTAAATTTCAAAGGATTTTGTCAAAAACTTTCGAAGATTTGCGATTAGGAACATTTACAGTTTTTGTATAAGTGCAAACTTAGATGTTCGCTTCTTCAAAATCACAAACCTCTGACAGTTCTTCGCGGATTGGTTTGAAATTTTGACACAACGTCGCATTCGAATACGAAAGTGTTTTTATATACTTATTGAAACGGCATCTGGTACATATGTAACATATATGTAATAAAAAGAGAAACGTTATAAAAAAGTAAATGTTTGTTTGTTCAAAATGGTTAATTTCCGGAAGTTTTTGACTGATTGCATTAAATTTTGACACACGTCGAGTTCTAATACAGGCGTCGTTTTAGGTACCTAATTCTTTAATATACGTATATTTTAATACATATAAGTTATATATAATATGCAAAGGGAAAACATTTTTACAAAAAATCTCAAAATGTACCTTTTCGCGTTACTGTAATAAATGTTTAAATACATATAGACTATATACTTTTTAATATATAAATATACAATAGCGTTACGTTGTTAGCAAACAGGAAGGTTCTATTTATGGCTTATTAGCTTGTGATTAGAATTCTACTGCAGAATCTGAATTTGCAGTAACGATAAACAAGGGCCAAGGTCAGAGAGAGGGAAAGGAGAAGATGGACGTAGGGGCGGGAGGAAATGGACATAAAAATGGGTAGAAGGAGGTAGACAGAGGAGGCAGGAGGGTATGGAAAGAGGGGGAGGGAGGAGATGACAGAGAAAGGGGGGAGGAGGCGATGGACTGACAGAGGGGTAGAGAGAGGGGATAGAGAAAGTGGGTAGGAGAGGATGGGCAGAGAGTGTGGGAGGAGGTGCTGGACAGAGATAGGGGGAAGGAGAAGGAGATGGACAAAGAAAGGGGGAAAGAAAGACGGACAGAGAGAGGGAAGAGAAGGAGATTTGGGATGTATATCCAATTCCCATACATATTAAAAACGTGTACTTGCTTTTTTTCTTTCTTTTCCATTGAAGCACAACCACACTAAAGCGTGGCGCGGTATAGCTAGTAGTATTTAAAAGTCGAATTGACGGTCAAGTATTATGAAAAAATTGTTCCTGTGGGTGAGTGGAATTTGTCTTATGGAACGGATGAAATGGTAGGGCGAACATTATGCTTTTACATAGAATTTCTAGGCTTTTTGCTGAATTGATACATGAATTTTCGGGATCTGGAGATCTCTACGAATGACTGAGTTTGGTAGGTAACAGAGTGCATCGATTGGAATTTGTATTGCACAGTTCATACTTCCTTGAAATGAATAGTGGCTGCCAAGGACTAGATTTGAGAGCCATAAGTGGTCGCAGGGAGAATAAAAACTTGGAAGATTGTTGGTTTTACCTTGATGGTGAGTGAAATTGCCTTTGATGAAAGATAAATTTCATGCATGAGGTGATTTTCTTTATGGCAGATGCGGACAGTGTAGTGTTGTTGTTGTTGTTGTGGTCTTCAGTCCTGAGACTGGTTTGATGCAGCTCTCCATGCTACTCTATCCGGAGCAAGCTGCTTCATCTCCCAGTACCTACTGCAGCCTACATCCTTCTGAATCTGCTTAGTGCAATTCATCTCTTGGTCTCCCTCTATGATTTTTACCCTCCACGCTTCCCTCCAATACTAAATTGGTGATCCCTTGATGCCTCAGAACATGTCCTACCAACCGATCCCTTCTTCTAGTCATGTTGTGCCACAAAATTCTCTTCTCCACAATCCTATTCAACACCTCCTCATTAGTTACGTGATCTACCCATCTAATCTTCAGCATTCTTCTGTAGCACCACATTTCGAAAGCTTCTATTCTCTTCTTGTCTAAACTATTTATCGTCCATGTTTCACTTCCATACATGGCTACACTCCATACAAATACTTTCAGAAACGACTTCCTGACACTTAAATCTATACTCGATGTTAACAAATTTCTCTTCTTCAGAAACGCTTTCCTTCCCATCGCCAGTCTACATTTTATATCCTCTCTACTTCGACCATCATCAGTTACTTTGCTCCACAAATAGCAAAACTCCTTTACTACTTAAATTGTCTCTTTCCTAATCTAATACCATCGGCATCACCCGACTTAATTCGACTACATTCCATTATCTTCATTTTGCTTTGGTTGATGTTCATCGTATACCCTCCTTTCAAGACACTGTCCATTCCGTTCAACTGCTCTTCCAAGTCCTTTGCTGTCTCTGACAGAATTACAATGTCATTGGTGAACCTCAAAGTTTTTATTTCTTCTCCATGGATTTTAATACCTACTCCGAATTTTTCTTTTGTTTCCTTTACTGCTTGCTCAATATACAGATTGAATAGCATCGGGGAGAGGCTACAACCCTGCCTCACTCCCTTCCCAACCACTGCTTCGCTTTCATGTGCCTCGACATTTATAACTGCCATCTGGTTTCTGTACCAATTGTAAATAGCCTTTCGCTCCCTGTATTTTACCCCTGCCACCTTCAGAATTTGAAAGAGAGTATTCCAATCAACATTGTCAAAACCTTTCTCTAAGTCTACAAATGCTAGAAACGTGCGTTTGCCTTTCCTTAATCTTTCTTCTAAGATAAGTCGCAGAGTCACTATTGCCTCACGTGTTCCAACATTTCTACGGAATCCAAACTGATCTTCCCCGAGGTCGGCATCTATCAGTTTTTCCATTCGTCTGTAAAGAATTCGCGTTAGTATTTTGCAGCTGTGACTTATTAAACTGATAGTTCACTAATTTTCACGTCTGTCAACACCTGCTTTCTTCGGGATTGGAATTATTATATTCTTCTTGCAGTCTGATGGTATTTCGGCTGTCTCATACATCTTGCTCACCAGATGGTAGAGTTTTGTCAGGACTGGCTCTCCCAAGGCCATCAGTAGTTCTAATGGAATGTTGTCTACCCCCGGGCTCTTGTTTCGACTCAGGTCTTTCAGTGCTCTGTTAAATTCTTCACGCAGTATCGTATCTCCCATTTCATCTTCATCTACATCCTCTTCCATTTCCATAATATTGTCCTCAAGTACATCGCCCTTGTATAGATAGACCCTCTATATACTCCTTCCACCTTTCTACTTTCCCTTATTTGCTTAGAACTGGGTTTCCATCAAAGCTCTTGATACTCATGCAAGTGGTTCTCCTTTCTCCAAAGGTCTTTAATTTTCCTGTAGGCAGTATCTATCTTACCCCTAGTGAGATAAGCCTCTACATCCTTACATTTGTCCTCTAGCCATCCCTGTTTAGCCATTTTGCACTTCCTGTCGATATCATTTTTGAGACGTTTGTATTCCTTTTTGCCTGCTTCATTTACTGCATTTTTATATTTTCTCCTTTCATCAATTGAATTCAATATTTCTTCTGTTACCCAAGGGTTTCTACTTGCCCTCGTCTTTTTACCTATTTGATCCTCTGCTGCCTTCACTATTTGATCCCTCAAAGCTACCCATTCTTCTTCTACTGTATTTCTTTCCCCCAGTCCTGTCAATTGTTCCCTTATGCTCTCCCTGAAACTCTGTACAACCTCTGGTTCTTTCAGTTTATCCAGGTCGCGTCTCCTTAAATTCCCACCTTTTTGCAGTTTCTTCAGTTTTAATCTACAGTTCATAAACAATAGATTGTGGTCGGAGTCCACATCTGCCCCTGGGAATGTCTTACAATTTAAAACCTGGTTCCTAAATCTGATACCTTTTAGTAGTGTAGTGTATACATCTTAATTATGGATCGATGATGAGGGGTGGATATTTGATCTTGGCCTTCCACGGTAGAGCGGTCTCTGTAGTAATAATTACAGCATTCTGAGGTATCCGTTTGTTCGTAAACATAATGACTTATATTCGGGGGCAATAATGGCAACATTTCAAAGGAGAATCCAGTTCTGAATTTCTTGACGGTCATGTACTTTGCGGGCAATGAATTGAATTGTGACAACATATTTTGATCTATTTTTATGAAGGAACAATTGTAGCCATAATTAAGCAGTTTGGCTTTTGTTTAGTTATTTTTTTCGGTCCGCTGTTGTGCGAACAATTGTCTGGATACTAATTTTTTTTGTATCATTAACAGTCATAAAGCCAGTTTAGTTAGCATGTGCTCATCCTGTAACTATTCTATAGAAGTTCCAGTTCTTTTAAAAATTTGCATACCAAAGTTGTTCTGCCAAGTACATAGTAGCTAGAGCTCTACTGACTATTCACTAAAACTTGAAATGGACTTCTCTGTTTGAGACGATTGACAGAAATATTAGTAGCAATAGAAGGAGAAAGGATACAAAATATAAACCATGGTTATTGTACTTACTCTTTTAATGTTGACCAAGTATTTGATCAATGAATTTTCAGCTCGTTTCAGCAGTGATTTAAATGAAGGCTATTTCTAGGAGAGAGAATCAGAGCACTGAAAAAGCTTTCTACTGGTAGCAAGAGGGCAAACAAGGGATACATACTGTGAAAGAACGAAACTGTGTTCATTGGGAAATGTCACAACTCTGAGCCTTCAGCAGTTGGATCGAAACATTTGTGCAGAGAGCTTCTGCGGAGAGAATCCCGGAGCTCTTGTTGGGATAAGTGGCTTTTCACAGGTAACATACAGGCACACTAAGAAGTGTAGCAGTGTAGCACAGCGGGCTGTAGTCTTTGACACGGGTACTAGGAATTAGTATTTCTGTATCTTGAAAGATTGAAAAAACTGCGACCACTCACTTTTGCCTGATAATTTATTTCTCCGTTACCAATATCAGGCTCGTCTGCTCTTGTTCATTTGGAGAGAGAAGGAATGGATGTAATTGTATTTCATTTTCCTGCGTTTTCGCTGCAACAACGGTGTTCGGTGTCCACCCATGTTGTTGTTGTTGTGGTCTTCGGTCCAGAGATTGGCTCGATGCAGCTCTCCATGCTACTCTATCCTGTGCAAGCCTCTTCATCTACGAGTAACTACTGCAACCTACATCCTTCTGACTCTGCTTCGTGTATTCATCTCTTGGTCTCCCTCTACGATTTTTAATCTCCACGCTTTCCTCCAGTACTAAACTGGTGATCCCTTGATGCCCCAGAACGTGTCTTTCTTCTCCCCAATTCTATTCAGTACCTTCTTATTGGTTACGTGATCTACCCATCTAATCTTCAGCATTCTTCTGTAGCACCACATTTCAGAAGCTTCTATTCTCTTCATGTATAAACTGTTTATCGTCCATATTTCACATCCATACAAAGCTACACTCTGTACACATACTTTCAGAAAAGACTTCCTGACACTTAAACCTATACTCGATGTTAACAAATTACTCTTCTTCAGAAACGCTTCCCTTGCCATGCCAGCGTATATTTTGTATCCTCTCTACTTCGACCATCCTCAGTTATATTGATGCCAAAATAGCAAACCTCATCTACTACTTTAAGTGCCTCATTCCTTAATCTAATTCCCTCAGCATCACCTAATTTAATTCCACTACATTCCATTATAATCGTTCTGCTTTTGTTGATGTTCATCTTACATCCAACTTTGAAGACCCTGTACATTCCTTTCAACTATTTTTCCCAGTCCTTTGCTGTCTCTGAAAGAATTACAATGTCATCGGCAAAGCTCAAGGTTTCCATTTCTTCTCTCTGCATTTTAATTCCTACTCCAAATTTTTCTTTGGTTTCCTTTACTGCTTGTTCAATGTACAGATTCAATAACATCGGGGATAGGCTAGAACCATGTCTCGCTCCCTTCTCAACCATTGCTTCTCTTTTGTGCCCCTCGACTCTTATCACTATCACATGGTTTATGTACAAATTGTGTATAGCTTTTCGCTCCCTGTATTTTACCCCTGCCATTTTCAGAATTTGAAAGAGATTATTCTAATCAACGTTGTCAATAGTTTTCTCTAAGTCTACAAATGCTAGAAACGTTGTTTTGCCTTTCCTTAATCTAGTCTACAAATATTGATTTTAATATTCTCGCAAAGGAAATTCCGCAATGATTTCCCAGAAGAGGCATGGTCTTTGATACAGTCTGCTTTCTTCTTTCTTTTCTTGTGTATCTGTGCCGTATCGACACTGTTAGTTATGGATTTGAAACGGTTAATTTAAAAGGTGGCCGGATATCCTTCCTATCGCCATCCTGCTAACCCCAGGACGCAGTCTGTGTACCCCCCACTGTCTGTGTGTACAGTCAAGTTAAAGTGGGCGAAAGTTTTTAAATGTCTGAGGTGAGATTTGGGTACCAGTCCGGCCTTCACCTACTGGGATGTGGGTACCCCCTTAAACACTACATGTAGGCTGCCCGGCACGCCGACTCTCGTCTTTAATCCGCTGGGCGGATTCCATCTGGGGCCGGAGCACCTCCCCATCCCGGAGCGGCGCTTTAACGCACACAGTTATCCGGCCGTCTTCTCCGTCTTCACTAGCGAATATTTTACAAACTGCAAGGGACATTACCCGGTTTTGTGTCGTTTCCAGAGAACACCACAGGAGATAGTCTCTTGTCCGCGTTTGTATTTATTCCAGTCTTCTGTTAGTTCACCTCTTCCTGCTCCCTCGCTGTTCATCTCCTCCTCCCTCCTCTCATTTCCTCCTCTTTCCTTTCCCTGACCATCTCCTCTTCTCCCCTCTGTCAATCTCCTCCTCCCACCTGCTGTGTCCATCTCCTCTTTGTCCCCCCTTTATCTCTCCATTCTTCTACCCCCTTCTTTCTCCACTTTGCACACCCTCCCCGATAGGAGGCTAGTGCCTTTCACCGCCACAGTATTTCTTTCCAGATCAGAGCTAATACGTGCACCAAATTTCGTTGAAATCGTTCCAGGTGTTTGGGATGAGCTTTCTACCCATGGCTTTGCTCGCGTAAACATGTGTCAAATATACCCCGAAGAGCCAAGGAAACTTATAGGCATGCGTATTCAAGTACAAAGATATGTAGCCAGACAGAATAAGACGTTGCGGTCGGCAACGACTATATAGCACAAGTGCCTGGCACAGTTGTTATATAGGTTACTGCTGCTACAATGGCAGGTTATCAAGATTTAAGTGAGTTTGAGCTTGGCGTTATAGTCGGTGCACAAGCGATGGGACACAGCATCTCCGAGGTAGCGATGAAGAGGGGATATTCGCGTACGACCATTTCACGAATGTACCGTGAATATGAGAGATCCGGTAAAACATCAAGTCTCCGACACCGCTGCGGCCGGGAAAAGATCCTGCAAGAACGGGACCAACGACGACTGAAGAGAATCGTTCAACGTGACAGATTGCTGCAGATTTCAGTGCTGGGCCATCAACAAGCGTCCGCGTGCAAACCATCAAACGAAACATCATTGTTATGAGCTTTCGGAGTTGAAGGCCCACTCGTGTACCCTTGACGACTTACATGACACAAAGCTTTACGCATCGCCTGGGCCCTTCAACACTGACATTGGACTGTAGATTGCTGAAAACATGTCGCCTGGTCGGACATACTGTATCGAACGGATGGACACTGCATGTCATTAGGGGACTGCTCAAGCTGGTGGAGACTCTGTAATGGTGTGGGGCTTGTGCAAATTTTACATATTCACATACACCTTTACCTTTAACCCAAATAAATACAGACTCATTTTGATTAATTTTTCTTTTGCTACGAGTATACAAGACAAGAGGAGAGGTTGAGTCATAAGCTGATTTACCAAAATCTTTATTACGAATTTCAAACATATGATAGGTACGGTAGGCAATTGCATCTCTATCATTAAAGCTTTCAAGACCTGGTACACTAGGTACTCCGCTACCAACTCTTACTATGGCAACGGTGAACCATCCATTTCCATGTGAGAAAGTGTCGTTTATATCCAAACTGAAATTAAGAGAACATCCAAGAAATACACAGGGTCCATCGACGAGGGCGTGGGCTGCAACACTTTTCATTGGAATGCGATTCATCTTGTCTCCTGATGTTGTTGTAAGTTCAATGTTTTCTATGGTTTTGTAGACTGTTGAAACGAGACTCGTCCGACCAGGCAACATGTTTCCAATCATTAACAGTCCAATGTCGGTGTTGATGGGCCAGGCGAAGCGTAAAGCTTTGTGTCGTACAGTCTTCAAGGGTACATCCGAGGGTCTTCGGCTCCAAAAGCCCATATCGTTTCGTTGCCATGTTTCGTTGAATAGTTCACATGCTGACATTTGTTGATGGTCCAGCATTGAAATCTGCAGCAATCTGCGGAAGGGTTGCACTTCTGTCACGTTGAACGATTCTCTTCAGTCGTCGTTGGTTACGTTCTTGCAGGATCTTTTTCCGGCCGCAGCGATGTAGTAGATTTAATGTTTTACCGGATTCCTGATATTCACAGTACACTCGTGAAATGGTCGTACGGGAAAATCCCCACTTCATCGCTACCTCGGAGATGCTGTGTCCCATCGCTCGTGCGTCGACTACAACACCAAGTTCAAGCTCACTTAAATCTTGATAGCGTGCCCTTGTGGCAGCAGTAACCGATCTAACAACTACGCTAGACACTTGTCTTCTTATATAGGCATTGCCGACCGCAGCACCATACTCTGCTTGTTTACATATCTCTGTATTTGAATATGCATTCCTATACCAGTTTCTTTGGTGCTTCAGTGTAACTGTGTGTATCTGTGTTGCGGCCCATCTTGAAAACGGGAATGACCTGAACTTTCTCCCAGTCGCTAGATACCCCACTGCCAATGAGTACGACGTGCATTAAACTGTTTTTCAGTATTTACGTAATTTCCAATGATTGTCATGTTTTCTTCTATATTGTAATTCCTGTTCGTTGCCCATACACGATGGAAGTGATTTTAAATTGCCGTTAATTTGGAATCTGTTTAAAACCCTTGCATTAATCTCGTCAGTCATAATTGCTAACTTCTTTCATCTTTTCCAACGAAATTTAAAATTGATAGGTCAAACTGATGGCCGTGGTACTCTGCGCCTTCTCGAAGGCTTGTTTTACTAATGAGTAAATATTTGGATAAACTTTTGATAACGTATTTAACCTTCGGCTCCACCCGTCAGAAACGTGTTAGTGCGATGGTTCCTTCCACTGAAATTCCACATATCTCTTGGTATATGCTCCTTATCAAGCTACTGGTCTACAAAGTAGTCGTAGAAGTCATGAAGATTTCGGTTTTCAGGCGTGCTGTCATTCTTATGTGATAAAGTATTTCTTCGCTTTCCTTAGGCAGGAACAAGACTACAACGCTGAACTTGTTTTCCCAAACATTCACTAGGATGATAATTGCAGTCGATAATTTCAGTTTCAGGAAACATAGTTCAAGCTGACTGGATGAAAACAATTTTGAAGTTCATCATCAGTGGCTCAGGGGTTCCATCAAGGCACGTTAGTTTTAATAGCTTAAAAAAACCGGTGATATACCGGGTGATCAAAAAGTCAGTATAAATTTGAAATCTTAATAAACCAAGAAATAATGTAGATAGAGAGGTAAAAATTGATACACATGTTTGGAATGACATTGGGTTTTATTAGAACGAAAAAAAACTCCCCACATTGCAAGACGCGTGAAAGATCTCTTGCGCTCGTCGTTTGGTGATGATCGTGTGCTCAGCCGCCACTTTCGTCATGCTTGGCCTCCCAGGTCCCCAGACCTGTCCGTGCGATTATTGGCTTTGGGGTTACCTGAAGTCGCAAGTGTATCGTGATCGACCGACATCTCTAGGGATGCTGAAAGACAACATCCGACGCCAATGCCTCACCATAACTCGGACATGCGTTACAGTGCTGTTCACAACATTATTCATCGACTACAACTATTGTTGAGGAATGATGGTGGACATACTGAGCATTTCCTGTAAAGAACATCATCTTTGCTTTGTCTTACTTTGGCTAATTATTGCTATTCTGATCAGATGAAGCACCATCTGTCGGACATTTTTGAACGTTTGTATTTTTTTTGGTTCTAATAAAACCCCATGTCATTCTAAGCATGTGTGTCAATTTGTACCTCTCTATACACATTATTCCGTGATTTATTCAGCTTTCAAATTTATACTGACTTTTTGATCACCCGGTATTTCTCGCATTTTCTTGGGTTGCAAAACGTAAACAGCTGAAGTAGTGTTTACTTCCTCTCAATAAATTTTAAGATTAGCGTGAAGAATAAACAACTGTCCAGTCAGCTTCCTCGATTTCTTGAACGTTCAGTCCAAAAAGAATGATTCACAGCTTTCCCCTTTTCGCTGGCAAATACCAATACTCTCTCATTCGATCCTATGCTGGCATCTGTAAGTAGAAAATTGCTGCCATCATTCACTCGTGAATTGTTTTCTTGAATGAATATTCCTCCAAAATCGGTTGGATTTCGTGTAAGTCCCATATATTTTCGCATAATGTGATGGATCTATTGTTCCACATTAATATGTTAGTAATTCATAGCCTTGGCCGAAGAGCTACCTACTTCTTCAACGTAAACCGATGAAACTGTGGCATATGTTTCTTTCGCACATAACAACGTGTTTTCGCTGTTCATTTCCTGCTTCGCCTGGAATACAACATTCGCCTGAAAGTATGTTATTTTTAGTGGATGGTTTTCCTTGGCATTCATTCTTCATTACGTTTATGCAAGACAAGTGAGTTGCATCTTCTTTGTTGGTATAGTGCACTATATACTGACGCCCTTTGTAAATCAATGAAAGTTCCCTTTCGGTTGTCTCGGTGAACTCCACCTCTGCAACACTTACAACACGGGACACCAGTCAGAGATCAACTGCAGGACTGGACTCTGATAAAAAGGTTGTAAGTGGGCTGCTTCTGTGTTGGCAGTGCTGTGTAGCGCTTTGCATTGGATCTCTGACTGCGCGTTCTTTGTAAGAGACTCTGTGGCTGGTTGGACTCGTTGTTGGAAGTTAATCGCCAGTTGTGTTGGGCAGTCGGAAGTTAGTCGCCAACAGTGATGGAAGTACTGTTGGGCAGTTGGAGGTGAGCAGCCAGCAGTGATGGATGATAAATGTGAGAAGTTAGCATTGATGGAGGGTAGAGGTCTGAAGACTGAAAATTATTCATGATTATATATCTCTGTACTGGATGTCACTGACGATTTATATTAGTGTTTGAACTGGATGTCTCATTATTAAGGTAAAAAATACATTATTTGGTTTGCAACAAAATCTTTCCTTTACTAACCACAAGCCTGTTAGTAGTTAGTTGCTTTAGTAGTTGGAACCTTTTATTTAGCTGGCAGTATTGACGCTCGCTAGATTTTTGTGAGGTAAGCGTTTAATGAAATGTATATGTTATTGTCACGGTTGCTTCTTATTCAGGGCCATTCTTTTGAATTAATTATTTGAAGTCAGGTTGTAATTTTTTTTGAACAGTCACATTGCGTTGTGCTAGAATATTATGGGTCAGTGTTGATATGATAAGAAAAAGGAAAGAGAAAGTACGTTCTGTTTTACTCAGCTGTTTCAGAATCAAATAACGTAGAAGTTTCATCTTCTCAATCATTCAGCAATTTAAGTACAGACACACTCATTTAAGTAAAGAAGTTTCAAGGTACGCACGACAGCCGTCACTGAGTGAACGGGTGTGAGGTCTCTCCCAGTAGTATTTCGCAGGTAGTGACAGACAGACCACTTTATCCTACTTCTGGAACATCCTATTCCGAACTCCACTAACTGAAGTCTCCTAGGCTCCACAGAAATGTCAACACATTCATTTCCGCACAAGAGTCACTCCATGAAAGTGTCGCGGACACGTCTACAGTTACTACAGCCAGACCTGTGCTACACATAGGATGGTAGAAAATACTTCATTACACAGCGCCTACATGAAGGTCCTTAAGTAGGTCTTAAACCATACAAACGACACTACCAAAACTTATTATGAATAACCCTTGGGAGCTAACGTTTAGACAATAAAACTGTGTATGAAACTGCATAAAAATTTGTCAGATAAAATGACAACGCCTATTACTTCACGATTATCGGGTTTGGCTGTAGGTATTTTGGCTCTTTAGGTGAGAAATATATTTGACTCCACCTCCCCTCTCCCTCTCCCAATAAAAAATCTGTATTGTTTGCTCCTACTTTGAGTCATCAGTCTTCTGTCTGGTTTGAAGCAGCCAGCCACAAATTTCTCTCCTGTGCCCATATTTTAATCTCAGAGAAGAACTTGCAACCTACGTCCTCAAATATTTGCTGGATATATTTCAATCTCTGTTTTCCTCTTCGGTTTTTATCCTCTACAGCTTCCTCTAGTTCCGTGCAGATTATTCAGTGACGTGTTAGCAGTTGTCCTATCATCCTGTCATTTCTTCCTGTCAATGTATAACATAAATTGCTTTCCTCTCCGATTCTGAGGAGAGCGTCCTCATTCATTACCTTATCAGTCCACCTATTTTGCAACAATTTTTTCTGTAGCACCGCATCTCAAATGCTTCGATTCTTTTCTGTTCCGGTTTTCCCACAGTCATGTTTCACACCGTACAATGCTGTGCTCCAAACGAACATTCCCAAAAATTTCTTCCTCGAATTAAGGCCTATATTTGATGCTAGTAGACTTCTCTTGGCCAGGAATGCCATTTTTGCTAGTGCCAGTCTGCTTATTATATCCCCCCTCTCCGTCCGTCGTGCGTTATTTTGCTTCTTTGATAGCAGAATTCCTTGACTTCCTTTACTTCCTCAGCCTCAATTCTGATTTTAAGGTTCTCGCTGTTCTCACTTCTGTTACTTCTATTTACTTTCGTCTTTCTTCGATTTACTCTCAGTCCATATTCTGTACCCATCAGACTATTCATTCCTTTGAACAGTTTCTATAATACTTCTTCACTTTCACTGAGGGTAACAGTGTAATCAGCGAATCTTATCATTGATATCCTTTCACGCTTAATTTTGATTCCGTACTTGAATCTTTCTTTTACTTCCGTCATTGCTTCTTCGATGTATAGATTGAACAGTAGGGGCGAAAGACTACATCCTTGTCTCACATCCATATGCACCCCCAAGCATCTTAGAAACTAATTTTTAGTATTATGTTGTTTAGGTGGGCAATACAAAAATTACGAATTTAACTAACAAGAGAGGAGCAGGAGAAAATATTACGTTAATAAAATCTTGGAATTAATGTAAAAGTCCGAAAAGCTGCCATACACTTCTGACTCGAACATTTACTAAAAGCTCGAAAAGGCGCAGTTCCACACAGAGCAATTCGACCAGGGCGCCACGAGTCGACAAGAAACGACGAACCGCACGTTGCCGCCAGCTGTCCGCCAGTCACTGATCTGTACGGCCTGTGGCATACGACATGGAGCGGTAGATTCAGAACAGGACTTAATTCACTGAAGATTATCGTAATTCACGTGAGCTGTCGGGCATTAAAAGGTGTGACTACGAATATGACGGATTAAGAATCAACGGGCTTGGGCGTTTCGCCAAGAGGAGGAGGAGGAGGAGATTAGTGTTTAACGTCCCGTCGACAACGAGGTCATTAGAGACGGAGCACAAGCTCGGGTTAGGGAAGAATGGAGAAGGAAATCGGCCGTGCCCTTTGAAAGGAACCATCCCGGCATTTGCCTGAGGCGATTTAGGGAAATCACGGAAAACCTAAATCTGGATGGCCGGACACGGGTTTGAACCGTCTTCCTTCCGAATGCGAGTCCAGTGTGCTACCACTGCGCCACATCGCCCGGTGTTTCGCCAAGAAATGTTGTTTTAGTGTTTTGAAAGCAAGAAGAAAATCAAGAACTTGTGGACAGTATGCACTGTGAACGTAGAAAGACTTCCTGTAGGGAAGCAGGAATATGTCTCGGATACGCAGGATGATCCAGCACCCCACCGACAAATTTTCAGAACTTGTTCGGGGATACCTTCTGGGGGTTATCTTCTGAGTACTTGGATATATGGGACCCAACGGCCTCCAGCAGCTCCTTACAGAGTTATTGCATTCCGTTTGATTTCTTACTCCAATTAGCTTTGTATCTGTACTGCACTAAAAATGCACAAATTTCGACGGTGTGCGCTACGTCTTGTTTGGAAAGAAGCTTGTTCCATTCACTCACGGTATTTACTGTTGTCAAAATGCCCACTTAACTCTTCTCTCTGAAGCCTGCATTCAGCGCTGCTCTGTTCTCTTCAGGGTCCGTTTTTCCGGCAATGTTAGTTGTAGCTTAACAGCGTACTGTATACCGCAGTGTGGATAGGTTTATTGATGCAGAGTTGGCAGAGGTACATCTTGTGTGTGAGTTCACTGAACGCAAAGGAAGAGCGGTACAAAGATGTTACGCCACACTGTTCCCGCACCGAAGGCAACCACGTCGTAGTACTTTTGCATTCAAGGTTTGTTGCAGTACTCTTTGTTTAGCGTTTGGTGAAAAATATTTTCACAGAAAGATAGGTAAGTGGAGCAACAAACTTAGTAAATCACAAGTAAAGAGCCACCTGCGACCGTGCGCCCCTTATACCAAAATTTTCAGGAGGTGTCCATGAAGAGACTTTGTCGGTGGAGTTATGGTACACTGAGTGTGTACAGGGTTCCGAAACTGTTAGTTTAAATTAGTACAGGATGTTGAGAACATTAAAATAAACATGTTTATTTTTGGAACATATGATCCTCGACGTGATTGTCATATGATTCCTCAAAGCAATGGTGAAATGCGCTGGCGCCCCATCATGCTGGAAGTTCATAATTTATCTTACAGTCTAAGCACACCTCAGGTCTAAACATCCGTACAAAGAACAGTCTTGAATGTCAGTACACATTCCCGTTCTGCGGCGGTGACTAAACAGCTTACATCAGCATCACTAACAAAATGTTCCCAAACACTACAAGTTCACTTCAGTGACCATATGGTCCTTATCGAAATATATTTGTTTCGATGTTCTTCACATCCTGTATTAATTTGAACAAGAAGTCTCGGAACACCCTGTATACAAATTATATAATATGTCTTGAATGCCAGTATTTACCTAATTACCTGTACACAATCGTGGAGAACACGTATTGTAGCTCTGCGAATTTGTGGGATGATTCTTAAACATTTGGTGCAGAGATCCAGAATATGTACATCAACGAAGAACAAATATCAATTGCCACTCAATGCCCCAATGTCACTAACAATCTACCATCAGCCGGAATCACCTCACTATAGTTGGTGTCTGATTTTCTTATCATCGACGTGATTTTATATAGCAACAACTTAAAAACTTCCAATCTCATTAGTGTAAAACTTTTTAACGAAGTTTCATTGTCACTAACCTGTTTCCTAGAAGTTTTTTGCAATGTTCCTGACCTCCAACAAGTAATTATTCTCTCCAGCGTTTTGGCTTTCTGCTTTCCCTTCTGTTGCTAAGATGACGACCAAGAAAATAGCTACTGTTACTGTTTACAAATACATATTGCGCCATTCTGATGTTGCTTCAGTGGAACTGACGGAGGTGTGCGATGCAAACAGTGGCAATTTATAGCATTCGACATCAGGCAACACTTTTGTCTGAGCAACAAACTATGTAGCACCGTTTCATGTCGCACACCAAATCGTGACCACACTAGACAACGTGTAGCATGCGGCTTGGGGCAAAACGTCACCTAGTGCTGCCCCGGTGAAATTCCTTCTGAGGAGATTCCAGTTTCCTGTGAAAAGCCACAAATACCAACTTGAATGATTGGTTGGGGAGGAGGGGGGAGGGGGCTGCTCGTAGATGTTAGCTGCATGCTGTAGCTTGTGCGTCGTTCCATAGACACCGTTAATGCTCGGATTCACACAGAGAGCCTAGCCTATACTGAGCGGATGGAAATTAGCTAGTAATATAACAAAGGCGTCGTATCATAGACAGCGTTAATGCTCGGCTTCACATAGCGAGCCAGCCTATACACGGTGGAGGAAAATTAGCTGATGACGTAATAGGGGCAGGGGACATAGAATTTTCCAGACAACCATAGATCGGAACTGCACCGTTGTGGAACTACGACCTTAAGGCGTGAGCCATTCACTGACGAGGGAGCGGAAGTGTGTGCATTTAACTGACTTGCCCCAGTTAACATTTGTTTTGCTAAAGAATAAAGTTAAGGATTGGATTAGCTGAAGATAACTGTTTCAGCTGAACAGTGAAACCTTTAAATTCCTATCCGTGATTGATTATGTTAGTCTCGAATTTTCTGAGATGTTTACGGGATAAGGCTGGACTACTGAAAAACTACATAAACGCAACATAATGTCGTTAATTTATTAAGGTAACAGGCTATTCTGCAGAAACGGCATGCTGTAAGATTGTCGACATGTAATAGAGGAGAGTGTTGTACCTGGAGGATAATGTTCCGAGGAATGCTTAATGTTTCCTGATCAGTACACCAGTTTAGTTCAAATAAATGACTCTGAGCACTATGGGACTTAACTTCTGAGGTCATCAGTCCCCTAGAACATAGAACTACTTAGACCTAACTAACCTAAGGACATCACACACATCAATGCCCGAGGCAGTATCCGAACCTGCGACCGTAGCGGTCGCGCGGTTCCAGACTGTAGCGCCTAGAACCACTCGGCCACCCTGGCCGGCATCAGTTTAGTGATTGGCTTTAGAATCACATGAAGTAATGCCATAAGCAGATTCCACCATTTATACAGTTTTTGTTGTTGTTAGACATGAGAACGTGTTTTGTGCAGGGTTTGTAAATGTTTCGAGTTCTACACATGCTGTATAATATATTCAAGCTACACTACTGGCTATTAAAATTGCTACACCAAGAAGAAATGCAGATGATAAACGGGTATTCATTGGACAAATATATTATACTAGAACTATCATGTGATTGCATTTTCACGCAATTTGGGTGCATAGATCCTGAGAAATCAGTACCCAGAACAACCACCTCTGGCCGTAATAGCGGCCTTGATACGCTTGGGCAGAGTCAAACAGAGCTTGGCGTATACAGGCACAGCTGCCCATGCAGCTTCAACACGATTCCACAGTTCATCAAGGGTAGTGACTGGTGTGTTGTGACGAGCCAGTTGCTCAGCCACCATTGACCAGACGTTTTCAATTGGTGGGAGATCTGGAGAATGTGCTGGACAGGGCAGCAGTCGAACATTTCCTGCATCCAGAAAGGCCTGTACATTACCTACTACATGCGGTCGTGCATTATCCTGCTGAAATGTAGGGTTTCGCAGGGTTCGAATGAAGGGTAGAGCTACGGGTCGTAACACGTCTGAAATGTAACGTCCACTGTTCAAAGTGCCGTCAATACGAACAAGAGGTGACCGAGACGTGTAACCAATGGCACCCCATACCATCACGCTGGGTGATACGCCAGTATGGCGATGACGAATACACGCTTCCAATGTGCGTTCACCGCGATGTCGCCAGACACGGATGCGACCATCATGATGCTGTAAACAGAACCTGGATTCATCCGAAAAAATGACGTTTTACCATTCGTGCACCCAGGTTCGTCGTCGAGTACACCATCGCAGGCGCTCCTGTCTGTGATGCAGCGTGAAGGTTAACCGCAGCGATGGTCTCCGAGCTGATAGTCCTTGCTACTGCAAACGTCGTCGAACTGTTCCTGCAGATGGTTGTTGTCTTGCAAACGTCTCCATCTGTTAACTCAGGGATCGAGACGTGGCTACACGATCCGTTACAGTCATGCGGATAAGATGCCTGTCATCTCCACTGCTAGTGATACGAGGCCGTTGGGATCCAGCACGGCGTTCCGTATTACCCTCCTGAACCCACCGATTCCATATTCTGCTAACAGTCATTGGATCTCGACCAACGCGAGCAGCAATGTCGCGATACGATAAACCGCAATCGCGATAGGCTACAATCCGACCTTTGTCAAAGTCGGAAACGTGATGGTACGCATTTCTCCTCCTTACACGAGGCATCACAACAACGTTTCACCAGGCAACGCCGGTCAACTGCTATTTGTGTATGAGAAATCGGTTGGAAACTTCCCTCATGTCAGCACGTTGTAGGTGTCGCCACTGGCGCCAACCTTGTGTGAATGCTCTGAAAAGCTAATCATTTGCATATGACAGCATCTTCTTCCTGTCGGTTAAATTTCGCGTCTGTAGCACGTCATCTTCGTGGTGTAGCAATTTTAATGGCCAGTTGTATACTTCGAATATGTTGTTAATTCCTAAGTTACAGAATCCTATGGCAAGTGAAATTCTGTTTATTTTATAACCAATTTTATGATGTGTGGACGGTTAACCCTTACTTCGTCGGTCATGCACCATCTTGTACCTTGAAACAAGAGGTCTCGTACCATGGCACAGATGGTATTTACATATTAACTGAATTTTGTTAATGTCTTCGCAGTTTTATCTTTCTTGAAAATGGAAATTTGCATTAGTTACTAATAGTTTCTATTTCAAAATTTATTTAACTTGTAACTAGTTTTTGATAATACTTATGATTAATTTGGTTTCACTTACTGGTTATTATACTCGTATATAATAAAGTAATAATGAGCACCTAGACTATCAAATACGGTTCTGACAAAATTTCTCAGTTGCATACTTTTAAATTCCAACAGAATATTTGTTCCTAGGTAAATGACCATGTAGTACCTTGGAAGAGGTTTTCACATTTGGAGAAATCTTAATTTTCCATAGTAATGTTTTAATTTCAGAAAAAGACTGCAGCACATATAAAATGATTGCAATCATTTAGAAACGAAATAAGATAATATATTAAAGTCTTATTACAAGATTGGCTAGAGGCGAAAGTGTGAAAACTGTTCTTGGGTACAACAGTCTCACCTACTGTAAGGTGGATGTTAATAGAACCCGAATTTTAATGACGAGTCATACATTTTTGCTGGACTTGAGGCTGAATTTTACAACTATCTATGCACGAATCCAGGTAGTGTAGTGAGGAAAAATGTATTTTTACTGTGCATATACGGTGTTGTTACACCATTTTAGTAACATGTCATATTTCGGTCAACTTTTTGCCAAACATGCATGTACTCGTATTTGTTGTGTCTTTAAGGACAGAAGAATAAAAATATGAAATTGTTGTTCACATGACAATATTTCGGGTGATACTCTCACAAATAAACAAGAGTTACTAAACAGATTTATTTCCCAGGAGTACGCTGAGGAGAAATACATGGGATAGCAACATGCACATATACAGATGGCGGTAGTATCGCGTACACAAGGTATAAAAGGACGGTGCACTGGCGGCGCTGCCGTTTGTACTCAGGTGATCCATGTGAAAAGGTTTCTGACATGGTTATGGCCGGAAGTCGGGAATGTGGATAAAAAATGGTTCAGATGGCTCTGAGCACTATGGAACTTAACACCTGAGGTCATCAGTCCCCTAGAACTTAGAACTACTTAAACCTAACTAACGTAAGGACATCACACACATCCATGCCCGAGGCAGGATTCTAACCTGCGACCGTAGCGGTCTCGCGGTTCCGGACTGAAGCGCCTAGAGCCGCTCGGCCACACCGGCCGGCGGAATGTTGATAAATTAGTTTATTATGATCAGAAAATGTATGTAAAAGTTCTGTTACGGGTGCAGAAATTCAAGAAACAGACACCTTCGCTGCTCCTCCACCCCCAGTCTGCTCCTGAACGACGGGTTTCTTGACTTAATGCTGCTGAGAATTACTGAACCAACTACACCAAATTAAAGACAATCTATTATGAGCTCGATAGCGATGTATGGAGGGCTATCAGATCTGTGACAGAAGTGTTTACAGATACCTTTTCTGGAAACTTCGCATACGTCAACGCCAACTTTTCGGGGTACAAAAGTCATCAGCCTACTGAAAGCTGCCGGTACTCAACTGTTTGACCTCCGTATATTGTGCAACATGAGCAGTGCGAGTTGGATCGAACTCGTGATCATGTGACTGCCAAGGTGAACAATAAATTGCAAAATTTTCTCCAGTGCATTTCTGGATATTCTACAATGTGCGAAAATAGTGATAGTCTTTTTGGGAATGCCACAACATTTCTACATGCATATGATTACTCTGCAATTAAAAATTAAGTTCCTGGCAGAGGATTCATTGAACCACCTTCAAATTATTTCTTCACCATTCCACTCTGTAACGGCACGCGGGAAAAACGAATACTTAAATCTTTCTGTGCGAGCTCTGATTTCTCTTATTTTATCACGATGATCGTTTCTCCCTATGTAGGTGGGCACCAACAGAATATTTTCGCAGTCGAAGGAGAGAGTTGGTGATTGAAATTTCACGGGAAGATTGTGCCACAACGAAAAACGTCTTTATTTTAATGATGAAGCCCCAATTTCCGTATCAAGTCTGTAGCACTTTCTCCCTTATTTCGCACGAATGCAAAATGAGCTACCCTTCTTTGAACTTTTTACGTGTCCTCCGTCAGTACCTTCTGATGCGGATCCCACACCACACAGCAATACTACAGGAGAGGGCGAACAAGCGTGGTGTAAGCGGTCTTTGGTTTTCTTTTCCCACAACATTATCTGTTTGATCATTCCAGTTTAAGTTACCCTTAACTGTATTTAGTTGAATTTACAGGTTTTAGTTTTGTGTGATTTATGTGTAACCGAAGTTTAGTCCATTCCTTTTAGTTTTTATGTGGATGACTTCACGCTTTTCCTTATTTAGAGTCAATTGCCACTTTTCGCACTAAACAGATATCTTGCCTAATTCATTTTGCAGTTCGGTTTGATCATCTGATGACTTTACAAGATGGTAAATGACGCCATTATCTGCAAACAACCTAAGAGAGCAACTCAGATTGTCTCCTATGTCGTTTACGTAGATCAGGAATAACAGAGGTCCTGTACCACTTCCTTAGGGAACGGCAGATACTATTTCTGTTTCTCTTGATGACTTTCCGTCAGTTACTACGAGCTGTGACCTTTCTGAAATTCTGACAGGAACTCAAGAATCCAGTCGCACAACTGAGGCGATACTCCATAGGCACGCAATTTCATTAGAAGTCGCTTGTGAGGAACGGTGTCAAAAGTCTTCTGGAAATCTGGTAATATGGAATAAATTTGACATCCCCTATCGATAGCACCCATTACTTCCCGAGGATAAATAGTTACTTGTGTTTCACAAGAACGATGTTTTCTGAATCCGTGCTGACTATTTGTCAATAAAGCGTTTTAAACGAAGTTTTATAATATTTCGATACAGTTTACGTTTTCCAAAATCGTACTTCAAAACGACTTCGGTGGTACTCCTATTTCCTTTCTTCGGTACTGTTGCGACTTGGTCAACTTTGCAGTCTTTAGGTACGGATCTTTTGACGAGCGAGTGGTTGTATATGAATGCTGAGTATGGAGCTATTGTATCAGCATACCCTGAAAGGAACCTGACTATTATACAATCTGGACCTAAGGTGCTGCCTTTATTAAGTGATTTAAGCTGCTTCGCTACACAACTCAAGTTGGCAGTTGTTCTAGATTTGAATTCTGGAATATTTACTTGGTCTTCTTTAGTGAAGGAGTTTCGGATGACCGTATTTAGTAACCCTGTTTTAGTGGCACTGTCATCAGTGACATCACTATTGCTTAGTGCGCAGGGGAGGTGTTGATTGCGTCCTGCCACTGGTGTACTTTATATATGACGAGAAGCTCTTTGGGGCTCTGCCATATTTCGATACAGAGTTTCGTCACGGAAACTATTAAAAGCATCTCGCATTAAAGCATGCGCTAAATTTCGAGATTCTGTAAGACTTCCCTAATCTTGGAGGTTTTGCGTTCTTTGAAATGT
This sequence comes from Schistocerca serialis cubense, assembly GCF_023864345.2. Lineage (NCBI taxonomy): Eukaryota > Metazoa > Arthropoda > Insecta > Orthoptera > Acrididae > Schistocerca > Schistocerca serialis. The sequence continues at coordinate 812,371,324 of NC_064638.1, read as the reverse complement.
GACATGTTTTTCCGCTGCTTCTGCAACAGTATTCTGAACTGTTTTGTGTACCATGGGGTATCAGTACCATCTAGTACTAATTTATTATATATATATATATATATATATATATATATATATATATATATATATATATATATATATATATCTCGATACTATTTGTTTGAATTTAAACCACGTCTGGACTACATTTACATAGTCAGATTGGAAGGAGAGGAGACTCTCTTTCTTAGAAAGGTGTCAAGCGAATTTTTTTAAGTTTATTTAAATTCGTGTCTTTTCGTTTATTTTTGGTGGGGTTGGATGTTTGGTAGTCAGTCGCGCTACAGTAACCTCTTGGTCACTGATCCCTGCATCTGTCATGATACTCCATGTTTGCTCAGTATTACTTATTTCTAAGAGATTTAGTATGCGAGAAAGAACCAAAGCTGGCCTTCAGTGACCTCCTCGCCTTCAAATACGCTTCTTTGACGTCCTGTGTAGAGAAGAGGAGCTTTTACAGATACAAAATTAACCTCAGCGGCAACTACAGATTTTTGACACTGGAAAACCAGAAAATGCATCTTGCGATCCACAGCAACTCTGCAGAAACTGAAGATTGACAGGACGTGCCAACTAATTCGCAATACTTTTAAGAATTGGTGTGCAGTAATGAAAACAAGGCATTATTGTCTTCACTGTACTTCGTGTCTCTTTCAGATACATACTGATGACATTTCAAAAATAAGCTCTAGTTACTTTCAGGAATTGCAAAACGCAAGTAGTATACTCACAATTTGTTCAAAAGTGAATTTTGTATTACATGGAATATAAAAAAAAATCAACAAGAACGTTTTTGATTAAACATATGAAGTCACATTTTATTTTCTATGATGATATTTATTTGAATTTTAGGTCATAATTGCTTGCGTATCTCACTGCTTCTTAGGTCCTTAAAATCTGGGCGATAATTACAAATGGCTCAAATGGCTCTGAGCACTATGGGACTTAACATCTGAGGTCATCAGTCCCCTAGACTTAGAACTACTTAAACCTAACTAACCTAAGGACATCACACACATCCATGTCCGATAATTATATCTAAAGGCAACTTGTCTTAGTTTTTCTTAAAGTGGAGAGAGTAGTAATATTCATTTTGACAGGTAGAGTAGTTCAGAAAGTGTGAACTAAGCCAAGAACGGAAAAGAAAAAGAAAATTAAACTTTAAATTATCGTTTCTTTCTCAAACTATTTTTTTACAGCAAACGCTCGTAATTCTTACCTCCGGTATCGCTACAAAGTTGACGTCATAGAATAAACCAAGAATCGCATTGAGAGACATGTCCAAACACGTTCGCTTACCGGACAGACTCTCGAGAACTCGTCGCTGCTGATTGGCTGCCGTTTTATGGCCGTAGCCCCATAACGGTGCATCTCCGATCTACGGTTGTCTGGAGAACTTCTCTCGATTCGACGTCCTCATCCTTCCTCTGACCTAGTATGAGATTGTTTTCTTCTACCCTGTACAGATAGAGGACGTCCAATGATGATATCGTCCCTGATTGACTGAGAGCTCGGGACGCCATGTTTTTCCAGTATTATGTTTGTTTACCCTGATGTAATGCGCGATTGCATTAACGCTCTGAATATCCTTTCCTTGGCGTATTATCTCTTTAAGGAAATATAATACGTCTCCTCGTGTTATGTCTTTTGCAATTTCATTTTACGTAATTTAACAGCAATAAACAACTTATTCTATAAGTCGAGTATGTGGCGATAGTTTGTGAATCAAATTTTCACAGCAATTTTTGACTGAAGGTGATTTACTGGTTATAAATAATGTGGCTTATGTAATTTGAGCGTTAATCTAGAACCATGCCAAGTTCTTTTACTGTTGCCTCAGAAGGTGATTTACTGGTTATAAATAATGTGGCTTATGTAATTTGAGCGTTAATCTAGAACCATGCCAAGTTCTTTTACTGTTGCCTCAGAAGTCGTAGACGACTTCATAATGCGAGATCGCAACAACAACAATAATTTCTTATAATTAAATGTTTCCCTTAGACATTTAAGTCTCTTTTTTATTATCTACGATGATGATCGAAGCAGAAGAAATGAATTAAAATTTGTGCTGCTGCCGGGACTTGTGGCGAAATAATAAAAAAATTTAAATTTATTGATTTTTTTGAAAAGAGGAAAAAAATTATGGATATGAAACTGTAACTTTAGAATTTTTTATTTTTTTTTTTTTTTTTTTTACGGACTGTATTGACCAGCTTGAATGTGGACAAACTCAATGCTGCGTGAAATTTGCCTGTAATATAATTTACAATTCCGATTAATTACATTTTTGAATTCTACGTCATTGTTGATTTAGTCAGAGTTCTCACCTTAGACGTGGAATTAGTCCTTTTGCCACAATATTAATTCATTTGTCGCCATCGAGGTTCTCTTTGTTGACCGTGTGTATCTTCCTAAGTCGACATCGGTTTACTTCACGAAGACGGTGGACCCCAAGGAATACAATGCTACGTCGCTTTAATTAATCCTCGTAAAACTTCGATACTTCTCACTATCTTTTATTCACAAGACAATAAGACGTGCTCTGCTCGTCGCACAAACCATAAATACTAACAAGATGGATGCCTTTCCGTACATATCAAAAATTACGTCCATCCCCTACAAGGTAACAATCGAAAGTGTATCTTAACTCCTCCTTGGAGTATGAAACAAAAGAGAATCCAATATGAACATTACAAAGATTATATTCTATATGCCTCTCAATTTAATCTTTGGCGCAGTCTCTGCGTCGGAATGTGTCATTACAGACTCTAACCCGTTGTTGTTGGAGAGGGCACTCAGCTTAGGTAGTTCGTGCAGCAATGTTGACTGTTATGTAATGGTTAGCATTTCTGCCTAACGAGCAAAAATACCCGCGTTCGAGTCCCGGCCGCAGTACAAATTTTTATTCATTTCGTCTGCATCGGTCATTACCATTGATAATAAAAAGAGAGACTTAAATGTCTCAAGAAACATTTAAGTATAAGATCTATAAGGTCACCAATGGCACAAGGACGACCCATTACGTCCAATGTTGGGGTGCTTGCCAATATCGGAGAGCCTTGGCAGCAGTGACGATATATAAGGAAAAATGAATTGAAATTTGTGTTGGGGAGGGCACTCACCTTGGGTAGTTCGTGCAGCAATGTTGATCATTGTGCTGTGGTAGTGTAATGGTTAGCACTTCTGTCTAGCAAACAAGAAGACCCGAGTTCGAGTCCGGGCCACAGCACGAATTTTAATTCACTTTGTTTGCTTCGATCATTATCGTAAACAATAATTTCAGTTCTCTTATAATTATGTAAGTTGAAGGCGGAGGAGCAGAAAGGAAAGGACAGGGAAAGGAAGGAATTGATGATATCAGCTTCATTAGGACTTTATGCGAAATCAGTGGCGATGAGTCAATATCTGTAATGGATCGGGATTCGATCCCAGGATCGCCTGCTTACTAGCCAGTTGCGTTAATCACTGCTCCACCCAGACACAGTATTAATCACAAACGAGGGAACTATCTCGGCATGCTCCTCGGCCAGCCCACATTCCAACCTAGAGCAGTCTCCTTCCGTGTCCTCCTTGCTTGCTAATTTTAGATTCCCTCTCGTGATCGAACGGAATTGTGCATCTGTGCGTATGTGCATGTGTACTGACGGTTGTGGGTTCATAGGCGTATTAATTACATGAATGTGTGGTGTCCGTTCGTTCGCTCTTTCAGGCATGTCCAAAAAAGCAGACTCCATGTGGAATATATTATGTAAACGGAAGGTGGTGTGTGAGAAAGGAAAGGGAAAGGAAGGAACTGATGACAGCAGCTGCATTGGGATTTTATGTAAAATCAGTTGTGACAAGTGAAAATGTGAGCTGTACTGGAATTCAAACCCAGGATCGCTTATTTAGTAGGCAGTTGCATTAACCACTGCGCCACCCGAACAAAGTGTTGATTGCAAATACGCATACTATCTTGGCCCGCTCCTCAACCGACCTATATTCCAACCTGGTGCCACCACTTATCCGCTGTCCCCGTCCATGGCCTCCGTACTCATAGTGATAAGCCCTGATCTGCTATGAGCCCACAACCATCACTGCAGATGCGCAATTACTTCGACATCCGGCAGGAATTAAAATTAGCCAGCACGGACGACATGGATAGGGTAGCGGCGCTAGGTGGGTATGAGGGTTGGCCAAGGAGCGTGCCACGATAGCCCACACATTTGCGATTAATACTTTTTCTGGGTGGCACAGTGGTTGAAGCAACTGCCTAGTAAATAGATCCCGGTTTCGAATCCTAGTCCGCCACACATTTTCACTCGCCGCTGATGATTCCACACGAAGTCCCGATGCAGCTGAAATCATCAGTTCCTTCCCTTTCCATTCCACGCTCCCCCATCCCTCCACCTTCAATTTACATAATATGTATCACAGCTGATGGTGTCTTTCGGATATGTACGAAAGAACAGACATCATGCATTCATCTCTGTCAGGCCTATATCACTAACGTCGATTTGCAGTAGGGTTTTGGAACATATACTGTATTCGAACATTATGAAGTACCTCGAAGAAAACGATTTATTGATACATAGCACGGTTTCAGAAAATATCGTTCTTGTGAAACACAACTACCTCTTTATAATCATGAAGTAATAAGTGCTATCGACAGGGGATGTCAAATTGATTCCATATATTTAGATGCCCAGAAGGCTTTCGACACCATTCCTCACAAGCGTCTTCTAACCAAACTGAGTGCTTACGGAGTATCGCCTCAGTTGTGCGACTGGATTCGTGATTTCTTGTCAGAAAGGTCACAGTTCGTAGTAATAGACGGAAAGCCATCGAGTAAAACAGAAGTAATATCCGGCGTTCCCCAAGAAAGTGTTGTATGCCCTCTGTTGTTCCTGATCTATATTAACGACATAGCACACAATCTGAGTAGCCGTCTTAGATTGTTTGCAGATGATGCTGTCATTTACCGTCTTGTAGTCATCAGATGATGAAAACGACTTGCAAAATGATTTGAGATATGATATCTGTATAGTGCGAAAAGTGGCAGTTGACCCGAATAAAGAAAAGTGTGAAGTTATTCACGTGAGTACTAAAATAAATCAGCTAAATTTCGATTAAGCGATAAGTCACACAAATCTGAGGGCTGTAAATTCAACTAAATACTTAGGGATTACAATTACAAATAACCTAAATTGGAACGATCACATAGATAATATTGTGGATAGAGCAAACCAAAGACAGCGATTCATTGACAGAACACTTTGAAGGTGCAACATGTCTACGAAAGACACTGCTTACACCACGCTTGTCCGTCCTATTCTGGAGTATTGCTGAGCGGTGTGGGGGTGGGGCTGACGGATGACATCGAAAAAGTACAAAGAATGTCAGCTCGTTTTGTATTATCGCGAAATAGGGGAGATAGTGTCACAGACATGAGACGTGAATTGGAGTGGCAATCATTAAAACAAAGTCGTTTTTCATTGCGACGGGATCTTCTCATGAAATTTCAATCACCAGTTCTCTCCTCCGATTGCGAAAACATTCTGTTAGCACCCACCTACATAGGGAGAAATGATCATCACGATGAAATAAGGGAAATCAGGGCTCGCAAAGAAAAAATTAAGTGCTCGTTTTTCACGCGTGCAGTTCGAGACTGGAACAGTAGAGAGACAGCATGAAAGTGGTTCATTGAACCGTCTGTCATGCACTTCATTGTGAATAGCAGAGTAATCACGTAGATGTATATGTATAATTGCACTATGGCACATTAATTGATTACAAAATACTTCCAAAACTGAGTTGGCGTTTATGAATGGGTAACTGGCAAGGAACCTCTTGAAAGCGATGTCGCAAGTTCAATCTTTAACAGGGCTCATTAGAAAGCGTTGAGTTAAAATTATGACAGGAAAAGATAAGCTGCTAATGACTCACTATGTGCATCAGGAGGGCGACAGAACATGAGTTTGCCGGCCGGAGTGGCCGTGCGGTTCTAGGCGCTACAGTCTGGAACCGAGCGACCGCTACGGTCGCAGGTTCGAATCCTGCCTCGGGCATGGATGTGTGTGATGTCCTTAGGTTAGTTAGGTTTAATTAGTTCTAAGTTCTAGGCGACTGATGACCTCAGAAGTGAAGTCGCATAGTGCTCAGAGCCATTTGAACCATTTTTGAACCAGAACATGAGTTTAGGGGAGGGAAACCTTATATGGGATGTCTGTATTACACTTCACAAAATGGACATCATCGACATTCAAGAAATGTTCGAAAGAAACTATTAAGTTGCGCCATGAACACCGAATGAAAAAAGGCGCGTCACATTGATCATAAAGGTTCGCACCATCAAGATCAAAGGCGAACTCCTTGGGGATTACAAACCGTCATATTGACGTAAAGGGTTGGTGAGAACTGATGGTATGTGATGGCATAAAACCGAATGCGAAGCAGTCTGTCGTGGAGTTTATCGTGAAACTGGTTATCCCTTAAGGCGTACCTGCAGAGAGTGCGATAATATGCTTTATAGGGAAGAAAAAACAAATATCCAGAGGCTGAAATCGTTCAATGGTTCCAAGAGATATGAACTGCAATGTCGTGTACTTTTCAGGAGGGATAGTGTGCTCTAAAGGATTATGATTTTTATACGAAGACCAAGAATCTAGAAAAAGCAAATTATTTTGACCAGCTGTTGGCCAAAAGCAGTGCTCATACAATAGCTGTGGTTCTGTCGCGCACATTTTCCCACTCTTGCTTGCTATGACGTAAATATCCCGTATTGCCCTTGCAAGATCACACACGAGAAACAATCGGAGGGGGCAGAGCACCTCCAACTTCACGCAGCACAGTAAATAACTTTGCAACCAATTTACCATCCAGATTAACAGTCGGCTTAACTGTACACGATGCTTTAAGGTGTTGATGTTACTTGATCTTGATACAGTTCTCTTGGTACCTGTTATTTCCAGGATTCCTTTCATTTATATTTCCTGTTCAAATACTGATTGGTCGAAGTTGAAAACAAGTTCCTTACTGAACGAGGGGATAAGTTTGTTTATCTCACGTACAAATTTAGGGGCCGATTCGGCAGTTTCCAGTGCATAGTCAAGTTGACGCTTTGTTTGAAATTTCGTTATCGTACGTCTTTCAGTTGTGTAGCACTGTCTGAATTTATGCAACCACGCACTGCTTCCCTTGAAATCACTATAATGTATGTCGCGCACATTTTCATGTTCATAACGTAGTAGGTCACTACCATGCACATCATGTAAACTGAGTCGAGCATCCTTGAAACGCGCAAACACCAGTTTTTATCCTCCCTTGAATATCGGTAGTTTTTTCTGTGCACTACACGGATTTATTGCAACGGATTTATAGAAATCTGATCATAATTGTTTTATTACTCTGCAGTCGACCCCTGTTGCCGATAGCAGCCAATGTTGTGGTTGTATGGTAGACAAACGTGGGGCTTCGAATGCCTTTTGGGACCTCACACTCAGTGGTTTCCTTGTGAGGTATAGTTGTTGCATACTGTTCATCACAAAAATTTGGCCGAGCGGTTCTAGGCGCTTCAATCTGGAATCGCTCGACCGCTACGATCGCAGGCTCGAATCCTGCCTCGGGCATGGATGTGTGTGATGTCCTTAGGTTAGTTAGGTTTAAGTAGTTCTAAGTTCTAGGGGACTGATGACCTGAGATGTTACGTCCCATAGTCTCAGAGCCATTTGAACCATTTTTCGAATTTCGTGTAGTAGCTTATTTAACAACGAAGTATCACAATAACTATAACCATTAACGAAATTATAGGCAGTTCCTCATGAAGCTAACGGATGAGGCTACGACATGTGGCAGAATAAATGTTTTTTACCGAATAGTATTTTTAAAATCGTTTGAGAAAGACTGCAGAGCGGCCCACATACGCGCGCGCCTCCTTTTCTGCAATGTAGTGAGTCGGTCCCTATAGCGCCGAAGCAAAGGCTATTTTGTTCATAACAGACGGAAGTGCTCAGAGCAGTAGGGAACAGAAGGGCGGACTCACCAAGCGCTGAGGTCAAAAATGCGTTTCATTGTATGATCTAGTTTTTCTTGTGGGAAGTTAGAAGTTTATCCATTGTCACAGCTGTGAGTCAGCATTATTGGCCAGTGTGCTTCATTACTGAGTGGGACTGCAGAACTCTGATATCGTTCTGGCGAGAAAAGAAATGCTTTTACGTTATGTTGGTCAGGATGCAGAACAGTAAACGACCTAAAGTATCAGAACGAAATTTGTAAATTTCTTTTGGATTTCTCTACAAATTTAGCAGCCTCTATCAAGATTTTGGCATCCTAGACAGCTGCACACATTTGATGGTAACTTCCAGTGGTTTGTGGCAGAAACGGGCCATGTCACTAACAATAGTGTTAAAAGATGATGCTGAAATGAAGCAAATATTGAATCACTCACCTCAGTGATTTAACGCACTTTTTTTTACTACATTTGGGGAATGTTGATTCAAAAGCTGTCTAACAGTGTGTAATGTGAATTTAAGGAATGCCAAACTTGTGTAATACATTTATAAATATACTCAAGCTACATTTAGACGACTGAATATAATAACGAAAGCAACGAGGCTCTCACGATGGAAAAATGTCGCTTAGTGAAGTTATAGTCTACAAAAGCTATCGACTGCGTCCTGGCGTTGAACAAATGTGATGTAATATAGTAGGAGAAAAACAACTGTATAGAAATACAGCCAGCATCAGGCTTTATGGTGGAAAATAACCAATCTTCAATAAAGTGTCCGATGTAAACCCTTTAAAAATGCCTTCACGAGAGCAAAGGGGACCCTAGTGACGCTACAACATAACATCCTCTCCCAAAAACTATATATGTAGGTATTAAAACTGTATACGTGGGTGTTATATGCAGAGTACTTTGATGTCTTTGAAATAAAGAAAAAAAGTGAAATGCCAGTTTCTAGAGTTTTTAGACGACAGTCTCAAATTGATTCGCAACAAGTCAAAAGAGGCGCACTGAGAAGTTGTTCTGCATGTATTTCAAAAAGACGTGGTAAGTAATCGAGTAGGACTGCTGTGATTTAGAAATCATTTTCCGAAAAATTATCTTCCCCTTGCTCTGTGTATATATTCCCAGCGTGTACGGAAGGCAGCCTCAAATTTTCAAGAAGTGCTCACTCGTTTCTTATCCTTAGACTGAAAAAATCTCATTTGTATTACTTGTACTAATAAAAAGTTTTGTCGTCACTTACACTTGCGAGTTACTAAATACAGTTTTCCCGAATTCCTTCACGAAAGAAGACGAAGTAAATATTCCAGAATTCGAAACCAGAACAGCTGTTAGCATGACTGACATACAAGTAGATATCTTCGGTGTTGCGAAACAACTCAAATCACGTAAGAAAGGCAAGTCTTCCGGTCCAGATGGTATACCAATCAGGTTCCTCTCAGAGTATGCAGACACAATAGCGCCTTTCTTAGCAATCACATACAACCGCTCACTTGACGAAAGGTCTGTTCCTAAAGACTGGAAAGTAGGACAGGTCACACCAACATTCAACAAGGGAAATAGGAGTAACCCATTGAATTACAGACCCATATCACTGACCTCAATTTGCAGTAGGATTTTGGAGCATATACTGTACTCGAACATTATGAATCACCTTGGAGAAAATGACTTATTGATACATAACGAGCACGGGTTCAGAAAATATAGTTCTTGTCTAACACAGCTAGCTCTTTATTCCCATGAAGTAATGAGTGCTGTCGACAAGGGATCTCAGATCGATTCCATATTCCTAGATTTCGAGAAGGCTTTTGATACCGTTCCTCACAAGCGACTATTAATCAAATTGCGTGTATATGGAGTATCGTCTCAGTCGTGTGACTGGATTCGTGATTCCCTCTCAGAGAGGTCACAGTTCGTAGTGATAAACGGTAAATCATCGAGTAGAACGGTAGTGATATCTGGCGTTCCGCAAGGTAGTGTCATAGGCCCTCTGCCGTTCCTGATTTACATAAATGATCTAGGTGATAATCTGAGCAATCCCCTTAGATTGTTTGCAGATGACGCTGAATTTACCGTCTAGTAAAATCATTAAACGATCAGTTCCAATTACAAAATGATCTAGAGAGAATTTCTATATGGTGCGAAAAGTGGCAATTAGCACTAAACAAAGAAAAGATCGAGGTCATCCACATCGGTACTAAAAGAAATCCGATAAAATTTGGGTATACGATAAATCGCACAAATCTAAGGGCTTCAATTCGACTAAATACCTAGGAATTACAATTACGAGCTACTTGAATTGGAAAGACCACATAGATAATATTGTGGGGAAGGCGAAACAAAGACAGCGCTTTGTTGGCAGAACACTTAGAAGATGCGACAAACCCACTAAAGAGACAACCTACATTACACATGTCAGTCCTCTGCTGGAATATTGCTGCGCGGTATGGGATCCTTGCCAGGTATGATTGACGGAGGACATCGAAAAAGAACAAAGAAGGGCAGTTCATTTCGTGTTATAGCACAACAGGGACGAGAGTGTCACTGATATGATACTCGAGTTGGGGTGGCAGTCACCGAAACAAAGGTGGTTTTCTAAGCGGCGAGATCTATCTAAAAAATTTCACTCACCAACTTTCTCTTCTGAATGCGTAAATATTTTGTTGACACCCACCTACGTAGGGAGAAATGATCATCATAATAAAATAAGGGAAATCAGAGCTCGAACGGAAAGATTTAGGTGTTCCTTTTTCCCAAGCGCCATTCGAGAGTGGAATGGTAGAGAAGTAGTATGAAACTGGTTCGATGAACCCTCTGCCAGGCACTTACGTAGGAATTGCAGAGTAACCATGTAGATGTAGATGTAGACAAATCAGAAAAATGGATAAAAGTTTTCGATGGGAATAAATATTATTTCATTCATGAGTGTAGTTTATGAAATTGTGCTGTTTCCACATTCATAGTTCACCTTCTCCTTTTTCTGTTCAGGTAAACTATAACAAACCTTTTGCCGATAACTGTTTCTACACTCTTCTTTCTGTGCCCCACCTAAATCGTACCTCATGATTACTGCTGATGAGCTGTAACCTGGCGCCTTCTGTAAGATTTTATTCAGTTTATTTTTATACTACTAAAATGCTTCTACCCTTCGAGCCGTCGCGCAATCGATAGCTCGCACCACGTCTCCTGGAACACAATCTTTGGCATGAAGGCGACGTGGCACGTTTGCCGCGAGTGTCGTCGAGGCCTTTTTGCAGGAGAGAGGCAGTCATTGTAGCAGCGCGGACAGCGCAGGTCTGCGAGGCAACGGGCTGGCTGTTCGTTCTACCGCCCGTGTGACTTACAAGTTGGTCTGGCTGAACATCTTCCGGACACGAGGGACGTGCACTTGAAATGGGAGTGGACACAGTGTTCCTTTGGCCGACCAAGTCTGGAGGCTCTCCTGGCTTCTCCAAGCTTTTCCACTGTCATCCCAAAGCGGATTTATATGCTCGGTGAGTTACTTTTAGTTCGTTGTTTCGGTGCTGAGACCATGCGGCATTTATAAAGACTGCTCTTCCTTCCCGCTGTTAGCGTGATAATCGCGACTGGTTTGCTTCCTGTGCGTGTTTGTGCCCTGCTGCTTCTATGTTGCACTCGGTTCAGCCTACTGTTGTTGTTGTTCCCTGTTCCTGTCTCTGGCCTGCTGGTAATTGTCAGGGAGTTATGACGTCTTAAATTATTGGGTTTTTGGAAATTTATTTTATGTTCAATGTCATTAATCATGACGTCCAAAACGTTCTTCTTGTCTAGTACCTTGTGTACAAAATCATCGCGTCGCTTTCTTTAGTTAATTGGAGCCTAAAGGCCTATTCACAGGGGCAAATATTGTTGCTTGTGTTTTGGTGGGTTATACTTGTAAGCAATGAAAGGTTGAAGGAGTATACAGAGGGTCTATAAAAGGGAGATGCACTTGAGGGCTATATTACGGAAACAGAAAAGTACGTAGAGGAAGAAGAGAAGAGGGTTAGGATACTGCGTGAATAATTTGACAAAGCACTGAAAGACCTAATTGGAAACAAGGCTCCAGGAGTAGACAACATCCAATTAGAGCTACTGACAGCCGTGGGAGAGCCAGCCATGACAAAACTCTTCCAACTGATGAGCAAGATGCAAGAGACAGGCGAAATTCCCTCAGACTTCAAGAAGAATATGGTATGTCCAATTCCTAAGAAAGCAGGTGCTGACAGGTGTGAAAATTACTGAACTGTCAGTTTAATAAGTCACGGCTGCAAAATACTAACACGAATCCTTTACTGAAGAATGGAAAAACTCGTAGAAGCCAACCTCGGGGAAGATCAGTTACGACTCCGGAGAAATGTAGGAACTCGTAAGGCAATACTGACACTACAACGTCTCGTAACATTTGTAGACTTAGAGAAAGCTTTTGACAATGTTGACTGGAATACTCTCTTTCAAACGGTAACCGTCGTAGGGGTAAAATATTGGGAGCGAAAGGCTATTTACAATTTGTACAGAAACCAGATGGCAGTTATAAGAGTCGAGGGGCACGAAAGGGAAGCAGTGGTTGAGAAGGGAGTGAGACACGCTTGTAGCCTGTCCCCGATGTTATTCAATCTGTATTCTGAGCAAGCACTGATGGAAACAAGAGAAGAATTTGGGGTAGGAATTAAAGTCTACGGAGAAGAAATAAAAACTTTGAGGTTTGCCGATGACATTGCAATTCTGTCAGAGACAGCAAAGGACTTGGAAGAGCAGTCGAACGGAATGTACAGTTTCTTGAGAGGAGGATATGAGATGCACATCAACAATAGCAAAACGATGATATTGGAATGTAGTCGAATTAAATCAGGTGATGTTGAGGGAATTAGATTAGGACATGACACTTAAAGTAGTAAATGAGTTTTGTTATTTGCGAAGCAAAATAATTGATGATGGTCGAAGTAGAGACGATACAAAATGTAGACTGGCTCTGGCCGGCAAAGCATTTATGAAGAAGAGAAACTTGTTAACATCGAGTATAGATTTAAGTGTCAGGAAATCTTTACTGAAAGTATTTGTATGGAGTGTAGCCATGTATGGAAGTGAAACATGGAAAATAAACAGTTTAGACAAGAAGAGAATAGCTTTTTAAATGTGGTGCTACAGAAGAATGCTGAAAATTGGATGGATGCATCACATACCTAATGACGAGATACTGAATAGAGTTGGGGAGAAGAGAAATTTGTGATACAACCTGACTAAAAGTGGGGATCAGTTGGTAGGACATATTCAAAGGCATTAAGATATCACCAATTTAGTACTGGAGGGAAGCGTGTGGAGTAAAAATCGTAAAGGCAGACCAAGAGACGAATACAGTAAGCAGATTCAGAAGGCTGTAGGTTGCAGTAGTTACTTGCAGATGAAGAGGCTTGCACACCATAGAGCAGCATGGAGAGCTGCGTCAAACCAGTCTTTGCACTGAAGACCACAACAACAACAACTTCCAAGCCATACTTACGTTTACGTAGGTGAGGTTCATCAGCCAACCGTTCGCATCTTTCTTCAACCTATCTTTCCCGCCTCTCGCGTCTTTTAAGAATTTACCGTTTCCGACTCGTGGCGTGATATGAAGCTGAATCTGGATTGGCCGCTGAACTTCTTTAATATCGGTGTAAGTGGGGGTGGTTGCCTTGGGCAGTTAACTTGTTATCATTAGCGACTTTTCTCAAATGTTTTGTCTTCGCTGCCAGCGTGTAATCTGATGTCTTAAGTTTATTCGATTTACTTAAAAATTATTTCTCTGTTCATCAGGCTACCACTGTAAGTTTATGCCTTAAGGCTTTTTCTCCCTGGTTGCTTAGAAAAGGAGGAGTGTGATGAGCAGTTTATTACACCTGCCCTAAGTAATTTGGGGTCCGTTCGTCCGGACCACACTGCGCAACGCGTGGTGGTTTCATATCAAGCGGCTTTAATTGTTTTTCTTTCTTTTCAATGAATTCCTTTTATTCTAAAGATATTTGTGGACTGCCTACTTGGAGGCTGTTTTCTTAGAACCTTTGAAGAGATTGTTATGTAATTTCAATTCGTGAAATATTATCTTGCTTCTCTAACTGAAACTTGCTGTAAATATTTCAACAATAGTAATCAGTGGCACACAAGATTTGTATATTTCTGGAAAGAGAATAATATTTGTTGTAAATTTAGATTTTCGTCCTTTATGTTCTGATGAATGACTTTCGGAGAGTTGAGAGCAAGTATCTGAATTAACACAATTTGTTATTTGATCTAACTGAAATATTTGATAACACTGTTGGTCGATTGCCTGTAATTGTCCTTGAATAATTTTATGTGATTGGACAGTTTTGCCTTAATATGGCAAGGGCCTGTTGGTCTAATTACTAAAGTTATTTTGGCTGACAACTGTTAGTAAAAATCTTCATACGAATGATGTTCAACCCTTATTTAGCCCCGTCCTTCCACTCCCAGGAAAGCTTACGCTAGTAGCGCATACCACACTTTATGTTACTTTCCAGGTTAAAATCTCTCTTCCAGTGTAGCCAAGTACATGTACGTAAGAGACAGAACTTTCGTATTCTTTTATGTCGAGTCTTGTCTTGAAAGTCGTCGGTCTCAGCAACTTTTCATGAAAACTTTATTTGTAATGATTAACTTCGCTCCATTTAGTCCAGGAAACTGTTTTTCTGCTATTTGCTTATCATATAACAGTGTCTGGGAGAAGGAATGCAGGTAAAACCAACTTTATTGATTTATTTTCCTTTTACCTCTTATTAGCACCCTATTTTACCCTTATCCATAACCTAATGACAGTTAGATCTGTGATGTAGGAATATATGGTTATTGGAGTGCAGGTATGATCGCAGGATCATTGTAGCTTCCTCGACTCTCGTTGTAGAAGCATTGGAACGTATGTTGGATTTTTAGCTTTCAAAGCTGGCTCGTGGCATGATCGGACCAGAGACAACAGCTTGTCTTGTTCTTTTTCGAATTTTTTCTTGTGACTGGTCAGTCAGGTCAGCGGGATACTAGTAAAATTTTCCAGTGAACCCTTATTGCAATTTTTGTTCGGTAAACTGGTGAGAGACTGCGTAACAGAAGTTGTAATTCTCAGCCGGCCGGTGTGGCCGTGCGGTTAAAGGCGCTTCAGTCTGGATCCGCGTGACCGCTACGGTCGCAGGTTCGAATCCTGCTTCAGGCATGGATGTGTGTGATGTCCTTAGGTTAGTTAGGTTTAAGTAGTTCTAAGTTCTAGGGGACTGATGACCACAGAAGTTAAGTCCCATAGTGCTCAGAGCCATTTTGTAATTCTCAATTTCCAACCGACTGGGCGAAGTGTATGGAGCTCCGAGGTCGGTTTTTGTGACAACTGACTGGCGGTCACCTGATGAAGTTTATACCGGAGCACACAGCGTCTGAGTTGTTTTAGAAAGTTTTTGGTTACAGTAAGTCGTGGTCTCATGGTGAGGTGAGTAATATGTGCTGCTCTCGAGTGCACCTAAGATAAAACATTTTGGTTAGGAATATGGTTAGCAGTTTCGCTTTCATAATGAAGGTAATGCCTGCAGTAATTAAACTGTCAAGGAAGATTTGCACCTAAATTCCGCGTGCGTGAATTTTATCAATTCCAACTCAGTCTTGGAAAGGCGACATGTTTCTTCATTAACCACCGCATTAGAATTTGTCCATCACGTTCCACAAATTTTCTTGAGCAGAATGAATGGTCGCAAGCTAGGTTTGATGACAACCGCTCGCAATTCATAGGCATTGTTGGTGAATTTATCTTCTATGTCTTCCTTCCACTGCTGTAGTGAATGCTTGGGATTTTAACGTGTTCGCAAGACCAACAGCGTTCTCTCTTTCTTAAGATACAAATTTTTGCTGACAGCATAACGTCCACAGAATTTGTTAAAAAATCAATCACCATAAAGAGCCATAATAATAGTGTGGTTTTTGCTTTGTTAAATGATCGCTGAGATTGAAGGACATATATCTCATTGTAAGTAGGCTGTTTATGTTTTCTTATTGGCGCTCTGTATGAAAATCACTGGCTGTGCTGTGGGCAGTCTGTGGTTAGTTTGCATTGTTGCCTGCCATTGTAGTGTTGGGCACCGGCAGCTGGATGTTAACAGCGCGTAGCATTGCGCAGTTGCAGGTGAGCCGCCAGCAGTGGTGGATGTGAGGGGAGAGATGATGGAGTTTTGAAATTTGTTATACTGGATATCATGAACTGCTATATACATTATGACTTTTGAACACAATTGAGGTAAATAAATTGTTTGTTCTCTATCAAAATCTTTCATTTGCTAACTATGCCTATCAGTAGTTAGTGCCTTCAGTAGTTTGAATCTTTTAATTAGCTGGCAGTAGTGGCACTCGCTGTATTGCAGTAGTTCGAGTAATGAAGATTTTTGTGAGGTAAGTGATTTGTGAAAGGTATAGGTTAATGTTAGTCAGGGCCATTCTTTTGTAGGGATTTTTGAAAGTCAGATTGCGTTGCGCTAAAAAATATTGTGTGTCAGTTTAAGCACAGTCATGTACAATTTTTCAAAGGGGACGTTTCATATGGCGACCCTGCCAGGATACCTCACTGGAATCTTCTGATTTTTTCTTGTAGTTTGTGTAATTAATGTAGATTTTGTTTATTGCTAGCACGTAATTGTAGAGAGAATCTCCTTTATAGTTGCAGCCTTTCATTGTTGTACAGTAAAACAGTTGTGGCATGCATGTAGATTTGCACCAAGTATTTCGCTGCTGCGCTTGCAATTAACGAGATATTATTTTCAGTGCTATGTTAATGTGTTCTCTTATTGTTGCTCTTCAAATTGTGTTTTTCTGTGTTATCGTGTGAAATATTGTGACAATAATGGCGTGTGAAAAACGCAATACTAGGCTCCAAAGAAAACTGAGAAATGACAGTGAAGACAAAAGCAGTGTGTTAGCGCCACCGAGTACTGAATTAACTAATGTTCAAAGTAGTAATTTGGTAATTGTACATAGGGAAATGGAGCGGGCTGCAAACAATGGTGTAGACAGTGAAACAATTAGTGAACAGGGAAGCATTATCGATCGATCGGTCGGCAACAGCTTGCCTCAGGAATCCGAAATGACAGGACACAATCTTGCAAATACTGTAGATTGAGGTTTTGCGTCCTCACCCTTTTCTCAAATAAGTCAAGACACATTTTCTGCTTTTCAAACTGCGAATATTGCCGGTTCAAATGCATTGCCGAATAGCACTGAGGAACATGTTTCAGACACCAGTGCATTGTTATTACAATTAATGCAACAAATGGGACAAAAGCTTCAAAAGTTAGACACAATGGAACAAAATCAGAGTTAAACACAGCAAAAGTTAGACACAATGGAACAAAATCTTCAAAAGTTAGACACAATGGAACAAAATCAGAGACAAACACAGCAAAAGCTTCAAAAGTTAGACACAATGGAACAAAATCTTCAAAAGTTAGACACCACACTTGAACAAACACGTGAAGATTTAACTACTGAGTTACATAACATTGAATCGAAATGTCAAAAAGTCTGTCATGACGTAAAAACACAAATTTGTGAGCATTTTCAACCTATTTTTTCGCGGCATGAAAATGCATTACAGAATCACGAAGCAGCCATAAAAGAACTGCAAACTATTGTTCATCAAAATCATGAGACCCTGCAAGCTCAAATTGACTCAGTTGCATCTACCGATTCGGTTACGCAACTTGCAAAAACTCAAGAAAACTTAAAGGACACAGTAGATACTCTGAAAATTGGTTCAGAAAGACACATGGAGGAAATTAGTTCATTATCAGAGAAAGTAGTTGAACTTTCGGATCAGCTAAATAATTTATCTACGAAGGTAGATGATAATCTGAATGACACAAAACCGGTAGTCTTTAATGACACAGAAGAGTGCGAACAAATTAGGAAACTGAAACAAAATCTGAATCAAATTAATACGCAACACCAAAGAGAAATCCGGGAAATACAAGATCAGCTGACACAGGTAATACAAGAGTTACATATTTCAGAGGACACTTGCGCTCCAATACGGGATGAGGGACATAGAAATACGGAACAGCCACAAGATACTACGTAAACTACCGACCTGAATTCCATCAGAACTGGCGAGCTTCAAACAGGGCAGGGCCTTCTCGTCAAGGTGAATTTGTAGAAGTTAGGTCTCCTAATCCCAATAATGGCGCGCGCCAACAAAGAAACAGACAATGACTCGCACTGCAGGCAGCCACGTGCGCCTGCTGACTCAGGGAAAAATAACATAGACGCTGGCGTTGAGAAAAATTTTAGCATTCCTTACCGACGTATACAACATGATAATTGCGTTGAAGTTGAAACTCTGCGTACTAGGAAGAGCAAAGGTTTACACCACATTTCACATGTAAAACTGTTTATTGAAAGATAATCTGCTTTTTAACTTTCTCTTTGCCATATAACTTTTCACTTCACATTTCTAGTATGCATTGTAAGACTTAGAATCTGTTAACATGCAACAATGTTTTGAAGTTAAATATCCAGTCAAGAACCAAGAGAACTTATTTAAACAGAAATTACGAATGCATTGTAGTGAACGGACGACGCAGTGTTGTTGTTTGTGCATTCTTGCTTGTTAGTTGCACGATCGCGTAACGACTATGAGGCTCACATACTTGGAACATATACCGGCACTGCTAATGAGATTTTCATGCAACATTTTGGTTTGCTTGAGAGTGGATTCTGGATTTGAGGTGCTTTCTGTGAAATGCCAGATGAATAACTAAGATATCTATATGCAAAGCATTTCACTTTTGTGTATCATGAGGTAAGCTTCTGCAGAACTTAGCTTTCGGAGGACGATAACTAAGACACTTCCCCAGAGATTATTTTACAACAAGACGCACATTTAGCGCTACAGGACACGTATTTGAGTGATTAATTTTGTACTTAAATCATTTATTTTTAAAGATATTTGAAGTACAATGATACAAAGGTTTTCCGTAATACATTTCATTCCATTGTTGTAATCTGTAACACCTGAGGTTATAATTACATTAATCCTCAGGGGGGTACACGCCTACTTTGTGTACCATGTGTGTGGCAAGCACAAGGAGCCCTAGCTAATATGGTATTTGCTTATACAACTTTACACATCGGTACCATATTTCTCTAACACAGAATTACACAGCTATCTGATTATTTACCTGAGAGAGACAAACATTTATTTTACTACATCAGTGACAGACGTTTACGTAATTACAGCGTTGGATAACTTCACACTTACGAAATTGTATGTTGTTTGTACTTTGTGAACTGTTCATATTTTTTCGGAACCATTGTGATACTATGAGAGCTTTGAATGATGTATTTGGTAAGAGAGCATTATTTTAAAGTATGTTTGAGGTAGATGACACTATTGAAATGAGCAGAGAATTTTGTTTAGGTTTTGAAATTATTGGAGGAAGCTATGACGATTTTGAGAATTGACTGAGATGTTATGATATTATTAGACAACTATATGTATTATGCTGTTGAGGTATGTTTATGATCAATAAGATGATGCTACCATATATGAGGAATTTGGTTATGCTATGTATTTATTATGATGAAATATGGAAAAGTGTCGATGAATATTTATATGTGTAATAAGGTAAGGAATAATGAGTAGTGGTTAGGGACTCTGACTTATGAAAAAGGATGTTGGAAACTGAGAATCGCACTTTAAGAGTTATGAAATGTGTGTGTATATGCGTGAATGTATCACAATGCCGACGAAAATTTTTTGGACACTGTTATATCAATAGCATTTTGTTTCTACAGATTTGTAACGCAAATTCTTGACCTGTGAAATATTTTTATATGAGACTGTCATTGTAGCAGAAACTGCTGTCGTAAATATTTCCGTAAGAATGTTAACAGACCACCTGCACGTAATGCGTCGTGGGCACCCAGCTGTGTCAGACGCCTGAAAAAAAGCCATTAGTGAGGGCCTTTTCAGAGGCACAGGTAGAAAAAAAAAAGGGAGGCCATAATCCTCGCTATTGACATTCCTTTGTAGAAAGCATCGCAAATACGACACACTCGAACTTGAAAACATATGATAACACTGTGGAGCTCTTAATTTATGATATTTACTAAAATGCCTAATGAAATGATGAGAAACATTTTACATCTATTGTCTTTGTAGCTGAGAGATTGCTCATTTTGTATAATATCTGGTTTCCAGCTGTGTTGCAGCATTAGTTTTATAAAATAAACTTAGATGCATTTGCTAATGTGAACACTTTCTGTCAACAGATCTATTAAATATTTTTTTTATGATCCACATTCTTCGAAAAGGGAGCTCTTGGAATGGAAAGAACAATAAGAAGGGACTAATAACAGTAACTGCATATATAATTTTCTTTTCAAGTACTTGGTAATTTCTTTTGTACAAATAGTTGTGGTGCACCACTTTAATTCATAGACATTAAGATGTTATACATTTCCCTTATCTGCGTTGTTATTTTTAGTGTAATATTTTTTCTGCTTGAACTTTGTCATGTTTAGGTATAAGTTATTTCATTTGCTGTTGCTGTTTGCCAGGCATAGTGCTATTAAATTTCACTTTGTATTGCTCTGCTAATCTAGTTTTACTACTGATTTATTTTTCTTGTTGCTGCACATTGGCTCATATTAGTTGTAATGTTGTATTGCGTGGTAATTTAGGTGTACTGCAGCTTTGACAATTTCCATTTTTTTCCCCATTGCTGTTTGTGTTAATTGTTTTGTGCTGCTGCATTGCCTCGTCCCTTAGTTTAGCATCTGAGCTCAGTAGATTTAAGTTAGCTTAAGAGGGGGTAGCCTATAAGAGAATGAGTTGCGATGAATTTGAAGAAATGCACTGAGAGGCTATACGAGCAAAGTACAGAAAGCAGGTATAGATAGGACTTTTGGAAATAATGAAGAACGAAGGGAGATCTCCGAGAAGTAAAGGAAGTTTTGTTTGCAAAATACTGCAGTAAAACAAACCCTGTCCTTTCCTTGTATTATTCCGCTATATGTTTGTGTACCCTTCTGTATTTATGTTTTTCCTGTATTTATATGTTTATCTGATAAGACTTATGTTGTAGAATTTTTCTAATACTAAGCTACATACACTATGATGAGGAATACTGTTATCCTCAAATATAATTGGCATTAATAATATGTTATTTACCTTGTAAATATGCTTAGACATTATTTATTCTGTTTTATTTTAATGCTCATGTGTGAAACTGAGGTTTCAAAACTTATTCTGATCTTTTATGTATGTACTCATGTCATAATTCCTGTAACACTGATGTATATGTTATTTCGATTCTTTTGTAAAGCCTGTACTACAAATGTTATCTGTATTGTCATGTTCTTTAATGATGTATTTTGTACCTTTGTAATTGTATTCTTATGTTATAAAATTGTAATTGACACCAGTTCATCATATTATTAACTTGTAAGTTACATTTCACTGTACACATTTCTGTTGGTCATAGTATATGGACAATATGTGAGAAGTAGGGACTGTTAGTGTTTGCACGTGTGTTAATAATTCAGCAAGGGACTGGATAACAGCATTGCTGGTTCTAAGGACATTCAAACAAATTTTTTGTGAGTGGACAAGTGGTGGTTAATGGCTTGCTATATTCTCCTCAAGACTCTTTGATGGTGATTGTGCACCTGCACAGTCGCAACAGATGGTTGCTGGCCATCTCTACAAGGACTACAGTAGGTCTGCATCTTTGGTGGCCCACCAATACCATAATCTCTACCAGAACTACAGTGGGTCTGCTCTGTGACGACCTACCTACCAATATTTTTCAAACCTTCGAATGACTCTGCTGTGGGTTTCCTCTGTTGTGGCCCATTACCTGTCTGCATGTCAAGAGTCAGCACTGTCTTTCCGTTGGAAGGACAACACTACTTCTTCAAGACTGCATGGAAATCAACTACTTCTGTGTGCATTCTCTTTTACTGGTCAGACTTTGAGGAAAAAAAACAACACTGCAATTTTACCGTGATGAATGATCAGGACTGTCTTTATGGACTGTGAGAAAATTTTAGCTTTTGACCAACATTGTATCAATAAGTGTGTGCATTTAACATCTTTGTTATTGTAATTATGAAAAATTTTATCAAATCATTACTGGCCACTGCCCAAAACAATTTGTAAAATTTTTTGTGGGGAGCATGGGGGCTATGTAAGTAGGCTGTTTATGTTTTCTTATTGGCAATGTTACGTAGCGCTCTGTATGAAAATCACTGGCTGTGCTGTGGGCAGTCTGTGGCTAGTTTGCATTGTTGCCTGCCATTGTAGTGTTGGGCACCGGCAGCTGGATGTTAACAGCGCGTAGCATTGCGCAGTTGGAGGTGAGCCGCCAGCAGTGGTGGATGTGAGGAGAGAGATGGCGGAGATTTGAAATTTGTTATACTGGATATCATGAACTGCTATATACATTATGACTTTTGAACACAACTGAGGTAAATAAATTGTTTGTTCTCTATCAAAATCTTTCATTTGCTAACTATGCCTATCAGTAGTTAGTGCCTTCAGTAGTTTGAATCTTTTAATTAGCTGGCAGTAGTGGCGCTCGCTGTATTGCAGTAGTTCGAGTAATGAAGATTTTTGTGAGGTAAGTGATTTGTGAAAGGTATAGGTTAATGTTAGTCAGGGCCATTCTTTTGTAGGGATTTTTGAAAGTCAGATTGTGTTGCGCTAAAAAATATTGTGCGTCAGTTTAAGCACAGTCATGTACAATTTTTCAAAGGGGACGTTTCATCATATAAATAAATGTCCATTTTCGTGGAGTATGATTCGCTAGTCGTTCCACCCACATGTTTTCCATCACTCCATTCGACCTTTAATTAGTGAGAATAGCTGTCCGGCTTGAGAAATGTGTTATCAAATTATCATTAAGTTCATTCCTTGATCAGTCATACTGAAGCTGTTTGTTGAAATTCTGCTCCGTGTTCAAGATAAATCATAGGGTCAAATCTCATTATTTTATCTTATTGACTTCAGACGACAGTGTGCTCACTGGAATTTACCAATAGAGAGACACTTTCTGCTTTTGATAGGAAGTAAGTAGTTTCTCTTAGTCCATTAGGTATGCTGAAAGGTGTAGCTCGTGTTTGGAATAGTGCTCAAGTTCGAAGTTAAGGTTAAATCTAATTAAAAGAACAACAGACGTCTTTTGTCTTATATCACCTGCCTTGATTTTTTCTGATATTAGTAACTTTCATTAGTCGTTAAATTTACTGAAATGTCTAATCTGTAAAATTTATCTCGCAGGGCGTCACACAATTCTGTGTTGCATAAAACAGCACTGAGATACGGCATTGTTTGTTGTACTTTTCACATACATTTTGGGAGTTTTTGTTTTATATGTGTATGAATTTTATGGAGCACTAGTCTCTGTGAGTAGATGTGGGGAAAAGCATTAAGCACTGTTCCCGTGACAGGAGGTGTAGTTAATTAATGGGAAAAAATTTTATTTAGCATTCCATCTCGATTTTATCATTGTTCTTATTTTCTGTTCTGGATATGCATAGATACACTCAGTCTCAAACCGTGGACTGATCTGAGATGATACATGAACTTGGCAAAAGCGTAGGTTGGGATGTCAGTGAGAGCGATTGGGAGATCTGTTCCAGAATGAAATAGTTTTGTCGGTAGACACAATGGAGTTACACGAAGCTGGGGGGAAATTTCGAACTGTGACCTAAATATAATGCAGGGGACGTGCCCCTTGGATACTCCAATAGAGGGTTATAGACAACGAGCGACAGAAACACTTGATGGACCAGCAGGGTAGGTACAGTGTAAGTTCGTTGTACCTACGAAAACAACGGCGAGAGCAGGCTCATTTTTTATCTCCAGGTTTGACTTTGGCGCTTTTCAGAATCTAATTATGCAGTAATTACAGGTGCAGACGGAGAATCTAGGAAAGAAATTGGAAATACAGTATACTGGCTTAGAGCGCTGGAGAAAGGAAATTAAAGCGCAGAGCTCTGGTTTAGAGGAGAGGTTGGTAAAACGACTTAGATGGAAAATGTCAAATTAGATGCTTATCTCGCCAAAAGCAAGGATGCCACAAAAGAAATTAGGAGCGAGACAATGTAGCCAGGACAGAGTCAGAAACAGTGAATGACTGGCGTCAAGAAGAGAGCTGTAAGGCAGACAAGGTGGCAGAAAACCAGGCCAACGCAACTGAAGGGATAGATAACCGTTGATAATTTTTGAAAGAGAGTTGGATTTGCTATGCAGTGTTGTGCTGGTTGCAAAATCATAAGTGAAATTACCAGAGAGCAGACGGAATTGCTACAGAACGAGTTTCAGGAAGTTGTGCAGCATGATGAAGTATTAAACGAATGACGAGAAGAGGTAGCAAAAGTTTTGGATAATCTGGAGTTGCTAGCCGCTGCCGTTGAGCGACTTTCTCTCCGTACAGATGACTCTGTTCGCACTTGTCCCGTTGCAGTAGGCGACAAGACACATATCCATACGCTGTTAAAATTCAGGCGAAATCAGACTGAGATATATAGAAAGCATGGGGAAGCATTGCATGAGCTCCAACGGATCACACCACAACCAAATGTGGGAAGTGATAGTACAAATGCTGGGTTCGGTATGAATCAAGCGAAAACATAGTGAATCAGAAGAGCTGACAGAATTACTGGAAAGAATATGACAGTTTTGCGTAACGGCCGTCCAATCTATCTCATTATTCTGGTGAAGTAGAGGGTTTCTGCCGCCACTGACTTGTCTGGCCCCTCCTGAGGACGCGACAAGGTTGTCAGTACATGTTAGTTACGGTTGAATAGTCGTCAAATATGACTTTTGCACCCTTGTGGAGTACCTCCACAAAGACTGTGTGTAATTCATTTGCAGATAGATTTTTGAGAAATGTACAAAAAGTGGACCATATTATGTCAGGTAGTGGAACTTTCATGATATACATTTTACAGCAGAGCATAAGCTCCTGATTTCTGCTCATTGTTTACCAAGGAAATAGAGGTTCCTTTGTAATAAATTATACAGGGTGATTCAAAAAGAATACCACAACTTTAGGAATTTAAAACTCTGCAACGACAAAAGGCAGAGCTAAGCACTATCTGTCGGCGAATTAAGGGAGCTATAAAGTTTCATTTAGTTGTACATTTGTTCGCTTGAGGCGCTGTTGACTAGGCGTCAGCGTCAGTTGATGCTAAGATGGCGACCGCTCAACAGAAAGCTTTTTGTGTTATTGAGTACGGCAGAAGTGAATCGACGACAGTTGTTCAGCGTGCATTTCGAACGAAGTATGGTGTTAAACCCCCTGATAGGTGGTGTATTAAACGTTGGTATAAACAGTTTACAGAGAATGGGTGTTTGTGCAAAGGGAAAAGTTCTGGACGGCCGAGAACGAGTGATGAAAATGTAGCACGCATCCAGCAAGCATTTGTTCGCAGCCCAGGAAAATCGACTCGCAGAGCTAGCAGAGAGCTGCAAATTCCACAATCAACTGTATGGAGAGTCCTATGAAAAAGGTTAGTTATGAAACCTTATCGTCTGAAATTGGTTCAAGCACTGTCTGCAGCTGATAAGATTAAATGAATCGATTTCTGTGATTTTATCCTTGCTCAAATGGAAACAGATGAATCTTTCGTTTCAAAGATTGTGTTTAGTGATGAAGCAACTTTCCACACTAACGGGAAAGTCAACCGTCACAATGTCTGTATATGGGGCACTGAGAATCCGCGGGAAACAACTCAGTATGAACGTGACTCGCCTAAGGTGAACGTTTTCTGTGCCATTTCAGCCAATAAAGTTTTTGGTCCCTTTTTCTTCGAAGGTGCTACTGTAACTGGACTACAGTATCTGGAGATGTTAGAGAATTAGCTGTTCCCTCAGCTCGAACAAGAAGCACAACAATTCATATTTCAGCAGGATGGAGCGCCACCACATTGGCACTTATCTGTCCGTAACTACCTGAACGTCAACTACCCGAGGCGATGGATCGGCCGCCAGGCAGCCCGTGACAGAGCACTTCATCACTGGCCTCCAAGAAGCCCTGACCTTACCCCCTGCGATTTTTTCTTATGGGGGTATGTTAAGGATATGGTGTTTCGGCCACCTTTCCCAGCCACCATTGATGATTTGAAACGAGAAATAACAGCAGCTATCTAAACTGCTACGCCTGAAATGCTACAGAGAGTGTGGAACGAGTTGGAGTATCGGGTTGATATTGGTCGTGTGTCTGGAGGGGGCCATATTGAACATCTCTGAACTTGTTTTTGAGTGAAAAAAAACCTTTTTAAATACTCTTTGTAATGATGTATAACAGAAGGTTATATTATGTTTCTTTCATTAAATACACATTTTTAAAGTTGTGGTATTCTTTTTGAATCACCCTGTATTATTGTAGTTCTAATTGTGAGATGAAGAGGTCTGCGGTTTCAGTAAATGCACTGCAGTAACGTATCTCAGAACTGTCTTTTGTTTCCCCACTTCGAAGAACACTGACTCTGCTGTCGAACTGACTTGTAACAAGTAGTCTAGTCAGTAAAATAATTAACCTATTTCATTTCTTTCGGTTTGATACAGATTAATTTATAAAATGAGTACAATATCGCCGGCCGGAGTGGCCGTGCGGTTCTAGGCGCTACAGTCTAGAACTGCGTGACCACTACGGTCGCAGGTTCGAATCCTGCCTCGTGCATGGATGTGTGTGATGTCCTTAGGTTAGTTAGGTTTAAGTAGTTCTAAGTTCTAGGGTTCTTCTGACCACAGCAGTTGAGTCCCATAGTGCTCAGAGCCGTTTTTAGTACAATATCCGTCACACCACGAAGAAGAAAAGCGGGTAAGTATTGAATACCTTTTCTAAAAGACTAGGTATACGCGGCAGCTCTTGAAATTCTGTTATGGCTTAAAATTTCTCATTTTTCTTCAGATCAGTTTCCACTTAGGAAGCGTCATGATGGGTTCAGGAAGGAGAAGCGAAAAGCAGAAAAACTGTAAAATAAAATATCAGCAGTATTTTAAAGAACGAAAAGTTTGATCTGGTTTGAGTGCTCCATAACAATTATATTATTACATTTACCTCTCATGTGCTCTACTTTCGCTTTTGCAAATTGCGTAGCTGTAGTCATTTATTAATTTTGCTCTTTGTGTGGAGTGAAAGCAGTCGTTTCAGGCCGGTGGAAATCTCACAGAAGAACATTTCCACCAGTATTATACGTTTAGGAGAAAGAGATGAGCTCTAAAGCAAATTTACCGTTTGCAAGTGCGCTGAATTTGTTCTGGTCGATGTAACACGTGTGGAATGTTGATCACTTTGCATCACAGTCTGTACTCGTGACCCCACAAAATCACTGCTGTGGTGTAACTACAGTTGTGAATTTGTTTAAAAATAGCGAAAGCATTAGTTTCTGGCTGGTGACTGTGTCACAAGAAAACTTTTGAGCTAGTGTTACATCTTGAACACTAACAAGGGGAGGCCGCCAATTGCGAAATTTAGATTCGATTCATATTGCGCATAATAAAAGCTCATGGCCAGAGGTGTAATGTGGCAAAGCACCAAGATGCACTTCTCAGCCGTTGTCGAGAAAATCGACAGTTAAAAGAAACCGTTGCGGTGAAATACTCTCTACGATTAATAGTTTTCTACAGCGTCGTGTCGCAGCGGTAAGCGCCCGGGTTCGTAATCCGAAGGTCGCCGGATCGAATCTCGCGCCATGCAACCTTTTTTTTTTTTTAGTATTTGTTTTTTGTAATTCAAATGTGTGTATATATATATATATATATATATAAAATTCCCGGCATTGCAACAATTATGCATATAATAAGTTGTTGAAAGTCGTTTGTCGTGGAAAAACTGGCGACTTCGAACATCATTATGTTTTCCGCAAACAAAGTTGTATTTCACAAATGTTATTAATTGTCTTCATGATGTTAACCCCGTATAGTTAACGGAAGACGTAGAAACGATATTCCGAAACGAATACGTATAGCGTAAGTCAAACGTTCGAATTAGAATAGAGACCCCACGAACACAAATTTGCTGTGGCAGGTATGAAATATAAACTCCGTTACTCGCTCGATACACTTGAAGGACAGATGTTGAATGGGCCGAAACGAGCCGCCGCATAACAGCGTAGTTGCCTGCTAACTCCGAAAGAAGGTACATGCGGTCCCTAGCGCAACTTATAACATCGTCGAAAATCAGTGCGGACGGGAGAGCTTTGGTACACACTGTTAAACAAACGTAAAAATGGAGGCGGTACAATTAGAGAGCGATCCGCCTTCACCAACATGCATAAGCAATTCATTAATAGTATATATATATATATATATATATATATATATATATATATATATATATATATATATATTTGAATTACAAAAAACTAATAATAAAAAAATTGCACGGCGCGAGATTCGATCCGGCGACCTTCGGATTACGAACCCGAGCGCTTACCGCTGCGACACGACGCTGTAGAAAATTATTAATCGTAGAGAGTATTTCACCGCAACGGTTTCTTTTAACTGTCGATTTTCTCGACAGCGGCTGAGAAGTGCATCTTGGTGCTTTGCCACATTACACCTCTGGCCATGAGCTTTTATTATGCGCAGTATGAATCGAATCTGAATTTCACAATTGGCGGTCTCCCCTTGTAAGAGATGGTTAGCTAAGCCAAAATACCAACATCGCAGTGGAAAATTAGTTACGAAGGCTAAGGTAATGCTAGATTGGTGCTTAAGCTCGTAGCGTTTTCGTTTTGCAAGTTGGTTTTCCGGTTGCTATCGTTTATTTATCAATTGCCATTTTTAATTGTAGTTCACAGTTGCTATATGAGTTTACATATTGTCATTTGGAGGTAGTGAGTGGAGTGCCAAGTGGAGAAATCAGAACATTTCCGACCGATACTTCTGTTTGAGTTCACAAGAGGGGTGACAGCAGCCAGAAACATTTGCACTGCTTATGGGTATAACGAAATTGGACAGAGCACGACAAGAAAATAGATTTCCGACACTACACAGAAGTTGGGCAGGGAAGTCATTCCGCACCCACCTTATTCAAATGACCTATACCCCTCTATATCGAACAACCTTCAAGGAAGCTCCTTTCCGGATGAACATGCGCTCCGAACATGGCTCAACGAGTTCTTCGCCTCAAAGCCGCGTGATTTCTACAGTCGCGAAATCGAACAGCTACCCCAGCGTTGGCAGCCTGTTGTAAATAGTGAAGAAGAATGTATTATTGATGACTAAAGTCTTTGTCAAGTGTTGTGTTTATTAAACTTATGGAAAAACGCTACAAATCTAAACACCAACCCAGCAGTTTGAGGTATACGAGTAGCATGCGGATATAATTACACTTTCACTGACTGACCGTTTTCTCTGCTTGTCCTTGCTTCTCAGCTCGTTTGTGGGTAAACCAGTAAACCCCCACCCCAGATTATTTAAAGAATCGAACTCTCATTTATAAACCATTATATCTCACGAGCTATGTGTAGCAAAATGATTTAAGTTTTTAGGTATGTGGTATGTGGATTCTGTCTCCAAAATATAACACAGGTAGATTTGGTAGTACAGAAGTAATAAATTAAACGTCATGTCTAGTGCTGCAATTTTACTACATGAATAGCGAAAATATAATAACCAATTAACTTTTAGTTACGCAGCCGCAAGAGACGTGCACAGTTTCTAACTAATACCAGACTTCTTGATGCAACTCTCCTTGCTACTCAATCCTGTGAAAGCCTCTTCATCTCCGATAACTGCTACAACCTAAATCCTTCTGAATCTGCTAACTATATTCATCTCTTGGTCTCCCTCGACGACATTTAACCCCTTCTCCCCCTCCCCCTCCCCCTCCACACACACACACACACACACACACACACACACACACACACACACACACACACACACACACACACACTTCTCTTGCTTTCCCCCTACGATTTTTACCCTCCACGTTACCCTCCAATACTAAACTGGCGATACCTTGACGTCTCAGAACGCGTCCTATCAACCTATCCCTTACTTAGTCAAATTATGCCATGAATTTCTCGTCTCCCCAATTGTACACTGTACCTCCTCATTAGTTACGTGATCTATCCAGTTAATCTTCAGCATTCTTCTGTAGCACCACATTTCGAAAGCTTCTATTCTCTTCTTGTCTAATCTGTTTGTCGTCCGTGTTTTAGTTTCATACGTTCCTATACTCCAGATAAATACCTTCAGAAAAGACTTCCTAATACTTAAATCTATACTCGATGTTCACAAATTTCTCTTCTTTAGAAATGCTTTTCTTGCCATTGCCAGCCTACATTTTATATCCTCTCTACTTCAACATCATCAGTTATTTTGCTTCCCAAATAGCAAAACTCATTTACTACTTCGTCTCATTTCCTATTCTAATTCCCTCAGTATCACCGGATTCAATTCGACTACATTCTATTACCGTTGTTCTGCTTTTGATGTCCATCGCATATACTCCTTACAAGATACTGTCCATTCCGATCAATTGCTCTTCCAAGTCCTTTGCTGTCTTTGATAGAATTACAGTCTCATCGGCAAATCTCAAAGTTTTTATTTCTTCTCCCCGAACTTTAATTCGTGCTCCAGATTTTTCTTTGGTTTCCTTAATTGCCTGCTCACTGTACAGATTGAAAAGCATCGAGGATACGCTACAGCCCTGTCTCACTCTCTTCTTAACCACTGCTTCCCCTCCATGTCTTTGAGTCTTGTAACTACCGTCTGGTTGCTGTATAGGTTGTAAATAGCCTTCAGCTCCGTGTATATTACCCCTGCTACCTTCAGAACTACAAAGAGAGTGTCCAGTCAAGATTGTCAAAATCTTTCTCTAAGTTTACAAATGCTATAAACGTAGGTTTGCCTTTCCATAACTTATCTTCTAAGATAAGTCGTAGAGTTAGTACTGCCTCTCGTGTTCCTACATTTCTCCGAAATCAATACAGATCTTCCCTGAGGTCGGCTTCTACCAGTTTTTCCATTCTTGTGCGAAGAATTAGTGCTAGTATTTTGTAATCATGACTTATTAGGCTGATAGTTTGGTAATATTCACATCTTTCAGCAATTGCTTTCTTTGCAATTGGAATAATTAGATTCTTCTTGAAGTCTGCTGTAACGTGTGGAATTACTGACATGGCCTGTACCAAGATTAAAAATATGCGTACTTTCATCCACACAAACGAAGTCGCTAATGTGTAGACGTAATATCGGTAAGATGGAGGCCGCTAATTCCTGGAAACGGCAATGTAAAGCCCCGAGAATGCGATAAGAAACGTTTGAAAGGAAACATTACAGTACAGGAACGTATTTTATTGTGCATGCAGAGTACACAAGTAAACATTACAATATTAGGAAACGACACTTAGTAGGGACAGTGCCTAACTCCTCTATAACATAAGAGGAACAGAACTCCACGCCCAGAAGTTTGCTGGGGATGCAGGGCGGATGGATGGGGAGGCTACAAATGACTAGCACAGCGAGATCTGCGTCCGATGCTTTATTTACAGTACAGGGCAGGGCGAGGGTCAGTGTAGCGGGCCACTACGAGTGCTCTCTCTTCTCTAGGTATGTGCGGTGCCGGTGCGGTGGGGCGCCGTGCCGGGCTGTGGCGACAGCTGACACCGTTGACGGGACCGGGCCGCGCTCCGTCTACCGGCGCCACGGCTTCATGCCCTGCAACACAACACAGCACAGCACGTCGTACGGTAGCAGGCTAAGTCACACAGCTCACTGCAGGCAAAAACATCACTTACAACTATTCATAAAGGATGTCCGCAATGCTTTATAAGCCGGCCGCTGTGGTCGAGCGGTTCTAGGCGCTTCAGTCCGGAGCCGCGCGACTGCTACGGTCGCGGGTTCGAATCCTGCCTCGGGCATGGATGTATGTGATGTCCTTAGGTTCGTTAGGTTTAAGTAGTTCTAAGTCTAGGGGACTGATGACCTCAGATGTTAAGTCTCATAGTGCTCAGAGCCATTTGAACCGTGCTTAATGTAAACTTACAGAGGTTCTAAAATCTCGACAGTTTCGTTCCCTTCTTAGGCGTCCGTTCTTATCCTACCAGTTAATCGCAGATTCCTTTGCGAACCGAAATACCATGTATAAAACAGCTTCAAACGTCTGATTACTTTACAAATGTTTTAATGTGTTTAATATTTGATGTTAAGCATGTAAGTAAGAGAAAGTTTGGAAAAGATTTGAAATTATGCTTCAAGTTTGTTGGAGACGATAAATGTTCTCATTATTATGTGAAACACTGGGGAACAAAAAAGGTCTAATGAACTTATGTCCGGGAATGCATGGTTTCCATGCTGGAGACCATTTATTCAGTCATACTTTGTTACAGATAAAGCAGCCCAAAACGTTCTGTACCATACAGCCACAGTTACAGTATGCATGGTTCAAATGGCTCTGAGCACTATGGGACTCAACTGCTGAGGTCATTAGTCCCCTAGAACTTAGAACTAGTTAAACCTAACTAACGTAAGGACATCACAAACATCCATGCCCGAGGCAGGATTCGAACCTGCGACCGTAGCGGTCTTGCGGTTCCAGACTGCAGCACCTTTAACCGCACGGCCACTTCGGCCGGCTACAGTATGCATGGTTTCCTCCTAGAGGGTGGTACTGTTCCTCATACGTCATGCCCTTGCCCCCCATCCTGGCTTAGTAATTGGTAATGTTATGTCGGATTCACTTTTCTGGCTGACTCACCTTGCAGTGGATGTGATACAGCGGTGTACACAATGGTTCCGTATTCGAATCGAGAGCTTGCTGACAAATGGGAACTGGCGGCGGGAGGGAGGTTGTATTAGGAGACTTATCCCCGCCGACAACAACCACAGAATTGAATGTTTGCAACAGTGTTTCGCCGTTTGTCTGAGACAGGGTCTTTTCAGGAAGCAGGAAATCATGAAGTACGTACCTGATATGTTCTGACACCAGACTTCAAGAGAATGTGATTAACACTGTAGAAGGCGACCGCCGTGTCATTACCAGGCAGTTGGCCCGCCGGTACAAGGTAAGGCAGATGACCTTGTGGAACATCCTCCATGACAATTGTGGAACATCCTCCATGACAATTGTTACTACACTTATCATTTACAGCGTGTGCAGGGCTTACTAGCGACGGATTTTCCACATCGGGAGCAGTTTTGTGACACGTTTCTTCACCAAGGATTCTTCACCGGGGTTTGTATCATTCACAGATGAGGCCACCTTTACGCGGAGTGCTATCTTCAACTTCGGATAACAGTCATCTGTGGCATAGCATACAGAATCCCCGTGGTATGGTGCCAGCCAATCATCAGCATCGGTGCAGCCGGAATGTGTGAGCCGAGATAATTGGCGACTGTATTTTGGGACAGGTCTTGCTTCCACGCCACGTAACAGGCCGGAACTATCGGCGTTTCTTGCGGGTGATTTTGCCTCCCTTGCTGGAAGAAATACCATTGATGACTCGAGGGGATATGTGGCTGCTGCAAGATGGTGCTCCAGCCCACTTCGCCGTTAACGTCTGGACTCGTATCAGGCACGACCTGCTCGTTCGCCGGATCTCAACCCGTGCAATTTCTGGTTATAAGACTATCTCTAAAGGGTCATGTCTGTAGAGCCCATTTCAGATGTAAAGGCACTGGAGCAGCGTATTCATGCTGCCTTTGACACTGTTCGGATGCAG
The DNA here is from genome assembly GCF_023864345.2 of Schistocerca serialis cubense. Lineage (NCBI taxonomy): Eukaryota > Metazoa > Arthropoda > Insecta > Orthoptera > Acrididae > Schistocerca > Schistocerca serialis. The sequence goes on along the minus strand of NC_064638.1, from coordinate 812,337,591 downwards.
CCTAGCCGATGAGTACGTTTGAGACAGAACATTGAAACACGTATGTAACGCAGCAGCGATGGCGAGGCATTGTAGCATCTGTGACCAGAGAGTATGCGCTTGACCGCGCGAGTGTTGCGAGCGGTTCTCTGTCTGCGAGTAGTCAGTCGTTGCGAGTCTGTCGGTCGGTCGTTGCGAGTCTGTAGCTCTGTCTAGTTGAGAGCAGAACTCAGTCTGTAGTCGTCATGCAGAGCGGTCGGTCAGTAGTAGCAGCCCAGTGCGGTTGTGTGATGTAGGCGGTCGGCAACACTGGTCAAGATGAGGAATAAGGTATACTGTTAATTAATATAATCATTAGATAATGAAAAATTTTATTTATTGTAATTATTCTCCAACAAGTCTCCCAATAATAATTTTTTTATTTCAAAAGCATTTTCTCAAAAATTTAATTTTTTATTGAACTCAAGATTTCGTTGCACTTCCCATTTCATTCCACTTCTTTTGAAGAAAAATTCCACTAAAATCACAAAAAAAAGAGAATATTATTATTTGCAATGCAGTTCCTCCAAGCGGTGCGCAACAACAAGAGCAGATATGTGACATCCATTTATTATGAGGTAAGACTTTAATTCTGATTGTTTTACACAGGGCCAAAGATCGATATTTCGGTTTAATTGAATTTTCTTGTCACTGAATGGACTTTAATTTTTTGAAGGATTTATATTTGAGTCAGATTGCGAATTTCACATTTTTGTTGCCATTTTCAATACCTCTCATTGTGGGCGAGGTTACAATTAGCGCAATGTCCATTAGCATTCATAATTAAATATTGTCGTGTTTCTTTCTTTCAAATTTTTGTGGGGAGGTTACACTTGGCTCCCATTTGTATGAAGTATTGTTACTTTTTCTTTTAAAATACGGTGGGGAGGTTACACTTGGCGACACCCAGTCCAGGATCGAATTTCGTTGAGAGTCTTTTGAGCGACAGTCAGATATCTGCTCTTATTTGCTTAGATATAATTAGGATTTGGCGCAACGCTTTTATTAACTTGTAACTTTTTTTCTACAGGTCAACGGCAATTCGTTGCTCTGTTGTATGTGTGTATTGTTTTTGCATTTGTGATTATTTGTTTTGTGAATAATTGACTGTTGTAAAAATGCCGCGAAAGACTATGAATAGTGTATCGCGAGGTATTACGAACGAAACTACCGATTTAATCAACTTTACCGATAGGACATGTGACACGCAGTGCAATCATGACAATCCTGCGTTCACTAACAATCAGTGCATTCCAACCACTAATGATGACTTTTACCTTAATGATGAACAAACGAACTCAATTGTCTCGTCTGTTAACTTGACGACAATTGATGACGCGGAGCGGTCTATAGTAATGAGTGCTGCCGAGCTTAACATAACCGATTTAGTAAATTCACGTGACGAGCAGACAAATTTGTCTAATGAAGATGAACAGATCACACAAAGTAGGACGGATTTATTTAATTCCGAAACAATGACTGACAGTGTACGTCCGACTGATAAACCTTTCTGTGAATTACAGAATGACCAAATGGTCAAGCAAAACGTGACAATTGTCGGTACGCAATTAAACAGCACAGATATTAGAGTAGTTAATGGCTTGGGTCAAATTTTGGTAATGTTACGTCTAATGAATGAAAAACTGGATAACAATCTCAAACAAAGCAAACTGATTAATGAAAGGGATAAACAATCGAATGAAGAACAAGACAACATTGATAAAAAAATCAAACAACTTAGTGAACGAAATGAACGGATTAGTGAACAGATTAAAGCCATTGCCACGCAAAATTGTGATAATACAAGTCAATTACGTGAGGATACTAAGACTTGTGCTAATAACAGTAATGAAAAAGTTGGCACTGTTGCACAAGAATTAAGTAGCACACGTGTAGACACAACAGAATCACATAAAGACGGGATTAATGCAGTCACCAAACAATGCCGTAAAAACGCAGTACAGATACGCGACGAGTTTAATTTGAAGTCATTGGAAGTTTCACACACTCCGAATACGGAAGTCAATAATAAAAGTGAACGACAGAACAACCAAAATGTCGCAAGTTTTCAAGTAACAGAATTAAAAACTATTTCAGTCACCAATACGTCACAGAATCCGCCACGTTATGAGCATTTGTCAGAGTCACGCAGCGTGTATAATGTGAACAATTTACAGAGACTACGCGAATTAAAATCTGAAAAGCTACGCGACTTAAAATCTGAAAAGCTACGCAACTTGAAATCCGAAATGACACAGACAAACAGATTCACACACAAACCCGAACGTGTTTTCAAATTCAATGACGAGAACGTAGATTTCGAGCAATTTTTATCCGCAAGAAAATGTAAAGAATTTAATAATGACAGAACACAGGTACACGCTTTGAGCTGTATACGACAATTTGTTTTTATGCTTTCACCACTATTGCGTGTGATGCGGAAGCTAGCTTTGAACCTGATGCGACAATTTGCTATTGCATTTTCATCAGCATTGCCTGTAATGAGGAAACTTGAATTTATATGGTTACAACAATTTAGTTTTGGAATTTTACCGCCATTGCCTGCAACGCAAAAGCTAAAATTGATTTGCAGTGCGTAATAGACCTCAGGGGATTCATTACGCTTTAATGAATATGTGCCGTAGCGAGCATAGGGCCCCGAGCTGTAGTAGTGCTGTTTCATCTTTAGTTTTCTGCACTGCTGCCTTTTCTTCTACTATCCTTTATATCTATCAAAACTGCTCTTTAACTATTGCTCTATCTAGGATTAAGAAACATTGTAATGAAAACCCAATATGACAAATCTTTTACCGAATGTGACAATTTTCAGCAGGCACTCCCGTAATGACAACTACCGCCGTAATTTTAATTACAGATAAAATCGTAATCATCAGTATGTATAAAATTTTGAGCAGTCGGAACCACATTTTTGTAACAATAGATGTTTTTCACCACAATAGCATGAAAGTAAGCCGCTTAGCATGCCTAACCAACAATGCAGTCTACAAGGTCAACCAAACTTTAATGTTTCGCCGCGTGCACGTAAAGTCTCAGCTACAACAAATAGTAACGCACGGCAGCAAAGAAATAACTACGTACAGACAACACTCTATTTCAACTCGTATCGCAATGCGCCGTATAGGAATGACTATCAGGACAGACGTAAAAAGAATGATGAGCACAATTTTCAGCGTACATTTAATAACAGTCGATCTTATGAGCAGCAACAACATCAGCAACAACAAGTAATCATGAATGAAACAGACAATAGGTGTCATCCATAGCGTAACAGGTCAGTAAGAAATAACAGAGCAGTTCAAATAGTGGATATGTCACAGCATCCTCCCGTAAATAATAGCACGTACGACAGAATTTAACCAGATACAGCACAGATTGCATATTAAGTAACGCAAACATTACTTTTGACACGCAGAATTTTGCTCACGAGAATGTTATTTGAAACATGCTCTTTTGAATGCACCACTTTTATCGCACCCAGATCTTACCAGAAATTTTTCCATTGCCACCGACAGTTCCAACACGGCTTTAGGCGTACACATTTTCCAGGAAATTGAAGAAGATGGTTCTACAGTAATTAAAAACATCGCATTTGCAAGCCGCATTCTGTCACCTGCTGAGCGAAATTATTACGTTACAGAACTTGAAACATTATGTGTTGTATGGGCTTTCACGAGATTTAGGCACTTTCTTTATGGCAGAAATACCACCGTTTACACAGATCACAGAGCGATACAATTTTACTTTCGGCTAAATTTACTCACGACAGGTTAAGCAGATGGAAACTTTATTTGCAAGAATTTAATTTTACGATTGTTCACATTCCCGGCACACAAAATGTTATAGCAGACGCACTATCGCGTTCTCTCGGCAACAATCAGCAAGACGTAGCAACCAACTTCTGCAAAACAAATTTTAGTGTCATGTACATTCAGCAAGTTGCATTTGAAAACTTTATTTCATCGTCATTACAGGACATAGCACAAGAACAAAACAAAGACAATGTCTGGAAAGAAATTAAACACCTTTGGCTAGATAAGAATAATGTTACGATTAGGAACCATTACACTGTACGCAACGACATTCTGTTTCGCCGATCTCATCCTGACAGCAACAATTGGTTATTATGCATTCCTGACGAACTGGTTAACAAATTAATCTGGTACACTCATTTAAGTTACGCACATTACGGAGCAAGAAAATGTTTTCTTATACTGAGACAGAACTGTTATTTTACCAACATGGAGAAACGTATACGACGAGTTTTAGCGTCTTGTAAAATTTGCCAGAAAGCTAAATCAGACACCACTTCACATATTCCTCCATTATATCCCATTATACCTGTTAAATTAAGACACATGGCCGCAGTAGACATTTTTGGTCCGATTCCGAGAACTAACAGAGGTTTTTGCTACATCTTTGTCGCTGTTGAGCTCACTTCAAAATTTGTTACTTTCACTCCATTACGCAAAGCTACTGCTAAAACTGTTTCGAAAGCATTTGTAAAACATTTTCTATCTCAGGTAGGGCATGTAATGAAAGTAATTTCTGACAATGGATCTCAATTTCGTAGTAGCGTATGGACACGCATGTTACGAGCTAGAAACATTTCTCCGATCTATATATCCATGTACCACGCTTCTTCGAACCCCTGTGAAAGATTAATGAAGGAAATTGGTAAACTGTGTAGAATATACTGCCACAAAAGACATATTGATTGGGATACACACATACTCTCATTCCAAGATGTAATTAATTCCATTCCAAATGAATCCACTATGCTATCTCCGTCTGTTATACTGAAAAACGTTGAACCACCGAACAAAATTAAAGAATTAATAGAATTTCCCAAAAGTCGTCGCCTACGACACCACGAAATAATTGACATTGCGCTGAACAACATCAAACGTGCCGCAGAGCGCCGGAGAAGACAGCAAAAACAGGTTTGTACACGCCGCGACTTTCACGTTGGACAGAAGATACTAGTACGTACACACTATTTATCCAGCAAATTAAAAGGTAAGTGCAGTAAATTTGAACTTCTATACGCAGGTCCATATCGGATTCGCAGCATCCCTCACCCCAATGTTGTACACGTCGAAACTTTGAGAACCAGAAAATCGAAAGGCAATCACCATATCTCAAACATTAAACCGTTTATTGAGTGAAACCACTGTATGATTCAACACACTATGATGCCATTTACTAATGCAATTATTTCACGTGACTAATTACTGATGATTATCGTATTTTTTCTTGGCAAGTGCCCGGCAAGGTAAGGTTAGCAGGTCGCTTTTCTTGTCGTTACACATCAGACCGTGCACATTTTCCACTTTTTTGTGTGTATGATTGTTTTCAAGTTTTGTTTGTATGTACTGTGAAATAGTTAAGATATAACACACACCAGTTGACTTTGACATATTTTGTTGCCATATGACACCTCAAGATCGTAACTGTTTAACATTTTTTTGCTACTGCATTGTATTATTCTGTGTACATTTTTGCATCTGAACACTGTCAATGTCTTTGACATATTACGTTTTCTGTCATGTTATGCTGTATGGTTAATTATGTTACCATAGACCAGTCATTATTTAGTGGGTATATGATTTAAATGCAAGACATTAATCTCTGTCATCAATTTCACGAAGAAATGATGTATGTAAGAAATAAATTTAACATAAATGGGAATTTCACCTACGGACTAAACGAAAGGAGATGCAATAACTTTATGAGGAAGAGTAAATGGATCAGGATTAACAAACATTAACACGAATATACTATACTCATCGAAGAATGGCAGTCTTAACTAATTTTTTCTTTCAGAATACAAGGTGATTGATGCAGGCTGTCAGACTGAACTACACATCTTAGTTTTAGTGATGAAATATGCTAGAGATAAGGAATAGTTATGTAATGAGTAATGAAGTGATTTTTTGCAGATGATAGTGAATACTGATGAATAATGATGAAGGAAATGGTATTATGAATAATGAAGTTTTTCTTTACAGGTGATGATAATGGTGAAGTTATGATGATATGGATAATGAAGTTTTTTTTCTTTACAGATGAGGATAATGTTGAAGTAATGTATTTATGCTACGTAGTTATTTAAGTATTTGTTGCAGTTTGCTTTGACAGCAGGTGTTATATTGCATAGTAGGATGACGGAAAGTTTTTGAAAGGACAGCTATGGAACACATTTTATACACATTTCACTGCCTGTTAATTCGAAGTTCACTACTTTTCAGCATAGTGTGCGTTTCTTCTTTCAGGTCAATAATCCGTTTTTGTATTTTTTCCAGGAGAAGTTTTTCATGACACTTACTAAACCTGTTAGTTATTATACCTGTTCTAGTACTTGCATTTTTATTTTTTACCCATTTGTGTTTATCACTTCTAAATGTGATCACATGTACTGCCTTGTTACACAATCTTGCTACAGCTGACTCATGACGAATGACGTTACCTATCCTCATTTGCTGCAATAGGTCAAAAGCGAATAGTGTTATGTTTCAGCAATTAATTATCGATCCCAACGCAATGCATTGCTAACAAAAAAAAAAAAAAAAATATAAAATGTATTAACAGTCCCAAATAGTGATACCAGTTTGAGAAAATTCTGAATAATACTGATCAACTCTGAATAGCATGTCACTTGAATAATGACCTCTTAATGAGACTATATTCAAAATAATGCTTTGTCATTAGCTAATAACTGCCACTGTTTATTGTAATGATACTACGTATAATGCCTGTGATTACTAATGATTTGACTGTAATTAACTGATTTTAATAATGACTTTGTAATGGTCTGAATACTACTGAAGGAGGAACACTGTTTATTGTAATGTTACCACTTATAATGCCTGTGATTATTAATGATTTGACTGTAATTAACTGATTTTTAATAATGACTTCGTAATAATCTGAATAATAGTGAATGATGATTCTATTCAATACTTGCTGGCCACTGAGTGCCAATAATTAATGTCACTCCACGAATTGTGATTAATTATGCCATTGATTAGCTCTTGTTTCCAATGTTGATACTTTGTAACCAGAAAAGAATGTGACTGTTTAATAATGCTTTGTAATTAGAAGAAGGCTAATGATTCTTAATAGATTGGAATGACAAATGATTAATTAACTGTCATTAGGATGTTTTGTAATTAGAAGGCTAATGAATCTTAATTACTGTTTAATAATGCTTTGTAATTAGGAGAAGGGTAATAATTCTTACTACATTGGAATGACACAATTAATTAGCTATGGTACTGTTTAATAATGCTTTGTAATTAGGAGAATACTAATGATTCTTACTATATTAGAATGACAAATGATTAATTAACGACAAATAATTAATTAATTGTAATTATACAAATGATTAATTAACTGTAATTAGACAAATGATTAATTAATGACAAATAATTAATTAACTGTAATTAGGAAAAGGCTAATGATTCTTAATTATACTCTGTAACTAGAAAAGAATGTGATTGTTTCATAATGCTTTGCAATCAGGAGAAGGCTAATGATTCTTACTATATTGGAATGACAAATGATTAATTAACCATGCTACATTTTGTAACTAGGAAAAGAAGACTACTGATTCTATGTAAAACAATTAATGAACATTTTTCTGTAATACTACATACTTGGTACAGAAATGTTCAATAACTGGGCTATGAATGCCACAAACTACTAATTAAGTCTGTAATTGTCAATATTATGTGACATAATGTGCTTATCCTCATAAGCTAACTACCCTGAATTACTGCAATGTCCATTTGTCCTGTTTATCCCAGTGATCATGGAGCACTATATTTGGTTTTGCACTAATTCTACGATGGTGTGCCTTGTAAGAGTGTGGTGTTGACACGACATGCTGTCCACCACCGTGAGCAATGAAGACGTTATTATGGTCCCACTGTTTGGTGTACCTAATGTACTGCCAAAATGAAAACATGGAACATTACTACGACAGTTCAGTGTCTTTGCTACACTGATAAATTCTGATGGGAAAAGATCTTCAAGTTGTGTCACTTGGTGTTGTACTTCTGTGGAAAGATATGGGCTTTCAGAGCAGCTGTGTGCAATCTAAAGTGCTACAACCATGATGCAATCCTTCCCTTTCCTATCCTGATTCTTGTCACATAAAGAAAAAATTTTTTTGGTAACATCATTTATGTTCATAGGTTATACATTTTTCGATTCGCTGAACTCCAATGCGAGTACACTTATGTCACTTGTCAACATAATATTTTTTGCCAGTCTGTTTATTTGTTCTGAATATGCTAAAGAATTTTTTCAGTGCCTGTGCACTTTATCTGTCAAAAAATTTGTATATACTTTTTTCTGATTTGCTACTATGTTTAGTATTCACATTTTGTCTTTGTCTGATAATATTTTGTACTTAGTGCGTGTGCACAACATTTAAATATTCTGTAAGTTGTAGGATTTTGTTAATTAAAGAAAAATTTTGCCGCGATTGGCAAGTCCAAATGACTCACCATCGCTGCCAAATTTTTGCCCCCCCAGTGGAGGGTTATGAAACACGTATGTAACGCAGCAGCGATGGCGAGGCATTGTAGCATCTGTGACCAGAGAGTATGCGCTTGACCGCGCGAGTGTTGCGAGCGGTTCTCTGTCTGCGAGTAGTCAGTCGTTGCGAGTCTGTCGGTCGGTCGTTGCGAGTCTGTAGCTCTGTCTAGTTGAGAGCAGAACTCAGTCTGTAGTCGTCATGCAGAGCGGTCGGTCAGTAGTAGCAGCCCAGTGCGGTTGTGTGATGTAGGCGGTCGGCAACACTGGTCAAGATGAGGAATAAGGTATACTGTTAATTAATATAATCATTAGATAATGAAAAATTTTATTTATTGTAACTATTCTCCAACAAGTCTCCCAATAATAATTTTTTTATTTCAAAAGCATTTTCTCAAAAATTTAATTTTTTATTGAACTCAAGATTTCGTTGCACTTCCCATTTCATTCCACTTCTTTTGAAGAAAAATTCCACTAAAATCACAAAAAAAAGAGAATATTATTATTTGCAATGCAGTTCCTCCAAGCGGTGCGCAACAACAAGAGCAGATATGTGACATCCATTTATTATGAGGTAAGACTTTAATTCTGATTGTTTTACACAGGGCCAAAGATCGATATTTCGGTTTAATTGAATTTTCTTGTCACTGAATGGACTTTAATTTTTTGAAGGATTTATATTTGAGTCAGATTGCGAATTTCACATTTTTGTTGCCATTTTCAATACCTCTCATTGTGGGCGAGGTTACAATTAGCGCAATGTCCATTAGCATTCATAATTAAATATTGTCGTGTTTCTTTCTTTCAAATTTTTGTGGGGAGGTTACACTTGGCTCCCATTTGTATTAAGTATTGTCATTACATTTCTTATAAAATTGCGGTGGGGAGGTTACAACATCTACGGCGCACCTTGAGGCACATGGAAACCATTTTCAAGACATACTATTACTGTGGCTGCAAGGTACAGCACGTATTAGACCGCAGTCTCTGTAGCAATGTGTTATGAATAAATGGTCTCTAGCATGGAAACCATGCATTTCCGGACATAAGTTCATTAGAAGTTTTTTGTTCTGTACTCTCTCATCGATCAATCCCTAGACTTTGTACACGGTGGAAAAAATCAACCCGTGGTGTGGGTAATGTGCGCGCTATATTAAGCATATTGTTTTTCACGCACCTCAGTGTTTAAGTCGTCATATCTCCTGAATTATGCGTCGAACAGTGTTATAATTTTTTAGGTATATTCAGCGATATACAGGGTGATTCAGCTGCCCCTACCCATGGATTTTATGCAACCTGCGATGCCTTCAAATAGCAGCCGCTAGATTTTCATGCTATCTAGCTCGTTACATGCAAACTGTTAGTTCTACAGAGAAAATAAACAGGCGCTTTTTGGATGGAATTAAAATTGAATGTTTTACTGGGATACGTTTTCGCTAGAGGCTGTAGTTTTCCAGTTATTCAAGAAAGACGTACAAAAGTGACCCTCAGACGCATTTTCCTTGAATACCTCGAAAACCGTGGCCTCTAGCGATAACGTACCCCAGTACAAAATTTAACAACATTAAATTTCTTACAAAGTGGTTACGTTCGTTTTTTTCTGTAGGACTAATAGTTTGTGTCTAGCGGGCACGCCCGCAGCTCGTCGTCTAAGGGCTAGAGTTGCTGCCTCTGGGTCACGGTGTCGCGGGTTCGATTCCCAGCCGGGTTGGGGATTTTCTCTGTCTGGGGGCTGGGTGTTTGTGTTGTCCTCATCATTTCATCATCATGATCATCATTTATGAGAGTAACTTGATTGGAATGTGAAAAAGAAAATGGACTGTGTAAAAATTGGGACTTCGTACGGGTGCTAATGACCGCGCAGTTGAGCGCCCCACACACCAATCATCATCAAATATCGTCTACGAGCGAGAGAATATGAATCTCTTGCATGTTTTTTTTTTTTTTTTTTTTTTTTTTGCAGGCGTTGTGGGGTACATACATTGTAACGGTAGGTGCCGCTTAATCACCTTGTATGTAGGTACCGACTGCAAAGTGAGTTACGAATAGAGTTAGTAGTAAAGAAGTAAAATTAAAATATCGTGCCTGATGTTGAAGTTCTACTGCGTGAACAGCGAAAAATGTGGTAAGTAATAAATTTTTTCCGTTCACCTTTTTGTGGGGCGTGTCAGCGAGAACAAGTTTCTTAAATGTTTGAAGTTATGAGTAATGTTTGTTGGCAGTTGCTAAGTACTCTCGTTCTCGAAAACTAGATGAATAAGTTTTCAGTATTTGCGCGCCGCTATTTCAAGGCAAACTCACAGTTTCTAACTAATACTTGTCTTGCTGCGTTTAACTTTTAGCATAAGAGTGTACCTCTAAATGAATGCATTATAACTGACTTTTATTTTTTGTAATTCGGTCTGTAACAACGTGAAATACTAAAAATCAAATTCTTTTGCCCGCGAAAGCCGTTAGACAGGCAACCTTCAACTGGAATCTGTTTCGAGGTCAGGATTCCAGGTCAGTCGCTTTATAAATGGACGGCGTACCTGCGTCGAAGACATCTGCACTGCCCATCTGTGTCACATTCGTCATATCTAGCCTAGTGTTTATTATTTCTATAGTCCTGCAGTCCCAACTGCTATTACCGTTTCGCTTATGTCAAATGACTGTATTTCCTCGTTCTGTCAGTATCTCGGGGCATGTATTCATTCATTGCCATCATTAAACACCATTAAGGTGAAATAAAGCTTCAAACGCCTTTAGTATGGTCACCCCGTTCGTTGTGAGGATACTACCTGTCCTACTAACCGAAAAAAATTACTTAAATACCTGTTTCAACTCCTTTATGCTTGTATAGTTCTAGATTACATCTCTTATTATCTTCACACTTCTTGGCTTCTACTCATAAATGTCACTAAATATGTTTCCTTCAGATTCGTCTGCATTTTGAGGTATCTGGTTGTTTTATCATTATTCGGATTGATATTCATTCCTGATATGTTTCTTGCGGTTACTTCAAAGCACAGCAGTTTTGTAAAAACATTTTCTATTAACGTGGGAATTTCAGGTAGCTGAAAGACACGATGAAATTTAACGATCGAATAATATGTTGCTGTGATGTTCAGTCCGAAGACTCGTTTGCTGCAGCTGTACGAGCTTTCGTTTTTGCGTAACTGCTGCAACTTACACCGATTTCACCCGGCTTATTGTAGTCCAGCCTTAGTCTCCACTCACGCTTTTTATCCCCCTTCCCATACACACACACAATCCACTCCATCTGCAAATGACGATTCCTTTATGCCTCAGGACCTATACTAAACAAATGATCCTTTCTTTTACTCAAAACGCACCATAAATGTCTTCTCCACTCCCCCGCCCCTCCCCCCCCCCCCCTCTCCCAGTTCGATTCAGTACCTCTTTGTTAGTTATCTGATCTACCCATTTAACCTTCAGCATTCTAGAGTAGCACCAGATTTCAAAAGTTCCTATTCTGTTCTTGTCTGAACAGTATATCGTCCACGCTTCACATTCCAACAACGCTACACTACAGAGAAATATCTTCACAATATACCTCCTAGCACTTATATTTATATTCGGTGCTCACAATTTTTTCTTTTCCAGAAACACTTTTATTATTATTGTCAATCTTCATTTTATAACCTCTCTATTTCGGACAGCTTCAGTTATTATCCTACCCAAATAGCAAAGATCATCTGTCCCGTTTCGTAATCCAATTCCCTCAGCAGTACGAGGTTTAGTTCAACTATATTCCCTTATATGTGTTTTACTTTTGTTTGTATTCATCTTATAATATCGTTTCAAGGCCTATCCATTTGCTTCAGCCGCTCTTCCAAGTCCCCTCTGACAGAAGTAACGAGTGGGGTAGCGCGCTGGACTGGGCTCACATTCGGGAAGATGACGGTTCAAATCCCGGCCCGGCCATCTGCATTTAGGTTTTCCGTGATTTCCGTAAATCGCTCTAGGCAAATGTCGGAATGGTTACCTTGAAAAGGGCATGACCGATTTCCTTTCCCTCCTTTCGTAATCCGAGCTTGTGCTCCATCAATAATGACCACTTGTTGACGAGACTTTAATGTTCCTTCCTTCTCAACTATCGCTTCCCTTCCCTCTATTATTCTGCAATCTGGTTTCTGTGCAAATTGTAAATCTTTCGCTCCTTGTATTTTATCCATGGTACCTTCAAACTTTTAGAGTGCCGTAGGAAGACAAAATTTGAAACGAGTTAGAATGGTCTAAAATGACACTGGAGAATGTGAAGAGTGTCGTGAAACCAGTAACAGATTTATCGATGATGCTATTGAAACATGCTCGCAAGTGAGAGCATGAGTAGAAAGTGGTAGGCGGACAGAGGTATGTGTGAGGGAACACCCACCTGCACAGGAGTGGGCGGGGCAGCTGCCCTCTTCTTGCGGTACTGCGCAACAGCCAGTGGGCGAGAGAAGTCTGCCAGCCGGTTCGTCTGCATCTGAAACACAAGCACACACAAGGGCTTAGACGTTATCACCTCCACACCAACGATCGTTCGAGGAGAGCCACAAACCCCGTTCCACAAGAACGGGGAAGGAATTACGTCGTATATGTTCCAATCCCTGGCACTCACACGAAGTGATTTAGAGGAACCATGGAAAACCTAATGAGTGCGACTGGAATTGGATTAGAACCCAGCTCCTTTCGACTATAAGTCCGATAGTCACCCTCTTGGGTATGGCGGGTAATCTTTGCTAGAGCGGAGGCATGGGTTAGCCTCGTTCCATTTCATCTATTGGAAGAATTAGATACAGCAACACAAATGTATTCTGTTCCAAACACACACACACACACACACACACACACACATATATATATATATATATATATATATATATATATATATATATATATATATATATATAAAACATTGCAAAGCATAAATTACGATTGAAGTTTGATCGACATTATTCGAATGCTCTGACCCACGGTAGTTTCAGATGTGCAACACAAATCTGGTCCCATGCAAGTGTATTAAATCGAGGAAAGGCTCTCTTATCTAATATACATCACACAGAGAAAGAATAAACCTGGCAGCTAGCAGTGCTGTTACCAGCTTTCAACTGCGAAACACAAAAGGCTGTTGGTGGTACCGAAGCTAGCTAAAACAGCAGTCATCTAAAGGATTTCCCAAACTATGTTCCAACGAATGCTGGTGTTCTGATGGGAGTGAATAGCTGCTCCGCGAAAAACTATCAATAGCATTCCGTTTTTTGTCGGCTTTTTGATGATACTAATTACTTCTTTAAAATTTTATTATTATTTCTGTGTCATTAGTTTTGACTTAAAATTGAAGTGTTTTACACGTTTTTCTCGTGCTTTTAGAAGTTTTATTGACTTTCGACGTACACAAGGAGTTCCATTCAAGTACCAAGATTCTCAAAGTGTTCCGTTAGAGAAAAAGTCTGAGAACCCTGATCTCTGCGGCAACACTGAAGCGTTGTGAGAGAGACGTATACAGAATCGCGTAATGTGATTCGCTGTGGCGGAAGCGCGAAGCAGCCACGCCAACCCAAGGCAGGTGGTGTCAACACATTGAGCAGTTTGAACTGTTGTTTCGCAGTAAGGACTGTGTTACACGTTCATTGCATTTATGAAGTTTATGGAAGATGTGGAATGGGACCAAATGCAGAAAATTTGGCTAATTTGTCGTTTATCTTTGACACTTGACTGTCTTGGCTAAAGGTCTTAGAGAAATCACCAAGTAGCAAGAAGTGAGGGCGATTATTCAGTTTAACCCCTGGAGTGTAAAATATTCAAAGAGTTGTCGGATAAGTGACCGGGATGTTGAAGGCAGAGGTGCGCAGTATTTTGGCAGCAGACTAGAGTTGTTATCTTCAGGCGAAACTCGCTTGTCGAAATATTGTGCATTGTACCTCTCTGTTCAGATACGATTTAAATTAACATAGGCACAATATTTAAAAAAAGGAAAGGAAGTATCACTTTCACATAAAGGATATTCTGTTGTCTTAGATACTTGTTGAAAAGAATGGTCGTGAGTGAACGTGTGAGATGTCAAGGGAATTCACCACAAGCTACATTACTGATGTGTTCATTTCTTTCTGTTGTTTATAGGCGTTCTACAGTACCAGCTCTTCTTTCTGAAGGTACATTTACGTCGGAGCTTTGATAAACGATGAGAGAGGTAAAGAGAACAGAGACTGACGCGAAGTTTGGTTCTTAACTTTTGTGATGGAGCGTTGATAACATCGTGGAGATGAGTGCTGAGCGCTATGTTTGTTTTGGCGTTGGAATAGAAAACAAGATAGTCCTAAATTTATAACGTAACTTTGTTCATCTGTTTCGTACTGGAGATGCTGAAAAACAGTACTGTGTGCGATTAACAATATGTTACTCTTGGAAATCACATTGCATGACTATGAATGCATGAGAAATTGAGAAAAATACACGTGCTTTGCCGAATCGCAATTTCTTCAGGCGTCTGTCTACAGGTCAGTCAGTAATTTTGCAGTCCAACGTTTGCTTCTCGCGTTGGAGATGCAGGTAATGCGAGAATCATGAGAGGTAACGAAAGTTACAGGTAAGATTATGGAATTGTTAAAAATGAAAAGTGTAGATATCGATGATTTCAGACAAGTAGGTGTAGACGAAAACTCATTCTAATTATTTGTGCTGTTTTTTTAAATTGAAAACATGTTCTTTTCTGTTAGGACTTGTTGGTATTGAACATTATCTCACAGGGAAAACACCTACAGAAGCAATAAATGCTAGGAACTGCAATTATTACTGCAACAAACATTTTCATCTGTCTGCTGGTTTCACTTTAGCTGTCTCGTTCCAATGTACATTGTCCTAAAAGGGAATAACTCGAGCAGTTTATTTCATAAGAGTATTTTACTGAGAGCCCGATAAATTTCCGATTTAGTCTCGTCAGTCTAAGTGAGTTTTGGAAGTTCCCAGAATCTAAATCTGCCGAGATGTCGACGCATTTTGATCTCCTCTCTTATATGAAGGGCTTTTTCGGAGAAATAGTAAATATTTTCCGAGGTAGTAGCGAAGACTAATTCGGAGAAGACACTCTATACAACATGCGCCCATTTTTTTCGATTAGAGAGACACAGCTGGCGAGGGAGATAAGTTTTTATTTCTCATGTTTGTACTCCAGTTGCTGTACGTTTATTTATCGACTGAAATTTTTGTTTTGGAGTTGTGCTTAAGTTTACATAGATGAATTTTTCAACTGTGATTGTGATGGTGATTAACTGGCCAGTTGTACTGTATCGTTTGCGCATACCTCATGTATTTAGAAATTCTGCGTATGTCAATATGGTATCTATGAAGGAGTTGTCTAAAGAAAACGCTCGTGCTGCTGCTTGTAGAGAATACGGCAAATTGTTTCCTTATTTCAGAGTATCAGATCAGAGCGCTCATTCACATTTTCACAGAACTGCGTGAGGATGGTGCCTGCAGTTACATTACACGTAGACAGTCTGTCCTTATCAGTAACAACGGATTCAACAACTCTGAGAAGGTGTTGAAGGTGAACGATTGGAATTTTGTTGTTGGCGAAATGCAAATCACCGACTAATCTCATTAATCGAGTGTGCTGACAAATCTACTTTCACTCGCGACGGTGTCAGTAACCTTCGTATCTCGCATAAGTAGTCCGATGAAAACCCACATACCTTTGTGAAGACTCTTTTTCATCCTTCTCTGCAAATGTGTGCTATGGTATGATAGACTATCAGTCGATTGGACCCGTTCTGCTATAACATCGTGTTACAGGGCCTCGTTATCTAGCCTTTCTTAAAAACTAGCTTTATCGTTATTGGAAGGATACACGGATGGGCACATGGCTCCAACACGACGGGGCCCCTGCAAATTCCAGTTGTCTGGTGTCACACCATCTGAACCTAACATTCCTCACTAGCAGGATCAGCAGACGCGATCGCGTTTCTTGCCCATCTGGGTAACGCAGACAGTTGTTGTTGTTGTGGTCTTCAGTCCTGAGACTGATTTCATGCAGCTCGCCATGCTAATCTATCCTGTGCAAGCTCCTTCATCTCCCAGTACCTACTGCAACCTACATCCTTCTGAATCTGCTTAGTGTATTCATCTCTTGGTCTCCCTCTACGATTTTTACCCTCCACGCTGCCCTCCAATGCTAAATTTGTGGTCCCTTGATGCCTCAGGACATGTCCTACCAACCGATCCCTTCTTCTAGTCAAGTTGTGCCACAAACTTCTCTTCTCCCCAATCCTATTCAATACCTCCTCATTAGTTACGTGATCTACCCACCTAATCTTCAACATTCTTCTACGCGGACAGTGCACCTTCAAATTTTTGTGCCTTGGGATGGTTGAAAGGCAAAACCTAAAAAGAAAAGGTAAACACAGCAAACAAATTGATCGTTCGAATTATGAATAGTGATGCCTTCATGAAAGAACGCTGAGACGATCTCGGAGGAACTAGACGTGGTGTTGTCAAGAGAATTTGAAAGTGCATTGAAATAGGCGGTGGAATTTAAAAAAATCAACTTTTAACTTAAATATTTGCCATTTCTTAACACATTCTATGAGTATTTGTTTGGATTACTTTCTAACAGCTGTGTGTCTGTAATCAATAAAAACTGGACGTATGTTTTATGGAATTTTGTATTGGACTTAATCTATACTACCACTACATTACTTCCACGCTTTATAGACTTCGAACGGCCCAAGATGCAAGTACTGTTAAAGTAGGCGGCTTGATATACAAGAAAGGTGTCAAGATCAAGATTTAACGACTGGCTGTGTATAGCCATACATCCGGCTTTCTATTACCAGCAGTCTGTCGTCTTAGGGTTCTTTTCGCACACTTCACATGAACCTGTGAATGATTACTCGAACATGTCCTAATTCGACCTTCTCGGTATTATTTTGTAAATTTATTACCTGTCTAGCTGTGGAAAACTCTTTGACCCTATAGGACAAGAAAGGGGGTTTTGTGTGTAGCTCTGTGTCAGAGCACGTGCCCCACAGCGTTTACTGCTGCCTGCTGGTTGCTTTTTGGCGTCCGCCACAGCTTTGCGGAAGGAAATGTCAGCCAGTTTACGTTTACGCAACACTCGTACCGTATATATGTCAGTTAAACCCTTGACGGCTGCGATTTATGGTCCGCTTGCGTCGATTGCTTTACGGCTGCACAAACGCTTCGCACGGGATGCGAGCTTTCTGAATGTATGCGTTCAGAATTGTCTCGGTCTCATAGCATAAATCACAATTCATTTGCGTGGGACGTAAATCGCTTGCCGGAATATCCAGCTGTCGCCGAGAGCTACTGCACGTGGGTAAGGCAGGCTCGTGATTTAACGTTCAGCTGGTCGTTTTTCTTCAGGGTTCCGACTTAATTAAATATCGCTGGTCGCGTATCACAGAGCGATGAATCGATTATGTGATCGTTCTTTTCGTGTCATGTGTTCAGAAGATGAAGGACACTCATTATGATTGAATCTGGTTATGCTATACACGAAACTGAAGACATTACGATCCGCATGGTAATTGTCTGATTACGCCGTTGACGATCAGTCAGTGGAAATTTTGGTAATGGTAAAAATCGACGAGTACGTACTTGGAGTGATTTAAGGTGGGATGAATACGTAAATCTAGTTGTAAGAGAGGCATATATCGCAATGGGATCAGTTGGGAGAATTCTAAGCAAACGTTAATTATCTCCGTAGAGATAGATGATAAAATCCTCTTTGTACCTATTCTCAAATAATTTTCGTCACTTTGGATGCTTTATCCCGAGGAATACTGAGAAGACTGAAAGAATAGTATCGTGAGCCACCGAGAAAGCGTCGCGGACGTCTCTATCAGAGAGACGACGTGCCTCAGAGAGAGACTTATTCTTAACATTCTGAGAACGGGTATAACCCAGAAGAGACAAGCTAGTGGGTTGTACACAGACTATACAGCCAGAAAGGGATATATGATCAATATAAATACAGAAAACTGCAACCAGTCACTTTTTAGAAATAGTTGGCCGGCCGCTGTGGCCGAGCGGTTCTAGGCGCTTCAGTCCGAAATCGCGCTGCTGCTACGGTCGCAGGTTCGAATCCTGCCTCGGGCATGGATGTGTGTGATGCTCTTAGTTTAGTTACGTTTAAGTAGTTCGAAGTCTAAGGGACTGAGGACCTCATATGTTAAGTCCCATAGTGCTTAGAACCATTTGAACGATTTGAAGAAATAGTTGTTTATTCCATGAATCGATTTTGGAACCTTTCCAGGTCCGATTACATAGCTATTGCAAAGCGTAATGCTGGGTGCTAGCTTGCGACAGTACGGGCAGCTTTGTGGTTAGTAACCATCTATCTGCTTCCATTGTGATGAACGGATGGTAGCATATTACTCACTTTAATAGAATATACATGTATATATAACGTAGTAACAAGCAATAGCTGCACAGCGCATGCTGTATGCTGCAAAGTTTCGTTACTACTGTATACAATACATTCATATTCTATAAAAGTGAGTTACGTGTTACAAACTATTACTTGTAACATCCAACAGTTGTATAGCACATTCTGGATGCTGCAATGTTCGTTTACTGTATTTATGTTGAATAAACAGTGTTTCAGGACGTAGCTTTCACCACAAACCGTAAGGTGGCTGGCAGATTGAGGATGTAGACATAAATAAAAAGTGAACAGATTGATATTTTGTTGCACGCACTTTTCACTGCAAATTTTGGCAATGTGATATGAGCGTTGAATTTTTTCTGTTTTTCCCGATCTAGGCGTCAAAGAATGAAAGTGATATTGCTGGAATCAGTGACTTGTCAGAGTTATAATACATGTTTGGGACCGCAGACAGTTTACCAGGAAACCTACAGAAATACTTCGCCTTTGTTATTTCCTGTATCTTCTTGTTCTCTTCACGGAATATGTCTAGCGACTCTTTAGTTTAATGTAAAACCTTCGAATTTAATAAAATGTGACTGATTTTTTCTTTTTTTCTTCGGTGTAATTATTTCCTGGGTGACTAAATTAGTTGATAAATATCAGTTTCATTAAAGCTAACCTTTGGTATGAATTTGTTGGATGCGTTCTTACTACTACTGCGGATTCCCGGAAAAGATTTCAAGATCTCACAGTAATGTATCGTGAGAATATTTGGTTAAAAGAGGAGCTGCGTCGTCTCATTAACGTTTCGGCTAGGTAGAGGTAACCTCCAACGCTAAACGCTACACAGTGTCTATAAACAGTAGTGGGTATTCTGTGCACTTGCATTTTGGTGGTGTAAATTCACCATTCAGAAGAATGGAAGGAAAGCTCGTGTAGATGGCAGTTAAGGGAATGTTTTTAGCTTTTTCGCAGTATTAACGACTCGTTAGAAAAGTTCACGTTGCAAGAAACGTTAAAAATACAAGATATCGTGTGGAAATATTGAACCGTCTTTGAGTGGAACAAAGAGGACACTGTATTCTTTGACTCCACCTTGAATTAATTCTTCCGAATATGTGTGAGACAGCATTTATGAGGACCAGCCCATCCGCTTGAAACTAAGCTGCAGGACGTATAAATAAAAAAGATTGATCTGGAAATTCCGTACCTAACACCAGTCGTATTTTTATGCAACGGCCACTCTACGTACTGTTGAAGACTCTGATGAGTACGTCGCAGCCCGCGATCTAAGAAGTCATCGAGCTCTCTGAAGATATCAAAATCAGAGGATCCAAACATTCCGTTAACTTATAATTCAGAAATGACCAGCAGAGATGAACACGCACGTTTTAGTTTGGAGGCAACAGAAAAATGGTACGGCTAACATACCGCTTCTTTTTGACAATGTTCTGGTACCTGCCGGGTGTTGCTATTTCATCGGGTCTTTCTGGGGTCTGTCTCTCTCTCTCAGGCTATATTTCCAGCTGATCGAACTCCTTTCGGATAATTTCCTTATGATATCTTTGCTGTCTCGGCTACGTTGAGCCGAACCGCGGAAAACAATTTTCGGTCCAATTTTAGTTTTTTGCCAACCTGTCTTTACAAATATCGAGCTTCACTCCCTCCTCTCCAGTTCGCATGAAAAATCTGCATGACACTAGCACAACATTACTTCGCATAAGCACTCATCAGAATTATTTCTGCGATAAAGATTCTGGATGTGTGCGATGTCGCATTGTCCTTCTAGAATTGCCCACTTCCGTCGGAATGGGCAATGGACATGCATGGATGCAGGTGATGAGACAGGATGCTTACGTACGTATCACCTGTCAGAGTCGTATCTAGACCCATCAGGGGTCCCACATCACTCCAACTGCGCATGCCCCACACCATCATAGAGCCTCCACCAGCTTGAATAGTACCTTGCTGACATGCAGGGTCCATGGAGTCTCGAGGTTATCTCCATAACCGTACACGTCCGTCCGCTCGATACAATCTGAAACGAGACTCGGCCGACCAAGCAACATGTATCCAGTCACCAACAGTCCAACTTCGGTGGTGACGGACCCAGGGGAGGCGTAAAGGTTTGAGTCGAGCAGTCATCAAGGGTACACGAGTGGACCTTCGGCTCCAAAGGCCCGTATCGATGATGTTTCGTTGAATGGTTCGCACGCTGACACTTTTTGATGGCCCAGCATTGAAATCTGCAGCAGTTTGCGGAAGGTTTGAACTTCTGTCACGTTGAACGATTCTCTTCAGTCGTCGTTAGTCCCGTTCTTGCAGGATCTTTTTCCGGCCGCAGCGATGTCGGAGATTTAATGTTTCACCGGATTCCTGATATTTACGGTACACTCGTGAAATGGTCGTATGGGAAAATCCCCACTTCCTCGCTAACTGGGAAAAACTGTGTCCCATCGTCGTGAGCCGACTTAGCACCACCTTCAAATTCACTTAAACCTTGAGAACCTGCCATTTTAGTGCAGTACCCGATCTAACTACGGCGCCAGACACTTGTTGTTTTACACAGGCTTTACCTACCGCAGCGCCGTATTCTGTTTACATATCTCCGTATTTGAATACGCATACCAATACCAGTTTTTCGGCGCTTCAGTCTAAATTAGTGGAGGTGGTACGCACCTCGTGCTGGCGGCGGCGGGCGACCAGCTCTGCGCGCGCCTCCTGGATGGCCTCCCACAGCTTGGCCTCGGACAGGATCTGCCGGCTGAGGTCCGCCACGGCCGGCTCAGAGTTCATCTCCAGCAGCGTGCCCACGCTCTCGTCCGACCGCTTCTTGCCGCACCCTGCAACACCGAAGACACTGCCATCAGCCGACACTTCCTCACCACACGCAGAAGACGCGGGAGTGCGTGTTGAAGAGCAAGTTCATCGGACAGAATACTAGTCTTCCCCTTAAAAGAACACGGGGGTAAGCCGGTTCGAATTCTGGTGGTAGAAAAGATTTTCTCTGCCAGTATTTGGCCAGCAAGAGGAGGAGATTTGGTGGCGTAAACTTCTTGATCTCCAGACTTTGCTCAAACGTCCCGGTTTAAATACCAAACCTCTCCGCATTGTCTGATGAAATGAGGGCATGCGATACTGCTGATGGTGGTCCGTCCGTCGAATGGGGACTTCAAGCTTGGCGGTCCCTTGGTGTTATTCGCGTAGAACAGGCTATGTGACGGCACTGTTCGCTCTAGTAAATTCATCCGTAGCAGCAAATATGACCAATTAAAAAAATGCAAACTGAGCTTGTTGGAGTGTCGGAGGAGCTTGAGAATTATCACATTAACTGCCCACGTAACTAACAAGGGAATCTCCCCATCGCACCCCCTGGATAGGCCTTGAAAAACTGAACACAGATCAATCGAGGAAACAGGAAGAAGTTGTGTGGAACTATGACAAAAATAAGCAAAATATACAAACTGAGTAGTCCATGCGCAAGGTAGGTAATATCAACGAGACTGTGAGCTCAGGAGCGCCGTGGTCCCGTGGTTAGCGTGAGCAGCTGCAGAACGAGAGGTCCTTGGTTCAAGTCTTCCCTGCAGCTGCAGAACGAGAGGTCCTTGGTTCAAGCATTCCCTCGAGTGAAAATTTTAATTTTTTATTTTCAGACGATTATCAAAGATCACGCACTCACACATAATCAACTTTGCTCTCCAAAATTCCACGACATGTTCAGATTTGCTTGGACATATGCAGGATTTGACGGTCTACACACGGAAAAATTTGGAAACGTTAAAAACATATGTTTTGACAGAGCACAGGGAAAACTGTGCGACTGTGAAATTGTTGCATTCATTTGTTGCAGTTTATGTGACGAACTCTTATGTTTTCATCACTTTTTTGGGAGTAATTATCACATCCACAAGAAAACCTAAATCGGACAAGGTAGAAGAATCTTTTAACCCATTCGCCAAGTGTACAAGTTAGGTGGGTCGGCAACATATTCCTGTCATGTGACGCACATGCCGTCACCAGTGTCGTATAGAATATATCAGACGTGTTTTCCTGTGGAGGAATCGGTTGACCTATGACCTTCCGATCAAATGTTTTCGGTTCCCATTGGAGAGGCACGTCCTTTCGTCTACTAATCGCACGGTTTTGCGGTGCGGTCGCAAAACACGGACACTAAACTTATTTCAGTGAACAGAGACGTCAGTGAACGAACGGACAGATCATAACTTTGCGAAAATGAAGAAGGTAAACTTTTCGCTCGAGGGAAGACTTCAGCCAAGGACCTCTGGTTCCGCAGTTGCTCACGCTAACCACGGGACCACGGCGCTCCTGAGCTCATATGAGCCTTGATGTTGCCTATCTTGCGCATGGACTATTCAGCTTGTATATTTTGCTTATTTTGTTCATAGTTCCACACAACTTCTTCCTGTTTTCTCCATTGATCTGTGTTCAGTTTTTCAAGACCTATCTTCTATGCCAACTTATAACTAAATCTGAGGGGTGTGCGATGGGGAGGTTCCCTTGTAAGTAACGGATGTGACAAAGTTTTTCGTTTGAGCTGTATTGCACTACATTCTAGTCGCAGGTAGTGAGATTGGCGACACGTAAATACGCGAGAAATGGCACAAACCTGCTCTTCACTTTGCTGTGCGCGTCAATACACTAATCATATTATGAAAAGTGAGCAAGATATAAACTACCAGAGGAACAAAATAACATTGTTTCTGCTTCATTGATTGAAGAAGTACTATGTTGGTTTTATGGAGTTTTGTACTGACCAGTGAAGGCGTTGCAGAAGGGCCTCTTCATTTTTGCTTCAAACAGTCGATTGAGGAACGGCGAGTCCATATCCTGCAACGATAAAATGACGATGTTAATGTCACTGAAGAAATACCTGTTCTGTGGGCAAGTAATACAGGGTGAAAAATATTTAAATGCCCCCTCTCGACTTTTTGGTGTAGGAAGAGATGCGCAACCTTGTTTACGCAACTCCTGTTACATCAGAGGAGGACCTGGTTACCCGCATGGTAGCAGCAGCAGGAACAATTCAGGATACTCCGGGGGTTTTTGCCCGTGTCAGACAGAACATGATCCGACGGCGTAACCTTTGTTTACGTGTCAATGGAGGCATTTTTGAAAATCTACTGTAATTGAAATTGGGTTGTGTTAATGTGTTGTCTCTTGGTCATAAAAATGGAAAAGTATTTGTTGGTTTAATTAATTTGCCGCCGGAGAAATCTTCCTCTACCGGTTTAAATACTCCCCATAGGAAAAAATGACATTAGGGAAAAATATTTGTTTTGATGGCCCCTACAACCTCCCAGAGTTTGTCGGTTTAAATACTTTTCACCCTGTATAATCAATATGGATTTTATTCACAATTTCCCATTAAAAATTTGCATGAAGGACCGTAGATTACAAGGAATATTTTCAAATTGCCTTGAAAGTAAGTAGACGTTTCCCAATTTCAGGATACTATCGGCGGAGGTGTACGCCCTCTTTGCCGAAATGAGAATGTGTAATTGGTAAGGGAGGCGGTGTGAGGTGTGTGGCAGTGGCTTTGTGCCCAGTGCGGTTGTGGCGGCCGCATGCAAACTGCGTTAGGCCTGCGCGGTGCCACGCTGCGGCCAGGGTGCGTGACGCAGCACCTGCTCACCCGCTCTCCCGCTCACCTGCTCGCCGCCGCACCGCCACCATTAAGGCTCGCTCTCCCGCTGTCTGACCGATGAGCAGCCACTCACCCGCTGACGCACCGTCCACCCCTGCTAGTGCCGTCATTTCCCTCTCTGCGTCACTCGCTGTCGTCGCAACGCCCCCATGAAGGCCCACGGGAAAGACAGGCCGTGGCGGGTACGTCACAGCACGTGACACTGCAGGTCTTACCAGTGCCAGCAGCCGTTTCCGGCGAGGAGCGAGTAACTGCTACCGACGAATTTAATAATTCTTGAATGCGTGTCTCAATGCATAGAAGCTCTTGTAACCTGGTAGCTTCAAAGACATTTGAATCAAAACATTTCGACATATTCGCGCTTTTCTACTTGCTAGGATCCATGAGACACACTATACTGCATGATGTCAAGTAAAATAATATGATACCTGATATCATGTAGCCGGCCGGTGTGGCCGTGCGGTTCTAAGCGCTACAGTTTGGAACCGCGTGACCGCTACGGTCGCAGGTTCGAATCCTGCCTTGGGCATAGAAGTGTGTGATGTCCTTAGGTTGATTAGGTTTAAGTAGTTCTAAGTTCTAGGGGACTGATGACCTCAGATGTTAAGTCCCATCGTGCTCAGAGCCATTTGATATCATGTCGTATAACACGACACCTGCCGTCATGTCATCCAACATGTCATTTGTCAGAACATGTCATTAAAGTTCAGGATGCATCCATCCCCACACTGCGATATTTCCTATTACAGGTGCACCCCCACTCTCGGGTACTTCCTGTTGTAGATGTATCCCAATCTCTAGAAACACAAATTTGTGTCTATTTCCTCTTACACCCTCAACCATATGTGTAACAGAGATGGGTTTAAGAGAGCTCACAGTGCTGAGGCAATAGGGTTAATTCGTGAAGAACCGTGAACATGTCAAGATGTTTTGATTTTAATGTCTTTGAAGTTGCCAGATAAATCGAAAAAACTAGTTCCATTCTTTTACATCCCTAACTCTGCCCAGGACATATTCGCTGTTTGTGCTACGGCAATAACACTTTTTATTCTGGCTCCCAACTTTTACTCTACCATAATTTTGACATTTGATCGCCATAGCTTGGTAACCTATGTAGAATTCTGTTGACTTGGGCGACGACTGGTCTGGAATAGGTATTTTTATTGTCTTTCGGAGCATGTTTGTGTCGTGGCAAAGGATAAATCTTTCACAATACAAGACGCCCATTCCTTACATGTATTTGCCTAACTTCTTATAAAATTTGATACGATTTGCAGAAGTTTGAAACATAGAAGTGACGCGCGTGAAAAATCTCGGAGAAAATTTGTTTTTTGCAACTAAAATCAGAATAAAGCTAAATTTCTGAAAGCGAGTTTTCCGTTTTATCGTAAGAATGCATTTTTTATTTATTTCATTCGGTTTAAACCGTTTCCGCGCATTCACGTAAGAATGAAATTTAAGTGCTACTTCTCAGTTGACTTTAAACTATCGTATCTCCACAACGAATAAAGATTATTAGATAAAAAAATAGTTTTGACTTCATCCATTTATCTACCTTCGTGCAAAGTTTGAACCGATTCGTACAGGTTTAAAGTACAGAAGTGGCGCACTTCAAAAACCTCACAGAAACACACATTTTTTTTTTGCATCCAAACGAATCAAGAGTTTTTCAGACGGTTAAAACGTGTTTTAGTCCAAGGTCCAATAAACCGGTGGACCAAATTTGGACCATCAGTCTGGCTCCAGTCCGAAGTTATTTAACGCTGCTTTTGTACATAAAACCAGATTGAGAGTGACTTTTTTTGCACATGAAATACGAACGGTGCACATACAAATGGTGCCATTAACTCGGTATTAATTTTAGCCCAATTAAAATCTTTTGCGAGAAGAATTAATCGATTCACACAATTTGCCTGGGCACCAGCTCCGGTTCGTCGTTTAAACCTTGATTATTATACTATGACATAGCTACAGTAAGACAAATGTTCTAATGGCTACACACATGGCCGCTGGTTCCGACTAGTGTACAAACTTTTTACCCCATATTCCTACCTATAAGAGGAACCGAACACCAACATCTCGCCAAACCGCGATTCAGTGCGCGGCCTTTTGAGACATATTTGTTACATCCCTTCCGCGCTTTAACGATTAAACTTTCATTCCACTAGGAACTGGTGACCATCATCGGTATCAGAATGAGGTTTCACACCCACAGTCACTGAAACACTCTTATAGCTGTTGGTGGCACGCAAGCAAACAACCTCCTAATGCCATCTTAGGAAATCTATTGCTATGCCTAAAACACTTGTAGTAACATTCGGCGAAGATTTCTGGCCGGAGGCTAGTATGATCGTATACGTCTTCCCATCATATGCAATATGTGTTCTGTGGTGATAAATGAGGAGAATGGGCAGGCCAATCACGATCAGTGAATTCCTCAAGCTGTTTTTGGTGTGAACTGCGTCGTAGAGTCTAGCATTAACTTATTACAATAAGCCTTTCGGTAACCTGGTCTTGAAGTGTATAACAACTGGGTTTATCTTCTTTACCACATAATGGCGAACATACAGCCTCCCTTCGACAGTTACCAAATCAGACGTGTTCTCACATCCAATAGCTTCCCACATCGTGATTCCTGAAGCTGCAGAGACATGTGCCTCGAGAATCGCTTCTTTGGCTCTGAGCACTATGGGACTTAACATCTGAGGTCATCAGTCCCCTAGAACTTAGAACTACTTAAACCTAACTAACCTAAGGACATCACACACATCCAGGCCCGAGGCAGGATTCGAACCTGCGACCGTAGCCGTCGCGCGGTTCCAGACTGAAGCGCCTAGAACCGCTCGGCGACACCGGCCGGCGAATCGCTTCTTTTGTGACCTTTCCCCAAGTCGTCTACTAGCACAGTGCCAATTTGACCTCCAAAAATAGGAGCGAGACTCACTGCTGAACATCACAGAGTGCCACTCAATGTCCCAGTTAACTGTGGGTCTACACCACGCAAATCTCTGTTCACTACGGTATGGTGTCAGCGATAAACGACGCATAGTAACTGGAGATCTCGACCCAGTCTCTAGTATCGTGTTCCTGGCGTGTCGTGATGGCGCTCTGCCTGTCACCTCACACAGATTTCAGCATATCATTCGTCTATTCGTCAGAACCAGTCGAACAGTCCCACGGTCTTCTCGTGATGCACTCTTCCTTCGTGCCCCACGGTAGCCCTGTGTTCTTATCGTCACCACTCGTTCCTCTCTATTTCACTGCAGCCAAGTCTGGGCAATCAGTCGGTACGACGCTCTGAAACATGGTGGTAACTTACACGGGGACGTCCCCTGGATGTGCTATTTTGCGATATCCATCTGAAAAGTCCCAACAACGTTGCACACTCTAAATAGCTGTCACGTGCTCATATCACTCTTCGTCTGTAGGACTGACTATTTTCTGTACCGAAAGTATTGAAAATAAGCTCGCTTAAGGATGAACATTGTTCAACATATTCGACAGACATGGAAATACTGCAGTATCAGTTTGGAAGCATTCGGTCAAGCTATTAATCGTACAAGACTTTCCATTTCCTTTAATGTATGTATATTGTTCATTTATTGCCCGCCATTACGCAGTATTGCTAAGTCGTGGTGACGAAACCATTAAGCTATCATATACTCAGACTGTATAGCTGATACTACAACAGTACAGTACATCTTCTGGTGTCTGCTAGCAGTAGTGGACACCAGAAGAGCCCGACGAATATCCCAGCAGAGGGGTCGAAACGTCGATCATTTTAGAAGAAACATGACACGGCCTAATAACCCAGAAGATTTTAACTTCAGTGACAACGGCCACGAAAGCCTGCAGACTTACATATGTAATAGGTTTACAGCTATGGCGATTGTTCATCAGGGGTATCGTCAGGAGTGCGACAGGGAAGTGTGATACATAAATGATGTGGAGGACGGGGTGAGCAGCAATATGCGTGCGGTGATGTGTCAAAGTTGAGTGACTGTAGGAGGATACTGGATGACTCATACAAAATTTCTACTTGGTGTGATGAATGGCAGCTAGCTCCAAATGTAGAAAAATGTAAATTAATGCGGATGAGTAGGAAAAACAAGCCCGTAAGGTTTGGATACACCATTAGTAGTGCTTCACACAAATAAATGGGCGTAACGTTGCAAAGCGATATGAAGTGGAACGAGCGTGTCAGGACTGTGGTACGGAAGGCGAATGATCGACTTTAGTTTATTGGAAGAGTTTTAGGAAAGTGTGGCTCATCTGTAAAGGAGACCGCATATGGGACGCTTGTGCGACCTATTCTTGAGTAATACTCGATGTTTGGGATCCGTACTGGGACAGATTAAAGAAAGACATCGACGCAGTTCAGAGGTGGGCCGCTAGGTTTGTTACCAGTAGGTTCGAACAACATGCAAATATTACGGAGATGCTTCGGGAATGGGAATCCTCGGAGGGAAGGTGACATTGTTATCGAGGGACACTATCGAGAAAATTTAGAGAACCGGCACTCGAAGCTGACTGCCAAAAGATTCTAGTCTCTCCAACATACATTACGCGTAAGGACCACGAAGATAAGATACGAGAAATTAGTGCTCATACTACGGAAGCATATAGATAGTCGTTTTTCCCTCGCTCTAACTGCGAGTGGTAGAGGAAAGGAAATGACTAGAACTGGTAGAAGGTACCCTACGTCACGAGCTTGCGGAGTATCTGTGTAGGTGTAGAAGTAGATGTAGCTGGCTGTTTTATGTTGTTTGGGGAGAATGTACGCAACATAACTAGTTACCACTCATTCAGGTTACCGTAAATATGAGCCAGGGTATTCCTTGAAGTTTCGAGATTGCAGCCGCATTACGTCGACTTTTTGCCGCGATATTTCGGTCTACGTCCGCCTCGTTACCTGAGTTGTCTGTGGGTTGTGTTGTCCTCAATATCAGTTCATAATCATCGACACGCGTCGCCCATTGCGGCGTGGACTGAAAGGACTTGCATCTCGGCGGCTGAACTTCCCCAGGTGGGGACTCTCGGCTATCTATGCCACATGATCATTTCATTTCAATTCGGCTGACAACCATTCAGTCATCTTCACGTAAGTGTGTTGTGTTGGAGATTGCCGGTTTACATCGCTAACTGTACACCAAAAATGCGCAAAGGCAGCCGCTACATGAGTGACCTCTGTCGAGTTTCGCGCCCTCTTCCAATATTGCTCCATCTACGACGCGCAGACGCATGCG
Organism: Schistocerca serialis cubense; assembly: GCF_023864345.2. Classification (NCBI taxonomy): domain Eukaryota; kingdom Metazoa; phylum Arthropoda; class Insecta; order Orthoptera; family Acrididae; genus Schistocerca; species Schistocerca serialis. Next base: position 812,307,728 of record NC_064638.1, on the reverse strand, counting down.
TGATTTTGGTACTACAAGCACTCTCTCTGTCGGAGTGCGCACTCGTGGAGTTAAAATACAGGCATCAAAATTAATAAAATTAACCGTCGATGGACATTGTACAATGCTTTCTTCCTGGAGAAATGATAGAAATCGCCGGGTCCCACGACTTAATCCAGTTGAAAGCTGCCATCACGATGAATGAGATCTTCCACCAAACATATTCTAACCGATTTTTTAATAATAAATCCAAGAAGGATCTCGTCGTGTTTAAGTTTTCCGTTGCAGAATAATGTCCCATGGGGATATAATTCTCGGCTATGGGTGACTTACTGAGGTGCGGAAGGCGAGCGTGGCGATTATGTCCAAAGCATCTTTCACTCACTGTACGCGTTGTCTGACCAATGTAGGCACTGCCACACTGAAGACATTCTGTAGATGCCAGCCTTCCGCAATCCCAGATCATCCTTTTCCTATCCGAGAAGAGCACAAGTCTTTGTAGGTGGGCGGAAGATAACTTTAACATAATGTTCCCTTACGACTCTGTCTAATTTCGACGAAACATTGTCGACGTACGGGAGGTATGCTCTAGACTTAAATCGCAACATCTCCTCTTGATCTTGTGGGTGATCATGTTTCTTCTCCCTTAAAGCTGTGTTGATATAATGCGGAGAATATCCACTATCTTTGAACTCAGATTGTAGCAGCTTCAGCTTCTTTGCAAGGGTGTCTCCATCAGACACAAAATGTGTCCGGTGCATCATCGTGCGAATAACGCTCATAGTTTGTGATGGCTGATGGCAGCTAGACGGCTGCAAATACGGGTCTGTATATGTGGACTAACGGTAAACTGAATGCCCCAATGATCCATCCATTTCAAGAATCACATGAAGTAGAATGTATACTTCAACGTTCTCGATAACCTAGTGTTGTCCTTTTCTCTGCTTGTCGTGATATGTATGCTAAGGACATTCCTATCTTCGAAGATTAAAACAGCCGTGTTCACAGAGCTCCATGCAAACATTCCTGGTTTAAGGGACACTCAGACATCCTATCAAATCCTGGCTTTCCCGCTAAGTTACCCGATCTTAATCCCACAGAAAATGTTGGGGACTATTTGGAACAGTGGTTGCGACGTAGCTGTCAACATCCTCGCAATGTGGTAGCTGTGCTGCATCTGATCATCAGTGAGTGGTTTCAGTTGGGATTGCATACTTCAAGATACCTGTGGACTCTGTTCCTCTCTGAATTGAGGCCATGACCAAGGCCGGCGGTATCAGCCAAGGCCGGCGGTATCAGTCTCCAGCGAAGACTAGTTTTTTGCCTAGTGTACTTAGGTACCTTTCCAGAAACATCTAACTCTCTGTCTACATTTAGTACCAGTGGAACGTTCTTCTTGAAGAAATTTGTCTAAGCCTTTGCAACTCTGTTTCTGATGTTTTTCTTCTGATGGCTATCTTGCATAGCCTGTAGTGTGTACAGGGAGATGATTATGATGTTGGTTTGTGGGGCGCCATAATCGTGGTCATTATCACCCGTACAAATTCCAAATCTTTCCATTTCCACTCTCGCCACGTCTCTGAAGATGAGGATAACACAAACACCCAGTTCACGGGCAGAGAAAATTCACCACCAGGCCGGGGATCGAACCCGGGGCCCCGTGATCCAGAGGCAGCAAGGCTAACTACTAAAACAAGAGCTGCAGACTGTAGAGGGAGAGCCCATGAGACATGGAAACCGCTATGTGTCCCCTTAATAATTTCAGCGTAACTAAGAATGGGATTGGCCAGTTTGAAACTAGTCTGTCAGAATCTCCAAATTAACTGACGGACTGGTTTCATATTATGCTACTTACACAACCGTGATAGAGTAAGGATGAGAACGATCTATGTAAAAGACGTAAACAATTGCAAGAGATCAGGCAGTAGTACCTTATGAATACTCCTTCTGTGGTTATGAGGCAATGGCTTTTCAGTTTTAGAATGAGGTGACAAAAGTCACGGGATACCTGAAAATATCGTGTCGGACCTCCTTTTGTCCGGCGTAGTGCATCATCTCGACGTAGTATGGACTTGATAAATAGTTGAAGTCCCTCGCAGAAATATTGAGCCATTCTGTCTCTATAGGCGTCGATATATGCGGAAGCGTTGTCGGTGTAGGATTTTGCGCACGAACTAAGCTCTCGGTTATGTCCTATAAATATTTGATGGCATTCATGTCCAACGACCGGACATCTCGGATTATTGAATTACCTACGATTTGATAAGCATAGCGTCGTTAAAAGGATGCTAGGTCTGAGCCGAGCTTGTCAAGCTTCACGGAACTCATGGAAGCGCGGCTTTCGTTCCGTTAATTCAATTATCCACTTCTGTTTAAGTCACGAGTGGACGACAGAATTGTGACTGCTTATCCATTGTCGAGCAGATGTAATTTCAGTTCATGTATGCTTAACTAACATCTCTATAGTGTAAGGTAGCAGATTTTGCACCTTACATGATGCTAAATCAGTACTGATACACAGATTGATTATTGGCCCACCGGTAGGAGAGAATGGACACAGAAAAGGAGTTGTTTCTGTCATGTCAGACTAACGAGATGGGCTCAGAGGCTGGACCACGGCCGGAACCCCTAAGGACGGTGTTTATGTCATGTCAAACTAACGGGATGGCCGCGGCCGGACCCCTTTGTCGGCTGGCACTTCAGACCACCAAAGACGTTCGGAGAGGCTGGGCTATCACAACAAGAAGCGAGGAGGAGCTATATGCGAAAGAGAGAAAGACAATTTCGCGCCACAGTGGAAAATTTGCGGAAGACTGTGACGGGATTGGCGCAGAGCGCGTAGAGATACGTGTTAAAGTTTGGCGGCAACAGTAACCGCGTTAGAATTCCGTGTCGTGGTTGGCTACAAACGTGCACGGATACATGGAAGTCTGTGTCGTGATTGGCTACCAACGCGCACGGATCCATGCGGCGAAGAACGGCCAAGTTTACAAAAACTCTGATGGGGGGACTGTGGGGTCGGCTGTGGAAGAGAGCAGTCGCGGTGTCTGGCTGCTCTGCTTGGAGAGCGTGGAGAGAAGTAGGTTGGAGAAGTTACCGGCATTGAGTCCAATGGTTACTCTCCAAGTCTGAATAGTTTAGAGCATCCGACTCCACACACGTAGCATTATCTGTTCCTCTGAGGAGAGAAACAGATTAGTACTAATTTGTGGCGTTCATAAGCAATCTGAAGTGTACCTTTGCTGCCGCGCACTTGAGTCGACCGACTACTCTTGGCATATGTGCAAGTAGCTTGAGTATTGACTAGTGACGGACTCCGCAATTGAACACTTACGTACAGGAGTTTACGGGCGTAAACCACGTCCACGTTGGAGATTAAAGCCAAGCTCGCTCACGGGAAAGACGGCATCACGACGTTGGCTGTACCGACCGTCGTAATCATCACGGAGAATTACGGTGATATTAGCAATCATCAGCCAAAGTAGGGCACTGTAATTCTAAATGAGTTCATATTCCGTTAGCTCTTTGACTGGCGCTCTCTGAGTCTGTGTCCGTTCAGGCAGAACTGCAATAGAGTCACTTGCGGGTTCAGTGTTGACTTAAGTAGTTAGGAAAAGAGAATGCATTGTGCCAATGATAGGCTAGTTAGGTTAGCGAGTGTATTGTATTGTCATGTTAGGCTAGAAACATTGCTCATCCTGTTTTCTGAATAAATCTTAATTTGGTATCATATGATAATCACCGCATTATTGATTTCGTAGCTAGCAAGCACCATATTTTTGTTTAATAATTAGAGTGTAATGATAATTTCGATGCAAATGATACTGGGGGCATAACCGCGCGTTTAAACAGTGCCAACTTTAGTCAGATAGCAACTCAAGGTCGACTAAGACTACCAATAGATATTTTTCAATACATCGATAATTTTACAATAAACCCCCCGTACGTTGCAATAGTACAACGTGGTCAAAGCAATTGTTGTAGTCACGTCCCGTAGTTTTTCGCAGAACTCATTCCAATTGACATTTTTCGTCCTGTCTTGCTAGTTTTCCTTGCGATTCAACCACAGTGTACCATGACTGCTTCTTACGTTTCTTTAAAGATGTTAAGTACTATTCAGATGTCCCTTTGAGATGCAAATATCTTGTAGAATCCTGACTGCTACTGTGATACTTATGAGAAATGTTAAAGAATGTGATGTATCCTATATGTAAAGTTTCCTTTACATAGTTACTCAGCAACCAGCCCTTTTTAAGTTGTTGTTGCTAGCAGAGTCAGTCAACAGTACGATGGACACCGCGAGCCAGCTGCCCCAAGGACTGAATTTCTTCCTTGTTTTGTTTATTCTTAACCAAACTTCTGTTTTCCTAAGTGTCCATTCCTTTGAGCTGAGAGGATTATAGTGTTTTCGGTGATCTCTTAACGTTCATAATTAACATGAGATTTTTGTTGTGTCGTCACAGCATACAGCGACTTACCCTCTTCTCCATGATGACGTCGTCTGCGGCGGCCCGCTGGAGACACGCCAGCAGGACCAGGAGGGCGGGACACAGCAGCAGCAGGGCTCGTGACATTCCGGGTTACTTCCTGCAAGCACACCACCCACCACTCTGGTTAGACGAGCAACAGCGCACAGACTGAGCCCTCTCACTTTTTTCCCCTCTTACATTACGAACCGCTAAAACAGAATGAAAGAAGATGATAATAAATGAAAAGCACCAGTTTGCTTTTGTTCGACAGTATTACTTTTATTGCTAATCGGTTTTCGGCTTACAAGGCCATCTTCAGACATTTACTGAGTATTATCACCAAAGAAGTTAAATGTTGGCAGACAACATTGGAAGAGAAGTGACACATCTAGAGTGAAGTAGAAACATACAGTAAGTAACATCTTTGCAATGAAATAGTAAAAACTGAACAGTACATAAATAACAATGGAGTTGACAGGAAAACCTTTAGCACAAAATAGGAATAGCATGCCTACATAACAGTTTCTATTAATAAACAAAACTAATAAAATAAGACAAAATTAGTACTAGACAAGGCTACATCAAGAGGTATGAAACATGAAGTGTGGTACACAACCAATTAAAAAAGAAGAGACAGTTGTCAATGTAAATACAGAATACATAAGGAACTTAAGCAATATCCATAAGATAAACAGAAATTAATAAATGCAGGGAAAATGGAGGTGTTTGAGGGAACTTACAGTTTGAGAGTGTGGTGGTACTGCATTTTAACATTAACATTATAATCAAAGCAGTGGCTGTATACCAGTTTTCATCAAATAAATGAGCAAAGTAAAATATGAACAGTATTTGATGAGACAACTACAAGGGGAGTTAAACATGGACAGTAATACAAGTACAAGTTAAAAGGAAACCCTTAACTATTGAAACTACAGCCTATGTGGAATACAAAGACAACTGCAACAAATAAAACAACTTAATGAATACAGGAAAATGGGAATATGTAGGAAGAGAGAGTGTGGGAAGTAATGAACAACAAAGATGACTATATGAAGTTTAGGAGAGGGGAAGTGTTGAGTTGTGTCTGGTCATTTAGGATGAGATCTAGACTGTGAGCAATAAAAGTAATATTGTAGAACAAAAGCAAACTGGTCCTTATCATTTATTATTATAATGTTGTTCTACCAAGAACCGACGGAAGATTCTGTTAATATGAAAGAAGATGAGTTACTGCTGGTAAATAAGAAGTGTGAAGTGATAGTAGTAATACCCAGTGACAAAAGTTCGTATGTGGAACAGTTACCGGCAATTTGTAAATTCTTCGTCGAAAATGACCACAGTCAGTGTAAGTAAAAGACAGCTGCGTGTGTTAGCCTTAGAGGGGAAGGGAAGATTTCACTTGACGAGAACGATTATTGCGGCATTGCGGGCTGGCGTTTGTCAGTGTTTGGTAACCACTCTGTTTTCGTGTCCCAGTTTTTATTTTTTTCAGTCTATATTTTCATTTATTCTCCATGTCCATAACGCATTTTGGAATCGCCTTCATCAGATGTGTCATAAAGCAAAAAGTATGTAAGGAATAATTACAGTTTAACAATATTGGTCCTTTTATACTTTCAAAACAAAGATATTTCTACTTACTGCAGTCATGATTGTACAGTATACAGGACGTCCCAGGAGGAATGGTCAATTTCAGGGATATGGAAGGAGCGATCATCAGAAGCAAAAACACTTCATATCGACATATGCCCTATTCCGAATGGCTTCCGAGATAGAACACATTTAATACGAATTATTATTTAATTTCTGTATTACTCACTACATTGTCAGCTTTACCTATGTACATATGTACAAAAGTTAGTAACCATTATAACTTACGTTTTACAAGATATCAATAGAAAAACACGTATTTTAACATATTTGCCTTTAAGAGTTATTGTTCGCGTCACATTACAACTGTTGTACAGTTCACAATAAACGTTCGAATATCCCCCACTCATCTTTAGTGTACACCATTGGCCATTGAAATTGCTGCACCAAGAAGAAATGCAGATGATAAAGGCTATTCATTGGACAAATATATTATACTAGAACTGACATGTGATTACTTTTTCACTCAATTTGGGTGTATAGATCCTGAGAAATCAGTACCCAGGACAACCCCGTCTGGCCGTAATAACGGCTTTGATACGTCTGGGCATTGAGACAAACAGAGCTTGGATAGCGTGTACAGGTACAGCTGCCCATGCAGCTTCAACACGATACCACAGTTCATCAAGAATAGTGACTGGCGCATTGTGACGAGCCAGTTGCTCGGCCACCATTGACCAGACGTTTTCAATTTTGAGAGATCTGGAGAATGTGCTGGCCAGGGCAGCAGTCGAACATTTTCTGTATCCAAAAAGGCCCGTACAGGACCTGCAACATGGGGTCGTGCATTATCCTGCTGAAATGTAGGGTTTCGCAGGGATCGAATGAAGGGTAGATCCGTGGGTCGTAACACATCTGAAATGTAACGTCCACTGTTCAAAGTGCCGTCAATGCGAACAAGAGGTGACCGAGGCGTGTAACCAATGACATCCCGTACCATCACGCAGGGTGTAACACCATAGCGCTTATGCTGTATGGATTTTTTTTTTTTGCTTTATTTAATGTTACACCATTGAACTTCTGCAAGTGTGTTTGATAGAATAGAGAACACAAAATCGTATACTCCTTTCTTTGTTAAAACTTTGATGTCATGATTTGATTGTACGCTGTGTAGCATATCTCTCGTTTAAATGCTTTGACCCATTTGGAGGGAACAATACTTACTGTATATGATTGTAATTTTGTGTGACTAATTTTTTGTAGACATGTTAATATGTGTAAATGTTTTGTTTTATTTAATACATTTGGTTGCTGTTATGTAAACTGCTGATCCTCACTTAGGGCTCTTAGTTATTCTGTATGTAAGAGGTAGTGTGGTTCCCCTCGGGAACGGAACTGTGTAGCGCGCGCAAATTGTGGTTGGCCTAGGTGGAAAAGGTGGAACTGATAGTCAGTCGGTGACGAGCTACGAGTCGGAGACGAGCTACCAAACTGTGCACTGTCAAGTAAAAGATGCATATTGTGCTGGTTCCGAGAGAGGCTTTTCCTGCTACTTTCCAATGCCTCGGATGGATGGATAAATAGCTGGAACTATTCTGGAATTTGTATCTATCATCGCCACCAAGAAATGACAGAGTCCAGCAATTCTGTCTGCGAATCCACCTACCAACATGCAGTTGCCACCACGTTGCGCAATCACTGTAACGTAATACTATAATGATGTACAGTGAAGGATCAGCTTAATGGATGTGCTAATGTGCTCAAATATAAGGTAATTTATTTCTGAATTTATGTACCTACCTTGATTTTTCACCTCATCATAACACCTCTCAGGTTCCTCTCCGTTTGAACTAAAGCGATTACCGAGTGTCCTTACTGAAAGTACATTAAAACCCAGTTTTCTAATTAATGCCTCTTGAACATAGTAAAGAGAAAGTTAAAGTTAATGTGGCAACAGAGTGAGTTAAAGTTAATGATGCTTCCTGAAAATAATTTTCCTAGTAAAACTGCTTATTAATGTGTTGTTGTCAACTTCAAATTAAAAGTTCTTAAGACTGAGGCTTATTAAGTTTTGCTTAGTAAATGATCACATTACTACCTGTTGTAAATCGCAGAAAGTGAGTCAGTTTCTTGCAATTTTGCCTACAATGTGTTTCACTGTAGTAAAAAGTGGAAAACTGCAGTTGTGAAACTTTATATACTCATGTTTGTTAAGTGTATGTCTCTCTTGTATGTAGGAAGTGCATATCAATAATATAACAGGATCCACAGTTTGTCTATTGTATTAATGCTGGGTAACAAGTAATGGGAAGACCACTAATTATGAATACCATAATTTCTTTATTCAAATGATAATGAGAAGCAACCTGTTAGTGGATTCCAATTAATTTTCATTTTAAATAGTAAAGTATTTAACTGAGAGAGACTTAACTTATATCCAATTAATGATTATGCAGTAAATAGTAATAAAGACCATTCAGTTTGTATAAGCCCTGAAAGTAATAGTGTGTTTCGGTATCTGTTATAATTTTGCAAATAGTTTCTGCTGCTCTAACTGTTAGTTTCAATCTTACCATAAACATATGTGTGTGTCAGAGTTCATTGCACTCGCGTGTGACCAAGTATAGGTTGTGTTTATCCATTAGAGTTACTAATAACTATTTTCTTGAACGAGAATGTTAACCATTCTCTTGCCTAGTTAGGCTGGCGACCGTTTTCTTTATCAGTTGAACAGTGCAGATAGGCAAAATTTTGTTCGTACTGTTCAAATATTTACGTAAATCTGACTTTCACTTCCGATAAGCCACCTCCGTTAGGTATAATACGGTCAACATAATAAAATTCCTCTCAGAGGGTAACACAGCTCTGTTGCATTATACCATAATTATTCTAACAAAATAATTCTATTTTGCAAACTGCCTCCAGCTTCGAGGTTATGGTATAGCAGTAGCGGACAGGAGTGTTACACGTGGCTTTTCCGTGACAGGACTATTTGTTCTGTTGGGGCATAATAAGTAATAAACAAAATTTGGTATTTGATTACGTAAGCTACGTAAATGCTATTAAAGTGTTATAAGGGTGATACGCCATTATGGCGATAACGAATACACGCTTCCACTGTGCCTTCACCGCGATGTCGCCAAACACGGATGCGACCATCATGATGCTGTATACAGAACCTGGATTCATCCGAAAAAATGACGTTTTGCCATTCGTGCACCCAGGTTCGTCGTTGAGTGCACCATCGCAGGCGCTCCTGTCTGTGATGCAGCGTCAATGGTAACCGCAGCCATGGTCTCCGAGCTGATAGTCCATGCTGCTGCAAACGTCGTCGAACTGTTCGTGCAGATGGTTGTTGTCTTGCAAACGTCCCCATCTGTTGACTCAGGGACCGAGACGTGGCTGCACGATCCGTTACAGCCATGCGGATAAGATGCCTGTCATCTCGACTGCTAGTGATAAGAAGCCGTTGGGATCCAGCACGGCGTTTTGTATGACCCTCCTGAAGCCACCGATTCCATATTCTGCTAACAGTCATCGGATCTCCACCAACGCGAGCAACAATATCGCGATACGATAAACCGCAATCGCGATAGGCTACAATCCGACTTTTATCAAAGTCGGAAACGTGATGGTACGCATTTCTCCTCCTTACACAAGGCATCATAACAACGATTCACCAGGCAACGCCGGTCAACTGCTGTTGGTGTATGAGAAATCGGTTGGAAACTTTCATCATGTCTGCACGTTGTAGGTGTCGCCACCGGCGCCAACCTTGTCTGAATGCTCTGAAAAGCTAATCATTTGCATATGACAGCATCTTCTTCCTGTCGGTTAAATTTCGCGTCTGTAGCACGTCACCTTCGTGGTGTAGCAATTTTAATGTCCAGTAGTGTATTTGCGCACTGTTACTTGTCTGAGTGCTTCTGCACTTTCGATAATGAAGACAACGGCGTCCATGATGCGACCAAGCAGTTCATCTCGCGTATTCACCTTTCGTTTGTTCACTTCAGACTTCATCCAACCCTATGAACTAAAACCTAATGGTGTATGTCTTGCTACCTCTTCGACCAGTTAACTGCACTACCACGACCAATCCAACCATTAGAATAAGTGCGGCTGACATGTTCCTTCACACGTCTGGTAAAATGTGGGGGAGGGGGGGCGTCTCCGTCAAACTGGAAGAACATTGCAGTCTGGATGGCCAAAGGACGGTCCTCAATGTGTTTCATAAACGAATTTTCCTAAAAATGCAGGTAACTCTGTCTCGTTACTCGTTCTTCTAAAACGACTGGATCTGTCAACATGTTACCTATCGTGCTGCACCAATAGGGAACGAAAAACGATGGTGAAAAAAGGTTTTCACTCTAGCGTGTCGATTTTCCAGCAGCTATCAATGATTGTTACGTGTGTTCTTGATTCCATTCCTTTTAAACGTGGCTTCATCAGCTGCGTGGGTAAGACACATACGTGAGCGCCACTAACTCAAAATAATAATAATAATAAGTGCATTGAATGTGTTCTGTCTCGGAAACCATTCGGATTAGGCCATACGTCCATAAGGAGTTTTTTTTTGTTTCGAATGATCGTTCCTGTCATATCCCTGAATATGGACCGTTCCTCCTGGAACACTCTGTATTTTTGTGTTTTAGATGATGATACTGCCACATTCTTTGGGTTTAAAGACCTTAACTAATAATACCCTGGTAAGTATAATTAACATTTAAAATAATAAGTAACGAAATAATAAGAGAGGAATATATTTTTACCAGAATGAGATTTTCAATCTGCAGTGGAGAATAAACGTAAGGAACATCGCTCTCTGCGGAGTGATACAATACAATGCGCAGTACATTTATTATATGCATATAACAAATATGTATTAAAGGCCATTAAGCAGGCTTCGCAATTGAAAGGTAGCGAAACGTGTATGGCACAAAACCATGCAGCGTTTCATTTAGTTACACAACAATTGTACTGGAACAAATGAACTTGTGCAGTTGTAGAATTTGCCTCAAATCAGATGTTATACAGAATTTATTCTCAAATATCTCAGTATGGGCGTAATTCCCGTGGACGAATAAATTTTAGAGTTGTTTGGTGCTTGACAGCCTATTTACTAAAGCCTTTAGAACGAAATTCATTTAATATAGTTGGTATCCATTAGGTGCAATTTGCCCAGATGGAAGAAGAACCGCCGGCCATGGTGGCCGAGCGGTTCTAGGCGCTACAGTCTGGAACCGCGCGACCGCTACGGTCGCAGGTTCGAATCCTGCCTCGGGCATGGATGTGTGTGATGTCCTTAGGTTAGTTAGGTTTAAGTAATTCTAAGTTCTAGGGGACTGATGACCTCAGATATTAAGTCCCATAGTTCTCAGAGCCATTTGAACTATTTTGAAGAAGAACTGAGATCCATACCACGTGGAAACGGCTATAGCATTATTTCGAGAAGATCCGTTGTAACTGCACTACTTAGCTACCGAGGAGCCACGAGGCTTTACTCTACAGCCTTCCTGTCACGGAGGACTGCCACCCACTACAGTAGCAGATATTCGCCGTGCACAGGCGGCGTCGCGAAGCATGTCAGAACTCTGCAGCAATTAAATTAAAACGAGACGGGCGCCAGAGAAGTTGGTCGCTAAGCAGCGGATTAGCACAGCTGGTCTGCTGTTACTCGGAAGGAATTCACTGCGGTCTGTCTCCTCTTGTCGTATGACGCTGACTTCCTTTCCACTGCAGCTGGTCGGATCCGAGTGCAGCCACACTCCCACTGAGATTTACCACTGCTTCATTTTGTCGCCTCGCGTTCTCAGCACGAATCCCGAGAAATGCAAGCGCTGGTAGAGGAACGACAGATCAGTTTTACGGCGGAGCAATGTAAAGGTACTCCACAACAATGCTTTTTACACAACCGTAGACCTGAGACTTCTCACCTCCCTTTGGGTTGCAAATTTAAGGTTCCATTCTGCAAAAAAAAGTCATCAATAATGGAATTACTTAAAAGACACATGTCGTGGACTCCGCACTCAACCCTTTCCTGATTAAAATTTATTTTGCCTATATTTTAAAAATAAAAGGTCAAAAACTGTCTTCCTTTGTGATAAATAATATACTTCCACTCCCAAGTTTTAAGTGGACCGGTTTTGAAAATCGGTGAAGTGTGATACATGTGTCCCACAAACCCAACGAGATCCATGTTTTCATGTGAACCTAGGATTTTCAGAGTTAACTTTTCAATTTTTGAATGATTTTGTAAGAATGGGAATTATGGAAAAAATTGTAACAAATCAGTACCAAAACACATTTATACTCCTGACAATGAAAAACATGAGATATTGCATACGACTTTTGAACATAACTTTTAAGATGGCTTTGATATACCACACGCCAATGTTTTCTATAATCTATGAAATTTTCTGGGGCATATACACCCCACTACATACAAATTTTGTACGAACAGACAGTATTACTGAGATGTGCAGTAATGTTTCAGAGAAATGTCTATGATGTATAATTAGTTACTACAGACATCCTTCGAGTGGCAAAGATGGTAATTCGATCTGATTTTCGTGAAACAAATGTGCTGTGCCACCTATAAACAGACTCTGCCCCATTTCATCGCTCACAGCCTTTTATACACCCACGCAACGGTCCGTAGTATTTTTCTCGGAGTTCCGAAAGCATCAAATGGTTCAAATGGCTCTGAGCACTATGCGACTTAACTTCTGAGGCCATCAGTCGCCTAGAACTTAGAACTAATTAAGCCTAACTAACCTAAGGACATCACACACATCCATGCCCGAGGCAGGATTCGAACCTGCGACCGTAGCGGTCGCTCGGCTCCAGACTGTAGCGCCTAGAACTGCACGGCCACTCCGGCCGGCCCGAAAACATCGCGTAACGTGCTAGCAATAGACAGATTTAAGTGTAGACGTCCAAACGCACAAAACTACATATTACTCTACCGGGACACGCGTATCCCATCGATCACGAAAGAGTTAAAAGCTATCCCTCTGCTGTAAAAAGGAAAACTATATGGGAGCGAAGGAATAAACAAGCTCAACTTACGTGTGTCGCGTTTTCGATGAAGAAAGGGTACATGGGAAGGAAACGCAATATCCACTTTCACCTTAGAATAACTACGAAACAAATCACACCGATGCGCGTTATTTACAGGAAGAAAAGAAAATAAATAGATGTGTTTTAAGATGAACTCATGAACCGCTGGTAGTGCTGGAGAGGCTACTTAAAACCAAAATTGGCCAGGTGCGAGCAGGACTCCCACTCTGAAGGTTCCGTACAAACGTAGTTATGTACATTGACAGTTCATCGACGCGGGGATCAAGAAACTCGACGTTTCTTGCCTGTTATCGACATTGATACTGGAAAGGCGTCGGTCCCGGAAAATCCAGTGCTTTCATGAATGTCTTAATTTTAAGTTTGAAGTAGCGTAACAAATGACAAATGAAATTTTTTTCGTCTGATATAATTCAAATTAACAATTTTTGTATTTTTTCCTTTACTTTTACTGTGCAGTCTTACTTACTGCAAAATAGTAACCTGTAGGTTTTAATGAATGAGTTTGCGAATATCAAAATACGTGATATAATTGGCCGTATTTTTGATTGCATTGACTTAGAAACTAAACTTTTGCACTACCAAGCGACCGTAGACATTTGTATGTGAAATAAACTGCACTTGATAAATCTAGTCGTTCCTGAGAAAAAGGTGTCTTAACAGACTGAGGGACAAACAGACAATCGGGATAACAAATAAAAAATGTTGGTGTGTGATATAATTACAAAGAAACAGTTTTCAGATGTCTTGGTTTAATTTTACTGTGAAACCTTGCTCCTTGCCAAATTTCATGATTCTAGGCTAACAAACCCTATAGGTTTTGATTAGTGAGTTTGTATCAAAATATGTGACATACGAGGGTTTTCCAGAAAGTAAGTTCCGATCGGTCGCGAAATGGAAACCATAGTGAAAACCAGAAACGTTTTATTTGGAACAGTTAGGTACACCTTCCACCTACTTCTCTACATAGTCGCACACTCCAACTACGAGCTTTGTCGTAGTGTTGTATCAACTTCCCAATATCCTCGTCATAGAAAGCAGCCGCCTGTGCTTTCGGCCAGTTATCTGCACTGGTCTGCAGCTCGTTGTCTGTGGAAAACTTTTGTCTTCATCGCCAGCGGTTCTTGTGAGCAGAGATGAGACTCAGGGGGAGCCAATTACGGACTGTATTGTGGGTGATCAAACACTTCTCATCAGAAACACTGCAGGAGCGTCTTCATTGCCCCCGCAGTGTGAGGCCGAGAATTTGCATGAAGAAGGAACTACTCGACAGTTGTGTTATGTGGGCTGCATGACACAGGCGAAATCTCTAACCAGGCCCTCATAACTGGCGGGAGATGCCATTCCCTACGCATCTTTACATGCTCACTGTTCGCTCAAAACTGAAAAGAGCGACGCGACACGATCGACGGGCGTACTAGAGATACTGCCCAACACATCTGTGCAAATCTTTACCGGATTTTCCCAGTGGTTTCCCTTTCGCGATCGGTCGGAACTTACTTTCTGGGCAACCGTCGTATATGGCCGTATCTTTTGTATGGATTGACTTAGAAGCTCCAATTCCTTACACCGCCAGGGGACCGTAGACCTTAGGGTGTCACATAAATCTCAACTTGATATGTCAACCTGTTCCTTAGAAAAAAAGGTTTTTAACAGTCGGACAGACAGACAGACGGATGGACGAGAAAGTGATCTTGCAAGGGTTCCGGTTTTGTCGATTGAGATACGGAATCTTAAAAAGGATAACAATCGACATCTACACATACATCTGCCTCTGTACTTCACAAGCTGCCTTACGGATTGTGGCGAAGTGTACTTTATGTACCACAGTAACTTCTCCCTATTCCAGTCGTGAATGGTTCGCGGATAGAACGATTGTTGGTACGCCACCATGCGAGCTCGAATCTCTCTGCTTTTACATTCACGAGCTTGTCGCGAGAAGTACATGGCAGGAAGCAATATATTGGTCGACTTCTCTAGGAACGTACGCGCTCGAAGCTATATGAGCACACGACGGCGTGACGCAGAACACCTCTTTTGTAGCGTCTGCCACTAGAGTTGGTTGAGCGTCTGGTACGGACCCCACACTGACGAGCAATATTCTGGTGATGACTGAAAGAGGGTCTTGTTAGTTATCTCCATTGTGGATGTACTGCATTTGCTGAGAATTCTTGCAATGAATCTGAGTCTGTCATCAATCTTACCTGCGATTAACTTTAAATGGTCGTTCCACTTTAAATCACAACGTACGCACGCTCCTCGATTGTTCTGCAAGCGTGTAATCATAGAATAGGGGGACTTTCTGCCTGTTTATGCGCTGTACGTTACATTTGTTTATGGTGAGGGTCAACTGCCAATACCTGCACCACGCGTAGATTCTGTGCAGGTCTTCCTGCATTCCGGTAGGTATACAACGGCATCATCCGCAGAAAGCCTCGTGGAACTTCCGTCGATTTCTACTTCGTCATTTATATATATTTTGATAAGTAATGGACCTATGACCCGCGCATGGGGCACGCACCAAGTTATTTTTACGTCTGAAGACTTTTCGTCCTTGACAGTGCCATGCTGTGCTCTGTCTGCTAGACTCTCTTTAGTGCAATCACACAGTTGGTCTGATATTCCGTATGTTCGTATTTTGTTCATAAGGTGACATTGCAGAACTGATTCGAATGCTTTCCGGAAGTCTGGGAGCACGCCATCGACTTGGGCATCTGTGTATACTGCTGCATGGGTCTCAGCGACGAACGGAGGGAGCTGGGTTTCATACGACCGTTGTTTTCGGAACCCATGTTGATTCCTACAGAGGATATTTGCGGTCTCTAGAAATGTAATACGCGAACGAAAAATTTGTTCCAAAATTATTCAACAGACCGACATCGAAGAGACAGGCGTATTGTTTTGTGCGTCTGTTCAACAACCTTTCTTGAAAACGGGAATGACATGCATTTTTTTTAAAAATCACGAGGAACGCTCTGCTCCTACAGTGACCTACGGTACACCGCTGAGAACAATAGATAACACGAATAATTATGGAAACTGATAACGAAAATAGTATCAAATTATACATAAATCGATGAGAAACACAACTACACAGTAACTGAGACCAGCAACATTAACAACTGCCCTTCAATTGAACTGAACAGTGAACCAAACGCTACTGTAGCTACAGTGCTGTTTCCTTGCTTTCCCTGTTTTCAAATCACATATAGTTTTTTGTGGCCAAGTCTACCGCAAAATAAAAACTCCGGTCGAGGTCTCACGGTAGCCCCTTTCCTCTCGGCGTCCTATGCCCGAGTCTTTCTGGCCCGAGCGCAAGTCTAGCACTTGTTCTCACGAAAGAATTTCTGCAAACGTTGAATATGTTTCCATGAACTCGATCGTCTCAAATTCAACTCAAATTTTTTTCAGGGTTCATAGGTGTGCTTCACACAAAGACACGTCAGCAGCTTCTGTAAACACGCCACGAGGCGCAGTCGTGAGGAAGGAGTCATATGTTGGTACTGCGGGAGCTACTGACGTCTTCGTTCTTGCCCTTACTCTGGTTCCTGGAAACTCGGCCGACGTAGCACACATTTTTGGTACTGGAGACCATCTCTCCCCCTCTTGACTTTCACAAAAAGTTTGCCTTAAAACAAATGAGGTTTCCGACAGTGACAATAATTTCTTCAAATGTTGATAAATGAGTAGACAAGTTTGAAAAAGGGGAACCCGTCACCAACTAAGGCATCCGATTTTAACAGAATCCATATTGTAAAGCGTCACCAAAGACGTCTTCATTCTCTAGAATGAAAAAAAATTGATATTGTTCATTAGCGATTCCATACAGTCGAAGAGCTTAAGAATATCGTGAGATGCATTGGTTCGACGTATTCAATATCTTGACGCGAGAGGAATATTTAGTCAAATCACTTTATTGTAATAATTGTACTGAAGTTTGGATGTAACGATGAGGACGTAACAAATGGATACAGAAGACGTTATTATGCATTGACTGCGGCCTCCAAGCGTGCTATTTCACCACCTAGCGAAAATGAGTGCTATGCTAAAGGAAATCGGCGAGCGAGCACTCGTTTATTGGACTTTTGACTCTTTCACGGCTAATAATGATAATTCCAATTCTTTTTTCTAGTTTTATAATTTTATATGAATATCATGCTAGTAAGTCTGGGTGAACACAGCGATCGTGAAACAGGTTGGCCCAATTAGAGGTGGAGTCTACTTGCACATTGCCACTGCAACCTCCAAAATCTAAAATCGGATATTTATTCCGGATATTTATTTGATTACTGCACTGGCACTCTTAGAATCTGTCTACCCACCGATCGTCACGTCTAGTGTAATTATTTTCAATATATGTTATTTCAATCTGCAGGATAGGCGCGCATTAGCATGTCGCTTCCTGAATTAGGGAAGGCGTGCCGTACCCCGACCGAAGTCACCCAGCGAATTAACGCCGAGGACCGGTGTGCGGCCAGTGTTGCTGTTGGTTTCAGGCGATTTCTCGCATCCGACTAGTTGGTACCCACTTCCCGCCTCAGTTACACGATTCGCAAACATTTCAATATGTTCTCACACTTTCACATAGAATAACACTAGACGCAAAAAGATGGGTTTCACACATTCCGTTCCGGAGGGGAGGCCTGGCGAAAGAAAGGGCATCCGGCCACCCTCTACCACTTACATTGCCAAATCCAGATTAAGAAGCCGACACTGTGAAGACACGCCATAAGGCCAAGAAAATGAAGAAGAAGAATGTATCCTACTTCGATATACAGGGTGGGCCAAATAAAAGTGGCCCGGACGAGTGAATACGATTGGCCGTGACTGTGTGCACGTAACCACACCTGTGCAGTTACTTCCAACAGGATGTAGCAACTGCCCATACAGCCGACTAAACCTTGGAGCACATTTACACAACCACCACCACTGATAAAGTTGTTAGCAGAGCTCAGTTCGGTTGCGGTCGTTGCGGTACTAGCTTGCCACCCAGGTCATACGCTCTGTCAGTATGCGATTACTTTGTGTGGGTAGCCATCAAGTATAAAGTGTATCGCAACAACCCTCATAGCCTTTATGAACTCCAGCAGAACATTTCGGATGACACTGCAGCAATTCCAACAATCCAGCCTCGATCCGCTTTCAGCAACTTGCTGACCAGGGCCCAAAAGTGCCATGAGGTGAGTGGTGGTCACGTTCATTTTCCCCGCACTGTATTTTCATGAGGTAGTGCCCCAAAAACCGTAGATATTTGAAAATTCATGATTACCGCCTTCAGTGGCCGATAAAATATTTATTCAAACACCAGTTTCGGTCGACCGACCGTAATCGGGTACTTAAAAGCATTCACAGCTTCATACTTAGCGAATATAAAATCACTGTCGTTAGATAATAAAATCATTAGTTTGTCATTTTTGTCACATAGGAATGTAAATTACATCGTCAGTATATAATTTATGCAGTGTGTATATTGACGACGTAATTTATATTACGATGTGACAACAGTGACAAATTCATGGTTTTATCATCTGATATCGACGATTTTATTTTCGCCTAAAATGATGCTTAAATACTTTTAAGAACATGATGGTGGTTAGTCGAGAAAAACTGGTTGTTTGAACAAAGATTTTATCGGCAGTTCAAGGCGATAATAACGACATTTCTTATACACTATTTCAGATGTTTTTTTCCTAATTCTACAGCGTAAGTCAAACCATTTGAAGTAAGTTATGAATTCTGTGTCCTGTTTACGAAGTTCTGCGTTCTGTTTATAGGGTTCTATACAGTCTGCGTGTGAACTGTACAAGTTTTCTCAGATTCATGGGAGACCTATTGCATAAGACAGACCATGTGACCCGGAAAATATATTGATGTATCGGTTACTTTTACACATCTGCATTGCACCGTTGAAGTTTCACCAAGAATATTCAGTTAATTGAAACGGTAATATTTGACTACTAGGTTGTTGCGTCCCCAAGGACTCTTGTGTCCGCCATAATTAACGGTCTACAATCGCAGACAGTTGTGGACCACAGCCTGTCGTATACACACTTTGTTATAAGTACCTCGGAAGCCTCTTTCTTGTGCCGCCCACTCCTTTAAGAGAGATGTCACAAAGTGGAAAGCCGAGTGTTTATTTTGTTGTGTGCCTTTCTCTTTGACCTGTTTGCTCCCGCTCTCCAGACGGCCGGGGTCTCGGGAGATGCCACTTGTCTGATTGGGAGGTCGCTCAGTGTACGGCTTGTTTGTTCAACGATATCGCAACACAGCCACCGCGGTCACTCGCTACATGTGACCCACGACGTCATCAAAGGTTATCTGCTGGCCGCTAGTAACGCCAACACAGCATTACTGAGTAACACTTTACAGCAAGTAGGAATGACCATGCAGTTATTACGTTTTATTATCATCTCACTCTGTTATACAGGATGTTTAAAAAAGAATGTCCTGATTTCAAAATTTCATATTCACTGATAAAAACATCAACAAACATGGAATTAAATGCAAAATACTCACAAGATCTTAAAAATTTAGCTATACTATTACAAATGCTCTATGTGTTCACCAGAAGCAGCACGCACACCATCTAGATGATAGCTAATTTCGTCATAAACTTCACATAATTTTTCTGCTTTTACAGAATGTACGGCGGCAGTTATTCTGTCCTTTACTTCTTCCATGTCACAAGGTACTAGGTACAAGGAAAAATCTCAAGGGGCTATGTACGGCGATCTTGGAGGCCAAGAATGCAAGAAAATGTCTTGGGGTCCCGTGCACCCTATCCAGTGTTGAGGCACAGAAACTGACGAACATTGCTGTGCCAGTGTTGTGAAACTCCATCCTGTTACAAAATGAAGTCATCGGAGTTCTCCTGAAGTAGTGGGAAAAGCCAGTTCTGCAGCATTTGAAGATAACCCATTCCAATCACAGTGTTTTATTCAAAAAAGGAAGCTGCTATACAGTTTTTCATGAGAAATGGCACAAAAAACATTCACTTTGGGTGAGTCTCTTTCGTGCTCAGTAATGTATGAGGGTTCTGGAGTCTCTAGCAACCCTACCACAACAAAGGTCAAAATTTAATATTGATTGTGGTGTTGCTCACGCTGCTAAATACTGCATTTTCGGGCAACAACTAAGTTATTATGTGGCAGGTGTCATTAGAGCACAATTAATAAAGTCATTTCATGTAATAATGAATAAACTAGGCACTCATATTTTCGTGTTTCCCACGCTGGTCTTGTTGTAAAGTCATGGCTCAATCGTTGAAAATCTAGGTGGTGATGTTTCCAAGCTCGGGTGCAAAATGGCCTAGGTTTTATTCTGCTATATTCAAAAGTTTTGTAGATGCGCTTCACAAACCATTCTTGAAGATTAAGCCTTTCAAAGCTAGCACAATAGTGACTTAAAAAAGTAATCAGCACTCCGAATTTAAGTTACACTTCTTTTTTATTGCTTTTGTTGCAATATCGCGAAACACACAAAACATCACTTCACAATACAAAACATACTTGAAAACATCTTCCTCACTGTTAAAGTTCACATTTTATAAGCTGACTACGTTATGCGTCTTTCCAACATGATGTCCAAGACTTGACTTTCTTAAGGTCCGACTCTCTAACTAACTAACTAATAATCGCTTACGCGCCCAAAAATCAGAGTTACAAGTACGTCGAAGATCGTAGTGACAAAAAGAAAGAATACACATAAGAATAATATCATTGCAATATAAACATATCGATGTATCACAATTGTTTTTTGGTCATCAGTCTACTGACTGGTTTGATGCGGCCCGCAACGAATTCCTTTCCTGTGCTAACCTCTTCATCTCAGAGTAGCACTTGCAACCTACGTCCTCAATTATTTGCTTGACGTGTTCCAATCTCTGTCTTCCTCTACAGTTTTTGCCCTCTACAGCTCCCTCTAGTACCATGGAAGTCATTCCCTCATGTCTTAGCAGATGTCCTATCATCCTGTCCCTTCTCCTTATCAGTGTTTTACACACATTCCTTTCCTCTCCGATTCTGTGTAGAACCTCCTCATTCCTTACCTTATCAGTCCACCTAATTTTCAACATTCGTCTATAGCACCACATCTCAAATGCTTCGATTCTCTTCTGTTCCGGTTTTCCCACAGTCCATGTTTCACTACCATACAATGCTGTACTCCAGACGTACATCCTCAGAAATTTATTCCTCAGATTAAGGCCGGTATTTGATAATAGTAGACTTCTCTTGGCCAGAAATGCCTTTTTTGCCATAGCGAGTCTGCTTTTGATGTCCTCCTTGCTCCGTCCGTCATTGGTTATTTTACTGCCTAGGTAGCAGAATTCCTTAACTTCATTGACTTCGTGATCATCAATCCCGATGTTAAGTTTCTCGCTGTTCTCATTTCTACTACTTCTCATTACCTTCGTCTTTCTCCGATTTACTCTCAGACCAAACTGTGTACTCATTAGACTGTTCATTCCGTTCAGCAGATCATTTAATTCTTCTTCACTTTCACTCAGGATAGCAATGTCATCAGCGAATCGTATCATTGATATCCTTTCACCTTGTATTTTAATTCCACTCCTGAACCTTTGTTTTATTTCCATCATTGCTTCCTCGATGTACAGATTAAAGAGTTGGGGCGAAAGGCTGCAGCCTTGTCTTACACCCTTCTTAATACGAGCACTTTGTTCTTGATCGTCCACTCTTATTATTCCCTCTTGGTTGTTGTACATATTGTATATGACCCGTCTCTCCCTATAGCGTACCCCTACTTTTTTCAGAATCTCGAACAGCTTGCACGATTTTATATTGTCGAACGCTTTTTCCAGGTCGACAAATCCTATGAAAGTGTCTTGATTTTTCTTTAGCCTTGCTTCCATTATTAGCCGTAACGTCAGAATTGCCTCTCTCGTCCCTTTACTTTTCCTAAAGCCAAACTGATCGTCACCTAGCGCATTCTCAATTTTCTTTTCCATTCTTCTGTATATTATTCTTGTAAGCAGCTTCGATGCATAAGCTGTTAAGCTGATTGTGCGATAATTCTCGCACTTGTCAGCTCTTGCCGTCTTCGGAATTGTGTGGATGATGCTTTTCCGAAAGTCAGATGGTATATCGCCAGACTCATATATTCTACACACCAACGTGAATAGTCGTTTTGTCGCCACTTCCCCCAATGATTTTAGAAATTCTGATGGAATGTTATCTATCCCTTCTGCCTTATTTGACCGTAAGTCCTCCAAAGCTCTTTTAAATTCCGATTCTAATACTGGATCCCCTATCTCTTCTAAATCGACTCCTGTTTTTCTTCTATCACATCAGACAAATCTTCACCCTCATAGAGGCTTTCAATGTATTCTTTCCACCTATCTGCTCTCTCCTCTGCATTTAACAGTGGAATTCCCGTTGCACTCTTAATGTTACCACCGTTGCTTTTAATGTCAATGTATCACAAATGAAATCAAATCTGAATGTTGTCTCAGAAATATGTTAAGTAGTTTACAGAAACACAGTAGAATATTACTGGTATTGAGAGGTTCAGGTGAGGTGCCGTAATGGTTACGTAATTCAAGTACCATTACAAGTCCCAGTATGCGCACGATGTGTCGGTTTAATTTATCGTTAAAATGAAATGTTGCTTCATCACTGAAAATTGACGTTAGTAAAAATTTATCGCCTTCCAAGTTCTCTAGCAGAGCATTCCTGAAGTAAACCCGTTTCTTTTTATCACTAACCCGAAGAGCTTGCGCTAATTGTGGTCTGTATTGTTTACAGACCAATCGACGTCTTGACACTCACCAGACAGTCGTCCGAGGTATCGCCAGTTCTCTGCTTGTGCGGCGGTTAGACTTTCGTGGACTCCGCTCTAACGTTTGCCGAATACTTTCCACCATGTCATCAGAAGTGCGAGGTCGACTTGGAGCCTTACCCTCGCACGGACATACTGTCTCTTCAAATTAGCGGGACCAACGACGAATATTTTTGGGTACATGCGAAAGGCACGCTGAACCAAAATCACTGACTCATTGTTTGCAAACTGCAGCACACGAAAAGCCTTCTGCTGAGCGGACACCATCTTACTTCCGACTAACTGCAAACTAAGAAGACGCACTATTATCTAACGACTGTTTTCTAAAACTCTAGACCATGCCCTTGGCGGCACGTCCCATGTTTCGTAATTATAACCGTTTAAAATCACGTCATTATTTTTGAAACAACCTGTAGTCTGACACTTTTACCGTATTGACTAACAATAAAGTCATATGTCGTATGTTACTTACTTCATTAGTTACTAAATTAGAAGTCCGTTTAAGCAAACATGAAAGTATATCCACTCTAGGTACGTATCTGGATATTTTATTTCAGAGTTTGATTGTTCATGGTGATGATTTTATCTTCGTCATAATTCCTCTCTTTTCAAAGTCAAACCGTTTGTTATTGGTGAATACAAATTGCTTTCTAACCTATACCGTAACAGATGTGTACTATGTTCTGGAAGTAGACTTTCATTCCCAAGCTTTTGCCTAGGTAGCTCGGTTGTTGCAGTTTTCTTTATGGTATCCCATTTGTTATTTAACCCTCTGCACTAATATTAACTAAAAGTTATTAACTTGTTCTCGGTTAAGTTCGTAGCAGATGGTGGTTTTAGGACAAGAAGGAAATACTTGGCTCACATTTCGTCGGTGACGTATGCACGCATGCATGATTGCATCAAAAAGCTAGGCGGTCGGACACGCATTCGATCGTCGCTCCTCCCAGTGGCGAGTCCAATGTTCTGACAACGCTGTCACCTGATTTTATGAGTTCTTCAGCTTTGTCTGTAGCTCAGCTTTTCGGACAAAAGGCGGCAACCGCGATATACACTTTTCGGACACGGTTATTTGCGGTAATTTTGGACGAACAATACGGGGTTTGTCAGAAACAGTCTGTAAAATTACAAAGATGTTGTAGGAGAGGTTGTGCTAAGAAATAATTGTTAAGAAAAAAATTTGAGCCGTTTCCAAATAATTAGCATTCAAGGTAGCCGATCAGGCCGTTGCGCGAGCAAACTGAACCGGCCCGCCGGATATAATTAGTGTCAGTCGTCCTCGTAGCGTAGATAATAGCGCACGAGACTGCTCAGCCTTTGGCTCGGTTTCGATCCTTAGTATCGTCTCATGATCAACTTTTGTATAGCTCTCTTGTTCCGTCTTAGAGCATGAAACGAAAAGAACACACTTGGTGACACCGTCTCTCGTGGGCAGCATGAGCTTGGGGGCGCAACGGCCTGTTGGGCTAACTTCAGTGCTAATTAACTCGAAAATGGCGCAACGTACCGATTTTTTTTAACAAATATTTCTCAGCACAACCTACCCTGCAGCACCTGTACAAGCTTTTCAGACTGCTTTTGACGACCCTGTAGGACTAAACATCACAAAAGTGTAAATAGTTGTTCTGAATGACAGCACGATAGACAGAAGGTGTTTGCGAAACCAAAGTAATAATTTAAGGGCCTAGCAATAGAAAATTTGTATTTTAAAGGCGCTTATTCCAAATTGAGAAAGGAATCTGAACTGGTAAAAGATCCATTGGCATTATCTGATTCCGACTGTTGTGCGATATAAGAGATCGATATCTAGTTGACTACTTAGTCTGCTTTAAAGATGCATAATACAAAGAAAGTAAACTCTAGGTGCTTCAAGAGAACTGTTATAGATTGCAGAATTGTACGACAAATCCTTTCGTTTATGGCGTCGTCAACAATGTTAAATGGTGCGAAATGAAACATTTTCGACTGAAGGTGTCAACAATTCTTCACGTAGTCTGTGGATGTACCTGGAATTTCTCTTAAAATCTCAATGACTTGTACCTTCTCTAAACAGAACTGTTGAATATCTCGGACAATCAAAAGTTAACGTTTCTTGGATTAACCGAATATAATTTAGAATAAATATATGAATCGATCGAGGGTTTGTTTCGTCTCACATTATGTGCAAACGTGACAAATACCATCATACAATGCTCGTATATCCTTAAAAAAGTGGCATATTTGGTGAATTACTATTACAAAACTGTTAAAACGTTATTTGGTAAAGAATAAAATATACAAAGTAAGCTAAATTGATGCCTTCAACTCTTGAACACGAATAACCATCCACCTTTTCACTTTTTTTATTTGGGGGTGGCAGTTACACCAATCAAATTAAATCAGAATTCGCTTGCTATACACCTATCTCGCTATGATATATAATATTTAAGTAAGGATTTTTGTATCACACTGATATCCAAGCAGCTGCGACCGAAAGAAGCTGGCGCCACGACGATACGTTGAAAGTCTGGAAGAAGTTTACGTGGGGAACGTTAATCACACTGTAAAGACCTTATACTCTTACACGTAATTTTTCTATTTGATATTATTTTTTAAATCTCTTTATTCATTTATGTGGAGTCGAGGTACGCGATATCAAATCAAGTAATATTTAGCTGTTATAATAAACGCGTATCCTGACCGACAAGAGTGGACTTTAGAAAAGCAGTGTTTGGGCTGGCCCCGTATGTAGGACTTCACTAGGTGCGGCGATGCCGTGTAATCTAGAAGAAATGTTATTCTGATGCTTCGTTAACTATTTCAACAGAGCTTTAGAGAAGCGGATTGCAAAATGAAGTAACAGACAGGCTATCTAGAATTTCTGTGTGAAAAGTTTGAGTGGTATCTACTGGCGCACAGAGTGTTATTAGTGCATTATTTTTTACTGTAAATCTTTAATAGGTGCTAGATGACAAACGAACAAATAAAGTAATGTTCATGAAATATCATTAGTCTCGTATTAGAACCTTCATTATCGAATACGTTGTTTTGCCGCTATTGGTCAGAAGACGAACAGTAGTGGTAGGAATACTATCACACTCCCGCTAGGAATTGTCATAGTATTACGTTTCTGTTCAGTACGTAGTCAACAGATTCACTAACAGCGAAAGTGCACTACCTTAGTTTTCACGAATCTGTTTTTCTAAATAATACAGAACACAAGCTCAAAGTCATTAGACGAATATCGGCTTGTGAAAAAAAAAAAAAAAGGATATCTGGGGAAGGTATATAGGTCAATTAATAGCTTCACATAATCAGTTACATAACATCAGGTACGACAACGAGAGGTTCAAGTCTAATCCTGTTGTACTTTTGTTAAAGTTAAGACTTTTCTGCGTTAAGAAGTTAGATGTTCATGATTCATATGTTTAGTGAAGCATACAATTTATATAACTGTAGCATTAAGTCCAAGTTAATTTTGATAAAATCCATTTGTTCACCTCTGTTGTCAAAGATGTCTTTAAAAACTGATTTTACTTAAAAAAAACTGCCTTCTTTAATTCACTGTCATCCAACTTCTGACTTATGCGGCATTAGAGTATTGAAACTTAACGGTTTAGCCGTAATGAAGATAGTATATACACCAGAAGAAAGTAAATAAAGGAATGAGGAAGGGATTTTCGGTTTCATTACGAAATTTCGTGATGAGCATTACGTCATCACTTTGTTGACGTAACCAACGCGCCACGTATAAAAATACTGTTTTGCAGTCACTTGCGTGAAGTATTAGTCTGAGAATGCCCCAAAACCGTGTGTCCTCTTACTCGCGTAATTTTCGTGATCGCAAGGTACCGGTTTAGATAACTATTGTGCATTATTTTGCACTGAATAGGATTCGCTGACTGGGCTACCGACTGAGTGCCAGAATCTTTGGATACCGTAGATGTAATTTGCTGGCAGATTTCGGTATTCCATAACGGGATAGAAGGGTTATACTTATTTCTGTCTGAAGTACATGTTACTTAAGTCGATCCCTCAAATGGCTTTGCAGTGGGCTACAACAAGAATGAGTGATTTCTGAGTTAAGAGGATACATTTATGCTGAAAAGGTTTGAAAAGACTGCGGGTTCTGTACTAAAAATACCTACAGAATGAGATCTTACAGCCGAAGAAATCAGTATATGTTCTTGATTTGCCAAGTATACATCACTTCCGTAAAATAAGTTAAGGAGAAAGTTTTCGTTATTCGTGCTATGAGTACACAAAGAGTTCCAGAAAAATGTAGGCCACAAGGTCTTACGTTAGGGATCTTCAGACATGAACGTGATAGTTTTTGACTGGCAATTTTGTTCATTGGAAAAGCTTGTTATTTTTGTACAACGTTTAGGGAGACGGAAACAATATACGCTGAGGTGACAAAAAGACATGGTATAGCGATATGCACAAAATAAAGATGGCGGTATTATTGCGTACACAAGTTATAAAAGGGCAGTGCATAGGCGGAGTTGTCATTTGTACTGTGATTGAAGTGAAAATGTTTCCAACGTCATTACGGCCGCACGATGGGAATTCATAGACTTTGAACGTGGAATGGTAGTTGGAGGTAGACGTATGGGACATTCCATTTCGGAAATCGTTAGAGAATTCAATATTCCGAGATCTACAATGTCAAGAGTGTGCTAAAAAATGTAAATGTCGTGTGACTAGAGCCTCACGTCGGGTAGACCGTCCGCCGGGTGCAAGTCTTTCGATTTGACGCCACTTCGGCGACTTGCGCGTCGATGGGGAGGAAATGATGATCATTAGGACGACACAACATCCAGTCTTTGAGCAGAGAAAGCCGGGAATCGAACCCGGGCCGTTAGGATTGACATTCTGTCGCGCTGGCCGTTCAGCTACAGGGGGCTGACAAGAGTGCGCTGAGAATGCCAAATGTCAGGCATTACCTCTCACCATGGACAACTCAGTGACCGTCGGCATTCAGTTAATGACCGAGATCAGCAATGTTGCGTAGAGTTGTCAGTGTTAACAGACAAGCAACGCTGCATGAAATAACCGCAGAAGTCAATGTGGGGCGAACGATGAACGTATCCGTTAGGACAGTGCGCCAAAATACGGCATTAATGGGCTGTGGCAGCAGAAGACTGACGCGAGTGACGTTGGTAACGGCACGACGTCACCTGTAGCTGCTCTCCTGGGCTCGTGTCCATATTGATTGGACCCTAGACGACTGGAAAATCTTGGCCTGGTCAGATGAGTCCAGATTTCAATTGGTAGGGTTCGACTGTGGCGCACACTCCACGAAGCTATGGGCTAAAGTTGTCACCAAGGCAGTGTGTAAGCTGGTGGAGGCTCCATAATGGTGTTTTCTGGGTTTACATCGAATGGATTGGGTACTCTAGTCCAATTGAGCGGATAATTGACTGGTAATGTCTATGTTCGGCTACTTATAGACCATTTGCGACCATTCAACGATGGAATTTTTATGGATGACAATGCGCCATGTCACCGGGCCACAACTGTTCGCAATTCGGTTGAAGAACATTACGAACAATTTGAGTGAATGATTTGGCTACTCAGATCGTCCGACATGAATATCATCGAACAGTTATGGGACGTAATCGTGCACAAAACCTGCTGCGGCAACACTTTCGCAATTGTGGATGGCTATAGAGGCAGCATGACACAATATTTCTGCAGGGGACTTCCGACTTGTTGAGTCCATGTCACCTCGCGATTCTGCACCGCGCCGAGCAAATGGAAGTCCAACACGATACTGGAAGGTATCCCATAGCTTTTGTCACCTCAGTGTATTGATACTTGTGGCCGCGCGGAATGACCGCGCGGTTTGAGGCGCTATGTCACGAACTGCGCGGCCCCTCCTGCCGGAGGTCCGAGTCCTCCCTCGGGCATGGGTGTGTGTGTTGTTATTAGCATAAGTTAGTTTAAGTAATGTGTAAGGCAAGGGACCGAGGACTTCAGCAGTTTGGTCCATTAGGAATTCACACACATTTGAACATTTGATTTATTGAGGCTTATTGTAAAAATAGATACGTGGCTATTTGAAACAAGGTTTTCTGCGTTTAAATTGTTTCACTCTCCCAGGACGTTTGTACAGGCGGCTACAATCAATAAACAATTACCCACTGCCAAAAGATGGGAAACTTCATGCAGGAGTCAAACATCCCTAGCAGCGAGCTACAATATTGTACTTGATGTTGGTTCTTTTCTATTTTTACAGAGAAAATTTAATTTCTCTCGTCAAGGAAGGAAAGAAAGAAGCTTAGACTTCAAAGTTTTTTGACATTTATATGTACAGACTGCTAGTACGCTTCAGGTGGATAAAGATTGGAGAATAATTCTCTGGGGCTTTGTTGGAAGAAACATTTTGTAGTTCGCCTGAAACAATCCAGTGAACCCAGAGAAAAATACTAAGTCACGCTGGATTCATAACTGGTAACTGTGGTGTAAGCTTGACTGGGGTTGTCTTTTGTTTCAAGAGAACGCCATAGAGCGGATTAAGTTGCTCTGAGAATGGTTACGAGTGGGTGATACCATGGGTCACGCATCTAATGGAGCTTTCCTTTGCAGTATATGATTCAAATCATAAAGTTTTATCTGCCATTTATTAAAATTTTTCTCAAAGACAATCTTTTACGTATAATGCGCGTCAGACTTTGGTTTGTTTGAAATAATCACACAATTATTGCTAGAAATACTGTCCTTAAATGATCACCAATGCGATCAACATACCCCATTTTGACTACACTTAAGTAACAATTTATTTGCGAGAAATGTTGCCGATGCAGACTACCTCTTGAGGTAATCATTATTTTTAAAACTTTTTTGATCACAGTATTAACTTGAAGAATTTGCTGTTGGGTTGATAAGCTCAGTCTACATGACAAGATTTTCTGTAACGACTCATGTTTCTTCATTTGCGACAGCTCTCTCGATGTGACTGTACTGCAAGTAATGGAGCGCTACGGATTTAAGAATTAAAAGAACTAGTCAAAGTCAGTACCGCATTCTAAAAATGAGGGTTTAGGACAGTGGGCGTGTACCGCACTCCATTAGACACTGCGGGGAGGTTTCTATTTTAATTTTTGTCATTGGCGCAGTCTCTGTGGATGAGAGGAACCGTATGTAGCCGCCAGTCCTCCTTCATTTGCGACCAAGTACGAGCGAAACATTTCCTTTGACCACCAGAATTCGAATCGGTTATTTCAGAGTCGAATGCCACTACACAGACGAGTGTTAGCGACTTCGGCTCTTTACAGCAAAATCAAATCAAATACCTTGAGAGTAGGAAATGGAGAAGCTGCGGCTTAACGTCACTTGTTTAGGCACTGGAAAGAATTTTCGCTCTGCTGCGGAGTCTGTGCTGATTTGAATCTTGGTGGCAGATTGAAACTGTGTGTCACACTAGGTCTCGAACTGGGAACCTTTGTCTTTAGCAGGAAAGTGCTCTGCCGACTGACCTACCCAATCACGACGCACGATCCTCTCTCATAGCTCTTTTTCTGCTAGTGCTTCATCTCCTAACTTTCAAATCTCGCAGACGTTCTCCTGCATAGCTTATGGGACTAACACTCCTGGATGAAAGGATATTGCGGGAACATTGGTTAGCCACAACCGGGGGGAGTGTTTAGGCGCTAGTTACAACACAGATAATGTTAAAATTCGAGATTCATTAGTTTTAAAAAGAGATATTCTCATATCGTAACTACAGTCACTTCCAGATCCGAAAGCACGGTCGTCAATGAATTACAATACTTAGCATTGAAAGAACGTTTATTACAGACTCCAGCGTACAGACGAACAGAACTGCTCCCCTTGATAGAGAGTACTGCTGTTTATACAAACGTGGAATATTCCAGAAATACAAACATGAAAATGTAAGAAATTTCCAGAACTTTCTAGAAATGATAAATATTAAATAGCAAATATTTGCAGGCGATCGGATTTCTAGCTAGCGACCCACAGTACGCCAGTCAGCGAGGCTAAGCGCTGTTTCACTCTGCACGCAGCGCAGCATGCGCCAATATTGCACAGCGAAAGTTCATTGGGCGTTTGTTCTCTTATATGTAAGGAAGCGTAGCAAATTTCGGAATCATGGAACAACAATAAAAGAATAACACTTTCTTGAATTACTTTGTTTGACCGGCAAAGATAGCAATTGGCTGGAAACATTCTAGAACCATATTCAATGCAATGCTTCTGACGATATTCATATAACGAACTCTCCGCAAGTATTTACTTGGCAGTAATTCTTCTTCATAGCACGTAGCATAGTTAAAGCGGCTACGCAAGAGTAGTTTCACAAGTGGAGCAGCGATGTTGGAGGAGCCGCTAACGCCCGGAAGCTCCCAGAAGGCAGCACTCGTCCACAGAGAGCAGCTCTTGGCGATTAGCAGGCAAGAGTTCTCTTCCGGCGCTCTCCGGGGCCACCTTATCGCGAGGTCAAAGCCTCTCGCGCCCTTTCCTACCTCTCGGCTGCCGTAGCTGTCTCTCTGCTGTGTCCCAAAAGATACCACCGACGTAACAGATACGCAACTGGAAAAACTGAACAGAGAGGGCGCTAGTTTCGATGATCTCATTTATGTTTATGCGTATTAAACAAGGACCTTTCCTTGGATCTGTACCAGTTCAATTTTTCCCTTTCGAAACTCTCCAAGACGTCACAGAAAATCACTGTTTTTCGTAACTCTGAGTGAAACGAAAATATTCAAGGAAGAAGTCCTCTCGTTTTATCAGCCGAGAAGCCACGTCACAATTCGACGAATTTCCTACGCCATTAAGCAAGTCATAATTTTAAAAAACCAGAAGGCAGTTATAAGAGGGGCATGAAAGGGAAGCAGTGGTTGGGAAGGGAGTGAGACAGGGTTGTAGCCTATCCCCGATGTTATTCAATCTGTATATTGAGCAAGCAGTAAAGGAAACAAAAGAAAAATTAGGAGTAGGAATTAAAATCACAGAAAAGAAATAAAAACTTTGAGGTTCGCCGATGACATTGTAATTCTGTCACAGACAGCAAAGGACCTGGAAGAGCAACTGAATGATATGGACAGTGTCTTGAAAGAAGGATATAAGATGAACATCAACAAAAGCAAATCGAGGATAATGGAATGTAGTCAAATTAAATCGGGTGATGCTGAGGGAATTCGATTAGGAAATGAGACGCTTAAAGTAGTAAATGAGTTTTGCTATTTGGGGAGCAAAATAATTGATGATGGTCGGAGTAGAGAGGATATAAAGTGTAGACTGTCAATGGAAAGTAAAGAGCTTCTGAAGAAGAGAAATTTGTTAACATCGAATGTAGACTTAAGTGTCAGGAAGTCGTTTCTGGAAGTATTTGTATGGAGTGCAGCCATGTATGGAAGTGAAACATGGACAATAAATAGTTTGGACAAGAAGAGAATAGAATCTTTCGAAATGTGGTGCTACAGAAGAATGCTGAAGATTAGGTGGGTAGATCACATAACTAATGAGGAGATATTGAATAGGATTGAGGAGAAGAGGAGTTTGTGGCACAACTTGACTAGAAGAAGGGATCGCTTGGTAGGACATATTCTGAGGCATCAAGGTATCACCAGTTTAGTATTGGAGGGCAACGTGGAGGGCAAAAATCGTAGAGGGAGACCAAGAGATGAATACACTAAACAGATTCGGAAGGATGTAGGTTGCAGTAGGTACTGGAAGATGAAGAAGCTTGCACAGGATAGAGTAGCATGGAGAGCTGCATCAAACCAGTCTCTGGACTGAAGACCACAACAACAACAACAACAATTTAAAAAAATCGCAAAAGAACTACCCGAGAAAGGCTGTAATCACTATGAAAAAAACTTCGGGAATTTCCAACGTGCTCGTGTTTTAAAGACGTTCATCGATAGCTTTTTCCGGCTTTCCTCATTACGTCACCTGCCGCCAGAACTCATGATATAGACAAGATGACGAGCCAGTTAAGAATATGTATGGATGATGACGACGGCTTCACTGTGCCTTCTAGAACTATTTCTGTAGTCATGGGAAATGAAAAGTCAAACGCTTAGTACAGTCTTATTATTCTCCTATCTGGACATCGCACATAACGGAACAAGGGACAAAGTGACTTCTGGCATACTCCACCAAAAACAATTTCATCGCTCATCGGTGTTCTTATAGGCAAAACACACACACCACACCACACCTCACCTTTGATCACCCTCAGCTGTGGTCGCAGTGTACAGAATCCTGTCTTGGAGCAACTGCTTATTTCTGTCCACTGAGGCCAGGCAAAGGTACTGTTTGGTAAGAAGACCTGAGGTTATGGACACTGGATGTGGCATAATGGTACGTCGTAGGTATATGGAACATTTCACACTGAAGGTGTGCGGATGTTTCGTGATCTATTGCTGAGGAAATGTTACTTGGAGGTTATTATTTCATAATCGTGACGATTAAGGTCACCCTCCGCCATGCACCGCACGGTGGCTTGCGGAATATCTATGTAGATGTAGATGAAGGGGCACGTTTAGAATATATGTACCACTAGGCTGAAGCTGCATCGCGTGCACTATTTGAAGGTATCTACGACAAACAGTATTTTAGTACAATGTGAAAACTTTATAATTGACGCCATCTTTCGACAGGAATGGTGATATCATATATAATGAATAAACAATAACCCTGCGGATTGCGATTTGTTTTATTAATGGTTACAGGCTTCGATCCGGTCAACTGATCAGATTTGGCGCAGAAGGAGATGTTTGTCAACGTATGTATCACTGTTGACAAATTATGCTTAACTGCGCAGATCTGAAGATGACATGCTGGACAGATCGAAACAGGTAAATATTAATAGAAGAAATCATGTCCACACCGTATTTGTTAGCCGTTATTGTTCATCCATTATGTACGTGTATGGTGTGTTTTCTCGCAACTTGGACTTCCTCACTGTTACGGCGCTAAGTCAAGCTCCGGCACGCCAGTCGAGAACGATAGGAGAGAGATGGCTGTGAGAAGGGGTCAGCCAACCGCACGCCGACCGACCTTCCTCCAGGACGACGACGCGACAGCAGCGGCCCCTAGGTGAAGAGGACATAAGCGCCGCGCCCTACTGGTTGTAACACACTTCGACAGCAGCATCAACGCTAGCCACTTCGTTAGCAGTCTCTATGTAGCACAGACTTGTGTTGTCTGTTCTGAAGAAGACTGATCATTTTGCATGTCCCCCTTTGCTTGCGACACATATCAAAGTTAAGCAATTGTAAATGTCTTTTGTAATAAAACTTATTAATACGTGTTGTTTGATTGTTTGTCTAGCGAACCGAATGTGCATGATTCATAGACACAATACTCATGACTTCTTATGCAACTCATATACTTCTAGATAATGGGGTGTTACAATACTATTGTGCACACAGTCACTTGTGAAAATATGCCAAGCCTTAGCCTGGTAAGCAATCTATTGAATTTCACACATTGAAATTTGGAAATTTGTGGTAAGATCTTATGGGACCAAACTGCTGAGGTCATCGGTCCCTAAGCTTAACCAATACTTAATCTAACTTAAACTGGCCATTAAAATTGCTACACCAAGAAGAAATGCAGATGATAAACGGGTATTCATTGGACAAACATATAACACTATAACTGACATGTGATTACATTTTCACGCAATTTGGTTGCATAGATCCTGAGAAATCAGTACCCAGAACATTCACCACTGGCAATAATAACGGCCTTGATACGCCTGGGCATAGAGTCAAACAGAGCTTGGATGGCATGTTCAGGTGCAGCTGCCCATGCTGCTTCAACACGATACCATAGTTCGTCAAGAGTAATGACTGGCGTATTGTGACGAGCCAGTTGCTCGGAGACCATTGACCAGACGGTTTCAGTTGGTGAGAGATATGGAGAATGTGCTGGCCAGGGCTGCAGTCGAACATTTTCTGTATCCAGAAAGGCCCGTACAGGACCTGCAACATGCAGTCGTGCGTTATCCTGCTGAAAGGAGGGTTTCGCAAGGATCGAATGAAGGGTAGAGCCACGGTTAGCAACACATCTGAAATGTAGCGTCCACTGTTCAAAGTGCCGTCAATGCAAACAAGAGGCGACCGAGACGTGTAACCAGTGGCATCCCATACCATCACGCCGGATGATCATCTCGACTGCTAGTGATACGAGGCCGTTGGGGTCCAGCACGGCGTTCCGTATTACCCTACTGTACCCACGGATTCCATATTCCGCTAACAGTCATTGGATCTCGACGAGCGTCAAGGGTAAACGCAGCCATGGTCTCCGAGACGATAGTCCATGCTGCTGCAAACGTCGTCGAACTGTTCGTGCAGATGGTTGTTGTCTTGCAAACGTCCCCATCTGTTGACTCAGGGATCGAGACGTGGCTGCACGATCCGTTACAGCCATGCGGGTAAGATGCCTGTCATCTCGACTGCTAGTGATACGAGGCCGTTGGGATCCAGCACGGCGTTCCGTATTACCCTCCTGTACCCACGGATTCTATATTCTATATTGGATCTCGACGAATGCGAGCAGCAATGTCGCGATACGATAAACCGAAATCGCGATAGGCTACAATCCG
Organism: Schistocerca serialis cubense; assembly: GCF_023864345.2. Lineage (NCBI taxonomy): Eukaryota > Metazoa > Arthropoda > Insecta > Orthoptera > Acrididae > Schistocerca > Schistocerca serialis. Next base: position 812,272,256 of record NC_064638.1, on the reverse strand, counting down.
ACCTTTATCAAAGTCGGAAACGTGATGGTACGCATTTCTCCTCCTTACACGAGGCATCACAACAACGTTTCACCAGGCATCGCCGGTCAACTGCTGTTTGTATATGAGAAATCGGTTGGAAACTTTCCTCATGTCAGCACGTCGTAGGTGTCGCCACCGGCGCCAACCTTGTGTGAATGCTCTGAAAAGCTAATCATCTGCAAATCACAGCAACTTCTCCCTGTCGGTTAAATTTCGCGTCTGTAGCACGTCATCTTCGTAGTATAGCAATTTTAATGGCTAGTAGTGTAACTTACGCCAAGGACAAACAAACACCCATGCGAGCGGGAGGACTCGAACCTCCGACGGGGCGAGCCCCGCGAACCGTGACAAGACGCCTCAGACATTGAACAATAACTTTCCTTCTTGTGAAAACAAGGGAGCAATTGTGAGACGTCTGGGCCCTACACTTTCCATACAAGGAGGTGTGAGCGTCCATTGTAAACTACACTCCTGGAAATGGAAAAAAGAACACATTGACACCGGTGTGTCAGACCCACCATACTTGCTCCGGACACTGCGAGAGGGCTGTACAAGCAATGATCACACGCACGGCACAGCGGACACACCAGGAACCGCGATGTTGGCCGTCGAATGGCGCTAGCTGCGCAGCGTTTGTGCACCGCCGCCGTCAGTGTCAGCCAGTTTGCCGTGGCATACGGAGCTCCATCGCAGTCTTGAACACTGGTAGCATGCCGCGACAGCGTGGACGTGAACCGTATGTGCAGTTGACGGACTTTGAGCGAGGGCGTATAGTGGGCATGCGGGAGGCCGGGTGGACGTACCGCCGAATTGCTCAACACGTGGGGCGTGAGGTCTCCACAGTACATCGATGTTGTCGCCAATGGTCGGCGGAAGGTGCACGTGCCCGTCGACCTGGGACCGGACCGCAGCGACGCACGGATGCACGCCAAGACCGTAGGATCCTACGCAGTGCCGTAGGGGACCGCACCGCCACTTCCCAGCAAATTAGGGACAATGTTGCTCCTGGGGTATCGGCGAGGACCATTCGCAACCGTCTCCATGAAGCTGGGCTACGGTCCCGCACACCGTTAGGCCGTCTTCCGCTCACGCCCAACATCGTGCAGCCCGCCTCCAGTGGTGTCGCGACAGGCGTGAATGGAGGGACGAATGGAGACGTGTCGTCTTCAGCGATGAGAGTCGCTTCTGCCTTGGTGCCAATGATGGTCGTATGCGTGTTTGGCGCCGTGCAGGTGAGCGCCACAATCAGGACTGCATACGACCGAGGCACAAAGGGCCAACACCCGGCATCATGGTGTGGGGAGCGATCTCCTACACTGGCCGTACACCACTGGTGATCGTCGAGGGGACACTGAATAGTGCACGGTACATCCAAACCGTCATCGAACCCATCGTTCTACCATTCCTAGACCGGCAAGGGAACTTGCTGTTCCAACAGGACAATGCACGTCCGCATGTATCCCGTGCCACCCAACGTGCTCTAGAAGGTGTAAGTCAACTACCCTGGCCAGCAAGATCTCCGGATCTGTCCCCCATTGAGCATGTTTGGGACTGGATGAAGCGTCGTCCACGCGGTCTGCACGTCCAACACGAACGCTGGTCCAACTGAGGCGCCAGGTGGAAATGGCATGGCAAGCCGTTCCATAGGACTACATCCAGCATCACTACGATCATCTCCATGGGAGAATAGCAGCCTGCATTGCTGCGAAAGGTGGATATACACTGTACTAGTGCCGACATTGTGCATGCTCTGTTGCCTGTGTCTATGTGCCTGTGGTTCTGTCAGTGTGATCATGTGATGTATCTGACCCCAGGAATGTGTCAATAAAGTTTCCCCTACCTGGGACAATGAATTCACGGTGTTCTTATTTCAATTTCCAGGAGTGTAATTTAATAATATAACGTAGTATTTGTAAAGAGATAAACAACCCTTTCTTTTCCTGAGTCAAAGTCTGAGTCATGCTGTACCAGCAGATTTCTGGTCTGCCCTCTTGTAGTCGGTTGCGTAAACTGCGCTGCTCGTAAAGCTTTGAACCACGCTACGTCAATAAAAGCGGGATAAGCACATTGTATTAAAGTAGCGTTTATTACGCCTAAACATACACGACAACGGGAGAAAGATGGGTGAAAATCGGTGACCCGTTGTGTGCATGCTTCGCTTGCTGAGTGATTAGCTCATTCGAAGCTGTGTGCGTCTCGAAAGGAAAGGAAGGATTCTGTGTACATGGCCGTCCATAAGACAGCAAACACTTGAGTAAACGAACACAAGGAAAAGTTCATTTGGGTATATATCGATCCACGCAAGCCTCACAATAATTCCAGCATGGAGCCCCTCACCACAAATATGTGAAACAAAAGAAAGTCTTTCTTTTAACAGCGTGGCGCAGACTTCCTTATAATGCCAAAGACGTAGACGTAGCTATTTTGCACGGGCTTCTCAGAAACAATTTTCCGGTAGTCAGCTGACAAGAACTAAGCATGCGCCTCTCAAACATGACGACCCTCGCTTCGAATTCCCAGTGGCAGCCGGCCAAATATTTGACATTTCGTTTGGCGGTAAGACTTTTAAAACAATGGATGACGGAATTTCGGCGTTTGTAATGGATTACATTTTGCGAAAAGGCGATGTCTTTCATACGTCGTTTCATTCAAACCAGAACCCACAAAACGTTAGAGATTTTTCTTAGTATCGAGGTCGCGCTAAGAATGTACCTCCCACGTATGATCACTAACGGCTATGGGAAACGGTTGTTTTCATAATTGAAATTGATCAAAAACAGACCTCGAATCTGTATGTCAGAAGATAGGTACAACATTTTGTATTCGTTTAGTGTCTAATATGATACTTTAAGAGAACTAAGATACGAATGTATTGTAGGTATTTAATAATTTTTTTCATAATAATTTTTTTCATAATGAGGGCCACAGTCATATTATATTTCTTTAAAGTTAGTACTGCCATTAGACTGTTGTTTATTTACAGTGTTACATTTACACTTACACAATCATAATTTCGATTTCAAAGTGCCATTATCAAGTGTTTTAAGTGTTGCAAATTGCCTAAGATGGAATCCTGTCGTATTAAAATACACTATTAGACACACTGTCTAAGAGTCGATATTTCTGGCAGAGTCTACAGCTTTGTTTCATAACTGAGTACCATTACTGAGTATGCCATCTTAGGCAATTTATAACACTTAAAACACTTGATAATGGCACATTGAAGCCGACATCATGATTGTGTAAGTGTAAATGTAACACACTAAATAAAAAAAATAGTCTAATGGCGGTACTGACTTAATATAGTATGAAGTGTAGATGTGAGCGATTTAGCCAAAAAGATTATTTAAAAGTTTCATCATAATCATGACTATTTGGAAAAGTACTAATTTTAACAAAGTACTGGTAAAATTTACTTGGTTGATACACTCTTGTTATCTTACATTTGCCCAACAAACATGTTTGCTTATAGTTACAGTATATTATTTTCAAAACTGAAAAACGGATTTTTGCGTGAACATGAACCAACATCTATATTTACATCTACATTTATGGACACCAAGTCCATTTGAAGGTGTATGGCGGAGGATACTTTTGCTACCACTAACTGATCCTTCTTTTCCAATTCCATTCGCGAATGGCGCCTTAGAAGAATGATCGTCGGTAAACCTACGTATTAGCTCTAATTTCTCAAAGTTTCTGTTTGTGGAAGGAAGTAAGTTGTCCGATGGATTCCAGAACGTACTCTTTCGGAATTTACATATTACCCTTCTCAGTGATGCACAACGCCTCTCTTGTACCGCCTGCAACTGGAGTTTGTAGGGCGTGTTCATAACGCTCTCGCGCCTACTACTAAACAGTCCCGTGACGAAACGCGCCGCTCTTCGTTGTACCTCGTCTCTCTCTTCTACTAACCCAGTCTGGTGCGGGTCCCAGACTGATGAGGAATACTGAACAATCAGTCGAACAAGCTTTTTGTAAACCACTTCCTTCGTAGATGAATTAGATTTCCATATCCTATGAATCTCATTTTGGCATCTCCTTATCCTCCTATTTGTTTTGTGTGGCCATTCCAAGATCGCGCCGGATGGTTACCCCTTGGCATTTTGTGGTAGTTACTGTTGCCAACAATTTGCCATCAACTTAATTTGTTTTTAAGTGTACGGTACGGTAGTTGTTCATTCATAGCGATACTAATAAATCGTGTTGAATACCGTAATGATTTGAATCCTGTTCATTTTTTTAATCTCGTAAGTTCACGAAACCATAAATTGTTCTATAAATTTTTATACAATTCATTAATAAATCTTAAATGTTGTGCTATAGGTTTTCGGTTCCAATATTGCTCTAAAATACCACCTTTGCGGGTTAGTCATCAGTAACCATCACAACGTTCCACCTGGTAAAGCTCGCACCGTTGGTGTATACGTCCTAACTGCGGTTCCTCTTATATTTATCTCGAGAAATACTAACTCGAAAGAAGACAAAAGCTTAGTTTTTCCGTCGTATAATACAAAAGGAACAGCGAAGAACGTTTCCCACGAGTTGGTGGGAGATGAGGAGGGAGCAGCGGCGCTCCCCGTCAAGCGCCGTAGTCGTGATTAGCGTGAGGTGTCGCCCTGGCTGTGACTGCCGGACTGTCAGTTCTTCGCTGCGTCGCAGTAATTAAACGCGGATTGCCCTGCTGCTGCTGCTGCTTGGCTGGTTGCCGCCGGTAGCAGCCGGCCCGGGCGTAGGGGTGGCGGTCATCGCTGAAACAACCGGTCTTGTACCGTCTGCAACTGGAGTTTGTTGCGCTTCTCCATAACGCTCTCGCGCCTACTAAACTATCCCGTTTAACCTGAACGGCAAAATTCCTCAAAAGAACCGGTTTTTGAAATAATCAATTTTCAGATTGTTATTACTATTATTTCAATACTACTCGTAGACTTTGAACAAAGATTGAAAAATTCTAGTGAAGTTTAAGGAGTGCCAGATCTCGATCGATATGAGATTGAGGCTGTGGCAGAAATCAGTTTCAATATGATGGTCGAAGTAGAGAAGATATCGAGACTGGCAATGGCAAGGAAAGCGTTTCTGAAGAAGTGAAATTTCTTAACATCGAGTATAGATTTAAGTGTCAGGAAGTCGTTTCTGAAAGTATTTGTATGGAGTGTAGCCATGTATGGAAGTGAAACATGGACGATAACTAGTTTGGACAAGAAGAGAATAGAAGCTTTCGAAATATGGTGCTACAGAAGAATGCTGAAGATTAGATGGGTAGATCTCATAACTAATGGGGAGGTATTGAATAGGATTGGGGAGAAGAGAAGTTTGTGGCACAACTTGACTAGAAGAAGGGATCGCTTGGTAGGACATGTTCTGAGGCATCAAGGGATCACCAATTTAGTATTGGAGGGCAGCATGGAGGGTAAAAATCGTAGAGGGAGACCAAGAGATGAATACACTAAAGAGATTCAGAAGGATGTAGGCTGCAGTAGGTACTGGGAGATGAAGAAGCTTGCACAGGATAGAGTAGCATGGAGAGCTGCATCAAACCAGTCTCAGGACTGAAGACAACAACAACAACATGTCCAGCAAAGACGGCGAAGGAGAAGGAGACGGGTGCGGCTACTGGGAGGCGATAGGTCTTGCCGATGACCTTTCTGCATCGTCACTTTTGGATGCTGTGAGTTTTTCATCCTGAAGCTACGACAGAATTAAGGGTTGAGCTAAGATCCTAAGTCTATAGCATGTCAATAAAATTATAGGTATATCAATATAATTTACTTACTCTTCCGAAGAATTTTTGGATGTTTCCTCCTTATATGACGTCACAAGATTGTGTTATCCCTCCTCCAGGTTTTAATATTTTAAAGCAAGTGGTTTATTGTCCACCATTGCTTCCAGACTAGGTACGGTACCGTTCTGCAATATAACCGATGTCCGAGGTCGACAAAGAGAAACTACCTTATAGGTCAGGCGGGGGCAAGTCTTGCATACTGCCTGTCCACATACCGTCTAATAGGCCACGCGACAGGGTAAAAGGTACGTTATTGTCTCAGCAGTGCAGTATCGATTCTTATGTCATGTGTTTCTTACTAGTTTCCAGCTGTTGCCGTCATTATTAAACTAGGACTGATCGTGTTTCTCATTTTCTATAATAACCCGATATTTCAAAGTAATGGAAATTTTAAGGCTAAACATTAGTCATTGTTAAAAAAGTTTTATTTAAAGTTCTAACATTTTGGCACTGCTGTTAGGGCCTGTCTTTTTTTCCCTGGTTATTAGCAAGAAAATGAAAAAAAAACTTTCATAACCGAGATTAAACAAATGCCGAAAAATGCCGGTTATTCATACCTAAAGTACCGGCATCGGTTTCAACCGGTCGTTTTCTCCCACCCGTACCCGGGCGGCTGATTCTGCGGCGCCGGGGAGCGCGAATGTTGCTGCATTTCGCTCAGTGAAATGTCCAGTCGTGGCGTACATCCCCTGACGCGTCAACAGCCACGGAAGTGTGGTCGCAGCAATGCAATTACGTTTTTTTCAGCTTTTACTGGCGTTTGATGTACATAGCATAAGGTCAGCTTCAGATATCATTAGCAGTGCCCTACAAGATCGGATAAATATGGACACTCGTTCGTGATGCGGAACTGACCGTCAGACGTCAGAAGAGGTACAGCCGCCAGTTTAGCATGGAGTAGGAAGTATTGCGTTGTCAGTATACAAGCAGTAAGAGTGGAATGGATCGGTCGGGACAGCTCAGTGATTTCGAACGCGGGCTAGCCACTAATTGCCACCTGAGTAACAAATCCATCAAGGATATTTCAAACCTTCTAAAGCTGCCGTAGCGTCAGTGATGTGACTCTGAAGTCCAAAAGCGAAAGAACAGCCACAGCTAAACCAAGACTAGGCAGATCTCATTTAGTGACAGAGAGGGGCTGTAGAACAATCGGGAGGGCTGTTGTACAAAATCGCATCAAAACGGCGGAAGGAATCACTGATGAGTTTCAAAGTGCCATCAGCCGTCGAGCTAGCACCACGACTGCGTGTGACAGTTAAAAGAATGGCGTACAGTGGCCGAACAGTGGCTCTTCATAAGTCACATATTTCTGTAGTCAGTGCTAAGCTACGGCTGAGGTGGTGTAAAGGGAAACGCCACTGGGCAGTGTATGGCTTGAAACGAGTGTTTTGCAATGACGATTCACGCTACGTTCTATGGCGATTCGATGGAAGGATTTGGGATTGGCGAAGGCCTGGGGATCTACATGTGCTAGTGGCAACGGTGAAGTATAGAGGAAGTGCTGTTACTGTGCGGGGTATTTTTCATGGTAAAGAAAACTCTTTACCACACTGTATACTGCGTACAGTAGAGCAGCAATTCGTAGACGATGGTTGTTCGTATCAACATCTTGTCATAAAGCAGTATCTGTGAGACAATGGTTTGGGTATGATAATATTACTGAAATTGACTAGCGTGCCCAGAGTCGCGATCTGAATCCAATGGAACATCTTTGGGATCAGTAGATCTCCGACTTCACACCAAACACTGAGGAAATTGTCAATACTGTCTTTCAGAAAATTACTAAGTGGTTCCTTGTAAACGGACTCTCACTGAATTTTGATAAGACACAGTACATACAGTTCCGTACAGTGAATGGTATGACGCCTTTAATAAATATAGACCTTAATCAGAAGCATATAGCTAAGGTAGAATATTCCAAATTTTTAGGTATGTCCATTGATGAGAGATTAAATTGGAAGAAACACATTGATGATCTGCTGAAACGTTTGAGTTCAGCTACTTATGCAATAAGGGTCATTGCAAATTTTGGTGATAAACATCTTAGTAAATTAGCTTACTACGCCTATTTTCACTCATTGCTTTCATATGGCATCATATTTTGGGGTAATTCATCACTGAGGAATAAAGTATTTATTGCACAAAAGCGTGTAATCAGAATAATAGCTGGAGTCCACCCAAGATCATCCTGCAGACATTTATTTAAGGATCTAGGGATATTCACAGTAGCTTCTCAGTATATATACTCTCTTATGAAATTTGTTATTAACAACCAAACCCAATTCAAAAGTAATAGCAGTGTGCATAACTACAATACTAGGAGAAAGGACGATCTTCACTATTCAAGATTAAATCTAACTTTGGCACAGAAAGGGGTGAATTATACTGGCACTAAAGTCTTTGGTCACTTACCAAATAGTATCAAAAGTCTGACAGATAACCAACAAGTATTTAAGAAGAAATTAAAAGAATTTCTGAATTACAACTCCTTCTACTCCATAGAGGAATTTTTAGATATAAATTAAGAAAAAAAATAAAGGAAAACAAAAAAACACAAAAAAATAAAGTTGTTATATTAACTTAAGTATGTTGTTAAATTAACCTAATTACGTCATGTATTGGAAAATTCGACTCGTTCCACATCATTACGAAATATCGTATTCATGATCCATGGAACTAGTATTAATCTAATGTAATGTAATCTAATCTAATCTAAAACACCAGCGTCCACCATCAATACCTTCTCTGGTTTTGACTACTGAGAAAGAATGGGCTACCATTCCTCCAAAGACGTTTAGACACGTTACTGAAAGGGTTCCCAGCAGAGTTCAAGTCGTCATAAATCGAAGGCTGAATAGGCACTACACGAATGTCCAGGAGTATGTGTCCGAACACTTTCGATCAGATAGAGTATATCTGAGTATAAATGAATGTAAGGAGGTACTGAGCACATGGTACTCAAGCTGTACGCCACGATGCACTCAGTTACATACGCACATCAAAAACAGTTTTGCATCACCCCAGTTCCCAAAACTCCTGAATATAGACGTTGACTGTGAATATTGTATCACAGACACAGTCCCTTTGACTGTTCAGAGATGTCACTAAACCCACCCAAAGATGTAAACAACAATGCATGAGCAGCGCCTATTAGACAGAGAGGGTCCGACAGCCGATCAGTTCCAGTCATTCCATCAGGAAGGAGGTACACGGCTCATGTTGTCTGTAGTACAACCATGCCTATACGGTCAATACCGCGGTTCGATCGCGTCCGCCTTGTTACTTTGAGCCAGGAAGGGCTCTCAACGAGTGAAGTGTCCAGGAGTCTCGGAGTGAACCGAAGCGATGTTGTTCGGACATGGAGGAGATACAGAGAGACAGGAACTGTCGATAACATGCCCCGCTCAGGCCGCCGAAGGGCTACTACTGCAGTGGGTGGCCGCTATCTACAGGTTATGGCTCGGAGGTACCCTGACAGCAACGCAACCATGTTGAATAATGCTTTTCGTGCAGCCACAGGACGTCGTGTTACGACTCCAACTGTGCGCAATAGGCTGCATGATGCGCAACTTCACTCGCGACGTCCATGGCGAGGTCCATTTTGCAACCACGACACCATGCAGCGCAATACAGATGTGCCCAACAACATGCCGAATGGGCCGCTCAGGATTGGCATCACGTTCTCTTCACCGATGAGTGTCACATATGCCTTCAACCAGGCTTTCGTCGGAGACGTGTCTGGAGGCAACCCGGTCAGGTTGAGCGCCTTAGACACACTGTCCAGCGAGTGCAGCAAGGTGGAGGCTCCCTGCTGTTTTCGCGTATCGTTATGTGGGGTCGACGTACGCCGCTGGTGGTCATGGAAGGTGCCGTAACGACTGTACGATACGTGAATGCCATCCTCCGACCGATAGTGGAACCATATCGGCAGCATATTCGTATTCATGAACGACAGTTCGCTTCCCATCGTGCACGTCTTGTGAATGACTTCCTTCAGGATAACGACATCGCTCGACTAGAGTGGCAAGACTGTTCTCCAGACGTGAACCCTATCTTACATGCCTGGGATAGATTGGAAAGGGCTCGCGCCACAGACAACAGCGGGGGAAATATTATGGCGTGGAGGGCATCAGCCTGCGCTTCCAAGGGATCCATAGTGGTAGTCAAAGGGACCGTGACAGCTGTGAACTACTTGAGTATTAATTCCGACCACCTACTGTTCTCTTCAAGCTTGATTTCTTCTCCGATGCCGATGGCATTTTTCAGCAGGATAACTGTCAGTGGCCAAAGGTGTGAATCGCGGTTTAGTGGTTTGAGGATAGTGAAATGTTGATGTTTTGGCCACGGAAATCGTCAGATCTGAATGTGAAAGAACACATCTGGGACGTTATAGCGCGCCACCTCTCTGGCCTTATATCATCGACCCGTAATTTTCGGGAATCACGCTACTTATGCGGAGATATCTGCTGTCACATGCGTCTGGACACCCACTGAGGACTTGCCGAAAGCATGCCACGCAGGATACGTTCTGTACTGTGTTCTAAAGATGGACAGATCAACACGCTAGGCGCTTCAGTCCGGAAACACGCGGCTGCTACGGTTGCAGGTTCGAATCCTGCCTCGGGCATGGATGTGTGTGATGCCCTTAGGTTAGTTAGGTTTAAGTAGTTCTAAGTCTAGGGGACTGATGACCTCAGATGTTAAGTCCCTCAGTGCTTAGAGCCAATTGAATTATTTGAACCGACACGCTGGTAAGCAACTGGTCGTAATGTTTGGTTTCGCCATTGTGTCGAAATGATTCACTGGTACAGGTGCCATCGTTCCTCACGAGCGAACGAATACGCATTTATGGAAAGAAGTCATCTTTTTTACTCTTTTGTTAGAATATGAGCGTACTCATATGATTTTATCCCCTGAAAACGCTGTCACTATGTTTGTGCACGTATCCGATATATCTCCAATCAATTGTCACTTAAGCGTGGAGTTATCACCAAATCTGCAGTACTGTAATTATACCAAGACACACCGTGTTTATAGCGATTGTGTTAAGCAGACTATTATGATAATTATATGTATTCTGCATCTGAATGGCTTATGTATGACGGAAATGTATGGTGGATTCAATGATGATCTCCTTGAAGATGACTGTAACAATCGAAACTGGCAGAGGAAGAACATAGTATTGTGAGCTAATTGCACAGATACGATTTTGAAGATTGACTGGCGCTGCGCAGCTACGTGAGCGTGGCCTACATGTGCCACGAAAAGTGTCGACCGGCTGTTGTCTGGATAAGCCCGCGGGACGAGGTTATTGCAGCCCCCTAGGCCAGGGGGAGTGGGCGCAGTTTGCCGGGACAACATCCGCACCGCGGCGTGCTGTGTACCCGCCGGAACCCGCCCCAGACGAGGCCTAGGCGTGGGCGTGGGCGTGGGCGTGGGCGTCTCTGGGTGCCGGCACACGGCACCGCCGCGCCTACCCGGCCGCTACTGGCTGAGGGCCTCTCACTGTCGGCTGCACTTCCTCCCATTCCTGACGAGACACCCAGATGGGACGCCCACTTATTGTTGTTGTGATCTCCTGTCCGAAGACTGGTTTGTTGGAGGTCTCCACAGTGCGCTATCCTCTGCAAGACTGTTCACCTCTGTACAACTATTGCAACCTAAATCCGTTTGAAATCGCTTGTTGTAGTCAATACTGGTCTTTCTCTACAATATTTATCCCTCCCCCACCTTTACACTTCAATCCATTAGTAAGCAGACGACTCTTCGATGGCTCAGGATGTTTCCTGTGAACCGACACCTTCTTTAAGTTATGCTGCGTCATACATTTCTTTTCTTATGTAAGTCTGCAGGCTTTCGCGGCCGTTGTCGCTGAAGTTGAAATCTTCTAGGTTATTAGGCCGCGTCATGTTTCTTCTAAAATGTTCGACGTTTCGACCTCTCTGCTTTGATCTTCCTCAGGATCTTCACTACTGCTAGAACAATAGCAGTCTAGGGGACTGATGACCTCAGATGTTAAGTCCCATAGTGCTTAGAGCCATTTGAATTATTTGAACCGACACGCTGTTAAGCAACTGGTCGTAATGTTTGGTTTCGCCATTGTGTGTCGAAATGATTCACTGGTACAGGTGCCATCGTTCCTCACGTTGACTGTGGATATTGTATCACAGACACAGTCCCTTTGACTGTTCAGAGATGTCATTAAACCCGCCCAAAGATGTAAACAACAATGCATGAGCGGCGCCTATTAGACAGAGAGGGTCCGACAGCCGATCAGTTCCAGTCGTTCCATCAGGAAGGAGGTACACGGCTCATGTTGTCTGTAGTACAACCATGCCTAGACGGTCAACACCGCGGTGGACACCAAAAGATCCTGAGGAGGATCCCAGCAGAGGGGTCGAAACGTCGCACATTTTAGAAGAAACATGACGCGGCCTAATAACCTAGAAGATTTTAACTCCATTTCTTTTCTTCTCCATTCTAGTCACTACTTTTTCAATATTTATCCGGTATACCCATCTGACCTTCATCTTTCTTCTCCATCACCACATTTCAAAATCTTCTACGCCTTTCTTATCTGAACTTTTTGCCGTCCACAATTCACTTCCATACAAGGCTACACCGCAGGCAAATACATTCAGAAAATACTTCCTTAGTTTAGAAATATATCCGACTTTATAGCTTCAACGTCCAAAAGACGCAGAGGACCATTATCCGAAGAGCATAAAGAGGCACTAGTTGGTGGGCTCAGAAGATACTGGCAGGAAGTCAAAGCTGGAACAAGAACAAGACCTGGATACTAAAATGAAATTGGTTGTTACCACTCAGTCCATAGAGGCTCAACACTATAATAAAAAAAATCCGACTTTAACATGTTTCCTTTTTTCAGAAATGCTTTTCTTCACATTGTTGGTCTACATTTTGCATCTTCTCTAGTCGGTCATCGTCATTTACATCGCTGCCAAAATAGCAGAACTCAACCTCTGCTGTTAGTATCCCTCAGTATCGCCTGATCTAGTCTACGTTCCATTACTCTTGTTGTTCTTTCGTAGGTCTTTATCTTGTAATTTTTTTTTCAAGACGATATGCATTCCCCTCAACGGCTCTTCAAACTCCCTTGCAGTCTGTGACAGAGTCTCAGTATTGCGGTAAAATTTTAAGGTTTTTAATTCTTTTTCATGAAATTTAATTTCCTTTCCAGATTTCTCCTGGGTTTCCTTTAATGCTTGATCAATGTACAGATTAAATAACATCGGGGAGACGCTACAACCGTTTCTTACTCTATTCTCCGCTGCTGCATCCCTTTCATGTTACTCGTCTCTCAGGACAAAGTCTGGTTTCTGTATTTTATCCCTGTTAACTTCATAATTTCAAAGTGCATACCAGCCCACATTGTGGGTAGCTATCTAAACCTATACGTGATATAAATATAGGTTTGCATTTCTTCAACTTATTTTCTAAGGTGTAACGTAGGTTAAGTGTTCACACGTTTCTCCGTAGCCGAAACTCACCTTTCTCGAGATCCGTTTCAACGAAGTGGTCATTCTCATTCTTTTGCCAGTCCAGGATTGGGCTTCATGGACTCACCATCTCTTCCTCGTTCGTCCTACACTCCTTCTTCCAATAGGATTCAATTCCATTCTCTGAGGTGATATGCGCAATACACGCTCTTTCCAGTCCTGCTTTCGTTGCATTTCTTTTTCAGTTAATGGCTGTGTCCCCCAATTCTCTCCTTACTACTTCCTTTCTTATTTTGTCTTCTCTTGTGCAGCCTTTCACTGGTCTTAGGAACTTCGTTTCTGATGTTTCAAGTTGTGTTTGGTCTTTTGCTTATAGTGTTCACCTTTCTGCATCGTATAGAACTGTGGATTGTGCCATAAGTTTATGAAATTTAAGTTGGGTTTCTCTCTTCGTTTTACCGTTCAGTGTTCTTACCGCGCCACATATACACTGAACCGCCAAAGAAACTGGTATAGGCATGCGTATTCAAATACAGAGATATACAAACAGGCAGAAGACGATCGACAACGCCTATATAACCTATATAAGGCAATAAGTGTCTGGCGCAACTGTTAGGTCGGTTACTGCTGCTACAATGGCAGGTTATCAAGATTTAAGTGAGTCTTGAGCGTGTTGTTATAGTCGGCGCACGAGCGATGGGACACAGCATTTCCGAGGCAGCCATCAAGAGGGAATTTTCCCGTACGACCACTTCACGAATATACCGTGAATATCAGGAATCCAGTAAAACATCAAATCTCCGACATCGCTGCGGCCGGAAAAAGATCCTGGAAAAACTGGACGAACGATGCCTGAAGAGAATCGTTCAACTTCACAGTAGTGCAACGCTTGAGCAAACTGCTGTAGATTTCAATGCTGGGCCATCAACAAATGCCAGAGTGCGAACCACACAACGAAACATCATAGATATGAGCTTTATGAGCCGAAGGCACACTCGTGTACCCTTGATGACTGCACGACGCAAAACTTTACGCTTAGCCTGGACCCGTCAACAGCTACGTTGTACTGCTGACGACTGGAAACATGTTGCCTGGTCGGACGAGACTCGTTTCAGATTGTATCTAGCGGATAAGACGTGTACGGGTATGGAGAAAACCTCATGAATCCATGGACCCTCAGGTCAGCAGGGGACTGTTCAAACTGGTGGAGGCTCTGTAATGTTGTGGGGCGTGGGCAATTGGAGTGATACGGGACCCCTGATACGTCTAGATGCGACTCTGACAGGTGACACGTACGTAAGCATCCTGTCTGATCACCTGCATCCATTCATATCCATCGTGAATTCCGACGGACTTGGGCAATTCAAGATGGACAATGCGACACCGCATACTCCAGAATTGCTACAGATTGGCTTCAGGAACACTCTTCTGTGTTTAAACACTTTTGCTGGCCACCAAACTCTCCAGTCATAAACAATATTGAGCGTGTAAGGAATGCCTTGCAACGTGATGTTCAGAAGAGATCTCCATCTCCTCGTACTCTTACGGATTTATGGACAATCCTACAGGCTTCAAGTGTCAATTTTCTCCAGCACTACTTCAGACATTTGTCGAGTCCACGCTACGTCGTGTTGTGGACCTTCTGCGTGTTCACGGGGGCCCTACACGATATTAGGCAGGTGTGCTAGTTTCTTTGGCTCTTCAGTGTATGTTGGAAGGTATTAATTTTCTTATTCATCTCTTTCTCTTCTTCAAAAGCTATGACACGTCCTAGGTACTGTAGATGGGACACTTTTTCTATTATTATATTATGATTGTCCTGTTTCTTACGAAGGTATTTTCATAAAAAGACCCTTGTTTTTGTTTTCGTTGTTGATATCTTTAGGTTATAATTTAGGCATATATTGTTCAGTATGTGTATCACTGTACGTAGTTTGTCTTCATTGTCTTGTATGATTACCTGTCGTTGCAAAAACATCGTATTTAGAAATTTATTTATCCCATTTCTTATACAGGGTGTCCCATTTATCTTGACCACCCTAAATAACTGTTTGTCCAGATGCAAATTACAAAATGTTTCAAGAAAATGTTCTTTAGCCGTTAGGGGGACATCAATCAGCATGACTGCCTTCGTTGTAGCTTTGTGTTTTACAAAGTTATGAACAGGGGTATGACTTTTTTAAATGGCACCCTGTAATTTTTATTTGGTAATTAATTTCCTCTCCTAAAGCCCTATTCAAAAATGTATCAAGGTGTACCATTCATTGAAACACAACGTTACTAACTACACAACACAACATTGACTTTGAGCCCGGGATCACAAACTCGTCCACTTGCTGGAGTTGTCAGAAAACAAATAAAAGCCAAGAAAAAACATAACACAAAATTGACTTTGACTCTCCCGTACCATTGCCCAGGAGTAGAACATTCAAAGGTGCTCAAAGAGGTGACCCTGGACACCGATACACTGGTGCACCAGTTGAATAAAGAATCATTTACTGCTTCCACTGTTGCCTGCTAAAGAGAATTACAAGCAAGCACGATACGTTCCTGCATGTCCTCTGTAGTTGTTGGAATATCGCAGTAGACAATGTCTTTAATGCATCCCCAAAGAAAAAGTCCAGAGGATTTAAATCAGGAGACCTAGCAGGCCAAGTAACTGTTCCTCCTCGACCAATGCATCTGGCAGGGTATCTTGGGTTCGGACCACGACGTGCACGCAAGGCATTATGTGCTGGACATCCATCGTGTTGGTACCACATAAGCATTCTGGTTCTTAGCGGCACTTCATCCAGAAGAGGAGAAAGAATTCGTCTGAGGAAGTTGGCATACCATTGATGAAATAAGGGCCAATAATTGTAGTACCAAGTATCCCACACCAGACGTTAACTCTCCATCGACGCTGATATTCTACTTGTCGTGGGTTCAAAAATGGTTCAAATGCCTCTGAGCACTATGGGACTTAACTTTTGAGGTCATCAGTCGTCTAGAACTTAGAACTACTTAAACCTAACTAACCTAAGGACATCACACACATCCATGCCCGAGGCAGGATTCGAACCTGCGACCGTACCGGTCGCGCGGTTCCAGACTGTAGCGCCTAGAACCGCTAGGGCACCCCAGACGGCTGTCGTGGGTTGTCACTGGATCAATAATGCATGTTTCTTGCATTTACCTGTTCTTTGTCTGAGAAGGAACATTCATCTGTAAATAGAACATTGGAGAAGAAGTTCGGGTTGGCGAGGATTTGCTGCTATGCCCATTGACAGAACTGTACAAGATTCTGGAAATCATTCCATGCAATTCTTTGTGTAGATGTACATGGTAAGGATGGAACCGGTGACGTGTAAGAATACGATGTACACTGGTTTTCGGTATGCCAATCTCGTGTTCAAGCTGTCGTGTGCTCACTTGTGGGATCATAGCAACGGAAGCGAGAACAGTAACTTCTACACCTTTGTCTGTGCTAGTGCTACGACGACGAGTGCTACAACGATTGCGTTGTCGTGGGTTGAAACTTCCCATTTCCTGAAGCGTCGCAAGACGAGAAACATCCATCGGAAGGTGGGTTCTTGTCAGGATATCGCTCTCTGTACATTCCGGCTGCCTGCGTAGTATTTCGCCTATCTTCAACAACAACAACAACTAAAAAAGTTACGTCGATGCAGTTTGTAGGAAGGACAGCCTTTACTGTATGCCTACCCTAAACAACAGTATTTAAAAGGGCTAAACTACTGCACTAAATGTACCCGTACATAAGAAAACAGTATTGCAATTACTGTTCTGCTAACTTACATTCCCCATGGGTGAGCAGCATTTCTGCCTTCGCTTTTTTTGTGTACATTCTAGTCACACAACTCTTCAACTGACGGTGATTGACGGAATGACTGGTGTGCATCTACTTACGTTTATATTTGTCCTCTGTCAACGTCAACAGGTGGATGTGTTCCATTACCCCGAGTACCCGGACTAAGCACTGCTACCGTCAACGTCAATGTTGTGTTATGTAATTAATAACGTTGTGTTTCAGTGAATGGTACACTGTGACACATTTTTGAACAAGTCTTTAGGAGAGGAAATGAATTAGCGAATAAAAAATACAGGGTCTCATTTAAAAAAGTCATACCGCCGTTCATATCTTTGTAAATAACAAAGCTACAACGCTGATTGATGTCCCCTGACGCCTAAAGAACATTTGCTCGAAACATTTTGTAATTTGTATCTGGAAAAACAGTTATTTAGGGTGGTCAAGATAAATGGAACACCGTGTATAGTGAGGAGTTCTGTCCTTCATCATTTCGTGACCAGGTCGCTGATGTAGATGTTGAACAGTGAAGGTGACTCACTGCAACCATGCCTTACTCCCTGCTTTGTCTCTACTTCTTGTGTGAGTTCTTCGCCAACATCTGTTCTTATTTTGGTGCTCTGTATAAAGCTTGGCATACTTTTGTCACGTACCGGGGGAATACTTTTTTCTCTGTTGTTGACAAAGAGCTATTCTCTGTGGATATGGTCAAACGCTTTTTCATAGTCGATAAAACTGAATTCTCGTCTTTTTTGTATAATTTGTATCGGTATGAAAACATCGTCAGAACAGGATTTTTCTTTACAAAATCCTGCTTGCTATTGTACTAAAATTGAGTCGGAGATATGTCGAAGCCTTTCGCTAATTTTTGTACTGTAGCTCTCATAAGAAGAACGGTGAAATATTTTCAACGTATCTCCATTTTTCTGGTATTTCGTCTGTCCGCCAACACATGTTATAGAAATGGAGCATTCTAAATTTTAGGAGTATACGATCATATACGAGAGGCGCTGAGTAAGTAATGCAAAACTTTTTGTGAAAGCAGACTAATTTTAATCAGTATTCCAATACACTATATTATAATTTTGTCATATGATGACATGATGGAGACCGTGGCTGTTATTTGAGGACCAATGTTGATGGTGTTAGGAAAGCAACCAGCCACAAATTTACTTTCAGTTCCTTTATTCAAAGGGCACCGTTACCGGTTTCGAAACGTTGTGATTCATCTTCAGACGGTTTAGACGCTTCACGACAATTAATCTGTAAAAAACACACCACTTGTCATAAGGAAAGCGTCTAAACCGCCTGAAGATGAATCACAACGATTCGAAACCGGTAACGGTATCCTTTGAATAATGGATCTGAAAGTAAATTTGTGGCTGGTAGCTGTCCTAACACCACCAACACCATATTATTCCCCACTATTTTGGCTACAAAAAACTATATTTCAACATGACTCCATTCAGTGTAACTTTTTTACGTCACCGTACTGGGAGGGTCTGCATGTCGGCATGGTACCACACTGCTAATCGACGTCGTTGCTGCATTGATAACCTCCCCATCATCCACGCACTACTTCCCCCGGAGTGCATCCTTCGTTGGTGCAAACATATGGAAGTTGGAAGGAGCGAGATCCGGGCGACGAATATGTTGAAGTAGTTTCTTCAATTTCCTGAGGGTATCTAACTATGCTTACGAGTTGATCGTCGCACCAGTAGCGAGAACATAAAACAGAATGACCCCTTCAGAATCCCAGAAGACCGTCACCATGACTTCACAGGCTGAGGGTGAGGCTTCAAACATTTTCCTTCCAGAAGAAAGACTGTGGCCCCATTTTATGGATTGGAGTTTTGTTTCCGGTTTGAAGTGATGAAATCATGTTTCATCGCCTGTGACGGTGTGCGACAAAAAACTGTCACGTTCAGCTTCTTAACAGGCAAGCAATTCCGCGGATATGATCCTTCGTTGCTGTTTTGGTCTTCTCGCAGGCGCCAGCGTGCACACACCTTTGAGTACCCCAACTGGTGGACGAGTGTGTCAGCACTACCAAAAGAGATGTTCAGTTGTGCAGAGAAGCGTTTGTCATCGTCGAACGACAGTGTCTGCACGTTCCAACATTGCAGGAGTGACAGCTGCGTGTGGCCGGCCGGCAAGAGCGAGATCGGGCAGATTTGCGCGACCTTGTTCGATGATGACAGACGCCTCGCCCAACGACTCACCGTGCTTTTGTTCACTGTCACCTTTCCGCAGACGTTCTGCGAGCGGTTTTGTGCTCTGTAATCCCTGGTTTTCCGCCAAAAGAAACTCAATGACAGCTCTCTGCTTGGAATGCATCTCCGTTACAGACTCAACTTTCAAAGCTACGTATAGCACCGCCACCAATCGGGACTTTATGAAATTATAGGAGCTGAAGCAGAATTATTCCAAGATGTTCCTCAACAAATTACGGATTTTTTTCAGCATAAACTGGCCGAGAAAAAATGTGTTTCATTATTTATTGAACACCCTCGTATTATCAGTTCTGAGTTAACTCCATCTAACCCAGGTGCTTTTCTGTATCTTTGTTTTCTTGAATGCTGTTTTAATCCTATCAAAACTATTGTATCTGTCTCTTCATTTGTTTTTCCTTCCGTTGGCTCTTCTGCATCTTCATTTAACCACAATATCTTATAGTGATTTCCCCTGTCTTCTGAAGGAATGCTATGTACGAGCATTTGCAATATTTTTATTGGTTCGTTGTAAATGCTTGAGAAGTCTATTTGATATTTCCTGTCTACCATGAGTATCATGTACAACTCTGCTTATAAATGTATCCCATGAAGATGTATGTGTACAGTATACCACTGTAAACGAGCAAAAACTGGTGAAACACAAAGAGGAGGTTAGACGGAAGAGTATAAAGTGAGATAGTTTGATTATACAGGGTGTTACAAAAAGGTACGGCCAAACTTTCAGTAAACATTTCTCACACACAAATAAAGAAGAGATGTTATGTGGACATGCGTCCGGGAACGCTTAATTTCCATGTTAGAGCTCATTTTAGTTTCGTCAGTATGTACTGTACTTCCTCGATTCACTGCCATGATTTCATACGGGATACTCTACCTGTGCTGCTAGAACATGTGCCTTTACAAGTACGACACAACATGTGGTTCATGCACGATGGAGCTCCTGCATATTTCAGTCGAAGTGTTCGTACGCTTCTCAACAGCAGATTCGGTGACCGATGGATTGGTAGAGGCGGACCAATTCCATGGCCTCCACGCTCTCCTGACCTCAACCCTCTTGACATTCATTTATCGGGGCGTTTGAAAGCTCTTGTCTACGCACTCCCGGTACCAAATGTAGAGACTCTTCGTGCTCGTATTGTGGACGGCTGTGATACAATACGCCATTCTCCAGGGCTGCATCAGCGCATCAGGGATTCCATGCGACGGAGGGTGGATGCCTGTATCCTCGCTAACGGAGGACATTTTGAACATATCCTGTAACAAAGTGTTTGAAGTCACTCTGGTACGTTCTGTTGCTGTGTGTTTCCATTCCATGATTAATGTGATTTGAAGAGAAGTAATAAAACGAGCTCTAACATGGAAAGTAAGCGTTTCTGGACACATGTCCACATAACATATTTTCTTTCTTTGTGTGTGAGGAATGTTTCCTGAAAGTTTGGCCGTACCTTTTTGTAACACCCTGTATTCGTAGTAGAACAAGTATATAATATATCTGAATACAACTGAGCATGTGGCGAATTAAGGCTGTAAACTGGGGTGGTTTCAAGGCTAATCTCTGGCCTTTGGGACAAACGTTCTGTCACTGCAATTTTACTGCAAGCCTAACGGTCAGGCCTGAAGATTCCACACATATGAGTGTCGTGCAATCAGAGAAGAAACAGGGGCAGCATTCACGACAGGATATAAAGAGGTGACCGTACTTCGTGGTACTGGAGACAACGCTGAGATGAGCTTGGAGGATGGTGCTTTCCTTAAAGATTATTTTGGAACGGAAAGAAGTTGTCACGTATATAGAATGTTAGAAACTCTACAGAAACTTTTAAAGTAAATAGTACTACATCAGTTTATAAACTTAACGTATTTTTTATTCTGTAGTTGCCTAAGACGGTGGGAAATGAATTTCATTGAGATGAGTGCTGTTGAAAACAGAGATTGTTCTAGCTCTAAATATATTTGTGAATCCAGGATGCAACTAGCGCTATGTGAATGTGGTGATACAATATTCCGTTCGGGCATGGATGAGTGTGATGTCCTTAGGTTAGTTGGGTTTAATTAGTTCTAAGTTCTAGGCGTCTGATGAGCTCAGAGCCATTTGAACCAATATTCCGTTCAAGTAACCGTTTGGAATCCAGCTGGGAGAAGTAATTTTAACCGCCACTATTTGTCTGGCGAGGGAAGGGGAAGTGGTAGCGTAAAGTTAGTGATCACTAGTCTTTACAGCAGTACGCTGGACTAAATTCCAAATATCTCCGCAGTGTAACATGGAATGAGGACATGTGATACTGTTGATGGTGATATGTCCGGCGGATGGAGATGTAAATCTCAGCGGCGCCATAGGTGCTATTCGAGCATCGGGGCTTACTTTATCTCTTCTGTCATATGGTATAATAAAAACGTTACGCACACCCATTACAGACACCAACACCCCCAGCTCCATCGTGCCGCGAGGAAATGGGCCATTGTGAGCGGAGGCAGAAAACCCTTTGTGATTAGGCAGATGAAAATGCCCCTCAGGGACAGCCAACAATGCCATACATGTCCTCTTTTCTTTTCATTCCATTAATGTACATGACAGCAGTTGTTTTTCTAAATCTACTACTGGCCACTAAAATTGCTACACGACGCAGATGACGTGCTACAGACGCGAAATTTAACCGACAGGAAGAAGATGCTGTGATATGCAAATGATTAGCTTTTCAGAGCATTCACAAAAGGTTCGCGCCGGTGACGACACCTACAACGTGCTGACATGAGGAAAGTTTCCAAACGATTTCTCGTACACAAACAGCAGTTGACCGGCGTTACCTGGTGAAACGTTGTTGTGATGCCTCGTATAAGGGGGAGAAATGCCTACCATCACGTTTCCGACTTTGATAAAGGTCGGATTGTAGCTTATAGCGATTGCGGTTTGTCGTATCATGACACTGCTGCTCGCGTTGGTCGAGATCCAACGACTGTTTGCAGAATATGGAATCGGTGGGTTCAGGAGGGTAATACGCAACGCCGTGCTGGATTCCAACGGCCTCGTATCACTAGCGATCGAGATGACGGGCATCTTATCCGCATGGCTGTGACGGATCGTGCAGCCACGTCTCGATCCCTGAGTCAATAGATAGGGACGTTTGCAAGACAACAACCATCTGCACGAACAGTTCGACGACGTTTGCAGCAGCTCGGAAACCATGTCTGAGGTTACCCTTGACGCTGCATCACAGACAGGAGCGCCTGCGATGGTGTACTCAACGACGAACCTGAGTGCACGAATGGCAAAACGTCATTTTTTCTGGTGAATCCAGGTTCTGTTTACAGCATCATGATGGTCGCATCCGTGTTTGGCGACATCGCAGTGAAAGCACATTGGAAGCGTGTATTCGTCATCGCCATACTGGCGTATCACCCGGCGTGATGGTATGGGGTGCCATTGGTTACATGTCTCGGTCACCTCTTGTTCCCATTGACCGCACTTTGAACAGTGGACGTTACATTTCAGATGTGTTACGACCCGTGGCTCTACCATTCATTCGATCCCTGCAAAACCCTACATTTCAGCAGGATAATTCACGACCGCATGTTGCAGGTCCTGTACGGGCCTTTCTGGATACAGAAAATGTTCGACTGCTGCCCTGGCCAGCACATTCTCCAGATCTCTCACCAATTGAAAACGTCTGGTCAATGGTGGCCAAGCAACTGGCTCGTCACAATACGCTAGTCACTAGTCTTGATGAACTGTGGTATCGTGTTGAAGCTACATGGGCAGCTGTACCTGCACACGCCATTCAAGCTCTGTTTGACTCAATGCTCAGGCGTATCACGGCCGTTATTACGGCCAGAGGTGGTTGTTCTGGGTACTGATTTCTCAGGATCTATGCACCCAAATTGCGTGGAAGTATAATCACATTTCAGTTCTAGTATAATATATCTGTCGAATGAACCCGTTTATCATCTCCATTTTTTCTTGGTGCAGCAATTTTAATGGCCAGTAGTGTATATTTATCGGTATACCATTCAGTTTTGGAACTTCGTCGGCGGCCGCTGTGGTCCTGCGGATCTTGTCGTGGGGAAACAAGAAATTTTTTAATAGTTTTAAGTGAAATGTTGACGAGAGGCATTGTGGTTACTGTTGCATCGGTAAGTAGGCTGTTTAGGTATTTGTATGTTGGTAGCGGTCTGCAGCGCTCTGTATTAAAGCTCTGACTGCACTTTGTAAGAGACTCTGTGGCTGGTCGGACTCGTTGTTGGAAGTTAATCGCCAGTACCGTTGGGCAGTTGGAACTTAGTCGCCAGCAGTGATGGAAGTACTGTTGGGCAGTTGGAGGTGAACAGCCAGCAGTGATGGATGTTACTTGTGAGAAGTTAGCATTGATGGGAGGTAGAGGTGTTAAGTGTTAGCGTAGGCTAACGATCTGGAAGTATCCGACTTGGAGATTGAAAATTATTCATGATTATATATCTTTGTACTGGATGTCCCTGACGATTTATATTGGTGTTTGAACTGGATGTCACATTATTCAGGTAAAAAATACATTACTTGGTTTGCAACAAAATCTTTCCTTTGTTAACCACATGCCTATTAGTAGTTACTAACTTAAGTAGTTAGAATCTTTAATTTAGCTAGCAGTATTGACGCTCGCAATATTGCAGAAGTTCGCGTAATAAACATTTTTGTGAGGTAAGTGCTTAATGAAATAGGTTATTGTCAGGATTGCATCTTATTCGGGGCCTTTCTTTTGTATTAATTATTTGAAGTCAGGTTGTAATTTTTTTTTGAGTAGTCAGATTGCCTTGCGCTAGAATATTGTGAATCAGTGTTGACACGATAAGAAAAAGTAAAGAGAAAGTAGGCTCAGTACGTTCAGTTTCACTCAGCTGTTTCAGTATCAAATAACGTAGAAGTTTCATCTTCTAAGTCATTCAGCAATTTAAGTACATATTCACAAATTTAAATAAAGAAGTTTCACATCATACAGGATCACAATTATAGTACTACATGAAAAAAATGTAAATTAATTAGAAACCACAGCGCGCATACACTGTATTCAACATGTAAGCGTCACAACAGATATTAAAATTTAGGGTCTGGCATGTTCGATATGCCGGCCGGCATTGGCTATTATGTGGTGCAGACGAATAGCAAAATTCTGCATAACCCGCTGAAGTGTCGGAACAACGATGCTGTTGATGACCTCCTGAATGGCTGTTTTCAGCTCAGCAATGGTTTTGGGGTTACTGCTGTACACCTTGTCTTTAATATAGGCCCACAAAAAGGAGTCGTATGCATTCAGATCCGGAGTGTATGGCGGCCAAACGAGGTCCATACCGTTGGCCTCTGGTTACTCCAGAGCAAGAATGCGGTACCCAAAATACTCCTCCAGGACATCACTCTCTTGCTTCGATGAGGTCGAGCTCCGTCTCGCGTCAACTACATCTCGTCGAAATCAGGGTCACTTTGGATAATGGCGAAGAATTAATATTCCAAAACCTTCAAGTACCGTTCGGTAGTCACCATGCCATCAAGGAATATTGCATAGATCATTCTGTGACTGGACATTGCACACCACAAAGTCACCCGTTGAGACTGATGAGACTTCTCAATCGCGAAATGCGGATTCTCAGTCCCCCAAATGTACCAATTTTGCTTACTGACGGACCCATCCAAACGAAAGTGGGCTTCGTCGCTAAACCACTACTAATTCCCATCATGACTCGCGGCCAACCATACAGCTTGAACACCCTCAGGAAAACCGTTCAGAAGTAATGACAATTTTATTTCATATAGTTCAATAATTGTTACCTTGTACTAATTAACAGTAATTGTCGTATAACTAAGAAAGGCTATTCCAAGTGAGATACATAGAATTAATCAAATTTATTTGCTTCGGATTTGTCTCAGTTACTCATGCAATGTGCTGTGGTCTTCTCCACCAAACATCACGGCGCCTAGAGTATCAGCAACCAAACTGACAGTCTGCAGCCGCGGGTTGCCCGCTTCGCGGGCACACTGAAGCTCTACACGACCGACAGGCAATATTGATGAACGGCCACAACAACAACAACAACAACAACACAGCAGAGACACCAGCGGCCACGAGGGGCCACTACCGGTCCGCAAAAACATAAGGAAGAGGTCGCTGCAGATCCTGGAACTATTTTCACACGTCAAACCATGTGATGGAAAATAGTTCCGAGATACTCAACCACCGAAGCGCTATAAAGGCCGGGGCTCGGCCGCACATCGGCAGTTCATCGATCGCCAGCAGATGTGGATAGTTGCCGCCCCGGCAGCTTGGATTGGATCTTCTCGCTGACCTCTGGATTAGGCTTGGTATATCGGAGAAGTCTCTGGCGGAGACTAGTAGGAAATTATTTCAGTGGTTTTCTATATTATTCTTGTATGTAGTTGTGATTCGAAGATGGATCACTGTTTTGTGTTGGTGTTATACTTGGAGAATTGTTTTAATTGAACAGTCCAATAAATTGTTTTCGGACTTTGATCGTTAGTTTCTTCTGCTTACGTAGACATATCACAATGTTTATTTGATTCAGTCGGATTAGTTTCACCAATATGAGCATGGCTCTTACAGAAATTAAAATTTCTAATATTGTTCCATTGTTAATCTAAAATGGCTGGTGAACCTGGAAGCCCCGTGCGATACCTATAGCGTAGCCGCTCCGATTAGACACAAAAAGGCGGCTGCTGGTGTACTGGAGATCCGCGTTCGCCATTCGTCACTGGGTGACAGGAAAGGACGGGCGCGTCACACGGAACAATAGCGCGGCGGGCGCGCCGGTCTGCCGCTAATTGGGCCTCTTGCAGGTTGCGCTCTTACGACGTGCCATAAAAATTAAAAAAGCGGCACGAGATAATCCGACGATTGTCCCTGTAATCCCGGCGCGCCGCGCCGCGCTCTCGCGAACTGCAATAAGCATCTATCGCCGGCGGGCTACCACTCTTTCTATTTTACCCCCTCCTCCTCTGTTTTTTTTTTTTTTTTTTCTTTTCAATATTCGCGGACAGTGTGCGCTGCGTTTGAGTGGCAGCCGTGGTTACGTCACGGGTCTGGGATCCGCTCGCGGCCGGCTCTGAGCCGGACAGAGGCGACGACAGGCGCACACCTGCGCTGCTCACACAGCGCCGCCGAAAACAGCGCGCCCGCAGTTGGGTCGCCTCTTTTTGTGTCTGGGTGCAGGGACTCGTTCCATTCAGAGTTACTACGCCCACTCTGCGGTGAAGGGTGTGCTGTTGTGAAACCTCCTCACAGATTAAAACTAGTGTGCGGGTGCGGACTGAACATTGAGAGGTGGCATGAGCCCCCTCTCATATTTCTATCTTACTATGAGTAATTCGAGTTTCCTCTCTAATTGCATGCGGTGAAAAGTTGCTATTTCTTCACACGCGGACTTCCCACGCAGCGTCTCTCGTCACCCGGGTGGTCTGGTGACAGGCGGGTTCTGCTGATCTTGAAAGGGTTAAGCTAACAGTTGTGAGGGAGTTGAGTGGATGCTTTCCAGACGCCAACATTGTCATAAGAGTGGGGGCGACACGCCCACAGGGGCCTGAAGGAGCGGCTGGGCTAGAGATTCCGTTACTTCGCAGAAACTTAGTGAAAACACTTTCTGGCGGGCTACCAGCGAGGCGTGGGAATGACTTGTGTTCCCAGGCAGTCTTGGCGGGCAAATTCCCGCGTTTTCTGCAAAATCATAACTGTGATTGGCTTGTTCGCGGGATAACTCCGTGACGCAGCTAAATCGGCGCAGAAATTGGCGCCAAGTATCTACATTGGTGGACTAGTAGTGCGTCGGCAATAGAGTGGAATTTTCCGCTGGTTTTCGAGTTGCTGATTGGAACTTTTAACCACGGTCACTGTCGTGGGGGCGGGAATGTTCTGTGTTTGGCTTGTACGAGTGCTCTTGAGAGAGTCGGCTCTCACCTTTCGGTCAGAGTAGGTTACAAGACTGAGCTCTCGCTGTTCTGGACAGCCTGCCTTCCGTTGGCTGTCTAATATACTTTTATTTAATTGTAGCTGTTTGACGAAGTTGCTGAAGTTTCGACTTCAACGTAACTTTCCGAGTACACTTGGCAATTGAGCGTTCTGCGTACAAGCGGCCTACGTTGTCTGTCTTGAGCAGTTTTGGCTAAAGTTGACTGTATCGGAGTTACTGTGTGACTTCGCTTGTTAAAATCAATCACTGTACCGTCAGTGATTGTGTGGTGGTTCTTCTTCGTCTCCCTCATTTGTATTGCTAGGAAGTCTTTAATTTGGAACAACCAGACCAGGATAATTTGTTTCGGGCTATACTCGCGACATTGTCATCACCACAACGGGATGTTGAAGCAACCAGCCATCGCCTCCGGTACGCCAGATCGTGTTCTTGCAGTTAAGAAGACAGCTTGGTAATGTATGTCCGCAGCACCGGCAGATTAGGGAATTTTGCTAGGTGATAATCAGAGCTCAGCAGAGCGCGCCTGTTCATCTTTTCTAATTTTGTTCTGTCTTGGGTGTTTATTGTCTGAGTTCTCACTACTGTAGCAGCAGTTAATGTTGGGTTGGCTGGGTGTTTCTCATAAGATTTGAGTTGCAAGGAATTGGCTCCACATACCACTTCGTCATAAATGTCACAATTTAGTTTATGGACAACTTCGCCTTCACAGCATTTATTTGAGTATCCGATTTGATGTATTGTAAATGTTTCATGTGTTTTGTTTATTGAGTTAAGTCATAATGAATCAAATGGTTATTTTGGACAGAACTTTCATTCTGTTAATCGGTAGAGCAACCCTTTCATTTCTCACTATGTTATGAAACTTTCCTTTATTTAATTACTTTTTATCAAATTAAATTATTGCAGGTGCCAAATTCTTTTCTACTCCACTTGCAGGGTCGATTACAGTCAGTTCACGTTTCTTCTAAAATCCATGTGCAACAGCAAAAGTCGGAGTTAGAAAAGGGGGGGGGGCTTAGAGCAACATTTACATATGAAGATACTAGAAGAATTCAGTGTTAAATACACTGCTAGCCCCGGCACCTCGCAACATGTCCAGGATAAAGTGTGGGCTCCTTTTAGTGGGTGTATTAATTATTTGGAGAACAGATGGACGCCAGCCAGTGATGACAGAAGCGAGAGATCTTAAATTAGAGAACGGAGTTAGTTATTGCTGAACCATGGAGTATAAAAATCTATGGAGTGAGCATTCGCATGCGCAGAACGAAATTCTATCCACAACATCATCTGCAGATGAAGTCACGTAATCTTTGAACGGTGCATTTTAGTTTGTATAGCCCATAGCGTACTTTCGGTTTTATTACTTCGCGAAACTTTGTATACGCGTGTTAGAGACTTTTTAAGAATGTGATACCAGGAACTGAAATTAACTTTGCCGGCCGGGGTGGCCGAGCGGTTCTAGGTGCTTCAGTCCTGAACCGCGCGACTGCTACGTCGCAGGTTCGAATCCTGCCTCGGGCATGGATGTGTGTGATGTCCTTAGGTTAGTTAGGTTTAAGTAGTTCTAAGTTCTAGGGGACTGATGACCTCAGATGTTAAGTCCCATAGTGCTCAGAGCCATTTTTTTTAAATTAGCTTAAAGATGTCAAGAGCAATGGTATTGTACTTTTTCGCCACAGTGCTACAGCTTAGATTCCACTTTATTTACATTTTTTTTTGTACCGGGATAAGAAACGTCAGCCAACAGTATTTTTTCTACGTTTTCTATCGCACTTCTCGATACTGTCGACTCTCTGTTGTAATTAATTACGTTACACTGACACTGTAGATAGCACCGAAGTGTCACGAAAAAAAAAACGAATTTGGAACTATAGAATTGTTACAGCATATACGGTAAGCGATTTGTACCACTTGATTGTCCATTATTATTTCAAATCTTTATTTAGCCGCGCGAGGTAGCCGTCCGGTCTAGGGCACCTTGCCACGGTTCGCGCGGCTCTCCCCGTCGGAGGTTCGAGTCCTCCCGCGGGCGTGGGTGTGTGTGTTGTCCTTAGCTAAGTACGATTAAACAGTGCGTCAGCCTAGGGACCGATGACCTCAGCAGTTTGGTCCCAAGTTCCCAAAATTTTCTTCTTTATTTACCCTTTTGCTTTTTAGAGAAAAGTACAAATTCTGTAATGTTGTTTCACCATCTCATCAGAAAAGTAAATCCATAAATTATGCACAAAGAATAAAAAAATACGAGATCAATGCTCGAATTTTTGAGTAATAAAAGAACTGACAGCCAACAGCATATTTTTAGGTTTTCTACGTCTACATCTATATCCATACTCCGAAAGCCACCTGACGGTGTGTGGCGGAGGGTATTTTGAGTACCTCTATCGGTTCTTCCTTCTATTCCAGTCTCGTATTGTTCGTGGAAAGAAAGATTGTCGGTATGCCTCTGTGTCGGCTCTAATCTCTCTGACTTTATCCTCATGGTATCTTCGTGAGATATACGTAGGAGGGAGCAATATACTGCTTGACTCCTCGGTGAAGGTATGTTCTCGAAACTTCAACAAAAGCCCGTACCGAGCCACTGAGCGTCTCTCCTGCAGAGTCTTCCACTGGAGTTTATCTATCATCTCCATAACGCTTTCGCGATTACTAAATGATCCTGTGACGAAGCGCGCTGCTCACAGTTGGATCTTCTCTATCTCTTCTATCAACCCTATTTGGTACGGATCCGATACTGGTGAGCAATATTCAAGCAGTGGGCGAACAAGTGTACTGTAACCTACTTCCTTTGTCTTCGGATTGCATTTCCTTAGGATTCTTCCAATGAATCACAGTCTGGCATCTACTTTACCGACGATCAACTTTATATGATTATTCCATTTTAAATCACTCCTAATGCGTACTCCCAGATAATTTATGGAATTAACTGCTTCCAGTTGCTGACCTGCTGTATTGTAGCTAAATGGTAAAGGATCTTTCTTTCATTGTATTCGCAGTACATTACACTTGTCTACATTGAGATTCAATTGCCATTCCCTGCACGGATTCATAAGGTCGAGTCTGTTCTAATTAATTACGTCAGAAAGACACTGTAAAAGAAACTGTCTCATGCAGAAATACTTAAACACACACAAGAATTTGAGAATCTGCATAAATTGGAAAACATTAATCAGACTGCCATGTATAAATATTATCTACATATAAACGTAGCACCAACATGTATACACGGCCTGGCAGTTTACGCAAGCACATCTGCAAATTTATCTCGCACTTGTCTCGTAAACACATGGCATCAAATCCCAGAATTCATCTTTATAATACAAGACTTTATAATACTGACTCGATGTTTTTCAACATATAAAGAGCCTCATATCAATATGTCATTTACAGTTATACGTTTGTTGTACACGCCTATTAAAAGTAACTGGTCCTCCTTTCTCTTGCTTCTCTTTACATCCGTAAAAACGACAATACAGCGGGATAGCTGTAACTAAATCTCATACCTACAGGAACTTACGTAAAACAAACCGAATACGTGTAATTATGGTTCAAAGGGCTCTAAGCACTATGGGACTTAACATCTGAGATTATCAGTTCCCTAGACGTATAACTACTGAAACCTAACTAACCTAAGGACATCACACACATCCATGCCCGAGGCGGGATTCGAACTTGCGACCGTAACAGCAGCGCGGTTCCGGACTGAAGCGCCTAGAACCGCTCGGACACTTCACTATTACCGCAAATTGTGGACAAGCAGCATCATCCCAGAATAACGTGACTAGCGCGGTTTGTTGTTGATAACATTCGCAGTAGGCTATGCTCACTCCATAGGTAAACATACTCTATGTGCTGGGGACCGATGGCCTTTGTAGTCTGGTCCCTTCAATCCCGACAAACCAACCAATCTATGTGCTGGGCTAAAGTCAGCAAAGGAGTGATAGCCACACGTCCTAGCTAGCGTTAACATCCGCCTTAAGGAACACCAGAGCAATTGTTGTCTTGGGAACACCGATAAATCGGCAGTAGAAGACCATGAACTTGCTCCAGCGAACCACCAAATTCGTTTCTCCGGCAATTTGGTTTTATCAGGACCCAGTCATTACTATGCTAGGATGTACATAGAAGCCATAGGAACTCAGAGGCACAAAAACAACTTGATCAGAAAAAAAGGCGGACTTAAAGGTGACAAGTTGTGGGCCTTCGTGCTAAATACAGCAAACAGCGCCGATTCTTCCCCACTACACGCTCCATAACACAAGCCGGCGAGACTATGTGATCTTACGCTGCGGTCTAATGAAGTCAAGAGCCGACCACTGCTTGGGCACGTGTAAACAGTTGGGCTTGCGCAGCTTGTTTGAGTCGTTATAGCTTCTGATGATGACTCTAACAAAGCAAAACAAAATTTTAGGCAGAAAAATGTGCCTTGGACCACTGACTAATGCCCATAAAACAAAAATCACCAACGACACTATCTTTCGTTCGTTTGTCTTTGATTCCTAGCCGATTTCGATTTTAATTCACATCAGAAGTATTCGAAAAACAAAGACATTTATATGCATGATGGTTTCATCAGGATTAGGTGCCGCGGTAGCCGAGATGGATATGCGGAAGTGATTCGGGATAGACGAACTCTCCAAGTTTCACAAGACGCGTATGAGCTGTTATAGTTTTCAACACTGCCCAGCGCTTCTCAGAATGTAGAAAGCGGAAACGTTGAACATCGATTTAAAAATAAATACTGTAGCTCCATATGCTGTATTGCTCAGAACAGTTCTCCAATACAATAATACTCAAATGCGTACAGTATAAATGACTCAGCAAGTAACGCAAAATATCAGCTCCTCTTGATTTGCAAGACTGTCTGAGTTATCTCCTTAAAAGCAGATTTCGAATGAGATGGGACATCATTAACGACTTAATCTTCTGGCCTCACATTCTCGGTTCTCAAATGTCATATGTAACATAATTATGTGAACTCGTAATTTTTGCGTTACTGCAATGAAAGGAATTACTCTTCTTTTTTTACGTGAAGTGTTATCAGACAGTATTGTCAGAACTACGCACGACACAAAAACTGCCAGTTATAGTATTCTTTGCTGAATTTAACGTGCAAACCCTGTAGCGCCGAAAGTCACACTATGAGATACGTTGTAAATGTAACGCAATGCACTATGCAGCCTTGTTACTTTATCATACCATTTTTTAGTTTAGTCAGATTTAAATGACTCACTGAAACTCGAGGCTTAAAACCTTAGATCGCGATGTTGTACTGAATTTGCTCAAATTAAGATTTCGCTGATATCAGAGATCAACAAAAGTTCACGCATACAAATTGGCATGGAGGAGTGTCATTGCGAATCACACACAATGTCGCTGCGAATGGATGGGTGCAAATCTGCATTTAGATAACTAATTTCCTGACCGGCCTCGAAGGCCGACAGATAGGACCATATCATCAGCCACTTAAATGCAGTCGAGTATTCCCGCCACGCACTACCTACGGTGACTAAACTGGGTAGGAGACACGCTTTGTACTACACGACCTTTATGTACTTTTGTCTGACATTTTAGCTTCCATTTTTCTCAGAATAATATATGTTTTCTGCTACTCATATGAGCACGTGCGCATATATCACTCATTTTGTAAAGAGGAATCAAGAGTTGTGAACGATTTTGATTGATGAAATTGCTATAAAAGTGAGCTTTCTTTTCATTGCAAAGTTGCAACTGATCGCACAGCTGTTGAGACAATGACATAATTATCGTGTGATCTTAAGAAGCATAAAATAAATCAGTGACACATTTTCTCTCAACAAGTGATAAAACAAATTTCTGTTAGGAATTCCTTTTAGTTGGTTTGCAGTGCTATTTTTCTGTAGAAGTAACACCTTCTTCGTCCATTGGAGAATCATTTATCGATAGGAGAAAGACGAAGATATCAAATGTCTATGCCTAGCCGCTAATCCTCCTTATAACGGCCAAATACAAGTGATGAAAACGTCTCCGGCTGCCACGGTAGTCGACCATCAATGAACTACAGAAAATTTGTAACCTCGACTACGAAATCCTGTCTACTACAATTAATGGTGCAGAAGAGATTGTGTACGAACTGCTTTTCACTATGACAACTGAAACAGTTAATACTGCGATAGGAGATTTAATTTTGTCCTGACAGTGTACGAAAAAATAATTATGAAATTTCTGAATATCGAGCAGCTACTAAGTTGTAGTATCACACAAATAATAAAATCGCTTCATCGATACTTTCTAAAGTGTAATGCACGTGTGAGTTTTTAAATCGCAGTGCACCGTTTGCTTTCTCGCAGCATTAGCGTAAATTATGGAAGGGGTGGATTACCCGCCATTATTCATTTTCACTGCAGTGTTTTACTTGGAGTGGTGCTGCTGCTGATCAATGTATGTATAACAAAGACATACGTCACTATTTTGTGTTGTGTCTTGAGATAATTTAATAAATCATCTCGTGAAATTAATTTATATTCGACTTTAGAGTTCTTACTGAGATTACCCCTTCCACTAAAACATGCCTTACAGTTTTTACAGAAATAAACATAAAATTTTTGTGGGATGTGAATTAGTTGAGCTTAGTTATCGATTGGGAACACGAAAAGAGTTTACAATAATGTAATTTTACTCATGTTATTTTGTTTACCAGGTTCTCAATTCTTTGGTTTAAAGAACTTACAGGATGTAGACTGAGGTCCGATTCAGAGATTAAAATTAACAGCTAACTACTATTTCAATAGTAATTTACGAGGACAATATATTTTTTCATCTTCACATTTAACATTCAATCTTAGCCTGTCTTGTTTCAAAGAAAAGAATTACTTATCATCTGTGCCTCTCATATTATTACGTAATCTGTGTTCTATCAAATTTAAGTTAATCAGCCAATACTATTAATAGAAAATATATGATACACATTATTTTCTTTTTTTAATTGCAAAAAATATTTTTAAATTGTATCAGGACGCGTACGTCGATCAGCGTCGGTACCACTCCAAGTAAAAAGCGATAGTGAGAATGAATAATGGCATAAAATTCAATTCCTTTTATAAGTTACATTGAAGTCGCAAGAACGCGTATGGTGGGAGGTGGCTTTAAAATTTGCGAGTATTACTCTTTTGAAAGTCCCGATATCAGAAAAATGGCTCTGAGCACTATGCGACTTAACTTCTAAGGTCATCAGTCGCCTAGAACTTAGAACTAATTAAACCTAACTAACCTAAGGACACCACACACATCCATGCCCGAGGCAGGATTCGAACCTGCGACCGTAGCGGCCGCGCGGTTCCAGACTGTAGCGCCTTTAACCGCGTGGCCACCACGGCCGGCCCCGATATCAGAGATTCCTACTAAGCAGGTTGTTGATTTTATTATTTACGTGATACTACAAAAGTTCGCATTTTAAGGACATTACGTGGCTCACATTGTGTCTTAAAAATATTCTATGAGCAACTCAGAGCACCCCCACAGGCATCTTACATAAGCAAAACAGTTTCTGTTATCTAAGATCATCTCATGCTGAAAGAATCGAAGCAAACCACACATGTACCTTTCTCGTGATGGAAAATAACTGTATGCTCGAAGCATGCCTTGCACTAGCGGTCGTATGAAGAAACACGGACCATTTGTGCCACTGGGATCAAGTATGGGTCCCAAGGGGGCGCAGTGGCGTTGGCTGGGACGGCGTTATGTCCTGCACTTTGCATTGTGAAACCACATTGCCTTAACGAGAACTGATGGACACAGGGTACGCTGTGATAGAGTTACCACGTAAGCCAGTCAATAGTTGACGGATAACGGTAGCTGGCTGTTATAGAATAGTCTAATATCTGCTTAGTTGAGATATCCGTTGCTGTTCATTTCTTTTAGATGGCCCCAGAGAACGTAGGATGGTAATTCAGGTCCGTGAAACCGCAGTAATATCGCAAAAAGTATCGGTGAAAACGTTTTCTTTAGATGGACTGCGCCTCATGCACGTACCGAGGTCTTCGGGTGGTTAGCTAGAAACGCAGCAAATTGTAATGAAACACTCTGATGGGAAAAAAATCTGTTATTCTCGAAGATACTCGTAGTCTGGACAGTTACTGACCAGAACTCATTATCTTGCCGACCGTTGACGATGTGGCAAATGCGCGCTAGGGCAATCGAAAGTCCATACCCCTATTTCTTGTTTGCCGAAATAAGGTACATACAGGTAATTACAAATATACACTGCGAAGACAAAAGTCATGGGACAGCGATATGCACATATACAGAGGAAGGTAGTATCGCCTACACAAGGTATAAAGGAGCAGCGCAGTAGTGGAACTGTCTACTCGAGTGATTCATGCGAAAAGGTGTCCGAAGTGATTATGACTACACAACGGGAATTAACAGGCTCTGAACGCCCAGATGAAGTTGGAGCTAGACGCTTGGGAAATTCCATTTCGTAAATCGTTTGTAAATGCAATATTCCGAGGTCCACGGTGTCACGATTGTGCAGAGAATACCAAATTTCGGGCATTCCATCTCACCGTGGCCGTCGGCCTTCACTTAACGACCGGTAGCAGCGGCGATTGCGTAGAGTTCAAAAAATGGTTCAAATGGCTCTGAGCACTATGGGACTTAACTTCTGAGGTCATCAGTCCCCTAGAACTTGGAATTACTTAAACCTAACTAACCTAAGGACATCACACACATCCATGCCCGAGGCAGGATTCTGCGTAGAGTTGTCAGTAATACAGACAAGCAATACTGCGTGAAATAACAGCAGAAATGAATGTGGGACATACGACGAACTTATCCGGTAGGACAGTGCGGAGAAGTTTACCATTATGGGCTATGGCAGCAAACGATCGACGCAAGTGTCTTTGCTACAGCACAACATCCTCTGTAGCGCCTCTCCTGGGCTCGCGTTCTAGACGACTGGAAAACTGTGGTCTATTCAGATGAGTACCGAAATCAGTTGGTAAGAGCTGACGGTAGGGTTCTAGTGTGGCGCAGCCCCCACGAAGTAATGGACCCAAGTCGTCAAAAAGACGCTGTGCAAGCTAGTGGCGGCTCCATAATGGTGTAGTCTGTGTTTGCATGGAATGGACTGGATCCTGTGGTCAAAGCGAACCGACGACTCGCTGTAAATGGTTATGTTCGGCTACTTGGAGACAATTTGTAGCTAAATAACGATGGAATTTTTATGGATTATAGTGCCCCATGTCATTGGGCCACAATTGTTCGCGATTGGTTTCAAGAACATTCTGGACAATTCGAGCGAAAGATTTGGCCACACAGATCGCCCGACTTGAATCCCAAGGACATTTATGGGACATAATCGAGAGACCAGTTCGTGCATAAAATCCTGTACTGGCAACTCTTTCGCAATTATGGATGTCTATAGATTCAGCATGGCTCGATATTTCTGCAAGGGATTTCCAACGACTTGTTGAGTCCATACCATGTCGAGTTGCTGCACTACGCCGGACGAAAGGAGGCCCGACACGATATTAGGAGATATCCTACGACCTTCATCAACTTAGTGTACGTACTACTCTAAGCAGCTTAAAATATTTTTCTACATAGTCCCACATCAGTACGGAGATTTATCCCGTTGCAGCACTAAATCTGAGATGCTCCTTTAGCAGGATTCGTCCGGGTGTTTATAGAACCACCGTCGGACTGCTGTCTTGGTTCATCTTCGCACGTGAATCGCTGTCCTTCCAGGAACGTCTTAGGTGAACCGATAACGTATAAATCATTAGGAGGGATGTCCAGATTGCATGGTGGGTGTTCCAAACTCTCCCAGTGAAAGGACAGGATGCTGTCGGCGCTTCTGATTGCCACATGTGGCCTCGCATTGTCGTGGAAGATAACCACGTCGACCACACCGAGAATACCTCAGCGCTCCCTGTGATGGCGGCCCGTAGACATGGCAGCGTGGAACAATAACAGTTGGCATGGAGTGATGTGGTCAGTCAGAGACCGACGCAGCCTCATCGAACACTCATTGTCAGGCAAGCCTCCACAAGCTTTTGCGAATTTATATCGCCACAACCTCGCTCTTTTCATAGCGAGACACTTTTCCCAATACGTGGGATGCATTTCCGTGTGGATTACAATGGAGATTCGTTCCTTGTTCCTTGTTCCGCAGAAATCGAATCACACTTCGTTGCTCTTTCGCCGTGAACGTGCGAGGTGCAACTAGCATCTTCAACACATAACAGCAGCGTCGTGCCACCAAGGAAGTTCCATCGCTGGGAACAGATATGTAAACTTAGCGTTTACAACCGTAAAATGGTAAAAAAAGTAAAAATTGGCCAAGTGCGAGTAAGACTCGCGCAGTGAGGGTTTGTGCAAACTTAATATGTATGCACAGTATATATATATATATATATATATATATATATATATATATATATATATAGCACGATATTAATTGAAATTGAGTTATTATTAGAAAAAATGTGTTGTTCAGACAAGAATAATGAAGTATGTTGTACCTATTTTCAATGTCGGGCGGTACTGTACCCTTTCAATATGAAGTGCGAGTAAGAGAAATATACTGTGCATACATATTAAGTTTGCACAAACCCTCACTGCGCGAGTCTTACTCGCACTTCATATTGAAAGGGTACAGTACCGCCCGACATTGAAAATAGGTACAACATACTTCATTATTCTTGTCTGAACAACATATTTTTTCTAATAATAACTCAATTTCAATTAATACAGCGAAGCTGGATACCAGTGTGCGAAAGAATGACAATTTATTTATTTAATTGATCACATGTGCACTCCCACAAAATAAATCCCTACATCCAGTTTGGTGAGATCTGTGAAATGAATAAATGTATGGTCGTCTGCTAACTGCAGATAGTGAATGTGAATATATGATCGTCTTTGAGACGATCCTTTGGCCACCTTTGGTGGGACCAAAGAGATGAAATTTACCTGAGCTTTGAGCGCCTGAAAGGTGGCTGACCAATACGGTAGCAAGGTGCTCCCCCACTTCAGCAGAGGTGCGAGAGGGCCTGAACAACGGCCATGTTTCAGCACTCTGCCGCTGGATCTTGTGCTGTTAAGACCTGTCTTAGTTGTGCTCCGTAAAGACAAAAGAGTGGAGATATGGTATGCATGTGGAATATTTAAGAGTTGTTTGAAATAATAATTTCTCTATTTCAGGAACTTTTGTGGGGAGAATTAAATGTCAGGCAGGTAATATTAATGGGATCGTAGTAATATTCAGAAGTGACCAACGGTCACAATGAAACGACGTGTAGCAATAACTTGAAATACTTCCGTGTGCTTAAGTTAAGCTGAATTACTAGCGTGTGTACAATAAGTTGAAATATTTAAGAAATAGTGTGTGTACCATAAGTTGAAATATTTAAGAAATGGCGTGTGCAGGACTTGAAATTAGAGATGAGTACTTCCACGTGGTGAGTACTGTGTGAGTCTCAAACTGTGTATGAGACAAAAGATAAAGAGAAGTACTCGTCCATGGTATCAGTTGAGGACTCGCGTGTGTGATGAATACGTTCTTAATATTACTTTGCGTGATATGATTCCGTGTGACGCTAGATTCAAACTCTGAGAGAGAAGCAAGGTGAGTCAGCCGTCTATCCAGCAACGCCACTTGGCTTGCATTGCACAGGAAGACGTGCATATATCTCCAGAGTTCATAGTAGGAAAGTAGAATTACGAAGTGGGGCAGCATCGTGTGAAACTGGGATAAATATTAATTGAAGTGGGAAAGCTGAAAGTGATAATGTTGTGACTATTCCCTGTGTAGTATTTCATATTGTAGTGTGGTGTATGTCATGTAATTTGGGTATGTGTGGTTTGCATGGGAGAGTAGCGAGGTAGTTTCAAAAGATTAGTGGGTTATGCTTGTTCTTTCGGTACCGCTTGGTCTGGAGGAAAGTTTCGTGATGATGATTGTGAGAGTCGAAGTGTGGGGTATAATAAAATTTCGAGACCATAAGGTAGAGAATCACCAATGTTAAGCCATGCCCACTGGGCGGAATTTCTCATGTGTTAATGTTGTAGGTTATAGAATTTGTGTGTTTAGGTTATAGAATTTATCGGAATAAATAAGATAGTGAAAAGAAAAAGATTGGTGGCCTTTTCCTTCGAACTGTATGTTGTCATGATATCCAGAATTTATAATGTGTGCGCCACTCATATTCAGTGCGATGGCCACGTGTTGATAAAAGCCGTTAAATAAAAAGGAAAGAAAATGTGGTATTGCCAGTGCGTAGTGAACAGTCAGAGTTCTGTAAATTACTGATAGTCAGATGCGTGTTTCCGTTGCGTATTATTCGTACAGGAGGTTGATTAGTGACTTAATTGTGAGTACGAGAGTTCATGTTACTCGATAAATAAGAATAAATCCACTCGCTTGGCAGACCACTCATCTTGCAGGCCTGACTGCTTGATGCCACAGTATGAGCGAGGCACGTGGGTGCCTCTCAATATATATATATATATATATATATATATATATATATATATATATATATAGTTCGTCCATCCTGGGAATTGAGAATCTCAGAGATGTTTGCCCGATTTTGATATAGATGCTGCCAAAATATCAATCCCGGGAATTCTGAGAGCGTATGAAAATCTCTACAGTAATTCCTCAGACTAGCCCGGACATACAAAGAGAAGCAAGCAGGGGACTTAAGTTTATATATGTAGATATAAAGCACTCCGTCTTCAGGCCACGAGTGACTTACCGG
This sequence comes from Schistocerca serialis cubense, assembly GCF_023864345.2. NCBI lineage: Eukaryota > Metazoa > Arthropoda > Insecta > Orthoptera > Acrididae > Schistocerca > Schistocerca serialis. Next base: position 812,232,273 of record NC_064638.1, on the reverse strand, counting down.
GACCATCCGACCGCCGTGTCATCCTCAGAGGAGGATGCGTATAGGAGGGGCATGGGGTCAGCACACCGCTCTCCCGGTCGGTCGTTATGACGGTATTCTTGACTGAAGCTATTGACTGACTATTCAGTCGAGTAGCTCCTCAATTGGCATCACGAGGCTGAGTGCACCCCGAAAAATGGCAACACCGCATGGCAGCTGGATGTTCACCCATCCAAGTGCCAGCCATGCCCAACAGAGCTTAACCTCGGTGATCTCACGGGAACCGGTGTATCCACTGCGGCAAGGCCGTTGCCCTTATATATGTAGATACAGAAGATCTAATAAAATATTTTTTATTTACTTACTAAAACGTGATAGCAACTTACATATTATGTTTGCATGCAGTAATGTTCGTCTATTGTCCTTTTGACAGATGGTGAATGCAATCTATGTTCTAATGGTAAAGTATTTTTTATGTGACATAATTACAATTGAACAATTTTCAGGCTTCTTTCCTTTATTTGTACCGTGATATCTTGTTTATTGCCAAATTTCATTATTATGTATCAGTTGGAACTACCCTATAGATTTCGATGAGTGGGTTTGCGGGTATCAAAATATGTGACATAAATGGCCGAATCTTTTGATTGCATTGATTTAGAAGCTTAAAATTTTTACACCGCCAAGGGAACTTAAACCTTAGTAAGTGACGTAAATTTTAATTAGGTGCGCCAGACTGTTCGTAAGAAAAACAGGTCTTAACAGAAGGACAGAGAAACAGACAGAGGGATAAAAAAGGACAAAAAAATATTTTTTCGCATCGTATAATTACAATTAACGATGTCCGAGTTTTTACTTTATCCATACTGTGAAACCTTGCTTCTTGCAAATTTCATGATTCATCTAGGTCTACGGGAAGCTCCTACAAGTTTTGATTATCAAAATATTTGACGAAAATGGCCGTATATTTTGGTTGAAGTGACTTAGAAGCTTCGTATTTTACAAGAGACCAAAGGCCTTAGTATGTGACATAAATATGAACTTGATAGTGTACCCGTTCCTGAGAAAAAAGGGTTCTTAACAATCGGACAGACAGAAAAACGAAACCCACAACAACCCTAAAAAGGTTCCGTTTCTACAGACTGAGGCACGAACATTAAAAACAGAGACAAAAACTTTCTGATTTGTTCTGGTGCAACGGATCGTTTAATAAATAATGCCCCAAATATCATTTTAGCTGCTTGATGTTTCTCCAGAACGTGTGAGAAGTTTCTAACAATTCCGACAGATGGCCGGCCCGTAGTGATCCACGAAAATGGCGTCCACGCAGAGTGGCGTAATTGTATTTTAGGTTGTGGAAAAGGAAGTCGTAGTGAACATCCATAAACGTTTGCGTGCAGTATATGATAACGGTGTATTTGATATGAGTACTATCGGGTGATGGGTAAAGATCTTTATAGCATCAAGAAGTGCAGAAACGGAGCTCTGCGATCGTCCACGTTAGGGACGTCCTGTGGCAGCCATTGTTCCTGACATGGTAAATCACACGGATGTCATTAAAGTGTAGACCGGCGCATCACAACTCGACATTTGGCTCTACAGTTGTTGGTGACCATTGGAACTGCGGGAACAGCGACTGAGACTCTTGAGTAACCAAAGGAATACTCAAGATGCGATTCATGAATGTTCACATCGTACCACAAGATTCAAAGAAAAGCCAATTCATCTGAACTGTTGGAGCAGTTAAAGGCCAATGGATAGACCTTTGTGTCAGGGACTGTTGCAGTGAAAATATGGCTAGGAGCGCAGAATAAGAAATTTTACCAACTGGGAGTAGATGCTCTTGCACAAATCTGGCGTCAGATCACAGAACGAGATGGAGACAATGTAGAATAATAGCAAATCTAAATAAATGCTGAGTTGATATTGTCACCAAATACTAACTCTTGAGAATAAGTATCGTCTGAGAAAAAAATTTTGGAGCGTGATCTACTGCACGACTCTTGTATTGATCTAGAATAGTATAAAGGCTGTAAATTTCCTGAACGCATTCATTCACCTGTTGTGTGTATTTAGGCTAAGTGTTTTTACTTCCAGCCTACTGACAGAAATTCAGTAGACTAATCTTTTGCCATACGTTATTAAGTTCACCGAGGAGAAGTAATCGAATCTGTTAACGAAAGTTGGTGTTCCCTTGTCACACGCTCCTTCCGATTCAGTCCGTCATTCTCGAGACTGAAGACTATGGATCTGTGGAACGCCTTGTAGCCGGCCCTCCCGCAAGGCATATAATCAATGCACAAAATCGCGGTGCAGGCGCAATGTGAAATAGCGTGGGGCTGTATGAGGAGCAGAAAGAAGGCAGTTAAAAAGGTAAAAAGAAAGACAGAAACTGAATGTGTCATTATGTCTATTTTGAAACAGTAATATGAATAGTCTGGGTACAGAGCCAAACAAACAGGCAAGAAACGAACAAAGTTCGTAGATGTAGAAGTTCATTAAATGATGTATAGTGAAGGAAACGTCGTAGAAGACGGCCTAATGGAAGGTGGGTAAGCAACAGTGGAAAATAGATCGGAAAAAACTAGGAAACGTAGATAAAGGAGAAAACTGAAATAGGTTTTTATCAGTTGGCGAAAGGAAAAAAGCTGATTTTATGAAATCTCTTGCTAATGTCTCTCGTTGGACTGTTGTAATGCTAATCGCTTAACTGTATAATATTTTATTAATCGCAGATTACATGTAAGTAGTCTTACCAAGAGGTCTGTAATCGTTTTGTTTTAATGTAACATATGACTTTTTATCCAAGGTTGTATGCTGAAATTTATCCATTTACAAGTTCTCATTTTACTCATTTGGGCAATAATAATAAACAGTGTTTACAACCAAATTTTCATTGTAACGGCCAGGAACAGTCAATAAGTTTTCATCTAATTCCTACCGGAACCTACAGTTATGTTGATTAAATTGATTATTTTTATTGAACGTCCTCGTCCCGAACATGGAATACGACAACACCACACTCACTGAAAAAGAAGTGTTCGTTTCTAACTTACAGACGAGGATTTCTTGCTCAAATGTACAGTTCGCCGAGCCAGTCTAGGGGTTAGTAGGAATATTTACTATTATTTCTAAATTTTTTCGCTTGTGTTTTCGTCTGCAGAATTCGAAAACAATTCACTGTGACCTACGTGCCGAGTAGGATCGTCGCTTCAGTAGAGGTTGTTCGTTCCCGTGAAGCGTGCTGAACAACAAGCCCCTATGGAGTGCTTTTAAACAGCCAGTAGGGAGTGTGGGAGAAGTTCACGTGTTGGCTGCCGGCCACTGGTGAAGCGGTGGACCGAGACGGTGCGCTCTCTCTGGCACGGTTTTCGACTGGCTGCGACGCGAACCCTCCCCTCTCTCTCCTCATTTTTTCCGACTTTATGCCGTCATCAAAGTTTATCTTTGGATGACCACAGTGACTGGACGATGGGCTCACAGGTCGACTCGGACACGTCCATATGTATTCCGTATAAAAGAAATAGCACAATTTAAGTTTAATTACTGTTTTCATTATGCAACTCACTTCATGTGCCCGCGTCCTTACATACCCCTTCCACGAGCCATTCTAGCCGTAACGCTTAACTATTTTTCATTTTTCGTGTAGTTTAACTCATGCTCTAATATTTAGTAAAAGATGTAGCACCTCTTGTTGGTGACTATCACGCCATAGTATCTCTTCCTTCACTCACTAACTCAGTTATAGAGTTATCTAATTATACATTGTTCTACATTGAAAATAAACATTCTTTCGTATCTAAAACTTTCCGTATTCTTTGCAAACTCGTAAGTTATACCACAGCCAAGGCCCTACAATTTCGAATGTTTTGTTCACGTCTGCTTCCGCAGCCTCCCGTTCAGATGCTGACTCAGAACAGTGGAAAAGTTCCTGAAAGTGTTCGTCTAGATAACAGCATTCTATGACAGTGAAACGTGGACAGAGAGCAAACAAGAGGAGAAATACTAGAACCTCCGCAAAGTTCGGTGATATGGATATGTTAATAATGGAGAGGCACTGGGAAGAATAGAATGGTGGGAATGTATGGAAAAGACTTAGCCGGCCATGGTGGCCGAGTGGTTCTAAGAGCTACAGTCTGGAACCGCGTGACCGCTACGGTCGCAGGTTCGAATCCTGCTTCGGGAATGGATGTGTGTGATGTCCTTAGGTTTGTTAGGTTTAACTACTTCTAAGTTCTAGGGGACTGATGACCTCAGAAGTTAAGTCCCATAGTGCTCAGAGCCATTTGAAAATACTTACCTGACACAGGACAGGTAAATAGGATGTGTCCAAGGCGATTCACGAATAATCAACTTGCAATATGCGGAAAAAAGAAGAATAACTATACAGGAAGACAGAGATTACAATATGTAAAACGAATTATCGAGCACGCTTGGTGTAATGTCTAATTGAAGGTAAAGAAAATGTCATATTTACTATTTTAGATTGTGTTACATGATATAGCCCTTCATTTAACATTTACTGTTACTAGCTTAATATTTTTTTCTACCACGTCATATCAGTATGACAAATAGACTAAGAAGGTCGTAACGCTTTGCCCTTTTCCAAAATCATCCATAATTATTCCATCATATTTCGCTATGGTATTATTTCTTCTTCCGATAGTTTGGCTGAAAACCGTACAGCCATCTTCAAGGTGAGTCGTCGACAAAATTTAAACCACTTGACACAATGGAGTTATGGGACTGATCATTGAAATGGATAGCATGCTGGAAAGACAGGCTATGAAAACTTCGAATAGCAATCGCTCTGAACGCGTAGATACGCAGCAGAAAAACTGTTGTGTTTCACTTTACCAGTCTACTGAAGAAACACCTGTAGTGAGTTATTTTTGTTCTTTCCTTCAACACGACATTCAGTCTGTTACGAGAAGTTCAGTTCTCTGCGCTGGAACTTTGGAGACAGAAGAAAATTTCGAATTTCCGGCCTTCGGAAGTTGCCGGGGAAAGACGACCCAGATCGGCGTTCGGCTGCAGTTGGCAAGAACACTGGCCCACGTTTCCTTCTGCCACGTTCCAGCTTGAAAACGTTCCTCACTGGACCCATTTATTAACTTGTCATTAAGAACAACCTAATGAGCGGTTCCGAGCTTCGCATCTTGATGTATCAATCGGATAACGTGATGTTTTAATGTACTACTTGCATTCGTGAAGTACTTTGAAGTAACAGTCAGCACTATATTTTTGTCGTTTTATTATTATGGAGTTGAAGTTTATCTTAATTTGTGCCTTAGTGCTACATATTTAACGTATCTCCACAACACTATGCAACCAGTGTTAATCGTTTTTAAAAACATCGAAACCTAGGTCATGGGTTTCTTAATAAACCTTACTATTGCAACTGATTTGGCTGTTTTTCAATCTTTTCGTCACGAACGTCCCTAAAGAGTGTGAAACATGTTTTGTAAAGTGTGTGACTTGTTTAATTAGTAAGGCGGCCAAGTCCGAGTATAGAATTTGGTTCGAAACGATTTTTGTAGGTTAAAAGTTTTGATTTTCTGCACCATTTGTGTGATACTTAAAATTTACCAGTGAACCTTAAGAATCACAGTGTCTGTGTGGCGTAGCGATGTGAATTGACTGTTAGGAAGCAGTAATGCTCACCTCTGTGGTCTCGTTCCTACAGAACGTGTGCCCGAACTGGAAAGCTGCCACCTGTCGTGTTACTGCCGGGTCGTTGCAGGCCCTGTGATTTGCGTGTATGGGCGCAGATCGCTTAAATCACACACTGACCTGTGAATTAATGAAGTCATTTGCCGTTCACCAGTCGAGATGAAAGTTTATGTAGCCTTTCCGAATGGCAACAGTTAACTGTTGTACGTGTTTCAGTCGTATTCGTGTAATAGTTTCGGAGATATTAATAATTACCAAAAAAATAAATGTTATAGCTTTCAACTAAAAGCAAAAACCTGAAAGATTATCACGTTTTTGTAAATACATCAAAGGACGGCTGAGACTAGATACTTTATTGATAAATAATTAACTCAACAATATTTCGTCCATAACAGGGTAAGTTAAATGATAGTCTCGGTTTTCAAACGGTAATTTATGTTTGCAGTTTTGTGACATTATAATTATTAGTATTAGCAAATGCCCACATTGGAGAACGATAAGCAGGTGACTTTCAATCTGTCATAGGTTTCTTCTTATTTTCCCAATATTTCTTCATCTTCTCCCCGAAAGCCTTCGTTCTTTCTTCGGTCCACTTTGGTAGGTATGGTTTTGGTTCCATCTCTGGAATAAACTTCCACTTACCAATTTCGCTTCTGAATGTATTCCTGTCTGACGTGTTTGTTACGTCAATTTTCGCTTTTGTCAAATCTTTCTTAACTTCTTTTAAAGCAACTTTCACAGTTATCAATAGTAACAGGAAACTCTTGCGTTTGATCATGATGTATACCGTTCTACTGAGTACAAAGAAACAATAACTATCTATACATTTCTTTATTTGTAAACTGTATTTGTATCAAAGGTAACTCCTTTGGTTACATAAAAGCGCAGTAGTTACGTGATCAACTAATTTTTATTTCTTATAAAACGCAATTTACGTTCTGTAAGGATCTAAAATACACAATGGACCAACACTAATTGATGTGCAGTTCTAATTATGTGCAAAACAAACAAAGAAACGAAGATACGTCGTCGGTTTCCGTTTCACCTCCTACACATTCATTTATGTTTCTTCCCCTACCAGTTATTCCAGTACCACCAGTAATCCTACCATTTACCACGTCATTTATGTAATGTACCAAAAGTATCGAACCGTAGTTTTAGTAGAGCGCAACTCTAACCTTTACTTTAACAATATGAATCATCATTATGTTGTCAAAGAATAAGCTGCGTTTGTGAAAACCACGTCCGCTTCTTGCTGCTTCCGTTACTGTGAGCTGCCAAAACGTGGCACTTTCTGCGAGTACTGTGTGGACGTCTGCGCCGTGGCGTGACGTATGGTGGACGTTTGTCACGCAGCGCAGATTACACGGCAACTGCGAAGCGTGGGGCGCTAGGCCATCCTTCAGACAACGAGGGCCTGGTCGTCGAAATATGGCGATCGTAAAATGTGGTCGCGATCAAGCCGCGAGGGCGCGCACGCGTAGGCAAGGGTCGAGGGACAGCCTGCCCCCGTCAGGGAAGCGCCGTGCCACACCTCCAGTAGGAAAGGTGACGAGCTACTCGATGGAAGCCGTCGACTATAAACTGATCACTGGCTGGTTGTTTTCGTTTTCTTATCGCGAAATGTCGTAATGTGTTGACCAGAGACAGGTGTTAAACTCGAACAAAGGGTGTCCATTTGCAATGTAGCATTTACGCTATGACCTGAGACAGGGGAAAGGCTGCCCCATTTGAAGATGCACCGTGTATGACGCCCGAATGGTGCACATAATGGCGCAGGTGTAGGCAAGCCATCTGGGAATTCCGTTGCAGACAGAGCTGTAGTAAAGATGGCAGCACGTCGCGAGTTAACCGACTTTGAACTTGGGCTGATAATCAGTGTAAGACAGATGGCTCATACCATATCGGAAACACAAGAATTCGGGCTTCGTAGTCAACAGTGTCTAGGGGGGATCTTCAGTATCGCAGAGACAACGTTACCAAACGCATAAATCTTTATTTGTAAACTGTATTTGTATCAAAAATAACTACTTTGATTACATAAAAGCGCAGTAGTTAGGCGATCAACTAATTTTTATTTCTTATAAAACGCAATTTACGTTCTGTAAGGATCTAAAATACACAATGGACCAACACTAATTGATGTGCAGTTCTAATTATGTGCAAAACAAACAAAGAAACGAAGATACGTCGTCGGTTTCCGTTTCACCTCCTACACATTCATTTATGTTTCTTCCCCTACCAGTTATACCAGTACCACCAGTAATCCTACCATTTACCACGTCATTTATGTAATGTACCAAAAGTGTGTTTGGCGAACTGAGTTCACGTCGCCACCGCAGAGTCATATGGGGCGAATCAGTATCCCAATACTACCAGTGCTGTACGGAGACAAGCGGGTTAGCCGAAGGCCGGCATTAAATCCAGTGAATCCAGTGCCCTCCCGTGCTCATTCACTGTAATTGCAATGTTGTTTGCGCAAGGTTTTTGAACGTCCACGCTGAGACACATTTCACACTCTCTTCGTGGCTGGAAACCTACAGTGCCGGCCGTTATGGCCGAGCGGTTCTAGGCGCTTTAGCCCGGAACCGCGCTGCTGCTACTGCCGCAGGTTCGAATCCTGCCTCGGGCATAGATGTGTGTAATGTCCTTAGGTTTGTTAGGTTTAAGTAGTTCTAAGTCTGATGACTTCAGATGTTAAGTCCCATAGTGCTAAGAGACATTTTTGAAACCTACAATCGTCGATTCCACTTGGCCTTTGTTCACTAACAAAAGATTCCACAATGTCGCCGAGGGAAGCACATTACTGCGTTTGACAATGATCTGTGTGGAGAGTGATAACTTTTTCAGTCACATTATGACCGAAAACGAGATGTCGATATTGTACGGAGCAAGGTGGCGCAGAGGTCGTCAGAACACTGTAATCGCATTCGGGAGGACAACTTTCCAGATTCCCGTACCACCGTCAAGATTTAGGTTTTCTGTGATTTATCTAAATCACCCCAGGTGGATGCCGCGATGGTTTCTTTGAGAAAGATACGGCCATACTTTTGGAATGCGAGCTTGTGCAGCACCTCCAATGACCGTGCAGTCGACGGGGCGTTAAACTCTAATCTTCCTTCTTTCGATGTTGTACAAAACTCTGGTAACAAAATGATGGTCGGTATGTGAACACCGCTCTTTCCGAACACCGGTCCAGTGTGTTCACAACTGCAATGCCATTCTTGACCTGTATAGAAAGAAGTTAAAACATTTTAAATGTGATGCAATGGAAGGATGATAAAAAATTAGGGGGGGCTATTGTATGAAGGGAAGAGCTATTAGAAGGAATACAATGGGCCGTAGGAAACCCATTCCAGGAGAAAGGGCAAGTCGCTGGAAAGCATGCCGAAGTGTCTAGGTACGCAGGACAGATGAGCTTGACTCTGGAAAGAGCAATCGAAGGGAGCATTTATTGGCATGGAGAACAAGCAAAAATGTGCATTATCGGCTATAACAGATTATAAAGGATATTGCGTTTGTCACACATACAGAAAGCAAAATACTAACAGAACATAGGCAGAAATCAAAGAGCCAACAAGATGTCAACACGATCTACTTATTCGTGAGACATGGTGAAAATTATTTTTATTTTTTTTTGTTTTTTGCACAAGAGTTCTATCTACAAACGGCGGCTGTGGGCAGCAATTGAAATGTTATATCTCAATATACATCCACTGACTTGTCATCAAATGACAGAAATGATAATGCAGTAAGGAACTGCTGTAATTTGTGAAATACGGTTGGGGCTGAACAAGTGGAGAGGCGAATGGGCTTGGGATGGGGGAGGGTAGGGGAATCCTGGACGAGTCTAAATTCGTCCTTCTGTTGAAGATCCATTTGGTGCAGTTCTGCTTGTCATCAGTGTGCAGTGACGGTTGCGCAAAGTACTGTGTGGAGAAGCTGCTAAACACAAACGGATATTTGGCAACTGAATAACGACCGATATCTGATTAGCGATGAAGCAATAAGCCATTTCAAGTAACGCTTTGTCAGTAGATGTTACAAGAGAGGTGGAACGCATCGTGGACAGCCCACGTTCCAAAGATAGTCTAAGGACATACTGCTTTCACAACATAAACTGCCCGATCAAAAGTAGCCGGATATCGATTAGTGGACAGTAATATGGGATGGTTCCAGTCTTCGCCTTTATGACGGCTTCAGATCTGCTGTGGACACTTTGAATGACATGTCTGCATAACTGTGGAGGAATGGTAGACGATGCTGTGAAATGTCTTCATATTCTTTCACATTTGGCAATTTCTTATGCTCGATAAGGGGACCACATCCTAACAACGAACTCCCCCCCTCCCCCCACCCTCCCGTGCTATAGCACACCTTCTTTCGTGCTTCAGTGACGCAGCTACACATGATGGAAAGTAACGTATTCCAGCCATTTGTTACAGGGTGTAACGATTTCTTCACTGCAAATCACTCGCTACCAGTCATCCACTGTCTAGGGGTGTCTCTCATTAAACCATCTCAAACGTCGCTTAGCACTGACCATAGGAGCAACTCGCCCGTTGTACCCCATTCACTTTAACTCCCTATGCAGTATCACTGTGTTAGCTGCACTCCTGATAGCACTTTGGAACTCACGAGTGATTTCTCCTGCTCATTTCACGCGATCTTTTTACTACCATTCCCCGCAATGCCCAGCTGTCTCTCTACGTCAGTGTATGAGGTCTGACTGGTCTCGGTTTAGTTGTGGTTGTTATTTCGCTTTTCCACACCACAGTCACATCACTAACAGTCGGCTTGGGCATTTTTCCAATGGCTGAAATGTCGTTGATGGATTTGTTGCTCAGGTGGCGTGCATTAACTACTGCAGGTTCGAATTCACTGTGGTCTTCTGGCCGATCCATTCTGCTGTTACTTCTTCCCCACTGAGAGCCTACGTTTATACTGGCCTGTCGGCCTCTCGTGACATCCATTGAGCAATTTCACGCTAACCACTGAGACGACAAAAATCATGGGATAGCAATTTACACACATACGGATGGCCGTAGTATCGCGTACACTTGGTACAGAGCATGGGCGGAGCTGTCATTTGTACTCAAGTGACTCATGCGAAAAGGTTTCCGACGTGATTATAGCCGCACGACGGTAACTAACGGTGTCTGAACGCTGACTGGCGCTAGATGTTTCGGAGATACCATTTCGGAAGCCGTTAGGTATGTTCCGAGATCCACAGTGTCAAGGGTGCGCCGAGATTATCAACCTCAGGCATTACCTCTCACCATGGACGGCGCAGTGGCTGACGGCCTTCACTTAACGACCGAAAGCAGAGGCTACTGCCTAGAGTTTTCAATGCTAATAGACAAGCAACACTGCCTGAAATAACCGCAAAAAGCACGGCGGGACATACGACGAACGTATCCGATAGGACAGTAGGACAGTGCTGCGAAAATTGGCGTTAACGGGCAATGGCGGCGGACGACCGATGCGAGTGCCTTTGCTAACAGTGCGACATCGCCTGCAGCACCTCTCCTGGGCTCGTGACCATATCGGTTGGACCCTAGACGACTGAAAAATCGTGGCCTCGTCAGATGAGCTCGCATTTCAGTTGGTAAGAGCTGATGGTAGGATGCGAGTGTGGTGCATACCCCGCGAAGCCATGGACCCAAGTTGTCAACAAGGTACTGTGCAAGCTGGTGGCGGCTCCATAATGGGGTCGGCTGTGCTTGCGTGGAATGGACTGGGTCCTTTGACCCAACTGAACAGATGATCTACTGGAAATGATTATGTTCGGCTACTTGGAGACAATTTGCAATCAAACAACGAATGAATTTTTGTGGATTACAATGCTCCATGTCACCGGGACACAATTGTTCGCCATTGGTTTGAAGAACATTTAGAACGTTGGCCATCCACATCGTCCGACATGAATCCCATCGAAGATTTATGGGATATGAGCGAGAGGTCAGTTCGCACCGGCAACACATTGCAATTATGGACGTCTATGCAAGCGCAATGACCCGATATGTCTGCAGGGGTCTACCAAAGACTTGTTGAGTGCATGACATGTCGAGTTGCTGCACTACGCCGCGCAAGGATGGTCCTACACGGTATTAGCAGGAACCCCACAACTTTTGTCACCTTAGCTTCCTACTATAATGTGCAAGTGTTCTTCATGAACGGTGCTAGTACACTACTGGCCATTAAAATTGCTGTACCACGAAGATGACGTGCTACAGACGCGAAATTTAACCTACAGCGGTTGACCGGCGTTGCCTGGTGAAACGTTGTTGTGATGCCTCGTGTAAGGAGGAGAAATGCGTACCATCACGTTTCCGACTTTCATAAAGGTCGGATTGTAGCCAATCGGGATTGCGGTTTATCGTATCGTGACATTGCTGCTCGCGTTGGTCGAGATCCAATGACTGTTTGCAGAATATGGAATCGGTGGTTCAGGAGGGTAATACGGAACGCCGTGCTGGATCCCAACGGACTCGTATCACTAGCAGTCGAGATGACAGGCATCTTATCCGCATGGCTGTAACGGATCGTGCAGCCACGTCTCGATACCTGATTCAACAGATGGGGCCGTTTGCAAGAAAACAACCATCTGCACGAACAGTTCCACGACGTTTGCAGCAGCATGGACTATCAGCTCGGAGTCCATGGCTGCGGTTACCGTTGACGTTGCATCACAGACAGGAGCGCCTGCGATGGTGTACTCAACGACGAACCTGGGTGCACGAATGGCAAAACATCATATTTTCGGATGAATTCAGGTTCTGTTTACAGCATCATGATGGTCACATCCGTGTTTGGCGGCATCGCGGTGAACGCACATTGGAAGCGTGCATTCGTCGTCGCCGTACTGGCGTATCACCCGGCGTGACGGTATGGGGTGTCATTGGTTACACGTCTCGGTCACCTCTTGTTCGCATTGACGGCACTTTGAACAGTGGTGGACGTTACATTTCAGATGTGTCACTACCTGTGGCTCCAGCCTTCATTCGAACCCTGCGAAACCCTATATTTCAGCAGGATAATGTACGACCGCATGTTGCAGGTCCTGTACGGGCCTTTCTGGATACAGAAAATGTTCGACTGCTACCCTGGCCAGCACATTCTCCAGGCCTCTCACCAATTGAAAACGTCTGGTCAATGGTGGCCGAGCAACTGGCTCGTCACAATACGCCAGTCACTTCTCTTTATGAACTGTGGTATCGTGTTGAAGCGTATGGGCAGCTGTACCTGTACACGCCATCCAAGCTCTGTTTGACTCAATGCCCAGGCGTATCAAGGCCGTTATTACGGCCAGAGGTGGATGTTCTGGGTACTGATTTCTCAGGATCTATGCACCGAAATTGCGTGAAAATGTAATCACATGTCATTTCTAGCATAATATACTTGTCCAATGAATATCCGTTTATCATCTGCATTTCTTCTTAGTGTAGCAATTTTAATGGCCAGTAGTGTACTTGGTACAAATTTACCTAATTAGGTCGGCGACTGTTTCCTTTTGCGTAATTTCAGATTACTTTATTACTAACAGAACTTTGTTTCGATCCCCGTTTGTTGGCTCAATACGGCTGTGAGCACTAGGGACTTAACATCTATGGTCATCAGTCCCCTAGAACTTAGAACTACTTAAACCTAACTAACCTAAGGACATCACACAACACCCAGTCATCACGAGGCAGAGAAAATCCCTGACCCCGCAGCGAATCGAACCCGGGAGCCCGGGCGCGGGGAGCGAGAACGCTACCGCACGACCACGAGCTGCGGACCCCGTTTGTTCCACTGTTGCTTCCTTTCAATAGAAATCTTTCGAGTAACGGAAAAGAGTCCGATACAATACCGTTACACACGATCACGGTCATTTCAAATCCTTTCACAGGAGTAACATTGTCAGCGAATTGCTAGTTTAGTTGTGTTATAGGGAGGGCGATGTAACCTCTGTCACACGCGGCACAGTAGCTTGCGGAGTTCGGATGTGTAAGTCTAGTAGGCATTTGGTCGTAGGGTGACACACGATGCTAGGTGTAACAACTACTCGCTTTGATTTACGGGACAGGGGCTAGATATGCGTCATCCGTGAGCCCACCGGCGCCCAAGAGAAATACAGGCCCCACAACGAACGTGTGACGTCATACTAGTCAGCTTGTCCGTAACACTTCACGAATTCTCGGCTCCTTGCAGGGCTCGCGGGAACTCAATATGTGTACCAACTGAAAGTCTTTGCCTTGTGTTTTCCAGAGCTCGCATGCATTTAAACATGCAATTATTTTTCAGAAATAGTTATTCGCTCCCCGAGGAAGATGGCTGCTTGCACTCTTTAACATCTGCAGGGTCACGTACTGTGACGCACGTGCCGTGGCCTGTCCATCTCGTCGGCCTTGTCAGCCCAAGTAGCGGCGTTGTCAGCCACCAGAGCGCGGCGCAAGCAGGCGGGGGCGGCAGCGACCTCTGGGGCTGCCAGATCCCGGCGCGCAGTCATCCACCACGGCCGGCAGCGCGCCGTGCATAATAGAACCGCACCGCTCACACGTCACCGCTAACTGCAGAGGTGCGCCGCCGCCTGTCCGCCGCTGTGAGCTTCAAGCAGGGCAGGCGCGCTGAAAGATTGCGTATAGCCTGCTGCGAGGGCGGGACAACTGGGCCGGGCACCTAACGCTGATTAATACGCACCCGTGCCCTGCAACTCCAGATATTACACCAGAGATGAACCCGCAAGGGCATCTCCCTGTTTCCACAACGCGTCCTGTATTAGGATTAACAAGACGTGCACAGAAGTGACAGTGAGAAGCCCGAGAAGTGGCAGATTCATTACTGTGCCCATTGAATGCCAAAATCGAATTCCTGTACTCAAGTAAGCGTGAGGTTAAAAGTTTGTTGAAAGCGCCTAAATGACACATAACGTCAACTGCTTCGTGTAAACGCGAACGCTAATGCTCAGCTGATAACAGCAATGTATTTAATAAAGATTGTAACTAATACCGGGTGATCAAAAATTTAGTATAAATTTGAAAACTTAATAAACCACTGAATAATGTAGATAGAGAGGTAAAAATTGATTCACATGCTTGGAATGACATGGGGTTTTATTAGAACCATCCCATATTGCTAGACGCGTGAAAGATCTCTTGCGCGCGTCGTTTGGTGATCATCGTGTGCTCAGCCGCCACTTTCGTCATGCTTGGCCTCCCACGTCCCCAGACCTCAGTCCGTGCGATTATTGGCTTTGGTGTTACCTGAAGTCCGAAGTGTATCGTGATCGACCGACATCTCTACGGATGCTGAAAGACAACATCCGACGCCAATGCCTCACCATAACTTCGGACATGCTTTACAGTGCTGTTCACAACATTATTCCTCGACTGCAGCTATTGATCAGGAATGATGGTGGACATATTGAGAATTACCTGTAAAGAACATCATCTTTGCTTTGTCTTACTTTGTTATGCTAATTATTTCTATTCTGATCAGATGAAGCGCCATCTGTCGTACAGTTTTTGAACTTTTGTATTTTTTTTGGTTCTAATAAAACGCCATGTCATTCCAAGCATGTGTGTCAATTTGTACCTCTTTATCTACATTATTCCGTGATTTATTCAGTTTTCAAATTTATACTGACTTTTTGATCACTCTGTATTTCATAAGTAGATGTATACATTTGCAACTGATAATTTAAGGAAAAATTTGTATTAAGCCATCGTCTCTTGTGGTATTGTTGTTAACGGGATGTTAATTCCTAAATTAATTAGTTTACTCATATTGAGCTCAAAGGGACGATCTGTAGTGATCACTTAGGTGAAGAAGAACTTCTTAGCTGAGATCCCTATAAGAAATTTTATCGTATATAACCGGTTGCTGTGGAACTAAGTTACCATATTCATATCTTCGTAAAGGTTATTACACACATATTTTTCCAGCTACACACAAAATTTTTCCATTGAATTTCCAGGTCTCGTGGCGCTCTGGGAGGCATGACGTATTACGTAATGGTAACCATGTTTTGGCGAACAGTGATGTACATAGTAATTTCAGTTTTTACGTATAAAAGCATCTCTAATTTCATGTTTTATGTACCTGAAAATCTTCATTGGAAAGATTTTGTGTGTAGTTGGCACAAGATGTTTGTAATAACATTTATGAAGCTCTGAAGATGGTAACTTAGTTCTACCGAAACCGGTTACCTACAATAAAATTTTTTACAGCCATCTCGGCTAAGAAGTTCTTCTCCTCCTAAGTAATTCCTAATTTCCTTCCTTCTTTTAGCATCACATCGTCCTGCCTGAATCAGAACGTTCGTATATACTTCACTTCTTGTATTTGTCGACGGAGTTTGTAAATAGTGTTTAGAAGTACAAAAAAGAAGTCATTTTCATCTGTTGGAAAGATCATTTGACTAGTTGGTTCGCTGGTTGTTTTGGGGGAGGGGACCAAACGGCGAGGTCATCGGTCCCATCGGATTAGTGAAAGGGGGGGGGGGGAAGGAAGTCGGCCGTGTCCTTTCAAAGGAACCATTCGGGAATTTGCCTGAAGCGATTTAGGGAAATCACGGGAAACCTACATCAGAATGGCCGAACGGGGGTTTGAACCGTCGTCCTCCCGAATGTGAGTTGTGTGTGCTAAGCACTGCGCCAGCTCGCTCGGTCTAATATTTAGGATCCTTGCTTTTGGTTACACTGCAGACGGTGAATCAGAAACTAGCGAACACTGCACACATTTTCTGGACCAGTTTCGTGGAAGAATACACGAAAAAAGCCTAGATTGTAAAAGAAAAAAAAAAAAAAAGAATTTTTCATCAGGACAGTGTACCTATCGAAAAAGCTGCTTTAGTAAAGCCGAAAGATTTGAAATATGATCTGTTGGAACATCCCGTCTTTTCACCAGATATGATACCATGTATTTCCATGTCCGAGTAGATTTGTGGATGAGACCTTTCGAGCCTAATGAAGAGGTTATGACACCTGTATCTTACAGGGTTTCCAGAATCTTGCTTTCTCTATGGAATCTGGCCACTCCTAATGCACTAAAAGTACATTACCCTAAGTGGGAAAACGAAAAAATAAGTGACTTTCAGGCTTAAAAAATTCACTTTTGCTTCCAGACCGAAAACTCTTCACCTTTCTCGTGTAGTCGTGTTGCCGGTCGTAGCATCGCTGGTGTCAACTCGAGTGACATATTCGAAATGGGTTTCGCTCCATCCACTGCTCCCGCTTCAACCTCGCGACATCTGGATCATAAGCTGCATTATTCAGGAGATCGGTATTCTTTACTGAGGGTGTAATCTTCCATTTTAATGCCTATAGCGCGTTTTCGAATTCTATTCCAGAAGCCTCTAGTCAGACAGTTCTGGATGGATGTAGTACGGTCATCCGAACTGTACGCCTCCGTCTCAGGTGGTAATGAGTGGAGCTTACGGATAGAGACCTTATTTGCATTGGTTTTCTATAAAACTGAGGCCCCCCTTTTACGCTACAGAGTATGATGACATGGAGCAGATATAGCGCGGCGTCTTTTTCTCCCTACTTTGTGATGTAATGATCTGTAGCTTACGTTTTATGATGGTGTTTTCGGGAAATACACTACTGGCCATTAAAATTGCTACACCAAGAAGAAATGCAGATGATAAACGGGTATTCATTGGACAAATATATTATACTAGAACTGACATGTGGTTACATTTTCACGCAATTTCGGTGCGTAGATCCTGAGAAATCAGTAGCCAGAACAACCACCTCTGGCCGTAATAATGGCCTTGATACGCCTGGGCATTGAGCCAAACAGAGCTTGGATCGCGTGTACAGGTACAGCTGCCCATACGCTTCAACACGATGTCAAAGTTCATCGAGAGTAGTGACTGGCGTATTGTGACGAGCCAGTTGCTCGGCCACCATTGACCAGGCGTTTTCAATTGGTGAGAGGTCTGGAGAATGTGCTGCCAGGGCAGCAGTCGAACATTTTCTGTATCCACAAAGGCCAGTGCAAGACCTGCAACATGCGGTCGTGCATTATCCTGCTGAAATGTAGGGTTTCGAAGGGATCGAATGAAGGGTAGAGCCACGGGTCGTAACACATCTGAAATGTAACGTCCACTGTTCAAAGCGCCGTCAATGCGAACAAGAGGTGACCGAGACGTGTAACCAATGGCACCCCATACCATCACGCTGGGTGATACGCCAGTATGGCGGTGACAAATACATGCTTCCATTGTGCGTTCATTGCGATGTCGCCAAACGCGGATGCGACCATCATGATGCTGCAAACAGAACCTGGATTCATCCGAAAAAATGACGTTCTGCCATTTGTGCACCCAGGTTCGTCGTTGAGTACACCATCGTAGGCGCTCCTGTCTATGATGCAGCGTCAAGGGTAACCGCAGCCATGGTCTCCGAGGTGGTAGTCCATGCTGCTGCAAACGTCGTCGAACTGTTTTTGCAGATAGTTGTTGTCTTGCAAACGTCCCCGTCTGTTGACTCAGGGATCGAGACGTGGCTGCACGATCCGTTACAGCCATGCGGATAAGATGTACATCATCTCGACTGCTAGTGATACGAGGCCGTTGGGATCCAGCACGGCGTTCCGTATTACCCTCCTGAACCCACCGATTCCATATTCTGCTAACAGTCATTGCATCTCGACCAAAGCGAGCAGCAATTTCGCCATACGATAAACAACAATAGCGATAGGCTACAATCCGACCTTTATGAAAGTCGGAAACGTGATGGTACGCATTTCTCCTCCTTACACGAGGCATCAAAACAACGTTTCACCAGGCAACACCGGTCAACTGCTGTTTCTGTATGAGAAATCGGTTGGAAACTTTCCTCATGTCAGCACGTCGTAGGCGTCGCCACCGGCGCCAACCTTGTGTGAATGCTCTGAAAAACTAATCATTTGCATATCACAGCATCTTCTTCCTGTCGGTTAAATTTCGCCTCTCTAGCACGTCATCTTCGTGGTGTAGCAATTTTAATGGCCAGTAGCGTATTTTGAGGATTTTACATTCTCTGAGCTAGCCAGCGAAGATATTGTTAGGTCGTATCTCAAGAGATAATCCAATCGTGCAAACTTGTCAAACATTTAATTTTAGTATTGTAAAACAGTATAACTGTAGAGTGTGAAGTACTGAACTGAATTTTTTTTTACCACATGGCAGTGAGGTATCAAGTGAGCAACATAAGGATTGTATTCGATCCAAATGTCTGCTCGAAACGATCGCATTCATTGATTAGAAAGTATCTGTCAAAAGCAGGTGAGAAAGAAGTCGCTACTGAACTGTCGATACAGTTTATTAACCGTTGCCAAACACACATTCCTACATTTCCAGCACTTACTGTAGCTGTTGTTTAGTGAGTGGTGATTCTCTTCTCGGTAAACAAGTTTCGATACATAAATTGTAGGACGTATTTGCAAATGACATGTGCAACTTTGGAGCTGTGAGCCGTTGGCTATTGTGTTTCACACAAGGCGGCCCCGTCGTTAATTTACGGAACCGGGTGCGTCAATAGAGAGCGCATTTACATAGTTTAGCGCGAGTATACGCAAAGTCCGCGCGTCCGGCCAGTGTTAAGGGCGTGAAATATTCATAAGCGGCCGCGCGCCGGCGCGATTGGCCCAGGGGGGCCGCGGTCCAGCGCCGCCTTCTGGGCTCTGTCCCGCCTCCTCTGCAAACGACCTTCCCTAAGTGTAGCACTACGCACTCACTTAACGGACGCTTTCGTAATATTTTCCATCGCAGTCAATGAGACACTTAGTCCTTCCAAACCATTTTTTCAACAGTTTTCCCATATGTCTTCCTGTACTAGGACATGTCACCATCCCGTTGCTGCAAAGGCTTGTCATACGTAAGCGAACCTTACGCGATCAGTAAATGGGACACAATATAATGAGTTTTACAGAGGAAAGCCTGAAATTGCTGATCCCTGAAGATAGACGCCTATTTAGAAAGTCTTTCCCTTGACTTCCGGAAGGCGTTCGATACAGTTCCGCACTGTCGCCTGATGAACAAAGTAAGAGCCTACGGAGTATCAGACCAGCTATGTGGCTGGATTGAAGAGTTTTTAGCAAACAGAACACAGCATGTTGTTCTCATTGGAGACACGTCTACAGACGTTAAGTAACGTCTGGCGTGCCACAGGGGAGTGTTATGAGAGCCATTACTTTTCACAATATACACTCCTGGAAATTGAAATAAGAACACAGTGAATTCATTGTCCCAGGAAGGGGAAACTTTATTGACACATTCCTGGGGTCAGATACATCACATGATCACACTGACAGAACCACAGGCACATAGACACAGGCAACAGAGCATGCACAATGTCGGCACTAGTACAGTGTATATCCACCTTTCGCAGCAATGCAGGCTGCTATTCTCCCATGGAGACGATCGTAGAGATGCTGGATGTAGTCCTGTGGAACGGCTTGCCATGCCATTTCCACCTGGCGCCTCAGTTGGACCAGCGTTCGTGCTGGACGTGCAGACCGCGTGAGACGACGCTTCATCCAGTCCCAAACATGCTCAATGGGGGACAGATCCGGAGATCTTTCTGGCCAGGGTAGTTGACTTACACCTTCTAGAGCACGTTGGGTGGCACGGGATACATGCGGACGTGCGTTGTCCTGTTGGAACAGCAAGTTCCCTTGCCGGTCTAGGAATGGTAGGACGATGGGTTCGATGACGGTTTGGATGTACCGTGCACTATTCAGTGTCCCCTCGACGATCACCAGTGGTGTACGGCCAGTGTAGGAGATCGCTCCCCACACCATGATGCCGGGTGTTCGCCCTGTGTGCCTCGGTCGTATGCAGTCCTGATTGTGGCGCTCACCTGCACGGCGCCAAACACGCATACGACCATCATTGGCACCAAGGCAGAAGCGACTCTCATCGCTGAAGACGACACGTCTCCATTCGTCCCTCCATTCACGCCTGTCGCGACACCACTGGAGGCGGGCTGCACGATGTTGGGGCGTGAGGGGAAGACGGCCTAACGGTGTGCGGGACCGTAGCCCAGCTTCATGGAGACGGTTGCGAATGGTCCTCGGCGATACCCCAGGAGCAACAGTGTCCCTAATTTGCTGGGAAGTGGCGGTGCGGTCCCCTACGGCACTGTGTAGGATTCTACGGTCTTGGCGTGCATCCGTGCGTCGCTGCGGTCCGGTCCCAGGTCGACGGGCACGTGCACCTTCCGCCGACCACTGGCGACAACATCGATGTACTGTGGAGACCTCACGCCCCACGTGTTGAGCAATTCGGCGGTACGTCCACCCGGCCTCCCGCATGCCCACTATACGCCCTCGCTCAAAGTCCGTCAACTGCACATACGGTTCACGTCCACGCTGTCGCGGCATGCTACCAGTGTTAAAGACTGCGATGGAGCTCCGTATGCCACGGCAAACTGGCTGACACTGACGGCGGCGGTGCACAAATGCTGCGCAGCTAGCGCCATTCGACGGCCAACACCGCGGTTCCTGGTGTGTCCGCTGTGCCGTGCGTGTGATCATTGCTTGTACAGCCCTCTCGCAGTGTCCGGAGCAAGTATGGTGGGTCTGACACACCGGTGTCAATGTGTTATTTTTTCCATTTCCAGGAGTGTATATAAATGACCTAGTAGAGAGTGTCGGAAGTTCCATGCGGCTTTTCGCGGATGATGCTGTAGTATTCAGAAAAGTTGCAGCATTAGAAAGCCGGACGGGGTGGCCGAACGGTTCTAGGCGCTAGTATAGAACCGCGCGACCGCTACGGTCGCAGGTTCGAATCCTGCCTCGGGCATGGGTGTGTGTGATGTCCTTAGGTAAGTTAGGTTTAACTATTTCTAAGTTATAGGAGACTGATGACCTCAGAAGCTAAGTCCCATAGTGCTCAGAGCCATTTGAACCATTTTTTGCAGCATTAGAAAATTGCAGCGAAATGCAGGAAGATCTGCAGCGGATAGGCACTTGGTGCAGGGAGTGGCAACTGACCCTTAACATAGACAAATGTAATGTATTGCGAATACATAGAAAGAAGAATCCTTTATTATATGATTATATGATAGCGGAACAAACACTGGTAGCAGTTACTTCTGTAAAATGTCTGGGAGTATGTGTACGGAACGATTTGAAGTGGAATGATCATATAAAATTAATTGTTGGTAAGGCGGGTGCCAGGTTGAGATTCATTGGGAGAGTCCCGAGAAACTGTAGTCCATCAACAAAGGAGGTGGCTTACAAAACACTCGTTTGACCTATACTTGAGTATTGCTCATCAGTGAGGGATCCGTACCAGGTCGGGTTGACAGAGGAGATAGAGAAGATCCAAAGAAGAGCGGCGCGTTTCGTCAGAGGGTTATTTGGTACGCGTGATAGCGTTACGGAGATGTTTAGCAAGCTCAAGTGGCAGACTCTGCAAGAGAGGCGCTCTGCATCGCGGTGTAGCTTGCTGTCCAGGTTTCGAGAGGGTGCGTTTGTGGATGCGGTATCGAATATATTGCTTCCCCCTACTTATACCTCCCGAGGAGATCACGAATGTAAAATTAGAGAGATTCGAGAGCGCACGGAGGCTTTCAGACAGTCGTTCTTCCCGCGAACCATACGCGACTGGAACAGGAATGGGAGGTAATGACAATGGCACGTTAAGTGCCCTCCGCCACACACCGTTGGGTGACTTGCGGAGTAGAAATGTAGATGTAGAAGAACCGGCATTAAGTGAGGAATGTAGGATTACAGGGCGAAAAGTGGGTTGGGGCGTAAGTTCGTAGCGTTATGCCATAAGTTTAGTAAAACAACAGATAAACGTAACAAAGACTTTAGTCATGAATAAGATATTCTCCTTCACTACTTACAACATCTGCCAACGATAACTTTTCGATTGCGCGACTGTAGAAATCTCGTGGTTTGAGGCGAAGAATTCGTCGAGCCACGTTAGGGGCACATTTTCATCCAGAAAGAAAGTTCCTTGAAGGTTTTTCGATAGAAAGTGGAATGTGAAAATCTGAGGCCGCAAAATCAGATGAATAAGGTAGGTGCGGAATGACTTCCCAAACCCAACACCCACGTCGTGTGTTTTCTGTCTAACAGAATGCTGGCGGTATTTATCGTAGAGTAACATCACTTCACGCAGTGTTCCTGGTCATTGTTATTGGACTGCGTCTGCAAGAGGTCTCAGTTGTTGACAATAAATGTCAGCAGTGATGATTACACCTCGGGGAAGCAATTCTTTGTACACCACACCGTCCATGTTCCACCAAATGCATGACATTATCTTTACTGAATGCGCGCAGGTTTCTGTACGGGGACGTGCTGCTTTGCTTGGGATCAGACATCCCCTTCTTTTCCTTATGTTAGCATAAAGACATCATTTCTAGTCATCAGTAACGATACAGAATACGGCTCAAAATGGCTCTGAGCACTATGGGACTTAACAGCTGAGGTCATCAGTCCCCTTGAACTGGAACTACTTAAACCTAACTACCCTAAGGTCGTCACACACATCATGCTCGAGACAGGATTCGAACCTGCGACAGTACCAGTCGCGCGGTTTCAGACTGAAGCGCCTAAAACCGCTCGGTCACCCCGGCCGGCCTACAGAATACGAATGATAGGTGCTGTTCACGAGCCAATTAATGACTAGTAAGCAGAGATGCACATATGGTCACCCGTTGATTTTTGTGATCCTGGCTTAACGAACGCGGTACCCACACATCCGATTTTTGAACCGTTCCCACTGCATTCAAATGTCGCACGTTGGTAGAATCATCGGAATGATCACAATTCACCACATCTGCCAGTTCTCGATTACACTGACGTGGTTCATTGTGGATCAATGCGTTTAAACGATCTTCAGCATAACCCGAAGATTTTAATGAATGTGGAGAGCCACCAATGACAAAATGATCCTCCTTAAAACGAGCAAACCATTTTCTTGCCGTGCTCCCTACTCACGGCACAAATGTTTCTGACTGCCTCCACTGCTCTCGTCCCTCTATTGAACTCAACACAGCTTCATTCACTATCACCAAATAACATAATGACAATGTGTAAACTCAGATAGCGACAGTGAACTACAAATAAAAGACGACAGTCGATAAATAAACCCATAGCAACTGGAATACCAGCATACGAAAGAAAAACAGTACGAACTTACGCACCAACCTAATATAAATGATTCATTCGTTTTCAGAGTTCCTAATCTTCCAAAGTCTTATATGTATACACACGATAGATGCATCGTAAACTCACCCAGTCGCGTTGTGTCCAACAGTTGGACACAACGTTACGAGAGCAGTGCCTTGACAAAAATGCGACAAAGCAAGGAAAGGAGTTTTTGTGTGTTGAAATATGCGAGATGCTTATCTGTTAAAACAGTGCAGCGTGCGTTCAGAAGGAATTATGGAGGAGAGGAGAACAGCCATGTAAACAGTGCACTGTGCGTTGGTATCGACAGTTTAGGGACACCGGTTGCCTCTGTGAACAGAAATGCGCCTGTCGACCAAGCGTACAAATACACACACACACACACACACACACACACACACACAAATACACACACACACACACACACACACACACAGTAATGGTCCGCGCAAAGTGTTTTCAAGATTTCGCGACGGCGGTTACATTTCAAACCTTACCGTCTGCAGCTCGTGAAACAATTAAAACCGGAAGATTATGGCTGGAGCTTTCAATTTCGCAATTTTGCATCACACTGTAGGAAGCACTTGAAGATGGGCATTTCGCCTCCAAGCTGATATTCAGCGACGAAGCAACCTGAAATTTGTCTGGAAAGTTTAATCGCCACAACATGAGTGTGGACACTGAAATTGCTCATGAAACTGTGTTTCATGAACTAGATTCTGTGACGGATGATAACCTCTGTACAGTCTCACAGACGAATCTGTATGGCCGTTTTTCTTCTGTGAGAAGACTGTGACGGGTACCTCCTACCTCAATAGGTTGCTGTTGTGGTTGTTTCCACAACTGACTGCCGAATCCGAGAATTTCATCTTCCAACAAGACGAGACAACCCCTGAATGGAGCGACGAACTTCCGCGGTACTGGGTTGAGCGTAGTGGTGTAGATGAAGTGGCTCTGTTTCCTTGAACCCCCCTCCACGTCGCCAGACCTAACGACTTGTGCCTTTTTCCTTTGGGGTGTGCATTAAGGAGTTTATTGACCCCCAAATCCAAGAACATTGGACCAGCTCAGAGAACGCATCCATCTTGCTGCGATGACCATTGACAGGATGTTGCTAAATAAGGCATGGAACGAACTTGACTACAAACTGGACGTGTGTTGCGTGATCAGAGGGGCAGCCATAGAACATTTGTAGAGCGCAGAATGCAAACTTGGTGAGTTCACGATTCTGTTCATGCGGCAATCATATTCGTACATGTAAACCGTTAGAAAAAGGAATGAAACATTTACAGTAGCCTTGCACTACCAACCCCTACGTACGCCGCGCGAAAGGCGCGCGAAGACAGAATTAGGCTAATTACCGCTGCGCAGAGGCATTTATGCAGGTATTCACCAGGCGATTCGTATGCAAATGGAACGGGAAAAACCCTAACAACTGGTATAAAGGGCAGTACCGTCTGCCGTGCACTTCACTATGGTTCGAAGAATATATACGTATATGATACTGGCCGTGAAATGGAGGGGGGGATATTGACGGAAAATGAACGTCGGATACTGACACTTCATGTTGATAAGAATCTGAACTTTGTGATAACCGGCATGAGTGCTGCAAAGTGATGATGTTGCTGTAGATGATATTGGGCCTCCAAGATGTTTGTAAGAAAAATGGTTATTTGTTTAGCTGAACGTGAAAATCTCTAGCGTGAACTGTGGCCAGCAACAGTACGTATGACACTCTCGAAGCAGCAACGGAAGGCGGAGAGGACTTCTATGAAGTTAATTTAATGGTTCGTAACTTTATTGACACATAAAAAACAATAAATTGGTAAGCTATTGCCCGTACATGTTAAACACAGAGCGATAAAAGAGCAAGCCGAGTAAAAAAATTGTCATAATGAAACTCGCCACAGTGCAAAATTTAGAAAGGAACAATACTGTCAAAAAGGTCGGAACTGCAGCAGACGACCTCCTCGATGTTTCACATATTCTGTCTGATTTCTTGGCCACTTTTAGTAGATAATGTTGAAATAACTTCATCTAACAAGGGGACCACGCTACTCGTCATCACCGATTTTCTCCAAATTGTGGTATGCCGACAATACCATTATTTCCTTTAATCAAGCAGAAATGGCACTGCCGTAATTCATAGTTATCAACTGTAATGACTAGCTGACTATACCTGTATTCAGAAGCTAAGAATAGTCGGGAAACGAAAGCATATCTCTGTGACAGTAAGTAGCCAAGTTACAGGCTAAAGTTAAACTCAATAGTACCCAAAAAGTTTCACTAGAAAAGCTCTGAGACGCAAGATATATATTTCAAAAAAGTAAAATAACCTAAAAATATTTTACACAATAACTAAAAAGATAAAGTAGGTCTACCCCGTGTTACAACATATGCTTGGCAACAACGTGGCGTATTGGCTATGACGTGTTTAAAGAGTTGTGTATTGCAGTCTATTCCATTCTGAAGAAATTCAAGTGAACTGAACTTAATTTCTTTTCCAGCTTTTTAGTTACGTGGTTTTATGTCTTTCTGTCTACTGAATTTAATAGAGCGGCTGAATTTACCCGTTTAAATGTTCTTTCGTTCCCACCCACCTTGTGGGAATAAGAGGTACGGTATACAGACATTGAAATTATTATGTTGTTTGTCTAAATTACTGGTAGCAGTGTCTTCGCTCAACGATTCCCGTGTAAGATTTATGAACATCTCCGAGACATTTTCTTACTGACTGTTACCGTAGCAGTATGTCTCTGAACTCGTTCTTCCTACTCCTCTGCACCAAAAAAATCGCACAATTCTCAGTGGGAAAACAGATAAGACTCTAGAATGAGGCCTCATATTCAACAGCGTTACCTTTTCCTAATTAGCGTTTAAGCGCTGGACTAACGAAATAATACTGTTACAGTCCCAAATGTGCATCGAATCCGAACGGCGTGTTGACAACCTTTTGTCTCTCACATCGGCCAGCTTGAGTGTGATATTCAGGCGGTTTTCCACTCTCCTTTAAGCAAATACTTTGCTGGTCCCCGTCTCCATCTCAGAAAATACTGCGAAAATAAGATAGCGCACAGAACAAAGTTTACACGATTTACAGACATTTGGTGCAGGCGACCGTTCTAGGTTAGAGAGCCTATATAGGGCGAGAGTAATTCTCAGGTGGCCGCCATGTCTTTTCCAGACTGCGAGCGGGATGATCAATTATATTTGGTCTATATCGAGACAGAAATTTGATAAGTAACGCCAAAGCAGCATTTCTTGCTTGTTATTTCGTACGTGGCTAAAATAAATACTATTCCTATATGGTTATACATTTATGTGGAGTAAACTGAACAGTCTGGTGTAAAACAGTCTATACTGCTGACGGATGTCACAAGGAGTGAAACATTAGTCGCTTATTGTAACATTCTTGACGTTCTGGAAACGATGAAAATCGAGTAGAAAAAGTTCAATTTGTTTTATTCCGGAGGGTGTGGAGAGATTTCAGGTTTTCCTGCTGGGATATTCATAATTATTGAAGTTAGCCACGAAGCTTTGAACATCTAATTGTTATTCCTGCGTAATGTACTTTCGAGAGTCATTGTGGATCCAACAGAGCTCTCTCATACTGCAGCCTTCCAGAAAATATATTTCTGTACTGACATTTAGAAACGTTAAATTATTTAAAAAATCGGAAAACAATTTTACAGTAGCTGATCTTCAAAAAAACAAATAATTGTAGTTTCTTCATTGACACAGTACTAGTCATGCATAAGAAGTAAATGATTATCCATCTTACGCGCACTAACAAAATATCCATCGTCAGATTTACATTCAATATCCATCTTTTCTGTAATAAATAATTGCCCTGTGAAGCTGAATAAACAGCAACAAAAAAATCAGTCTCTGAACAAATTGTAAATCAAATTTTCCACATGAACAAGTGACTGCCAGGAGTGTAAGACGCGAGAAATGAATAATAAAAAAAAACACCAACTGACTAACGATGAACGCGAGATCTTTGTACTGGTAATCCGGCACTTTGCACCAACCTACTCCCTAAAACATGGAAACAGTTATCCAATACGTTATGCATCAAATGAATATTTTAAGGATGTGTGATGGCCTGCTACTAAAATCATAGCTTGAAAGCTATTTGATATTAAAAATGTGCTTTTCGTTTTTATTCTTGTGCTAGCAACATAGAAACTGCACACTGCAGAACGTGCAAGTCTTTGAGCAACAATAGATGCAATGAAATGTTGTCGGTTAGACATTACTAATGGCATATCACAGTACAAAATATGTGTTTCGCAGAAGTAAATTATTTGTTTTCCACAAATTTCCTTTACGATTCCCCTCTCTCTCTGGTTAAATTTCACTGGGGACTATTTGCGTCATTTTTTCTTTCTGCTTTTCTTGTAAATGCAAGCTCTGTGGAGACACTTTTGCAATAAATAGGATACTGCCTGACATTGTTCTTAATAATTACGTGAATCATATTATTAGCTACATTCAGTAAACACCGATCAATCAACATCTAGCCTAAGTCTATAAAACATTTTGTAAAAATCAAATAAGAAAATTATCGCTGCAGATTCGACTTACAACATGATTCTTTAACCGATGTTAGTACATAAAATGAACTGACAAAGGACATGGAGAATTGTACCAAGGTCTACCGCATTTCTGAATGCAGGAACTGACCCAGGAGATATAAACGAACTTAATAATATTTTATTTAAATACTTTAAAAATAAGAAAGTCCAGGATTAGGCAGAATGAATTTGCAGCTAATGAAATATAATGGGATGATTCTTAAATTCGAGCACTCACCTTTCATTAACCTTTGTTCGGAAACAAAAATGACACCTGAAGCATGGAAGAAAGCTAAAGTAATGTCACTTTTCAAGAACGGTGATAGAATTTCTTGTAATACCTATAGTGGAATAAGTCTACTGAATGTTGGGTATAAAATATATGCTAAAACAGTAAACAATAGTGTCAGGAATATAACATACTCTTTTGTAGGAAGAACAATGTGGATTCAGAAAAGGGAGATCTTGCGTAGAAAATTAACTTAAAACGGATACTGGAGAAGAGAATTTAGGTTAAAAACCTACGTCGTATTCGTTGATTGCGTAAAATCTTTTGGTATGGTTCATACAGAGCGGTATGGAGGATAATGAAAAAGAGTGATTCAGCTTATCCAAGATATAGATGCGAAGAAAATTATGTGTATAGGCCAAATAACTGGGAACTGAAAGGAACATGTGCACCCCGG
Organism: Schistocerca serialis cubense; assembly: GCF_023864345.2. NCBI lineage: Eukaryota > Metazoa > Arthropoda > Insecta > Orthoptera > Acrididae > Schistocerca > Schistocerca serialis. The sequence goes on along the minus strand of NC_064638.1, from coordinate 812,203,238 downwards.
AGTAAAATTCAGTAGTAATACGAACGAATATATAGTCCTGTTTACAGGTGATCAATTCATCCTACAGGACGATGAAGATAAGCTTGAGAAAACATGGATTGACAAGAAAAAGTACCCAATAGACAAGATAATAATTGACGACCAAAAAATAGAATATGTTTCATGCTTCAGTTATCTTGGTTGTGATTTATGGTTTAGAGATGATGAAGAGGCGAAGCAAAAGCTTCATCTACTCCAATATATGTGCGGGACATTCGGCGAAATAGAAGGATGAGGTGAGACAAGAGACTCAAATTATATTTTATAAGACTATGGCTGTGCCAACATTAACGTGAGTAAAGGAAAGTATTGAAACAAAATGCAATTTTCTGATATGCGGTTCCGCAGATCAGTGAAAGGATCCTCCTTAATACACGAAAAACGCAATGAAGAAATAAGGCACCAACTAAATAAATTATCGTTGAGTGACAGTTCCTAAAACGAGGAAATTGGGAAAGCCACATTTTTCGAATGGAGGACAATAGAATTCCGAAGTTTGTCCTTGGGTATCATACTACCGTAAGAGAAGCTGTTAGTCGATCCATGAAGAGATTGCAGGAAAACTGAGGCTACTAGCCTAATTCTGGAAGAAAATGAAAGTAAGTAAGTAAACGGCTCTAAACACAATGGGACATAACATGTGAGGTCATCAGTTCCCTAGACTTAGAACTACTTAACCTAAGGACATCACACACATCCATTCCCGAGGCAGGATTCGAACCAGCGACCGTAGTAGCAGCGCGGTTCCGGACTGAAGCGCCTAGAACCGCTCGGCCACAGAGGCCGGATAAGTAAGTAAGTAAGTAAGTACATACACTCTAAGAAAAAAACCAGAATGGGAGGAAAATCGGCACATTTGATGCACATGTACAGACAAACAAATAATTACAGTTTCAGAAAATTTGGGTGATTCAAGAGAAAGAACTTCACAAGTTGAGCAAGTCAGCAACGTGTTGATCCACTTCTGGCCCATACGGAAACAGTTATTCGCCTTAGCATTGATTGATACAGTTTTTGGGTGTTCTCGTGTCAAATTCTGTCCAACTGGGCGGGAGGCAGTCAAAATCCCAAAATGGTTGGAGGGCCTCGCCCATAATGCTCCAAACGTTTTCAATTGAGGACACATCCGATGATCTTACTAGCCAAGGTAGGGTCTGGCAAGCACGAAGACAAACAATAGAAACTCTCGTCGTTTGCGGACGGGCATTATCTTGCTGAAATGTACTCCAAGGGCGGCTTGCCACGAAGGGGAACAAAGCGGGGCTAGAATATCATTGGCGTACCGCTGTGTTGTAACGGTGCCGCGGATGAGATCCTTTGGAGACCTGCTATGAAAAGAAAGGACACCGCAGACCATTACTCCTAGTTGTCGGGCCGTATGGCGTGCGACAATCAGACTGGTATCTTATCGCTGTCTGGAGCGTCTCCAGACATATTTTCGCTGGTCATCGGGCGTCAGCTCGAAGCGGGTCTCATCACTGAAGACAATTCTACTGCAGTCATTAAGATTCCAGCCAAGTGTGCCCAACATCACTGCAAACGTGCTTGTTGGCGTACAGAGGTCAACGGGTAATGGCGAAGGCGGTGCCGTGAGTCCTTTTGGTCACTGAAGCACCACTTGCATTTCGGACCGATGAAAGTGATGAATCCGGTGCTCTGAGTGCCTCTCTGACGACTGATTGGTCCTCACGTTCTGTCGTCTCTATATGTCGCCCGCTCCCTTCTTGCCTCCGTGTTGGGCCACGGTTCACCCATTCCTGCCAACATCGTAGAATAGTGGCATGTCGAGCGATTCACCGATTACTCCAACCGCCTTCTTTGATTCCAACGACACGTCCTCTTTCAAATGGCGAGACCTGCGTATATTTTTAACGCGCCTGGCTGCGAGGCATAGTTTCTGTCCAACTGAATGCACGGAATGAAAGTTGCAAAGACTTTATGTCGTGGTATCGATATGTCCTCTGTTTACTATCCTTGGCAGCTGTACGGTGAAATAGCGCTGCAGCGTCACACATTCATCCACCGGCCGCCAACGTTTACAACTTCGCATTTTCCGTCGATGCCTGAATGAATATCAGTTTGTGACCAAAGCGTAACTCCGTCATGGTATGTCATTTTTTTCTTCTTAGAGCGTAATTAAGCTACAGTATAGGTGCTGCGAGCGTTAAAATACGAGGGTGAGTCAGATGTAAACCGTAAATATTTTTTTAAATATTATTTATTGTGCAGAAGTGGTACAAAGCTGTATCACTTTGCAACATAATCTCCCCCACGATCAATGCAAGTTCTCCAGCGCTTACAAAGTGCATAAATTCCTTTAGAAAAAAATTCTTTTGGCAGTCCGCGCAACCACTCATGCACCGCGTGGCGTACCTCTTCATCAGAACGGAACTTCTTTCCTCCCATTGCGTCTTTGAGTGGTCCAAACATACGGAAATCACTTGGGGCAAGGTCTGGTGAATATGGTGGATGAGGAAGACACTCAAAATGCAGGTCTGTGATAGTTGCAACTGTTGTACGGGCAGTGTTTGGCCTTTCATCGTCATGTTGCAAAAGGACCCCTGCCGACAGCAATCCATGTCGTTTTGATTTGATTGCAGGCCGCAGATGATTTTTTAGGAGATCTGTGTGTGATGCACTGGTGACAGTGGTCCTTCTAGGCATGCAATGCTCCAAAATGACTCTTTCGTCCCAAAAGAGTCAGCATAACCTTCCCTGCTGATGGTTCTGTTCGTAACTTCTTTGGTTTTGGTGATGAGCAATGGCGCCATTCCTTGCTCGCTCTCTTCGTTTCCGGTTGGGGGAAGTGAACCCAGGTTTCGTCCCCAGTAACGATTCGTTGCAAGGAAGCCGTCACCTTCTCGTTCAAAGCGCCGAAGAAGTTCTTTATAAGCATCAGCAAGTCGTTCTCTCATTTCAGGGGTCAGCTGCCGTGGCACCCATCTTGCAGACACTTTGTGAAACTGGAGCACATCATGCACTATGTGGTGTGCTGACCCATCACTAATCTGTAAACATGCTGCAATGTCATTCAGTGTCACTCGGCGGTTTTCCTTCACTATGGCTTCAACTGCTGCAATGTTCTGTGGAGTCACAAATCGTTGTGCCTGACCTCGACGAGGAGCATTTTCCACTGAAGTCACAACATTTGCGAACTTCCTGCTCCATTCGTAGACTTGCTGCTGTGACAAACTCGCATCACCGTACTGAACCTTCATTCGTCGATGAATTTCAATAGGTTTCACACCTTCACTACGCAAAAACCGAATAACAGAACCTGTTCTTCCCTGGTGCAAGTCGCAAGTGGGGCGGCCATCTTTATACTGATACTGCGACAGTATGTGTGCATCTGCGCCATACTGCCACCTACAGGCCATTCTGCACGCTGTTTATAGCACGTTTACCAACTTACAGGATAACGGCGTGAAATTTCGATTTGTTATTACAAATTTAAGGTCTTCATTTGACTCACCCTCGTAGGTCTACGGCAGCTCTACGAGCCTACTACAGCCACAGTAAACACGATTTAGGAAGGAAAAAAGGTCTCCTAGGCATTCAGTCAATCTGTACGGTCACAGTTGTAGCAATAAATGACTCGAGTCACCAATTCACTTGATGAGAACATGCAGTCCTGTTCCTAGAGGACGTGACAGGATTTGTCCTTCGTGCAGTTCGAGTGAACTAGTCACGCGCAGTAATCACCTGGCTGCGGTGTTCTCGTCTGTGAGAGCAGTGGTCGGACCTGGCGGGCAAAGCAGAGCCGCAGGGACAGAGCAGCCGTTGTTCGGTGCAGACCCGGCGCACCAGGGCCATCAGCAAATGTGGAGCGCGGCTGTTAGCAAGTCTGCGGTAATCCCAGGGTGCCGGCGCACGCGGCGCATTGCCGTCTGCGAACGGCTCCTCTGCAGCCGCAAGTTGGCCGATGGCGCGGCAGTTCCTGCAGTGGTCCGATGCGTGGGGCCCCCTCTAACGTGCAGCTAGTTCTAGATCTGCTCGCGTCTCCCCGGTGTTGAGAATGTCGCAACTGAGCCGTCTGGAAGTCCATTACCTTCTGGAGAACCAGTTAGAGACGCCTGTGCTAGGTATAGTTTGAAACAACGGCAGCTGCATCGGACAACTTCGTAAGGTGCGAAGGTTATGCTAACCCACGGGTGACGTCTAATTTTATCTTTGGGAGCCGCAGTCTTGCGTAACGGATTCTAAGAGAGCCACATTGTTTAGTGACTAATAGTTACCATAAACGAAAAAAGTAAGAGCTCTTGCACCATCTTCAAGTCCGTTGATTCATGTCTTACAAATATGGAATGTTGCTGTTGATCTTTGATATGTTTTATATTTATATTTATATGTCATGGTCCGTACGACCAAATTGAGGCGAAAGTCTTCATGGTCATGAAACGAGCCAGTACCTGAAATTAAAACAAAAGAGTAATAATAGATAAAATTGAACATACATGAATCCTATGCAGGCGACAAACCATAAGCGTAAATAAACATAACAAACAGCGTAACAGGTATTATCTTAATTTTTATTTTTTTCCTTGAGTTCCTCGACAGAATAGAAAGAGGAAAATCTTCAGTTTGGACTTGAAAGTGCCTGGATTACTGCTAAGATTTTTCAGTTCTTGTAGCAGCTTATTCAAAATGGATGCAGCAGAATACTGCACGCCTTTCTGCACAAGAGTTAAGGAAGTGCGATCCAGATGCAGGTATTAACTGAGTGAAAGCTGCTAACTCTTGGGAATTAAAGAAAATATTGAGAGGCCAATGTCAGAATTCCTAAACTACTGAACAGAGTGACAAGAGGATCGCAAAATTACGCCACATATTGCTCGAACCATCCGTTTCTGAGCCAAAAAAAAAAAAACCGTTTTTGAATCAGAAGAGTTACCCAAAAATTATGGCACACGACAGAAGCGAATGAAAATAAGCGAAGTAGATTACTTTTCGTGTTGAATTATCACTTATATCATATACTGTTCTAATGTTAAATAAAGCATCATTTAGTTTTTGAAAAAGATGTTGAACATTGGTTTCCCAAGTGAGCTTACTACCCATTTGAAAGCCTAGGAATATGAAACGTTCAGTCTCACTAAAATTATGTCAGTTCTGTGTAATCAAAATGTCAGTTTTTACTGAATTGTGTGTTAGAAACTGTAAAAACTGAGTCTTACTGTGATTTAGCATCAACTTATTTTCTACATGCTCTGAACTTACGTCTTGAATTGCATTATTTGATATGTGTCAATAGTACACACAGCATCATTCACTACAAAGTAGGTCTCATCATCAAACAGAAATATTTTAGAATCATCTGTAATATTGGAGGGTATATAACTTATACAAATAAGAAACAGTGGCGGACCCAGCGTCAACCCCTGGTGAACCCTCCACTTAACTATGCCGCATTCTGTTTTTAAAGCAAAAAGTGAACCACTTGTGAGATATTCCCATTATCCCATAACGGTTCCACTTCTGCAGTGATATTTTATCAACACAATCAAACGGCTAGTTAAATCAAAGCAGACGCCTAGCGTTTGTAGACTCGTCCAAAACCAGCCACATGGCTGAAGAATCACCAATATTTTTTATGCAAATTACGTACAATATCCCACTGATAATACGAAATAGGCTCTATTGTGTTTCTAGATGCTGTTTGGTCAATAATTTTTTGCAGTTTCTTATTTTCGGAGGTAAATAGAGACAACTTAAAAAAAAAAAAAAGATCAGTGAGTGTTCAGCAAGGAGTCTGCTTATGACAAGTGTACAGATATCAAAGATCAACCGCAACTTGCCACATTTGTAAGATATGTATCAAAACAGAAACAAGTTACGCAGTTTTCTTCTTTATAAAATGCCCCTTTGTGTAAAGTTTCTTAGGATTTACGCTCATAAAAACAGAAAAGCGTTACACAATGGGAAGTTTAGAAAGTAGAACTTTATACAAATTGCTTCTATTTTACACCCCACTGACAAAAGAAACTCGCCTCCCTGCGGGCATCGCCAATCATTTGTTGCTGTTTCTTATTTTCGGGGTTGAATCTCTTTCGTTTGTAAAATTGGGCATAACTCTAACCTTGATGTTTTTCCTCCAATGATGTCCGCCCCGGTAGCTGAGTGGTCAGCGTGACAGACTGTCAATCCTAAGGGCCCGGGTTCGATTCCCGGCTGGGTCGGAGATTTTCTCCGCTCAGGGACTGGGTGTTGTTGTGCTGTCCTAATCATCATCATTTCATCCCCATCGACGCGCAGGTCGCCGAAGTGGCGTCAAATCGAAAGATCTGCACCAGGCGAACGGTCTACCCGACGGGAGGCCCTAGCTACACGACATTTCCATTTTTTTCCTCCAATGATGACAGTTTAGCTTCCCATCTTTAACGATTTTTAAGGTGGTGCGATGATAACAAGCAGTCCGACTATGCCAAGCAGTTGCACGTAAGCAGGACATAATTCAGAGGTCGGTCGGCACACCCTGAAGGAAGAAAGTGCTACACGGTTTGGGATTGTTGTTCTGTTTTTCAGTATCAACGAACGAAACTGTGGGACCGCCTCTCTATTAGTAAAACGTTCGACTTTCCTTTTCTCTCCTGACCTAGGATGCAGATAGGTAGCTATTCATTTCGCCCCACGCGAAGACCATTGAGGAACAAGAGCGGCGCTTTGTCGGAACAGGGTACATGTTCTTGGTTTCGCCGCGCGGGGTAGCCGTACCAGATCGGGTTGACGGAGGAGATAGAGAAGATCCAAAGAAGAGCGGCGCGTTTCGTCACAGGGTTATTTGGTAACCGTGATAACGTTATGGAGATGTTTAGCAAACTCAAGTGGCAGACTCTGCAAGAGAGGCGCTCTGCATCGCGGTGTAGCTTGCTCGCCAGGTTTCGAGAGGGTGCGTTTCTGGATGAGGTATCGAATATATTGCTTCCCCCTACTTATACCTCCCGAGGAGATCACGAATGTAAAATTAGAGAGATTAGAGCGCGCACGGAGGCTTTCAGACAGTCGTTCTTCCCGCGAACCATACGCGACTGGAACAGAAAAGGGAGGTAATGACAGTGGCACGTAAAGTGCCCTCCGCCACACACCGTTGGGTGGCTTGCGGAGTATAAATGTAGATGTAGATGTAGAATTAACGTCAGTAGTTCCTGGTCATGTTGTTAGCGTTAGTGACTCTTGCTCATAGGGCCACGGGTTCGAATCCCTGCAGGGTCGGGTCTGTGTGTGTGTGTGTGTGTGTGTGTGTGTGTGTGTATTTTGTCCTCATAATCGTTTCATCACCATCGACGCTCTCTATTTTATCATCTCAACAGGGAGCGGAAAATGCGCGAGACATCGGCAATCGACGCGTGGATCACACAGGAAGTTACGAAGACCTCCGACAGGGTAGCAACTGAGAGGGAAATTCACGCTCGTTTTGTGGCTCTTTTTCAAGATGTGTATGTTGATCCCGACGCGCTTCGCAGTCTTTTACAGAGGATTCCTCGTGTTTTAGGTTGCACAGACCGAGCTCACTTCAGGGAGAGTATTACGCACCATTACTTGGATGCAGCTGTCAAACGGAGCCCTAGGGTGAAATCTCTCGAAATGGACGGCATTCCCGCAGAGTTTTATTTGCAGTTATTTCACCTTTTAAGCGACACATTAACTGCGATCACCAATAAAATTATAATTGCACTGCTATACCACCGGAATTTGCAGTGGGATGCAGAGCGCTCATTCCGAAAACGAATGCGTCGCCGAACATAAGTACTGTTCGATCAATACCGTTGTTGAACGGTGATTATAAGTTCATGGCGAGGTGCGTCGCGCACAGAATGCGGCAAGACATGCCGCATGTTATAAGTGAACATCAGACCGGTGCCGTGTTTGACAGAAACATGTTCGAAGCCACCCTGACCTATAGGGACTGCGACGGTTTGTAAAAAGCAGCAGGATACGATCGGTTGCGATAATGTTGGTCGATTTTCAGAACGCGTTTGATAGGGTCAGTCATGTTTATTTATGGATAATGTTGGTTGCGATGGGCTTAGGCCATAAATTTACGCACGTGATCCAAAGCTTTTTGCGGAATGCCGCTTCGAGTGCTTTCATTAACTGCTGTCTAAGTCCATAGATACAAATTGGTCGATCGGCAAGACTAGGTTGCCCCTTGTCTATGACGCTTTACAGTTTACACCTTAGCGCTCGACCCACTGATAAGATGTATCTGCCAGGAGTGTCGGACCTACGGCGACGATCTTGGAGTACTCTTAGAACGGCCGGCAGATGTCGATAACTTGCACTTCCTTCTCCAGCAATCTGCGAAGGCGTCATTATTTTCTACCCCATATTCCTCGGATGCGAAATGTGTGTCGAGATTGGTTCTGTGTTGTGCAGCAGCGCGAAGTACTGAGTGTCACTGCATCTGACAATCCTCAGATTATGGAGGCATTCAATTGGCGAACCAGTTTACATAAAATTATGGCGGTTGTAAAAATACATGCGGCCCAGCGTTTGGCGCTTTGTGATAAGGTGAATCTTATCAGCATCACTATTTTAGCCAAAGCGTAGTATTTGGCACAAGTTCTCCCAGTACCGAAGCAACTTGACCGTGCTATTAAACAGGCCGTCTACTGTCTGCTCTGGAAAGGTGAAGTCTTCAAAGTTTCCACGGCCACCTGCACTCAGAGCCCAGCAGATGGGATTGGTGGACGTCTCCGTGAAATGAACTGCGCTCCTCCTGAAACGGGCTATAGCCGTATTAGAAGAGGGACTCAGCAGTGCAACAGTTATTTTGTTCAATAAATACCGCCCACACTCAGTGGCTGCCCCGGTCTCCGTCTGTCACGGTCCGTGGACGCTCGATCACACGCGCTGTTTTTATCTACATGACAGCTATCTTGCTTACAGTGACTACAAAGGAGGTCGTGTCCGCGAAATCATTCGTGTTCTGCGGCGATCACCGGCCAGAAACAAATGGGAGTACCGCATGCCACGTACTGATTGGAAAACGGTCTGGAAAAAAATCGCCGGCCGGAGTGGCCGTGCGGTTCTAGGCGCTTCAGTCTGGAACCGCGTGACCGCTACGGTCGCAGGTTCGAATCCTGCCTCGGGCATGGATGTGTGTGATGTCCTTAGGTTAGTTATGTTTAAGTAGTTCTAATTTCTAGGGGACTGATGACCACAGATGTTTAAGTCCCATAGTGCTCAGAGCCATTTGAACCATTTTTTGGGGAAAAAATCGCCATACCTGTCATTCTTGCACATGTTCGAGCGACGTGGTACAAAGTTTTGAAACGTGCGATTCCGACAGATGCTAAACTCCGCTCCATTAATTTAATTCCAGCCGGTGCCTGCAACGAGTGTAGTGATGAGGATATAATTGAACATCGCTTTGTGTGCCGCCTGGAACACTGCTCGGGGTTTGGTATGCCTCATCAACAGATTGGCTACGGCACAATTGGCAGTGACCGACGCCGTTGTACCTCAGTGTACGGCATATCCGAACATAGGACGCAGTGTCACCCATTGGATTTTCGGACGTACCATTTATTCTATATTTTTCCTCAAACTGACGGATCACCTGGATTTCCTCACCTATTTATGGACTGAACATAACAAGGGACGAGACACAGTAGCCTATACCAGTAGCCAATATGCCAATTTTTTGCTTGTCTCCTTGGCGCATGCATTTGCTAAATTGTCGATGACTTATTAATCTTCGTTACACGTTATTGACTAATTCTTTGAAGTGATAGCGGGAGGAATTCGTTGTGAAATGGATGAATAAAAACAAGTGAACAGAACATAAATAAAAAAAACCTTTATCCCTTTGGAGTTGGGAATCGCCTAAAGATGACATATACAATGATTCTTTGTTTTACATTCATTTCTTTTACCTATCTATTTACAATATCCTCTGTACTGATGTGGGATAATGTCCGCCGAGAAGAAGCATAGAACACAGGTGTTTTTTGGGGTTCCGACTCATCTTGTGTGTTGATTGTGAATAATGGTTCTGCTACTTACTGTAATCTACACACATTTTCAAATTCGACGGATGAACGGACAATATGCTATGTGGCTCTTTGCATTGATTTCTTTATGACCAGAATTTACTGGTGAATTTTTACGGACGGTACTGATTTTTGTTCAGGACTGTTCACGAATACACCGTTCCAGTATGTGTTCAGAAATATTTTAAGTTCCCCGTTGCTGGGGGGGCAGTTTGGTTTTGTATATTGCTGACTGGACTCTTGTTGGAAAATTTCAAGAAGATTGCTTCTTTTTTTCTTATTATTTTATCCGCCAAATACGCCATACTCAGCTCAAAGCTGATTTGATGTCAAGATGCAATTATTTGGGTTATTCTTTCTCACCTGGTCTTTCATTACGAAGATGCTGTTACTTTCGAGCCATTGCTTGCGTGGAAGACCATTTCCGTTTTGTCCGCAGCTCGTGGTCGTGCGGTAGCGTTCTCGCTTCCCGCGCCCGGGTTCCCGGGTTCGATTCCCGGCGGGGTCAGGGATTTTCTCTGCCTCGTGATGACTGGGTGTTGTGTGATGTCCTTAGGTTAGTTAGGTTTAAGTAGTTCTAAGTTCTAGGGGACTGATGACCATAGATGAAACGTGTATCAGGCTAAACTCCAGACAAATACTACGTTAAACATCTTTTCTTTTCAGAAACGCGTTTCTTGTTATTGCCGCCCCTCCCGCCGGAGGTTCGAGCCCTCCCTCGGGCGTGGGTGTGTGCGTTGTTCTTAGCATAGGTTAGATTAAGTTTAAATAGTGTGTAAGTCTAGGGACCGATGACCTCAGCAGTTTGGTCCCTTAGGAATTCACACACACACATATGAACTTTTTTTTTTTTTTTTTTTTTGTGGTTGCCAGTATGCATCTTATATCTCCTCTACTTCGGCTCTGACCAGCTATTTTGCTGCCGAAATAGCAAACTCGTTTATTACTTCTATTGTATTATTTACTAATCTAATTCTCTCCATATCGCTCGAATTAATTCGATTCCATATAATTGCTTTGCTTTTGTTGAGATTCATGTTATAACCTCTTTTCAAGATAGTATCCGTTCCGTTCAGTTGTTCTCGCAAGTTCTTGGCCGTTTGTGACAGAATTACATTTTCATCGGCCGTCCTAAATTAAAATCAACAACACAGATTTTGTACGTCGCTATTCTCAAGTAAACGCACGGGACAAAATTTTACTCACTCTATGGAGACATCGCGCTGGTACCGAATAACACCGCTTCTGGCCTTCATAATGGCGTCAATTCCGAGAGGAAGAGAGTCCACAAGTTTCTTCAGATTTTCCGTAACCAGTTAAAGCCACTCACTGTTGACTACGTCCTGTAGAGCTGCCAGATTCCGTTAATATTGACCGTTACGTTTATCACACAGTTTCAAATAGACTCTGACAGTTTGATTAACATCGGACGATTTAGGAGGCCAGTCGGGCAAAGGCGCCCATACAATACTTTGTAGGGAGGGTGAGGGTTAGATCTGAGGTATGTATATTTTTAATATTTTGGAAGACGAATGGCGACTTGTAAGCAGCCATAAAAAACCACTGATCCGACCACTTAAAGGCGAGTGTACTACTGATATTTAAATCGTTTTCTTGAAAGAATCACACCTGAATACACTATATTTTTCCTTTCCCTGAGAGGTAGGTGGCGCCGTCCTCCCCCCTCATCCCCCCTTGTCCATAGGAATGAGTGTCCTTGCAGTCGAGCTGCGATTGAGTGCCCGAATGTTCGTCAAACCAGGAAAGTGTGGCTGCGGCCCCGTAAATACAGCTGTCGCCATTTTGGAAGACGGGAGTGTTCTCAGCATATTCATCAAGAAATAGGATAAAAGGCAGCTGTTGGTCACCGAGAATGTTGAAATAAACATGCTGCTTCGTATACTGTAAGTAGGCTGTTTATGTGTTTGTATGTTGGCAGCGCTGTGTAGCGCTCTGCATTAATAACGTTGACAGTGCTGTGCGCACTCTGTAACAGACTCTGTGGCTGGTCGTCGCACTAGCGGTTGGAAGTTAACAGTCAACGGCGATGGAAGTTGGAGGTGAGCGGCCAGCAGTGATAGATGTTAGAGGTTAATAATTAGCAGTGTTGGAGATTTGTAGTATTATCGTGAGCAGACGATCTGGACGTGTCCGACTTGGAGACTGAATATTATTCATGATTATATAATTTTTTGGAACTGGATGTCATGCACGATTATATAATTTTTTGAACTGGTTGTCTTATTATTAAGGTAAAAATACATTGTTTGCACTGCAACAAAATCTTTCGTTTGCTAACCTTATGCCTGTTAGTAATTAGAGCCTACAGTAGTTAGAATCTTTTATTTAGCTGGCTGTATTGGCGCTTGCTGAATGGCAGTGGTTCGGGTAATGAAGATTTTGTGAGGTAAGTGACTTATGTAATGTGTAGGTTATTGTCAGGATTTCTTCTTGTTCAAGGCCATTCTTTTGTATTAATTATTTGAAGTCAGGTTATCATTTTTGAGTAGTCAGTTTGCGTTGTGCAAGGATATTGAGGATCACTGTTGAGATGATAAGAATAAGTAAAGAGAAAGTAGGCTCAGTACGCTCAGTTTCACTCAGTAGTTTAAGTAGGTTCACTTGCATTCAGTTTCACTCAGCAGTTTTAGAATTAAATAATGTAGAAGTTTCACCCTCTCAGTGATTTCAATTTAAGTAAAAAATTAAGAAGTTTCAATACGAATATACAGTGAGATGACACAAAGTCGTGGGATAGTGATACGCACTTACTGAGATGGCGGTAGCATCGCGCACACAAGGTATGAATAGGCGATGCATCGGCAGAGCCATCATATGTACTCAGGTGATTCATATGAAAAGGTTTCCGACGTCACTATGGGTGCAGGACGGGAATTAACAGACTTTTAACGCCGAACGTTAGTTGGAGCTAGACAGTTGGGACATTTCATTTCGGAATCCAAGTATCCCAGATCCACAGTGTCAAGAGTCCAGCAAGACTATCACATTCCAGCATTACCTCTCACCATGGAAAAGACACTGGCCGACGGCCTTAACTTAACGACCCAGAGCAACGGTGTTTTCGTAGAGTTGTCTATGATAACAGGCACGCAACACAGCGTGAAATAACCACAGAAGTTTAGGTGGGACGCACGACGAACGTATCCGTTAGACCAGTGCGGCGAAATTTGGCGTTAATGAGCTATGGCAGCAGACGACCGACAGGAGTGACTTTGCTAACAGCACGGCATCGCCTGCAGCACATCTCCTGGGCTAGTGACAATATCGATTGATCCCTAGACTTCTGGAAAACCGTGGCCTGCTTAGATGAGTTCTGATTTCAGCTGGTAAGAGCTGATGGTAGGGTTCGAGTGTGGCACAGACCCCACAAAGCCATGGGTCCAAGTTGTCGACAAGGCACCACGGACTGGGTCCTCTGGTCCAACTTAATCGATCATTAACTGGAAACGATTACGTTTGGCTACATGGAGACCATCTGCAGCCATTCATGGACTCAATGTTTCCAAACAACGATGGAATTTTTATGAATTACAAGGCGCCGTGTCGCTGGGCCACAATTGTTCGCGATTGGCCTGAAGAACATTCTGGACAGTTTGGGCAAATGATCTGACCAACCAATTCGCCTGGCATGAATCTCTTCGAAAGTGTATGCAACATAGTCGAGACGCCATTTCATGCACAAAATTCTGTACCTGCGAGACTTTCTCAATTATGGACGGCGATAGAATCAGCATGGCTTAATATTTCTACAGGGGACATCCAATCACTTGTTGAATCCATGCCATGTCTAGCTGATGCACTACGTTGGGCAAAAGAAGGTCCGACACGATATTAGATGTCCCATGACTTTTGTCACCTCAGTGTATACTGACAAAATCCTTCCAGGCTGCCAGCCTCGTCAAGTGGTTTAAAATCCATGAGATTTCGACTGCATACTGCTCGGCCATTGTCAAGTGGTTACTGTGGGGCAGTTGCTGCTGCCTTCTTTATTTAGCGGCGCTACCACCTGTGGCGTCACAGGAAACCAGTCAGCGTCAAGATAACGTTTGGATTCAAAAGACCGTAGCACCGGTATCAACATTCCTACGGAAAGATCCCAAGCTGTGCTTAACTGCAAACTGCAATCTTAATTCAGAATGTTTCGAGAAATATTTATCTCGATCCCTTCTTCTACGAAGCTATCAGATTTTTCGTCGACTGCAATTCGGTGTCCGTTTTCCAGATCATGCCCCTGATTTCTGAGGATACCGCAAGCAGAAGCACCTCTCATGATATACAGGGTGGTCCCTTGATAGTGACCGGGACAAATATCTCACGAAATAAGCATCAAACGAAAAAGCTACAAAGAACGAAACTCGTCTAGCTTGAAGGGGGAAACGAGATGGCGCTATGGTTGGCCCGCTAGATTTTAGCTTTGTGATAGATGGCACTGTAATAGACACAAACGTATAAGTACGTGGTATCATGTAACATTCCACCAATGCGGACGGCATTTGCTTCGTGATACATTACCCGTGTTAAAATGGACCATTTACCAACTGCGGAAAAGGTCGATATCGTGTTGATGTATGGCTAATGTGATCAAAATGCCCAACGGGCGTGTGCTATGTATGCTGCTTCGTATCCTGGACGACATCATCCAAGTGTCCGGACCGTTCGCCGGATACTTACGTTATTTAAAGAAACAGGAAGTGTTCAGCCACATGTGAAACGTCAACCACGACCTGCAACAAATGATGATGCCCAAGTAGGTGTTTTAGCTGCTGTTGCGCCTAACCCGCACATCAGCACTGCGCGAGAATCGGGAATCTAAAAAACGTCGGTGTTGAGAATGCTACATCAACATCGATTGCACCCGTACCATATGTCTAAGCACCACCAATTGCATGGCGACGACTTTGAACATCGTGTACAGTTCTACCACTGGGCACAAGAGAAATTACGGGACGATGGCAGATTTTTTTGCACGCATTCTATTTAGCGAAGAAGCGTCATTCACCAACAGCGGTAACGTAAACCGGCATACTATGCACTATTTGGCAACGGAAAATCCACGATGGCTGCGACAAGTTGAACATCAGCGGCCTTGGCGGGCTAATGTATAGTGCGGCATTATGGGAGGAAGGATAATTGGACTCCATTTTATCGATGGCAATCTAAATGGTGCAATGTATGCTGATTTCCTGCGTAATGTTCTACCGATGTTACTACAAGATGTTTCACTGCATGACAGAATGGCGATGTACTTCCAACATGATGGATTTCCGGCACATAGCTCGCGTGCAGTTGAGGCGGTATTGAATAGTATATTTCATGACAGGTGGATTGGTCATCGAAGCACCATACCATGGCCCGCACGTTCACTGGATCTGACGTCCGCAGATTTCTTTCTGTGGGGAAAGTTGAAGGATATTTGCTATCGTGATCCACCGGCAACGCCTGACAACATGCGTCAGCGCATTGTCAATGTATGAGCGAACATTACAGAAGGCGAACTACTCGCTGTTGAGAGGAATGTCGTTACACGTATTGCCAAATGCATTGAGGTTGACGGACATCATTTTGAGCATTTATTGCATTAATGTGGTATTTACAGGTAATCACGCTGGAACAGCATGCGTTCTCAGAAATGATAAGTTCACAAAGGTATATGTATCACATTGAAACAACCGAAATAAAATGTTCAAACGAACGTACGTTCTGTATTAAATTTTATAAAACCTACTTGTTACCAACCGTTCGTCTAAAATTGTGAGCCATAGGTTTCTGACTATTACAGCTTATACGTTTGTGACTATTACAGTGCCATCTATCACAAAGCGAAAAAAGTGGTCCAACCAAACCTTCATATTTCTGTACGTACTACACGAACATGTAATAAAAAAATGGGAGTTCCAATTTTAAAAAACGCAGTTGGTATCCGTTTGACCTATGGGAGCGCCAACCATAGCGCCATCTGGTTTCCCCCTTCAAGCTAGACAAGTTTCGTTTTTTGTAGTTTTTTTGTTTGATGCTTATTTCGTGAGATATTTAGCCCTGTCACGATCAATGGACCACCCTGTATATGGTGCTGTTCAGTAGTGCGCACGGTCTGTCCAGCATAAAACTGTCCACACCCACACGGTATTTTGTATACTTGTGGCGCTATGAGATCTACATCATCTTTCAAAGTCCTCATGAGTTGTCGAAGTTTTGCTAGCGGCCTGAAGACCGGCTCGATTTTGTGCATCTATAGAATCTTTCCTGTCGCTGAGCCACAGAACAGAAATAAACGGAAGATATCCTCATGTTCTCCTAGGTAGGCTTCTGTTTTGCGAGTCTTTGCCGAAGTACACTCCTGGAAATTGAAATAAGAACACCGTGAATTCATTGTCCCAGGAAGGGGAAACTTTATTGACACATTCCTGGGGTCAGACACATCACATGATCACACTGACAGAACCACAGGCACATAGGCACAGGCAACAGAGCATGCACAATGTCGGCACTAGTACAGTGTATATCCACCTTTCGCAGCAATGCAGGCTGCTATTCTCCCATGGAGACGATCGTAGAGATGCTGGATATAGTCCTGTGGAACGGCTTGCCATGCCATTTCCACCTGGCGCCTCAGTTGGACCAGCATTCGTGCTGGACGTGCAGACCGCGTGAGACGACGCTTCATCCAGTTCCAAACATGCTCAATGGGGGACAGATCCGGAGATCTTGCTGGCCAGGGTAGTTGACTTACACCTTCTAGAGCACGTTGGGTGGCACAGGATACATGCGGGCGTGCATTGTCCTGTTGGAACAGCAAGTTACCTTGCCGGTCTAGGAATGGTAGAACTATGGGTTCGATGACGGTTTGGATGTACCGTGCACTATTCAGTGTCCCCTCGACGATCACCAGTGGTGTACGGCCAGTGTAGGAGATCGCTCCCCACACCATGATGCCTGGTGTTGGCCCTGTGTGCCTCGGTCGTATGCAGTCCTGATTGTGGCGCTCACCTGCACGGCGCCAAACACGCATACGACCATCATTGGCACCAAGGCAGAAGCGACTCTCATCGCTGAATACGACACGTCTCCATTCGTCCCTCCATTCACGCCTGCCGCGACACCACTGGAGGCGGGCTGCACGATGTTGGGGCGTGAGTGGAAGACGGCCTAACGGTGTGCGGGACCGTAGCCCAGCTTCATGGAGACGGTTGCGAATGGTCCTCGCCGATACCCCAGGAGCAACAGTGTCCCTAATTTGCTGGGAAGTGGCGGTGCGGTCCCCTACGGCACTGCGTAGGATCCTACGGTCTTGGCGTGCATCCGTGCGTCGCTGCGGTCCGGTCCCAGGTCGACGGGCACGTGCACCTTCCGCCGACCACTGGCGACAACATCGATGTACTGTGGAGACCTCACGCCCCACGTGTTGAGCAATTCGGCGGTACGTCCAACCGGCCTCCCGCATGCCCACTATACGCCCTCGCTCAAAGTCCGTCAACTGCACATACGGTTCACGTCCACGCTGTCGCGGCATGCTACCAGTGTTAAAGACTGCGATGGAGCTCCGTATGCCACGGCAAACTGGCTGACACTGACGGCGGCGGTGCACAAATGCTGCGCAGCTAGCGCCATTCGACGGCCAACACCGCGGTTCCTGGTGTGTCCGCTGTGCCGTGCGTGTGATCATTGCTTGTACAGCCCTCTCACAGTGTCCGGAGCAAGTATGGTGGGTCTGACACACCGGTGTCAATGTGTTCTTTTTTCCATTTCCAGGAGTGTAGTTTTAGAAATTCGTCGGTTGTTGTAATAGTTTTCTTCGAATACTTTTCATAAGTGGCACGAAACTGAGATGAGAGTAGCGACAAGAACGACGGAGCTAAACTGCGGCATTTCTCGAGTCGAGGGCGTGCACTCGTAACAGACAGTTGCCGCAGCGCCTCAATTAAAATGAGCGCCGCGGCTAAGCCCGTCTCGCGCTCGCAGTCAGTGGCGCTCCGGCTGGGCGGTCCGCCACAAAGGCGGCCACACCCCCGCGCGCGGCAGCTTTTGTGCGCGCCCTGACGATTATTTGAGGGCAGCGCTTCTGTGCGCCGCCAGTGTGAGCTGCTCCCGCTAATGGAGCACCTCCATAGGTGTCTGCCGGCTCGGATCGCTGTGTGCTACCTCTACACATATTTACAGCTTCTTCAACATGTACTTCCTTCCGTCTGTACTTAATCTCGGTTATACACTCTTACTTGCTCTTTAATCCTATCAACCACGATTATTGCTGAGACGACGTGGCTTGCGTGCCTCAACGATACAAGTAACTGTACTGTAGGTGCAACCACAACGGAGGTGTAACTGTGGAGAGACCAGACAAACTTGTGGTTCCTGAGGAGGGGTAGCAGCCTTTTCAGTACAGTAGTCTCGATAATTCGAGTTTCGGGATTACAAGTTCCCCATAGATCCGAGCCCCATATCTATATATGGAAGCCAAAAATCCCCACAGAACAGTGTATCGATACCCTCGTGTGTTTGTGTCAATGACAGTATGCACACGCTTCTCCCATTTTGTAATTCTTTACACAAGTAAACGTTCTGTTGAAAGCGGTGTTTCAGGTTCGTCATTGTCGTTACAACGCAGTGTTGTATTTCGTTTTCTTTCTTGTTATTGCTTATGTACCTTTTTAAAAATGACTGCTGTAATAAAAGGAAATTTAAGACTTTCAATTAAAAGTTAGGAACATTGAAACGCCTTCACAAACAAGAAACAGTAAAAAAAAAAAAAAAAAAAAAAAAAACTTGTCGGCGACGCTGATGTTTGTGACTGCGAAGAAGCCGACTGAAATTTAAACAGTTTTCTTTAAAGAAATGCTCGTGACCCATAATGTTCTTGTTGTGCTGGTACTATAAACGCCATAAAGCAATGGAAAACGACAGCTGTTACTTTCTCTCGAAGATATGCTGATCTGCTGTATGGTTAAATGATGGTGGGATCTTCTTGGACACAATTTTCCGAAACTAAGTCACTCATTCGGACCTCCACGTTAGGCTACCCACAGCATGTCGCAGTTATAGGGAAAAAATGGCAATCTACAGGCTGATTTGTGGGATATTAGATCCTTTAGTCAGGCAGACAGATTAGAAAATTTAAAAAGAGAAATGGATAGGTTGGAGTTAGATATAGTGGGGATTAGTGAAATTCGGTGGCAACATGAACAGGACTTCTGGTCAGGCGACTACAGAGTTATAAATATAAAATCAGATAGGAGTAAATCAGGAGTAGGTCCAATAATGAATAATTAAATAGGAATGCATGTAAGATACTACAAACAGTGTAGTAAATCCATTGTCATAGCCAAAATAGACATGAAGCCAGCACCCACCACAGCAGTACAAGTTTACATGACAACTATTTCCACAGATGATGAAGAACTTGAAGGGATGTATGATGAGATAAAATAAATTATTAACATGGTTAAGGGCGAGGAAAATTTTATTTTCATGGGGAACTGTAATTCGACAGTAGGGAGAGGAAGAGAAGGAAAGATCGTAGGAGAATATGGACCGATGGAAAGGAATGAAAGAGGAAGCCTCCTGCTAGAATATTGCTCACATTTAGTTTAAGAAACGTGAAAGAAGTTTGTATACGTGGAGCATATCTGGACACAATGGAAAATTTCGGACTGGTTATATGTCGTGAGACAGAGATTTCAGATCCAGATTTTAAACTGTAAGACGCTCCCAGGGGGAGATGTGGAGTTTTACCATAATCTGTTAGCTATGAAATGCAGGTTAAAACTGAGTGAAATTGCAAAAAGGTAGGAAATTAAGGTGTTGTGACCTAGGTTAAGTTTTAAGGACTAGAGGGTGTTGAGAGTTGGAAAGAAGAAAATACAAAAATGCAGGAAATGAAGTAGGCAAGAGGGAATACAGACATCTAAAAAGTGAGATGGGCGGAAAATGCAAAATCTCTGAGCAGGAATGCTAGAGGACAAATGCAAGTCTATATAAGCATATTTAAGTAGCTATAGAAACATTAGAGCGACGTTTGGAGAAAAGAAAAGCAACTGTATGAATATAAAGAGCTCATATGGAAAACCAATACTAAGCAAAGAAGAGAAATAAGAAACGTGGAAGGAATATATAGAAGGGCTCTAGAAGGAAGATTAGCTTCGAGATAATATTATAGAAAGAGGAAGTCGATGAAGATGAGATGGCGGACATGATAACGTGAGAAGAAAGCACTGAAGGACCTAAGTCGAAACAAGGCTCCTGGTCCAGATTAAATTCCCCCAGAACTGCTGATATCCTTGGAAGAGGCAGCCATGACAAAAATATTCCATTTGGAGTGGAAGATGCATGAGAGAGGAGAAATAATTTGAAGCAATTTTGACTATTTTTCGACCGTGACTGTCTCAAGAATTATGTAAAAGTTTTTTTTAAATTACCACTACCAGTCACAAACTTCGTTGACTATTGTATTATTTATTTAGCGACATGTTTCGAGGGAATACCTCATCTTCAGGCTAAATGGCATTACAAAAACAATTTGCAATAAGGTCATACTGATGTTACATAGTCTTTTCGTAAATGCTGTGGTTATCTTTGTTCTTCTGGCGTGGCAGTCTCGTTGTGATGCGCTCAGGTGTTTCCATTTCCGTGGCTCTCTTGGCCTTCTTGGTTTTTGTGATCGTGTTTCCAAGTTACTGTTACGTTAGTGAAAAATTTGTGAACAGTGACCAAGAAAGCCAAGAGAGCAACGGGAATGGAAACACCTCAGCGCATCACAACGAGACTGCCATTGGGAAAGGTCAGTTTAGGCTCCAGGAAAATGTAGCAACAAGCGAGGCAAAACTGACCCAACGACATATCTTAGAAGACAGATTAAGGAAAGGCAGACCTGGGTTTATAGCTTTTGGAGATTTTGACAATGTTGACTGGAATACACTCTTTGAAATTGTGAAGGCAACAGGGGTAAACTACAGGGCGCAAAAGGTTATTTACAACTACAGAAACCAGATATCAGTGATAAGAGTTGAAGGTCATGAAAGGAAAACAGGGGTCGATAAGGGAATGAGGCAGGGTTGTAGCCTGTATCCAATGTTATTTCATCTTTAGATTGAGCAAGGTGTGAGGGAAAACAAGGGGAAATTTGGAGGCAGTATTAAAGTTCAAGAAGAAGAAATAAAAATTTGAGGTTTGTTTTACATTGTATTCTAACAGAGACAGCAAAGGACTTGGAAGTGCAATTGGACGGAATGGACAGTGTCTTGAAAGAAGGATGTAATGTGAACATTAACAAAAGCAAAACAAGGATAATGGAATGCAGTAGAATCAATTAGGTGATGCTGAGGGAATTAGATTAGGAAATTAGATACTAAAAATAGTAGATTAGTGTTACTATTGGGACTGTAAAGTAACTGATGATGGCCGAAGTAGAGAAGATATAAAATGTAGACTGTCAATAGCAAGAAAAGCGTTTCTGGAGAATAGAAATTTTAACATTGAAGAAGTAAGGAGCAGTCAAATGAAAAAGAGACAGTCGGTAAAAAGTAAGTAGACTGTTTACTATGTAAAAAGTAATCGCCATAACTGTTAATATATTTATCTCACTGTAAGAGAAGCGGGTGAATGTCTTTATAAAAAATGTATACCGTTGCCCTGGGAACCATTATATTACCCAAGTGTGGACCTGTTCGACAGGAGCAAGTCGACGCATGGGTAGAAGTCGGCACTATACGGAGGAGGTGTAACAGCTTTCGGGCGAAACTTCTGCAGCGTAGTCTAAACAATCTTGGCAACACGTGGGCCGCCCCACAGGACGGTCGCACGTCTACCGCTTAACACTACCTGCTGACAATGATTGGTTGAATCTGTTATTTACAGCTGGCACTGTTGTTACTGTGTTCGCACCACTTATTCGCCAGGAATAAAATCAGTCTCGGAAGTTTTTGGACGAACAGTGTACATCAGTAATGATGAACTGGATTTTATATGGATTATCACACCAGTTTGTCTTAATGTCGGCTGGTTTTCCCAACCCAACAAGAAAAAGACTGCATGGGTTTCATTTTTCTACGTCCACTGTGTGTGCTACAAGTAAGTGTACTTCAGTATCGAATGAATGGATGATGCCTAGGGGCAATGACACAATCACCAACTTTCGCCCTGCTAACAGAAGACAAAGAAATGTCGCCTGACATTCGAAGAACATGTTTCTTCAAGTGTCGTACTAACTAGTTACCGCGTTCTGGCCAAAGCTCAGCGTCTGCAAGAAAGCAGAATAAAGCAAAGGAATACCGTTTTTAGCGACAGGCTTCCATAGTCTGTCTGTTTGGTCAGCGATACTCTTCGCACCATATGCTCTGTTCTGTATGTTAATGTAGACTCACATGTAGTCCAACCGTTTTTACATCACAAAAAATAACTAAATAAATAAATAAAATAGAAACAAATCAGTCATTTGCACAAAATGGATAGTTTCATCAGTAGTTATTACTGTAAGTGTTAATTTCTTTAAACAATTCGTTACACTTCAGATATTAACACTCACACGCACGCACACACACACACACACACACACACACACACACACACACACACACACACACACACAACTTTTGAAAAGGCTCTGCCTGATGCACGTGGATGTCAAGTACATAACACTTCTGGCATAGCTATTAATCCAATAGCAGGTAATAAAGGCAGGCCAACAGCTACCCGATAGTGTTATGAGTAGATAGGTGGTGCAGCCTTGGCGTTTGCTGGTGCGGCCAGAGTGGCCCCTCTACGCCGGGGAAACCCCGCGGAGCGACAAGCGCAGCCACTCTCTGCCCGCTGCCCGGCTCATGGCTCAGCTCACGCCCACTCGGCTCTTAACCTCGATGCTGACTGATGCCTGTCTTGCGGACTTTGCCAACGGCGGTCACAACTACACAGCGAACATGTCTTACAAACACACAAGTACCAAACTATTTATATAGTAAATGAATCCGCAAATTCCTTTTCTAAATACGCTGTGTTAACTAAGTTCTTTTTTTACCGACTTCAAAAATACTTCTCAGCAAGTGGAACATCCGAAAATGGCTCGAGCCACTGTAAGGACATTTACGACAGGCATGCTAACCTGATCTAATTCAGAGGCCAAGTTCTTATTGTATGTGAGTCAATGGCGGAAGGAAACATAAAAAAGCATTTTAATATAATATTATTTAACAGTTGCTACTTCTTAATTCATTTAATTATCATAAAATGTATATGTACAAAGCTCTACAAATATTTTATGATATACTGGATGAATAACGTTTCAAAAATTGCACCACGATTAAAAGCTGGTGTATATCCATTCGCAGATAACCAGTTTCGGCCAAGGTATCATCTTCAAGTCACGGACTGACATTACATTAAGTTAAAGGAAGATTTCCTAGCTTCAGATACATAACTACTTTTAGTTACAGCATCGGTCACATACACGCACGCCTGTTATCGAAAACTTTTTTGATCAGTCACCGAGTGGATCTTGCAACCAAAGATAACGCAGCAATGCTTTAAAAGAAGACCTTCTCGTCGAATGTGGGGAAAATGTGTGTGTTATGGAAAGCAACAGAAGATGTTAGCAAATACATTGACAGAAATGGAACGTGTTACACCATGAAGACCTTTAACAGACGCTACAAAACTGATAATCTAGCCTTTACATGCTTGCGTTGAATGTTGATTAGAAGTTCATTCTCATTTTAGCGTACTATCAATATTTTGAGTACAGAAGAAACCTTTCTAACAGATGAGCAATGGTGTGAGTACACGATAGCTACTGGGCGTGTCTGAGGTTACTGGAACTTTTCAAGTGGAGTTCGCAGCACAGCATGCCTGCAGCAAGTGAACGTATAGTTTTAGCCACTTTTCGGGCTTTTAGTATGGTCGCACTGTAAGGTAGTCATTTCATTTTGGTTTTATTATGTTATCGATGTGCACATGAGAGAGAGAGAGAGAGAGAGAGAGAGAGAGAGAGAGAGAGAGAGAGAGATAGCATGTTACATTACTGTTAAACAATCTTTGGTCTTGTAGTGGCACAGTCTTTGTCTCTGCGCAGTCTCTTATGTTCTTAATTGAAGTGTGGTAGATGATGCTAGGTGGACATGTGATTGTATATGTTACATGAAGAAAGATCGATTGTAAAGGACAGCAAGGTGGAATAAGATGTATATATTAGACAGCAAAGAGAATATATATTTTGAATAATGTTATTATCTTTTGAAGAGAAGAAGCTTGACTGCAGCACTGCGCAGCTAGTTTGTCGGAATGATTACTGTCACCTAGTTAACTTTGTTCATTTGCTCAGAGCTGAGTGAAAGACTGCCCCACTTAACATATTATTGATTTTTATAGAAATTCTTTGTTAACATTGTACCTTCTTTAAATCATTGTTCACATTTTTAAGCGTAGTGGTAATCATATGTGAAAATCACTCGAAGTTTTACTCTGTCTTTTTGAATATATACTTCATTCTAAAATCGTTGTCCTGGTATGTCTTTTCTTAGGAATAGTTACTCTCCCCATCCCACTGTTTATAGTTATGCATTAGCACGTCTCACAGTTCGAATATAGCTTGGAAATTTTATTTAGAAATAGAAATCTAGCTTTGTCGCTGCCTGCTTGTTGTCTGATGTTGTGTTTTCGAGAAATCTGCAACGATGTTGTGAAGACGCAAGATAAGTGGAAATTTTGATTAGGGACAGTAATTGTTTTACTTCAGTTGCGCATTTAATATAAGACAAGATGCATTCAGATCAGTTACAATTCAGTTCAAATTAGGTTCTGTTTAGTCAAAGGTTAGCATGCGAGTTTAAGGTGGATAACAGTTTGTGGGGTCATAGCTTTGATAATACGTAGACTTAGAGTGGGAGGTAATGCTGAACTAGATTTCAAACAGAAGGGAAGATAATGGGGAGGTTACAGAATCACTGGCATGAAGAATATGGGAGCTTCAAATATAGAAATCCTGCTGTCAGTTGGTCGTGCTGTGAGAACAGAACGAGTGGTTACGAGATGGACTCAGGACAACAGTAGGACAAGAAGAGTAAGCACGGATTATTCCAGAAGGACTACACCACGAGAAGATCGTAGGATTGTTCGACTGGCTTTGACGAACAGACGGACGACAACACCTGAAATAGCGGCAGAGATTGCAGGCAGAGTGGCACCGCGGACCGTTGGGAACAGATTACTGGGAACTGGACTGGAGGTCTCAAGTTGCCACATGCCGCAGACAACATAGACTTGCTTGGTATGGAGCCAGAGTCAACATTAAGTAGCATTATTTGGTGTTCAGCGCTCCCGATTATATTGGTCAGATCGACACAGGACGCAGTGATTCCTGAGACACGTACCTTTCCAGCTCTTACAATCATGATGTGAAGAGCTATTTGATTTGACAACATGGTTGATTTGGTAATTGTTTAAGGGAGGTTGAATGCTCGCCAGTATGTGATAAGAGTGGTAAATCCTGTTGTCACTCATTTCATGACCAGAGTACCAAATGAGATACTGTAACAGGATAGTACAAGAACCAACATTGAATGTCAGACCACAAACGCGTTTTGGAACGTATAAATTTTTTGACTCGTCTAGGCTTTCTCCTGATTTGCCATCCATAGATCAAGCCTGGGATGTGGCGGGAAAAGCTATACTTCGTTAGCAGCCTCCAGCCAGCAAGCCTCAAGAACTGATACATCATTTGTTTCTGTCAAGGCGATTAATTCCTCCACATAGCATTCGGAGGTTGGTTTACTTCATGCCACAACGACTATGAGAACGTGTTTATGCTCCAAGGCGTCAGACGTCACACTGATGTTCGTGATGGACATCAGTTCCGAATGAAATGAAAGTTTAACTTACCCGCTATGTGATGAAAATCCCCACAAAGTTTGATAAGTATACACTCGCCATTTACGCCAGTGTAATGCGACTGGTAAGACGAAGAATCTATGCTGGCCTCTCAGATTATGAACAGGTCTATAACAGTTTCACAGAATGCTAGGGGAGAGACACGCTTAGTATATGAATTCGCTGCTAGACTTGGCGAGTGACTCTGCACTAATGGACCCCATCGTGTGCTGAGCTGGACGTGTGACATCTAGTGGGAGAGGCTGCCGCAAACGCCAGGGGCCGACTGCTAACCGGCCGCCGCACACGCGCTGCACCAGCGGTATAGTGGCTGCTCTTCTCAGTAAAGCACCTTTTAATAATCTGACTGTCTGAAAGCTGTAAATAAACCCAGGTAAGCAACTATGCGATTTCCAGTAATTGAATGAGAATATCACATTTTTTTCTCATAGAGAATGATAGAAATACACTGTTTGTGTCGCCGTTGCCGAGGGCAACTATTTAAAATTATAAAATGTAATTAACGTTAACAGACTTCAGACGCGAGGCATAATGTAATTGTATCACGACACAGTATTAGCATTAGCTTGACAATGCGGGGCTACCTCTACTAGCCGCTACATAATTGGCGTTTATTGTTGGGCTCTAACAAAATCTGGTACTACACTACTGGTCATTAAAATTGCTGTACCATGAAGATGACATGCTACAGACGTGAAATTTAACCGACAGGAAGAAGATGCTGTGATATGCAAATGATCAGCTTTACAGAGCATTCACACAAGGTTGGCGCCGGTGGCGACACCTACAACGTGATGACATGAGGGAAGTTTCCAACCGATTTCTCATACACAAAGAGCAGTTGACCGGTGTTGCCTGGTGAAACGTTGTTGTGATGCCTCGTGTAAGGAGGAGAAATGCATACCATCACGTTTCCGACTTTGATAACGGTCGGATTGTAGCCTATCGCGATTGCGGTTTATCGTATCGCCACATTGCTGCTCGCGTTGGTCGAGATCCAATGACTGTTAGCAGAATATGGAATCGGTGGCTTCAGGAGGGTAATACGGAACGCCGTGCTGGGTGCCGACGGCCTCGTATCACTAGCAGTCGACATGACAGGAATCTTATCCGCATGGCTGTAACAGATCGTGCAACCACGTCTCGATCCCTGAGTCAACAGACGGGGACGTTTGCAAGACAACTACCATCTGCACGAACAGTTCGACGACGTTTGCAGCAGCATGGACTATCAGCTCGGAGACCATGTCTGCGGTTACCCTTCACGCTGCATCACAGACAGGAACGCCTGCGATGGTGTACTCAACGACGAACTTGGGTGCACGAATGGCAAAACGTCATTGTTTCGGATGAATCCTGGTTCTGTTTACAGCATCATGATGGTCGCATCCGTGTCTGACGACATCGCGGTGAACGCAGATTGGAAGCGTGTATTCGTCATCGCCATACTGGCGAATCACCCGGCGTGATGGTATGGTGTGCCATTGGTCACACGTCTCGGTCACCTCTTGTTCGCATTGACGGCACTTTGAACAGTGGTGGACGTTACATTTCAGATGTGTCACGACCTGTGGCTCCAGCCTTCATTCGAACCCTGCGAAACCCCACATTTCAGCAGGATAATGCACGACCGCATATTGCATGTCCTGTACGGGCCTTTCTGGATACAGAAAATGTTTGACTGCTGCCCTGGCCAGCACATTCTCCAGATCTCTCACCAACTGAAAACGTTTGGTCAATGGTGGCCGAGCAACTGGCTCGTCACAGTACGCCAGTCACTACTCTTTATGAACTGTGGTATCGTGTTGAAGCTGCATGGGCAGCTGTACCTGTACACGTCATCCAAGCTCTGTTTGACTCAATGCCCAGGCGTATCAAGGCCGTTATTACGGCCAGAGGTGGTTGTTCTGGGTACTGATTTCTCAGGATCTGTGCACCCAAACTGCGTGAAAATGTAATCACACGTCAGTTCTAGTATAATATATTTGTCCAATGAATACCGGTTCATCATCTGCATTTCTTCTTGGTGTAGCAATTTTAATGGCCATTAGTGTACAAACTGGCTAGAGTTCCCACCGGTAGTTGCCTTTATTCAGTGCGACGACATTAGCTTCAGAACGCACAGGATGTTGTTCTATAACTAACTTTAAAATATATGTACCTAAACTAACTGAACTCCTTCCGAACAGCTCTCGCCAACACCCAACGGTGCTGACCGACCGCAGTGTCATCCTGAGCTTATAGGCGTTACTGGATGCGGATATGGAGCGGTGTGAGGTCAGCACACCACTCTTCCGGCCGTTATCTGTTTTCATGAGCCGCTACTTCTCAGGTAATTAGTTCCTCAATTTGCCTTACAAGGGCCGAGTGCACCTCACTTGCCAACAACGCTCAGCAGACCAGACGGTCACCGACCCAAGTGACAGTCAAGCCCGACAGCGCTTAACTTCGGAGATCCCACGGGAATCGGTGTGGGCACTGCGGCAAGACCGTTGGCGCAATATGTACCTCACAAGTGGAAAATAGAACATCCGTCAGAATGTGGGGTGCAGTAAGGAGACGGCGCCACATTGAACTCTATACGATGATGTCCACAATGTCTTTTTGACATCATTCGTATGTGCGTGTATGGCAACAATTCTTTAGTGAGACGTACAATAAAGTGCAAGCGGGTTATTTTGTTACTACTTTTCGTGGATGTGCTTCAAGATAACCGTCGTAAGAACAATTCCAGTCACTATGCCCTTACCTCTTCTCCCGATTTACGGATGTGTGCAGAAAAATAAGAGGGAATTTTGCGAGCACCTCTACACAAACTATTTCTTTATTACTTAAAAACTGGTTTTGACGATATAACCAGCATCAGTGGGCTTTCTTTTAATCTTTTAAAATACACAGTACACCAGTACAGTAGTAATATGTAACAAATATAAAAAGTTTGCATCAAGGCGAATCCACAAATCCCATATTGTAACTAATGAAGTATTTACAAAAGTGGAAGTTGTGGGGATGCAAGCACTTTTGCTGCGTAATAACAGTGAGAGAGGGGGAGGAACTTTCCCTACTCTTTGTACACAGCCTCAAGGTCAAACCGAGCTCGCCTTTAACGTGTACTTGTGACGACAAAGCATTGCACAATTGTGTTACACGGAAATTAATTATTGTTAAAATTTTGTGCATAGAATAGTGTAGAATGATACAGACGTAAGGAATACCAAGAGTGAACAAAATCCAGTTAGTAGTTTCCCAAAAAATCTACATTTGTCGTAATTTTTACAGGCGGCAAGGAAAAGAGACAAATAGCTGAAATTCTGAGAATATGTGTGTTTTGATGTGATAATGAACTGTAAAAGTTTCGACGGAGTTAACTTCAGTACTTCTCGAGATTTTGAAATAAACGTTAATTTTTCGAGAAAAAAACGGGGAGCCTTAGTAGATTATCCTGTAGTTGGATATAATCAGATATAAGCCAGTGTATAGGAAATGCCACACTCGTACATATGAAGTAATGAAGTTATGTAAAATTGAAGCGTACCATCTGAATTTTACTGAAGCACAGAAATAACAAAAGAGACTGCTCCGAGGGTAAACTCACTCATGATTACATTGAAGAAAACGTAGCAGTTATAATTAAGTAGATACAAAAGGAAAATTAAAGGGAAATCTTCATGAAGTAGATTTGCCAAAGGAAAAATTACAGAGGCGAAACATATGCGTTAGAAGTTATTAATAATTTAATATGTAGAGTTGAGCCAGGAGCGCTACATTTTAGAGGCGAGTGTTGCGTTTCGCGATTTGCTCCAGGCTACACAAAAGATATACGAGGCCTGTTCAGAAAGTAAGCTCCGATTGATTGCCAAATTGAAACCACAGTGAACATCAGAAATGTTTTACTTGTAACAATTAGCTACACCTTTCAGCTACTTCTCTACGTAGTCGCCGTTCTGACTTAGACTTTTGTCACAGCGTTGTACCAACTTTTCAATAGCCTCATCATAGAAGGCAGCCGCCAGTGCTTTCCGCCAATTCTCCACGCTGGCCTACACCTCGTTGTCTGTGTCAAAATGTTGTCTTCAAAGACAGCGGTTCATGTGACCAGAGATGAAACTCAGGGGGAGACAATTGCGGACTGTATTGTGGGTAATCTAACATTTCCATTTGAAAACGATGCAGGAGCATCTTCATTGCCCCTGCAGAATGCGGCTGAGAATTGTCGTGAAGACGAAACAGCACGACAGTTATGTATTGTTAGCTGCATAGCTTCAGGCGAAATTTCTCACCAGGCCCTCGTACTTGGCGGCAGACACTATTTTCTAGACATCTTTACGCACTCACTGCGAGCTCAGAAATGAGAAGAGCGACGTGATGCTAACTGGGGTTATACTAGAGACACTACCCAACACATCTGTGCAAAGCTTTATTGGATATTCATAGTCGTTTCCATTTCGCGACCGATCGGAGCTTACTTTCTGAACGCCCCTCGTATAAGGGACGCCAAAGCTGCCTCGTGGTGTATTCGCTCGAAGTCTTTCCCCTGTAGTGTGTGCTGGCGCAGCGCCGAGCACCGCGATGAAACGCATTGCGTTGTGATATGCAACCGGGAAAGTGAATTGTCGGGTGGCTGTGTACGGACACCTCTTAGTGATACTGAAAAACATTTAAATCGCACTTTTGTAGAAAGGGCAGAAGTGAATATTTGAAAAGATTTTTTACCTTCGGTGTAACGTGGTTTGTGCGCTGGTCGTCGTATCATCAATCCGCATGGCAAGTCGAGTAAGGATTTGCCACTTTTAGGCGAGCAATAAGCAGTGTTTTGAACTGTAAGTTTCAGAACAGAAATTAACTAGGAAATGGAATTTTGACGAGGTTTAGGCTCTGAACTGTGCCAAGCGTTGGTTAGTGTAGCATAAAGTAATGTGCTTTATAAAAGATACTGCGCGTGTGAAACAATAGATTTTTTTGAATATATGTGGTTATGTAACGCAATTGAAGACCTCTATCAAAGGAGATTGTATATCACAATTTCATAACTTTGCAGGAAGTAAGAATAATTGTTGTTTCCTTTGGCACTATTTATTTATAGGTTTTCTTGTGTACTATCAAGTGATACAGTATGTATTATAGAACAGGGACATGTGCTTAGCACATTTTACAATATTTAAAAAATTATCTTCATTTTTACAAGCTTTTTTTGTAAGAACGTTGCATATCCTGTAAAAGTACACTGTGAAATGGCTCTGAGCACTATGGGACTTAACATCTATGGTCATCAGTCCCCTAGAACTTAGAACTACTTAAACCTAACTAACCTAAGGACATCACGCAACACCCAGTCATCACGAGGCAGAGAAAATCCCTGACCCCGCCGGGAATCGAACTCGGGAACCCGGGTGCGGGAAGCGAGATCGCTACCGCACGACCACGAGCTGCAGACCACTGTGAAATAACGCTATATATAAAGAAATATAAATTTTATGATATAATCGCAAAAGTAGTGCACAGTATTAACAGAATGTATTTATATTACGTCCAAACTAAAAATGAACTAGTTCTATATAGGGCTAGAACAAAGAAAAAAATTAAATACAGAAAAAATAAACTGAACAGTTCCCTCAGAAGGTAGTTTACCTAAAATCCTGTATTGTACATAAAAAGAATGTACACATATCCAACAAGTCCTCTGTTTGCTATACCAGCAGACGAAGATGTTCTTTATACGAAAAGGAAACCTCATAACAGGTACAGGGATATTAACTTGATGTTGATTTGCTCATTTATTTTTAGCGGAGCATGACTTACCCAGGGCTGAATGACATTATGACTCAGGTACACTTCATTCGGATCATCTGCATTGGTATACAAACATGTAAGTTCTAAACTTCAAGTTTGAGCCAGGTACCATAATTCCTTCAAGAACATTGACAGCAATAACGTCATTCTGGTTCATTTCCTTTCTAATTAAATGTATACTTACACAAGCTTCAGACATCACATACTTCAACTCGTTAAAACAAGGTAGTTGTGTAAGAATATAATTGTATAGTTGTTTTGCCCAAATGAACGACCAGACCAAACATATTACTTTAATGCACAATTTTTACTTTATAACCATATACAGCATTCTTGGGGGTATCATTTTTGCGGTATTTTTTTTCAGGCACCTCTTTACCAGCTGCAAAAATATAAAATTTTCCACTGTTCCTCCAACTTTTCTTGACATTCTACTTCCAATTCACTGTACCTATTTTCCTTTCTATGCTTTTATTTGACGGTACAACATCGTTTGGAGTGAAACTTAACATTAGGCACGTCCGCCATTTTCACTGATATACAACCTTCTTCCAGTATGGTCCAGTATGGTCAATAGCTCAACTTGTAAACACAAAAATACATCCGTTGCTATTGTATTAAAAAAATGGCTCTCAGCACTATGGGACTTAACATCTGAGGTCATCAGTCCCCTAGTACTTAGAACTATTTAAACCTAACTAATGTAGGGTCATCACACACATCCATGCCCGAGGAAGGATTCGAAACAGCAACCGTAGCAGCAGTGCGGTTCCGGACTGAAGCGCCTAGAACCACTCGGCTACAGCGGCCGTCTGCTATGGTATTATTGTCTCATATGATGTGCTACTTTGTTCCAGTGAAAACCTAGTTTTCCCTAAAAATGTGGTGTACGATCACCTTTGAGGGAGTTCTTCAGTTAGTTTCTTATTCCCTTCAAAGCAGCGAGTATGAATATGTTTCAGTCAAGACGAGCGGATATGTGGACAAGTGGAATGTAGCTTACGAGTATCTGGTTTCAGATTATAACCCTGCGCCCCATAAAGTGACTAACTCCAGTGGAGTTACAAGCTGTGTAGCACACAGCACTGTTACTCTCCAGTTAGGTCGTTTCGGAGGGTC
The DNA here is from genome assembly GCF_023864345.2 of Schistocerca serialis cubense. Lineage (NCBI taxonomy): Eukaryota > Metazoa > Arthropoda > Insecta > Orthoptera > Acrididae > Schistocerca > Schistocerca serialis. The sequence goes on along the minus strand of NC_064638.1, from coordinate 812,170,410 downwards.
GTCGGGACAGTGAAGGGCTGTCTTCGCACATTCAAGGAGAGCGGCCGTCGGGCTTCCCAATGCGTGTCTTGTGTAGTGGACCCGCGGAGAGAGGCGACGCGCAGAATGGAAGTTAATTGAGTGGTACAGAGCGACTGGCCAAGGCCATTAGCGCTGTTCGTAACAAGCGGCGGACAATTCGGCTCGCGAGCACGTCCCGGCACAAAGCCGCCAGCCGCTGTGTTTGTCGCGCTGTAGCCCGCAGGTAGTCGCACGCAGCGGGCACTTGCTGAGGGCACATATACAAAAATACCGCCGCCTTTGTCCACGTGTGAGAACGATTTTTTGGACTCCGAGCGGCAAAGAGTTACCTGATATACGCGACGTTTAAGCGGTCGTCCTGTTAAAAACCGATACGTACAAGTTCTCGTGCAAAACTACACGCAGCAAAATTAAAATACGTACTGGAACAGTAATCCAACCACTACCATGGCTTACGTTCTGTTTCGTGTCACGGTATTCTTAATAAGTTGAACCGTGAATTTACTTTCAAATCTTTTTCTTAAGAATTTACTTTATTTACTAGCGATTGGCTCTGAGCACTATGGGACTTAACATCTATGGTCATCAGTCCCCTAGAACTTAGAACTACTTAAACCTAACTAACCTAAGGACAGCACACAACACCCAGCCATCACGAGGCAGAGAAAATCCCTGACCCCGCCGGGAATCGAACCCGGGAACCCGGGTACTAGCGATTCATCAAGAACATTAACACATTTAATCACACTATGTGAGCGTGGAAGTAGTGGGCAAACGGAGAAGAATGGTGGGACGACCTCAAAACAAAGCGGCTGGTGACCTCACCAAGAAAACAAGTAGAATGTAACAAGTAAATGAAACAACATATCTCCAATCACTTAACTTCTAGTAAACTGCGATTTCTGGCGAAGACCTGGCGCAGCACCCCCAACGCTCTCCCGAACCGTCTGCTGCCAGCCGCTTCAACGGACGCAGGAAGGCGCGCCGATCTCCCGTCTCACGGCGTCGCAGCTCGCACCGGCCAGACCGATGTCGTGGGTTGACTCCTGTTGCTCTCGTGTCAGCCGCGAAGCCACTATCCCTCGCTATACGGCTCGACCCACTGGACTCACGTGGCGACCTCACATGCGCCGACGCTCAAGGCGGACAAGTTATCTTGTGTCTCAGTACGCGACCGACCAACCGATCGATCCAACCGCCAATGACCGTTGTCCGAGCAACTCGAGCGGACTGACGGCCTAACGCGCAGACTCAGATGCAGGAACTCAGCTCCGACCGGGCGACCACTAGCTGAGTTCTGTTACTGGCGGAGTGACAAGACTCTCATTTTGCCGGCTTTAAAGTTTGATCCAAACGACAGACATACTAGCACTCCGAACGACAGACAGACACTTACTGCCGCACCAATGAGAACGAGAGACAGACCAGCAACTGGTGACGAGTGACTGACCCAGAATCACTCCGACTGACCAGCTGCCACTGGTGAGCTTATAGCGCTCCTTAAATGCACGTGAACAGGCAACCTTTCCCCTTTTCCACCAAATAGAGACACCAAAGCTACGATTGCCACAACGACGCCACCGCCAGAAACGAAGGGCGACTGCTTCACACAACGCGCTGTGGCGCGCTCTTCAAAACAGCAACTTTTTCCACGGCTCATAAGTGAACGTTATTTGCACTGATGATACACCATCAACACCTTGGCCGAGAGCTAGCAAATACACTGAAGAGCCTAAGAAATTGGTACACCCGCCTAATATCGTGTAGGGCCCCCGCGAGCACACAGAAGTGCCACAGCACGAAGTGGCATGGATTCGACTAACATCTGAAGTAGTGATAGAGGGAACTGACACCATGAATCCTGCAGGGCAGTCCATAAATCTGGAGGAGTATGGGAGGGGGGTTGGAGATCTCTTCTGAACAGCACGTTGCATGGCATCCCAGGTATGCTCAATAACGTTCATGCCTGGGGAGTTTGGTGGCCTGTGGAAGCGTTTAAAGTCAGAAGGTTGTTTCTGGAGACACAATGTACCAATTGTGGACGTGTGGGGTGTCGCATTGTCTTGCTGGAATTACCCAAGTCCGTCGCAATGCACAATGAACATGAATAGATGCAGGCGACCAGACGGGATGTTTACGTATGTGTCACCTGTCAGAGACGTATCAGGGGTCCCATATCACTCCAACTGCACACGCTCACACTATTACAGAGCCTCCACCATCTTGAACAGTCACCTGCTGACATGCAGGGTCTATGGATTCATGAGCTTGTCTCCATATCCGTACACGTCCATTTACTCGGTACAATCTGAAACGAGACTCGTCCGACGAGGCAACATGTTTCCAGTCATCAACAGTCCAACGTGGATGCTGACGGATCCAGGCGAGGCGTACAGCTTTTGAGTCGTGCGGTCATCAAGGCTACACGAATGGGCCTTCGGCTCCAAAAGCCCATATCGATGATATTTCGTTGAATGGTTCGCACGCTGACACTTGTTGGTGGCCCTGCATTCAAATCTGCAGCAATTTCCGTAAGGGTTGCACTTCTATCACGTTGAACGATTCTCTTCAGTCGCCGTTGGTCCCTTTCTTGCAAGATCTTTTTCCGGTCACAGAAATGTCGGATGTTTTACCGGATTCCTGATATTGGACGGTGCACTCGTGAAATGATCGCACGGGAAAATCCCCACTTCATCGCTACCTCGGAGATAGTGTGTCCCATCGCTCGTACGCCGATTATACCACCGCGTTAAGATTCACTTAAAACTTGATAACCTGCTATTGTAGCAGCAGTAACTGATCTAACTGTGCCAGGCACTTGTCTAGGTGTTGCCGACCGCACCGCCGTGTTCTGCATTTCTGCATATTTCTGTATTTGAATACGCATGCCTATACCAGTTCTTTGGCGATTCAGTATAGATACGGCAATATTTTCATGCCTGAGAGATAGGTTGAATAAAATTCGATTTTTATGAGTACTTATTTAAAGTACAGAAACAAGCCGCTCCTACAGATAAAGAGTGATGTGCGTACATGATTTGATGGATGTATCTAACGTTACTGGTTCTTTTAAGGTGCAGGTCGCAACAGAGCGTGACTAGAGTACGTGCACATAAACAGTCCTTCCCACAGGAAAGGTGACTCATTTTATTTTCGCGGAACTACTAGCATTCTCTGTGAGCGGATGCACGAATTAACGTGCGCGGTATTTCGAATACCATCCGTTTTAAATTTAACAGCACGGCCATCACGGACTGCTCGTAATAACGAAAACTAAAGCACGTTTTGAGCTTTAGTCGTGAAAGAGAAAAGGAGTCATATTCGAACATTAAGTTTTATTGTAAATCGGGTAAATGTACCACCGACATATTTGAAGTGATACAGACTGTTTATGACAGTGAAGCAATGGGCCACAAAAAATGTTTTTATGTGATATGCAAGGTTTCGTGACGGTACAGAGAGCACTTAAAATGATTCACGTCCAGGAGCATGATCGACAGTTCGAGTCGACGGAAATGCTCAGACTTCAAAATGATCGTTGTGCATGTACCAGGTTAATTGTGGAGCTAACTGGAATCTCTAAAACAACTTTGCATCAGATTATAACTGAAAATTTGAGCAAAAGGAAGATATGTTGTCGCTTTGTGCTCCACTCATTCGCTTACAATCAAAAAGATTGAAAAGTTGAAGACTACGAAGATATGAAAATATCTGCCGCTAGGGACTCAGACTTCATGACTTGCATCGTAACAACTAACAAAGCGCCGAAGCTCAGAATTAAAAAGCACAGAATCTCTGAGACCGAAAAAACTGCGCATGCAGCAAAGCCGCCTAAAGATAGTGAGTGCTCACTATTTACTTTGATTAAAAAGGAGTTATAATCACTATAGAAGGTCAAATGGTGAACGCAGGTTATTATTTGAGTGTTTTAATAGTTTACGGCCAAGGATTGCTTAGGTTCGACATGAATATCGGAATCAAGAAATCTGGCGTTTGTTGCACAACAATGCACCAGTGCACGAAGCCGAGGACGTACGCGATTTTTTGGCTCAAAAATGTATGGTGGCACTTGAACGCTCTCCTTATTCGCCTGGTTTGTGTCCGTGCGACTTCTGGTTATCTCTAAAACTGAAAATGGCAATGAAAGAAAAGCGTCTCGACACTATTTCAGAAATCCGAAGGCTACAGTCATGGTGCTACAGGCAATTTCAAAGGCTGAGTATCGTAACAGTTTCGAAAAATTTTTTCTTACGGTCCTGTTCTGCATTGACTCAGAAGGAAGATATCCGGAATAAAAAGTGATGTAAACTAAAAATAATATTTTATTTCACATCAGTCAGCTTTCTTGTGAGACGGGCTGTGGACAGCTCATCGCCATCTTTCTGCCTGAAACCTGTTTTCATACCCATTCTGACTATAGTACCAAATGGGATATTCCAGCAGGATAATGTAAGACCTCCACCCTGCAACCAGAGACGCCTTGAAAATTGTACGTGTCAGGTCATACTTTGTCCTGGAATACGTAAATATTACGTGAAAACTGTCGTTTCTTTAGTTTTTTATCTCCGGAAGTACGTGACGAATCAATGCTGGAGCAAAATTAAGAATGTAACGTTTTTTCTGTTCCTTTTTATCTCACGGAGTTTCCAGTGTAAAATTTTGCTGCTGGACGAAGTAGGCGCAACCTACGAGCGTCACAACAGAGCAGTGTGTAGAGAGCAGTTGCTATACTATCCAATAAATGCCAACGTACTGGACAAAGACTGTGAATACAGACATAAAGGGTTTTCAAAACGAACGTACCGGTTTTAAGGCGTTGTAACATTTATTACGTTCAACTTACAATTGTAAATAATACTCCAAACGAAAGAGCAGCTCAAACAGTTTTGTTTGTATACCTGTGCGCAATGGGAAAAGTGTGGAATGACAAAGAATGACTGAAAAACGTGCTCAACGAGTGCTAGTCTTTCACCGTTAGCCGCAAGAAATCTGATCGGAAGGCTAGTTGTGAATTAGCAATTCCAGTGGCGTCTGTGTGTAGACTTTTTAGGATATGCTTGCAACTACGTCCTTGTCTGCAATTGTTACAAGTTCTAAAGCCTACAGACTACGGTTTACGTGCCAATTGTGCAAACGAAACGTTGTTGCATGACAACGAAGATTTTCTGGATCGTTCATCTTCGGTATGGGATGGTGGTGAGGTAGGTGGACCGCTGTGGCCAGTTGTGGGGTTGTGAACCACTGAGGGCTACGGCGGGACGAAGCCTCTCCGTCGTGTCTAGGTTCCCGGTTTAATACACAAGACACACAATACACGTACAGTTATATCTTAGAGTAAGACATCTCCTCGGATGCCTCTGTTGCTCTGTTGTAATTTTGGATTGCTGCCCGAGGACGGCGTCTATCGCTAAGGGCGAAATATATACTTGTGATATAGATTTAAAGAGCTTATACCCTGTACAGAGTGTTTTAGAAAGAGTGTCACATATTGCTGCAGGGAGTAACATTGATCAAAGCTTGAAGAAAATTTCATATAATAATGTCTGGAAACCAATGAGATCCGCAGTTCATTGCCTGCATTTTATTTACATACCAGCTAGGATTCACAAGAGATGGCGCAATACATTTCGTCAATACGCACTTGTGGAGAGATACAAATCCTCGATTAGTCTTGAGGGTGAGGCAAGAATTGTCGGTGACAGGCTCATCAGGCCATACACTTTACAAAACAGACTAACAGATTTTGTTTATCTCCGATTTGAGCGTGGCGAATTACCAGCGCTGTTGGAGAAGGTTACCCTTGTAGAAAGACAACGACTGTGGCTTATACACTACGGAGCACCACTCGTTTTCTACGGATCGTGCGACGCTACTTCACCACTAGCGTTTCAGTGGTGACCTTACAAGTTTTGGGCCGCATCACATTCCTCTTCTACATCTACATCTACATCTACATCCACGTCCATACTCCGCAAGCCACCTGACAGTGTGTAGCGGAGGGTACTTTGAGTACCTCTATCGGTTTTCCCTTCTATTCCAGTCTCCTATTGTTCGTGGAAAGAAAGATTGTCGGTATGCCTCTGTGTGGGCTCTAATCTCTCTGATTTTATCCTCACGGTCTCTTCGCGAGATATACGTAGGAGGGAGCAATATACTGCTTGACTCCTCGGTGAAGGTATGTTGTCGAAACTTCAACAAAAGCCCGTACTGAGCTACTGAGCGTTTCTCCTGTAGAGTCTTCCACTGGAGTTTATCTATTATCTCCGTAACGCTTTCGCGATTACTAAATGATCCTGTAACGAAGCGCGCTGCTCTCCGTTGGATCTTCTCTATCTCTTCTACCAACACTATCTGGTACGGATCCCATACTGGTGAGCAATATTCAAGCAGTGGGCGAACAAGTGTACTGTAACCTACTTCCTTTGTTTTCAAAAATTGTTCAAATGGCTCTGACCACTATGGGACTTAACTTCTGAGGTCATCAGTTCCCTGGAATTTGGAACTACTTAAACCTAACTAACCTAAGGACGTCACACACATCCATGCCCGAGACAGGATTCGAACCTGCGACCGCAGTGATCGCGCGGTTCCAGACTTTAGCGCCTATAACCGTTCGGACACTCCGGCCGGCCTTTGTTTTCGGATTGCATTTCCTTAGGATTCTTCCAATGAATCTCAGTCTGGCATATGCTTTACCGACGATCAACTTTATATGAACATTCCATTTTAAATCACTACTAATGCCTACTCCCAGATAATTTATGGAATTAACTGCTTCTAGTTGCTGACCTTCTATATTATAGTTAAATGATAAAGGATCTTTCTTTCTATGTATTCGCAGCACATTACACTTGTCTACATTCAGATTCAATTGCCATTCACTGCACCATGCGCCAATTCGTTGCTGATCCTCCTGCATTTCAATACAATTTTCCATTGTTACAACCTCTCGATATACTACAGCATCATCCACAAAAAGCCTCAGTGAACTTCCGATGTTATCCACAAGGTCATTTACGTATATCGTGAATAGCAACGGTCCTACGACACTTCCCTGCGGCACACCTGAAATCACTCTTACTTCGGAAGACTTCTCTCCATTGAGAATGACATGCTGCGTTCTGTTACCTAGGAACTCTTCAATCCAATCACACAATTGGTCTGATAGTCCATATGCTCTTACTTTGTTCATTAAACGACTGTGGGGAACTGTATCGAACGCCTTGCGGAAGTCAAGAAACACGGCATCTACCTGGGAACTCGTGTCTATGGCCCTCTGAGTCTCGTGGATGAATAGTGCGAGTTGGGTTTCACACGATCGTCTTACTCGAAACCCATGCCGATTCCTACAGAGTAGATTTCTAGTCTCCAGTAAAGCATGACATGCTGCTCTTCAGTTTCTTTTCACACTAACGACGTTTCGACCTCTATGCTGTGATCTTCTTGGTCTTATGGTGTTCCCGGTTAATTGAAACTGATAACGCAACTTTATTTTCTCGAGATGAAAGTTAAAACATTACGACTACCCATTCTACAAGAATGTTTTACGGGTCAAAGTTTATACGAGGTGAGAAAGTTAAGTGCCTCGTCCCGTATTCTCATTCTGTGGGACGGTCGGTCCTTGTTTCGCCGTGTTATTACAGTTTCTGCGATTTGTCCTTATTTCGCGGCAAACAGCGTCCGACTCGCGCGCCAAGTGCCCCGCGCAGTGGCTGTAGGTTGTCAGCTGGCGCACCCCGCACAGTGTCTCGCGCGGCGGCCGGCGGTGACCGGCGTGCATTATTCAACGCCCCCTGCCCCGGCCTGGCCTGGCCGCTCTATTTGCAAACGGACGGCGCGCTTAATCAAAACTCCCGCGCTCGGCTGGCTACTTGTTTACGTAAGGGCTCCGCTGCGGGCGCTGTTGTCTGCCTTTAATTCGCAAAACATTCTTCCTTCCCGGATCGAGTGGCGCTCCCTCCCTGGCTTTACTGCCCTTCTACGGCCGTCCCGTTAAAAATGGAAATACAGTCAGCCATACCACCGACGTTACACACTAACACGGAACGTATGAAATGAGAAACGACAATCTGTCAGTAAGCGAAAATTTTCCAGGTTCAGGGTCCCGATGGTGGTGAGTTACTCAGAGATGATAATCCTACAGAAAAAGATGTGACATTCAAGTAGGGAGAATATTGATAGGGACGTTTAGCGTCTCGCCGATGTCGATTGTGATATAAACCCAAAGTCTCGCATACAGGCTGATGTAAAGCTGTCAGATGGTATGTGTTTTAAATGTGGTGCTACAGAAGAATGATGAAGATTAGATGGATAGATCACACAACTAATGAGGATGTATTGAATAGAACCGGGAAGAAGTGGAGTTTGTGGCACAACTTGACAAGAAGAAGGGACCGGTTGGTAGGACATGTTCTGAGGCATCAAGGGATCACAAATTTAGCATTGGAGGGCAGCGTGGAGGGTAAAAATCGTAGAGGGATACCAAGAGATGAATACACTAAGCAGATTCAGAAGGATGTAGGTTGCAGTAAGTACTGGGAGATGAAGAAGCTTGCACAGGATAGGGTAGCATGGAGAGCTGTATCAAACCAGTCTCAGGACTGAAGACCACAACAACAACAACAACAACGACGACTGTGTGTCTGTGTGTGTGAATTCGTAAGGGCCAAACTGCTGAGGTCATCGGTCGCTAGACTTACACACTACTTAAACTAATTTACGCTCAGAACAACACACACACACACACACACACACACACACATCCATGTCCGATGGAGGACTCGAACCTCCGGCGGGAGGGCCAAGAAATCCGTGACAAGGCGCCTCTAACCACGCGGCTATCCCGCGCGGCTGGTTTAAAAGGGTCTACTGAGCCTAGATACTTTTGCTAAAATTCTGGACGTGTCTGTGTGGTGAGACCCGGCATTCAACAGTACATTTGGTCCAAGAACACGATTCTTAAACGACCATTTCTCGGTGAGATTACAGCACAGAACTAAAGTAAAATTGTGATGACAAAATGTAGTTGTTCCCCGAAGCAAAATTAATTAAATGTTTTCCCTGTTTTCTAACAGGCTGATGAAATATTTCAATAGAGGATATCCCTAAATGACCCCAAGAAGGTTAATTTGGCCGGATTAGGGCTGTCGTGCCCTCTGTTACATTTCGCCAAACATTCTACATATTTTCCTATATATTCATTACGGTGAGCATGTCGTAAATTACATGTAACGTAACATTTAGATTTTACTGTGTGAGGTTTTCATATGTGTCCTGCCATTATAAATAATTCGCTTATGCTGTACTGTGACAAAGATGCATGAGCGCACTGCACAAGTAGTTGATAAGATCCTTGACTCGGTGTTAATGGAATCTGTGATGTGCTTGGTCGCCAGTCAGTTGTGCTTCGCTCTGGTATTCTTATTAGAGGCACAGTAGCGGGCAGTTGAGTTTTCAGAGAATGAGATCTAATATTTATGAATCTGGGAGAAATTATCTGCCAGCCGGTGTGGCTGAGCGGTTCTAGGCCCTTCAGTCTGGAACCGCGCGACCGCTACTATCGCAGGTTCGATCCTGCCCCGAGCATGGATGTGTGTGATGTCCTTAGGTTGGTTAAGTTTAAGTAGTTCTAAGTTCTAGGGGACTGTTGACCCCAGATGTTAAGTCCCATAGTGCTCAGAACCATTTAAACCATTTTTGAGAAATTATCTGAAATACTTTGTTGTGGAGATGACAACTTGTTTACTAAACAATTTTATTGATTGTGTTGATGGAGAAGATTTTTGGAGTAATGTTTCAAAGTAACCCATGCACGCACAAGAATGAAATGTTTATTTGTCAGATCTATTGACTGAAGGAAATCTATGTCTCTTAGACAACAAATAATAATCATAATGTGTGGTAATTTGATCTCTTTGTTTTCATTATGTCACATACTACCCAACTGGTTGGAATGTCTGTAATTTTCGTATTGAGAGAATTTCGTAACTGTTAGTCTTCTTATATTGTACAGACTCGTTTTGATAATTTTCTTTAAAGTAAAACCCTCCTCCATCATTCTTAATAAAGTTTTGAATATTTTGTTGTGTGTGCATTGCACCTTATGCCATACACAGACACAGATTGTTTCTGACATGCAGAGAAAAATTTAGAGTAGATTATTTTTCTTTAGATGCTGCATTTGCTGATTTCAATTTGTTTTCGACAACGTCAGGACACCAGACACAAATTAATACGGTGAGTGTGAGGTAAGTTGCCTTTATTTCAGGGCAGATTTCACTTTGCATTCTTGCGAATACACAGTACCCATTAAGAATTCAGGTGTTGTTCTAGGTAAGCAGATTAATTTACAGCGAACAGTGTAGGTTATCTTAAACACTCATTTTTTACCGTGAGAGTTGGAAAAGAGGAAGAGGAACGTGATAAAATACAAATGATGAGAACAGAGGAAAAGAGTGACGTCACAGTCAAATGAACAGAGAAAGAAGCGACACGAAGAAGATGGGAGCATTGGCTTTACTGCTTGACAGAGGGGAAAACAAGCCATATACGTTAATTTTTGGGAAAACGTTATGCAGGTGACAGAATGAAGTGCTTCAGCTGCTTCCAAAAAGCAACAGGGCAGATAATTGTGTGCAGAGTGCAGCGTGGCTGTTCACAGAAGCAGACGGCAGCGACAGCAAAGGAGTTTGCGATTGTTTTTGTGTTAAGGACTGACACAGTTAGGGCATTTGACACAAGGTGGCGCAAAATGGGTATTCAAAAGTTTTTGTCTATTACAACGTAATATAGACTGACTGATTCTTGTTATCATACTGTGTTTATGCTACAGCAGACAACCTGAAATTTAAAACAGTTGGTTTTCAAAGTGCTTGCCTTCTGCAGAAATGTGTTTGTAGCGCTTGGAACTAAATTCTCTGACGAATTTCTGAACAGCATCATTTTAGATTGCATGAATCTTTCCAGAAACTACAGTACTAACATCCTGGAATGTTGCAGGTGTATCTTTGAAGATTCTGTCCTTCAGATAACCCCATAAGAAATAATCACACGGGTTGTGATCGGGACTATAAGGGGGGGGGGGGGCATTCCACGCCGTATCTAGGCGAACGATACGGTCACTGAACGTTTCCTGAAAGAAATCGAAGACATCGTCAGTACTGTGGGAACGCGCTCCGCCCTGCATGAACTAGAAGTTTCGGACCATTCGGCGGTGTCGTACAGCCGGTACAAATTGATGTTCCAGTACCTGTGTGCATTTCTCTGCTGTGACAGGTCCGTCTATAAAAATTGGCCGAATAACGCATTTTGCACTGACTGCGCTCCAAACACTGACCTTTTTCATGATGACGTGGAGTAGCATGTTGAACGTGTGGATTCTCAGTAGCACAGCGGCGCCATTTCTGTTTGTTGACGTACCCATGCCGATGGAAGTACGCCTCTTCATTAAACCGGATCTGATCCTATCGACTGTTCCATTTTCATAGCCCTTAGTCTTCTCATTTCCGAAAGAATGTCGCCGCTCCACAGCCCTGTCCGACAGAAGTTGGAATAACTGAATTTCGTGATGGAAAGGGTTAAGTTTCTCTTTCATTATACTCTGGAGAGACCATCTTGACACCCTGAGCTGTGTGCTGCGTATCTTGTTAAGTAGTAGACTTCTCACCGAATAAGGTTCGCACTCGTTTTACATTCTCCGGGGTTGTAACTGAGGCTGGTCGTCCAGACCAGACGTACCCATGCCGATGGAAGTATGCCTCTTCACTAAACCACATCTGATCCGTATCGACTGCATTGCCTTTGCAGATGCTCTGCCCCTATTTGATGAAACAATGGAGTAAGCAAAGAAATAAAACCTTGAACTAGAGAAACACGCACCTAAAATACATCTTAACATTTCGTTTGCAAATCTAAAAACTGAAATAATGACGAACAACAAACACTCAAATAAATATTTAAAAGTCTAAGAACAGGAAACAAAAGTAGTGAAATAATATAAATAGCTTGGGGAATGGATTAGTTGGAATGCAACAGTATGCAAGGCAATAGAAACCAGGAAAAACAAACTTGAATTTGCGGTCGGTTCGACAAAAGAGAAATACAACGAGGAACCCCTTTATGGGGGTCCAAAGTTAAGCATTACAAAGCATTGTATGTGGCAGAAACCCTAACCATGAATCGCAAATGGTTCAAATGGCTCTGAGCACTATGGGACTTAACATCTGAGGTCATCAGTCCCCTAGAACTTAGAACTACTTAAACCTAACTAACCTAAGGACATCACACACATCCATGCCCGAGGCAGGATTCGAACCTGCGACCGTAGCGGTCGCGCGGTTCCAGACTATAGCGCCTAGAACCGCTCGGCCACTCCGCCCGGCTGAATCGCAAAGGCCACCCACAACAGTTAGAACTAGAATAATAATTTTAAGAAAAATCATAGAAACAAAATTTCAGGATAATAAAATAGAATGCACGAAGAATAAAATACTTTATTTAAGAATTCGAACACACCCAGATACTACGTGAAACACGAGACTAAATTTTTACAGACATCTTCTCAGAATGAATTCTTTTTGACCAGCTAAACGAACTGTAAATGAAACCTTATTGGTTTACGGAAACTGAGAAAGACCTAAGAGAATTAAAAATTACAGAAAAATTATTACTCGATAGAACAGCTCACATAACTCCTAAAGACAAAAAAATAAGGTTCCAGGACAAAATTTATAACAAAGGTGAAACCCATGATCTCGGAAGAGGGGAGAAGAAGATGGTCAGAAAGAATGAAGAAATACTGCGCACAAAGGATGGAACGACTAATTCATTGTACTCTAAAGAGGGCGAAACGAAAAAAGAAGAAGAAATGAATGAATTAGAGTGCAATGCAACCTGAGCTGAGCAATGACGTAGCAGGAGCACCCACTGCCTTACTGTAGGAATCATACTGGCATTCGCCTATACCGATCTGTAGTTACCGAGGGTAACCTAAATCAAGATATGAACCACGGTACTTTTGTAAATGAGTCCAAGCGCCAGCTTACTAAGTGAACTTTCTGGTAGAGAGGAGAGAGATTTGTGGGGGGGGGGGGGGGGGAATAGAGCTTGATAAGACCGAGTTTAAATATGTTTACTGCCAGTAATAACGGTTTGGCATATTATGCAAGCCATTCAAAATGAAAGTGTTGCCCTTAAGCATTTTTCGTAGTTTGTGAACGATAGGGGTATGTACGAAAAATGGTTCAATTGGCTCTAAGCAGTATGGGACTTAAATCTGAGGTCATCAGTCCCCTAGACTTAGAACTACTTAAACCTAAGGACATCACACACATCCATGCCCGAGGCAGGATTCAAACCTGCGACCGTAACAGCAGCGCGGTTCCGGACTGAAGCGCCTAGAGACGCTCGGCCACAGCGGCCGGTGGTATGTAAGAGATTTTGATAAAAATCTGTCTGTTCACTACCTGATATAGGTTTTCCGAATTTAGTTTTAGTTTCTATAAGAAAAACTTTCGCTGCATTTGGAAAATTGCGTTAAACATGACGCAAACGCAGACAGCAGGCTAATTCAGATTTCCAATCTTTGGCTTCGACTACTCGCGACAAAATTAACATTCTCCAACCTCGGCCACACGACAGGTCAACTGTTTTCACAGTACCACAACCGAGACATCAGTGAGGGGAGAGAGATTATCACACTTTATCGAGCACTATGTAGCGTCTGCCTTGACCTAGGTATCATCGTTTGTAATAACATACTTTAAGTAGGAGATGTCAGGGGTCTGTAGCGAAATGTGATGGAAGAGGAGAAGTATGTTTATACGAAAGAAAGCAGACGCTCCGAATGATCTGACCTAAATAAACTTAGCGTGAATCAGAGATACACATCCACAGGTAGCATAATTAGTGGAAGGTGTATGAGCTAGGAGGTTACTAGATCAGATGTGAAAAACCTGCGGAGCAGGATATTATGATCAGATTCCCTGTGGTAAAACCATCAACCTACAGAACAAGGCACGCGAAAAGTGTCAGACGTTCAGTTAGAAATAGCGTGCTCACAAAAATCTAGTTATTCTGTTTATAAGAGAATAGAAAAAATGTATGTAGAGATACTGTGCAAAGATCAGTATGATTTCAGAAAAGATAAATATTCCGGCGAAGCAATACTGGTTCTTTCCTCAACAGCGGTAGGAAGAATTGGAAATAGCAGGATACATTTATAGCGTATTTTGTAGATCCAGAGAAAATGTTCGACATTTAAGATGAAATAAAACGTTGGATATCATGAAAAGCATTCAGGGATTACAGACGCAGACAAATATCTATAAAAACCAAGCGAGAGTAATAAAAATAGAAGGCTAAGGAATAAAAGATCGCATTAAGAATGCTATAAGATGTACGTTACGACCATCACCATGGCTATTTAAGTCGTACTTGACGAAGAGAACAAATAACAGTACTAAAGCTTACTGGTGATGTACTCATTCTGCTCGAATATGAAGAAGATTTGTAAGACTTGTGTAATGAAATACATGGCGTACTTAGCACAAAATGTGCGTTAAGCATAAGCAAAGCTAAAATGGAACTGACAAAGACCAGTTAAAAGGAAAATATTGACTTCCTTTAACGGTAAATCTGGGGACGAATTGGAAAAACCGTTTCCGAATATCTAAGTGCAATGGGGCTCCTGCTCGTCATCATCGATTTCGTGAATTAGTGTCATACGCAGGGCTTGGTCAGAAATAAAAGTTACAGAAATGAGAGCTACAGGTGACCAAGCGTTTAGAGAAGATAGTACTTTTGGCGCGGCTGGCGCGAGGCATGAATAATTTATGTTAGCGTACTATCCAAGCAGCCGTTGCCACAGCAAAAAGAGTACAAAACAGTAATCCGAGGGTCTTTGGGTCGAGTTATTTATTTTCAATTTTTATGATAATTTCACTGCATATAGGACAAAATAATGCTTAATATGCTTAATATATTGTATATATTTTCATAAAAGACATGAAAAGACAGAGGGAATTCTGGATTGCAAATAAATTTCCGAAAAGGGACTGTAGGGCACACACGAGAACGTCGTATATAAGATTAGATACGCTTATTATTTTGAAGTTGATGATTCGTCGTAAAAAAAAAAAAAAGGAGCAGTAATTTCTTAGGTATCTCGTACATGCTATGAACGCCGAATTTTTGCAACCACATGTTGGTTTTTCAAGTTTTTACAGAAAAACAAAATTCTGTTACATTCATAAAAGGTACTCTCTCATCTCATAGTGTGGCAGGAAACAAGACGTAGAGTATGATGTCAACAAATATTGACAATGGAATATGTTTTGATGCAGTCTTCTTCCGGTATGATTTCTTTTTGTATCTCAGTGAGGTAGAGCAGTTTTGTAACTTGGTAATCAAATTCTTTACCTGATGATAAAAATAGATATCGGAGGCTTGCACGAGCTTGTGGATCTGGGAGGGAGGGAGAGGGAGGGGATCACTTTCATACACATGACGGCAGCCTTCATCTTGAAAAATCTGGTGGTATAATTGCGATTGTTTTGTCCTCCCCACGTGTAAGTTAACAGAAGAAATTTGTTGTCCTCCTCGCAAGGCTTCATCACATCAGTCAAAATCTTTTCGTTTGAATTTCTTTCTAGTTCGCCAAGTTTTGATGAAGTAATGACGAAATTCCTACATTCTGGGGCATATTCATCCACCAAATTTTCCTTTGCCTTTCTTTTTCAAGCATTTTATGAAAATATCAATAAACACAATACACTGAGCATTATTTCGGTTTATTTTCAGTGTAAGTAAAGTAAAAATTGAGAAGAAAGGAACCGTTGCCGCACAGGGTCTCGAAACCCGATCCTTGGATTACCGTTCAGAACCATGCCTCAGCCGATCCGCCCTAAAAATACTATTTTTTGCTGAACGCTCTGTTATCTGGAGCCCCCACTTCTGTTTCTTTAACTTCTGGCCAGGCCCTGCGCCTCCTGTATCATAAATCTGGACGAAACTGGCGATGAGGAGTAGGCGCGGTCTCCTTGTCAGTCATGATTCACGAGATTGAACACTGCTAGGTAGGTAGTCAGATGGAAGTTTTTATTTTACTGGCGTTTGCTGTAGATACCATATAGCGAGCGTCTTACTACACAGTTGATAAATATTAAAATGAATGAAAATAAATAAAGATGTGTAAGGACATACGGAGCACATTTTAGTTGACAAGGAATGATAACACAGCATGGCAACTGGAAACGATTCTCTTAGATTACTGTGAAAAAAACAAGGAATTGTAAAAAAAATATACTGATTCGTTCTAAAGTGAAATTCTTCGTAATCTCGAGGTTGTACGACAATTTCTGTTAGGGGAAGGAAAAAACACTAGATAGAGGGGCTCCGTAGTAACAGGTGCTTCACTGTATGTACAGGTTACGTGGTATTAAAAACGTCATCGAATCTAATTCGTATTTTATGGTGCGAAGACCGTCAAACGGGGTGTTTTCGGACGGTTTTGTCGTTATTTTGATTGTAACTTTCGTATATATTGTTAGATTAAATTGGTTTTTATGGAAGTGGTAGGGTATATGTGTAAAGAATAAAATATCCCAGAACCAGAAAGTGTATGTGTAGGTATATTTATCTGAGGCAGTTAAATAAAATGTCCGAAGTCACCCCATGGATTGGGGTGATTTCGGACACATGTGTTCTTTAAATCTCTGTCCGAAGCTACAGTACATAGAGGGCGAATTCGGACAGTTACTGCATTTTTTAAAAATTCTATATGCTTTCTATTTGATTTTGGTGACATTTTACACACTTTAAGGGAGTCCTTTGTTACGAATAAGTGATATGGAATGATATAATGAATTTTATATGTTACAGATAAGTTTTTATTTTGCAAGAATTTAAATAAAGTCTCTTTGTTCACTTCTGCACGAGCTCATTTAATATTTTCGTTTAAGTGAATGGAAAGATCTTCTGACTGTCGTTTGAGGAATAAATGAACCCATTCTTCTCGTGGCAAGATATTACGAAATTTCTTCTCTTTTTGGCTAGATTTATCAAGGTAGCCTTTAACTAAATATCTAATATCCAATTTAGTGAAGGGATATCCCCAATGTACAGCCCTCAAGATATCTTGCTTCAACATTTCTTCTTCTTTATTTAGCACTGGCTGTCCTCCCATTTTTTTCGGATGTGCTTCCTGCACTTTATTTTGTAGGGTTGATTTAGGTATACCATACAAATCACACACTTTTCTGCACAATAATTTACCACTCTGAATATCACGAACAGCTTTATCTAAAAGTTCCGGGTCATAATTACACCGTACTGTAGCGCCTCTCCTGCTCTTATACGTTCTTGGCATTGTCCGAAATCACCCCACACAGTACACAGTTTTACAAAAACCGTCGTTATTTTAAAACCTTGCACGAGAAACTCGACAAAATTGTACAGAAATTGTCTCAATGCTGTTATCTACTGAGCGCGTCGACAATTACGGTTACAATAACTTCCCGCTCGGCGCAACAATAGAAAGTTTCCACTTTACGATAATGCATGGATTTTTAATTATTCACCTAGGGAAAAAATTTACGCAAAATAAAAGCTGTGGAAAGCGATAAATGCAATCTCGCGCTTAAAATAACTGGCGCACGGACGTTAAAATAAGTAACTCTTTGTTCCTATGCAGTAGCAAAGAGCAAATAAGCCATACTGTCCGACTTAACCCCAGTGTCCAAAATCGTAGTCGGAAAGTGATGGTTCAGCTTGCTCGATCTCATGCACAGTGCTGGTCGAAATATCTCTTTTACGAAAAGGACAGATTATTTCAATCAATTTTCGATTCTGAATTGGTTGGACTGCTTCTGACGCTTATCCTGTTTAGGTGACTGGAGAAGTTTCAGTTTCTGTTTTGGAATGACGTCCTTATGATGGTCGTCAGGGGTCGTTTACCATCTGTCCAATATGTCTCTTTTCCGGGGCAGAACAGGTTGTACACTATATTAGTGGTGGCCACTGCTCCTTTCTGTTTGTCCCACTTTTCACTCGTTAAATGGCGTCATTTAAGTTTAGTGTCGTGACTGGATACATTAAAATGACATTAGCAAGTTTCATTTGTGCTCTGCGTCCTTTGCAAGGAAGTCTACTCATTCATTTTGTATGAGGCATTGGTATCATGGTACAAAGAGAAAGTTCACTGAGATTCCATACAGCTCAACCACCTCCTCCTTCATATCCATAAGATAAACATTGTTGTTCCAGCATATTTATATGAGTCTCAGAAACAGTATTACACAAAAAAGTAAAGTCGTATGACATTTTTGGCTGGGAGCCCTCGAAGAGCAGGTGTAACCGCCTTAATAGAAAGGTTTTCTTTGCTTCGGGCACAATGGCACCTTTCTTTCATGAACTCTGAGAGTTGTGTTCTTAAATGTATCTCATTGGTTTAATGAGCGTGTGTATGTACTCTAGTTTGATGTTTGTGTTAAATAATGGCGGGAGAAGGAGGAGGGTGCAAGCCAGTGCCGGCACATAACCTAGCACTTATCGTCTAGCACCAAGCGGGCCGACGGGCTTGACATCACCGTCCGGCGGACCGATCAAAATGGTTCAAATGGCTCTGAGCACTATGGGACTTAACATCTGAGGTCATCAGTCCCCTAGAACTTAGAACTACGTAAACCTAACAAACCTAAGGACATCACAAACATCCATGCCCGAGGCAGGATTCGAACCTGCGACCGTAGCGGTCGCGCGGTTCCAGACTGTAGCGCCTAGAACCTCTCGGCCAACGCGGCCGGCTTTACTTTCCCCCGTCTATGAATAATTTAATCGGATTGGGGCAGCGCATTCGGACCGTTCTCGTGGATATGTTTATTAATCTGATGTGTCACATTTGAGAAGAAGGTGGATGTTGCAGGAAGAGAATTGACGTATTTAGATCCTTCGGGGAACAAATTTATCGACGACGATCTAACGCCGCATATGCAGAAGTATATACGCTGTTTGCAGAGCAGAAAACTGGGCGGCAGACATTTGGTCGGTCTTGACGTCTTCGGTCTTTGCAGATTCTGAAGGAGAGGTACTGGTTTTTTGTCTGACTTGGTGAGCGCTAATTTGACGCTGCTGTGGTTAAAGATCGCGCCGACATGTAACTGGGTCGCACGAGCGGTCGATAGTGGGTGCGCACAGTGGCGACAAGAGCACATCATCAAGCACAAAGTAAAAATATTCCTTATCGAGTGTTCTAGGCTCAGAAGCAGATGTCTGATGTTGGCTCCACGTCAATCGTGAGCCGTAGATTAATCCCAGAAGTCGCGAAGTAACTGATGTCGTATTGTTGTTAACACCACTACTTAGGGTTCTGGGGTCGATTATTATAGCCTACTTTTTCAGAATCAGTCTGACAGTATTATGATAGCGCGATGTAGTCTATGATAGGTATCTTGAAATGATGCATCCTTTGAGTAGATAAATACTGTATATCGACTGCATATTGTAGGTGGTTCAAATGGCTCTGAGTACTATGGGACTTAACATCTGAGGTCATCAGTCCCCTAGAACCTAGAACTACTTAAACCTAACTAACTTAGGGACATCACACACATCCATACCCGAGGCAGGATTCGAACCTGCGATCGTAGCGGTCGCGCGGTTCCAGACTGAAGCGCCTAGAACCGCTCGGCCACTCCGGCCGGCTATTGTAGATGGTAAGCACGTTTCAGTGTAGATTGTGTGCAATAATGGGCTGACAATGTCCTGTGCGAACTGATCGTCTCAGTGAACAAAACTTCACGAAGACTACGCAGCGCGAGACTAAATGCTGCCTCATGGTGTTGGCACGTGATTCAGTCTGGAAAATACACAAGCGGAACCGAGACGAAAGAGGAATCAAAGCGACAATACGGGCCGCAAATGCGGAAATCCAGTGACGTAAGCGACCATGACAAAGGGCTGACTGTTGTTGTTATGGTCTGTCGCCAGTGAACGAACATCTCAGAAACGGCGAAGCTGCTCGGTTGCTCGCGAGCTATTGCCGTGCGCACGGAAAGTGGCTGAAGGACGAGCGGGTGATAAGGTATTGGACGTCGCGTTTCATCACTGAACGTGGCGGTCGGAGGCTGCCCGCTCTGTAAAACAGGGTAGGCGGCGATCTGTGGCAAATCTGAAGACAGAGTACGATGCTGGTGCAGGCACAGGTGTTTCGGAGCACACACACCGTTCAGCGTAAATCGTAGAACGCGGGACTCCGGAACAGAGGACCCCTGCGTGCACCGCGCTTGGGCACAAGCCGGTTCTGGCTGTATAATTCAAGGGGGACATTCAAGTGAAACATTCAAGTGAACCTCCATGGAACCCGTAGTAGTAATGGAAGGCCCCATGAAAGCAGTGGTCCACATGAACATTAGCACCGACAACCTACATTTCTCCGTGGTTGTCGTCTTCCCGGACGGCGATGGCATGTTTCCACAGGATAGTCCGTGTGAGAAGGCCAGAATCGTTCCATAATGCTTTGACGATCATGTTAGTAAATTCACATTGATCTCTTGAGCACCAAATTCGCACGGTATGAAGCGGAAAGAACACACCTGGGACGCTGTCGGGCGCAAACTCGACGCCCATAAATCACCCGTCTGTAATAATTAACGGGAATGGCGCAACCTATACGCAAATATCTAGTGCTCTACGCATCCGGAAACTTAGCAAGAGCTTGACGAATCGCAGCTGCCCTACTGCTTTCCAGTGATGGACCGACACGCTATTAGAGTAGGTGATCATAAAATGTTGAATCATCTTATCTTACCTGAAGATATGGTTCCAGCTGAAATTTCTATGCATGGTTCGTTAAGTCGGACGCCAATTTTCTGTGACGTGTGCTGGATAAGTCTTCACTATTAAATAAGTTACTCTAATGGTATAGTCATGTTATTAATTTGTCAAGATAATAAACAGTAAGCAGTTTAGTCGGTCGAAACTGCACTGCTAGACATAGCCAAACACTTTCGCCTAGGGATAAACTTCCACACGCCCATTGCTGATTGTCGTTTATGGCCACATCTTACAAGTGTACATATATTGATCCTCCATCTGACAGATCGTATCTGGACTTACTCATCTTTGCTCTAGTGCATATAAGCTCCCTGCGTCTTTGGAGATAATATGGGTTAATTAATAATTATTATATTACAATCCTCTTGTTGTAATTGACCGTGTATATCGAGACTTCGTTCATTGTTAAATGCAATGGTGTGGTACTAACTGATGGAGACGCATTAAGAACTGGTAAGATTTAATTTATTTCCTTTATCACATTGCACAAACATAAACACACTATTATTCAAACTGTGTGCCACTACTCTTAAACACGGAGATAAATCCTTCGCTGCGCAACCGCCTTTGGCTCACGGAGCCTACACCTTCCACAGCCTCTCAACAACTGCTTCTGCTTGAGACTCTCTGCGCCACTGGGCATTGTCGCCCTCCAAAGAACTACCACTTACAGATACTACACACAAGTGCCCTCACGTGCAGTAGTGTTGTTGACGCGCCGCGGAGTGGATAAAGTTTTGTAAGGACGTTTAAATGTGAACTACGATCAGTTTCTAGATGAACTGAAACCACACCGCAGTTATCAAGAGTCCAGCCAAAGCCATCACTCTGAGTGGGTCGCGCGTGCGCGTGATGTGTGCGAACGCGTATGAAATTGTATCAACTGAAAATCCGCCTAAATTTCAAAATTATCTCATTAAAAGGCGACCGCAAAGCACCGAACAGTAATTTCAAACTCAAATAGAACTGCGTTAACGGTGTGTGAATGTATAACATCCTTCATGTGCTTAAAGAAAAGAAAAAAAAAAAGAAAAAGAAACGAGTGTTCATTTGAACATTATTAAGGTAAGTACACTGTTTGTTCTCTATCAAAATCTTTCATTTGATGACTATACCTATTAGTAGTTAGTGCCTTCAGTAGTTAAAATATTTTATTTAGCTGGCAGTAGTGGCGCTCGCTGTATCGCAGTAGTTCGAGTAATGAAGATTGTTGTGAGGTAAGTGATTCATGAAAGGTATAGGTTATTGTTAGTCAAGGCCATTCTTTTGTAGGGATTTTTGAAAGTCAGATTGCGTTGCACTAAAAATATTGTGTGTCAGTTTAGTGTTGATCAGAATAAGTAAAGAGAGTAATATCTGAGTACGTTCAGTTTTGCTCAACTGTTTAAAAATCAAATAACGTAGAGTTTTATCAGCACAGTAATTCATAATTTTTCAAAGGGGATGTTTCACAGTGTTAGCCTAATTCAACCTTATCATCATTGTTCTAGTGTTTTGGTGTAACTAATCAATAGAAGTAACCGAAGTCACGACAGCACGTGATAGTATCCGCATGGTTGGGATCTTTGATAAGTTAGCACGTGTACGTTTTACTTAAGTCTGCCGTCCTGTGCTGTCGTAATTTACAATTCTATTGCCTAGAGCTTTCGACAGCCAAATAACTCAAACATTTATTTACCCAAACAAAGGGACTGGTTTCAAGCTCCAGAACGGCGCATTCCCGACCTATTGTTGTTTGGAAAGCATTACTCTGCTGTGATCTATCACGTTCTTTTACACAACTCTGATAGCGCCTTACTATCACCTTTGTACTTGGAAGTTTAGTGAACGAGTCGTATCTGAATATTTAGAGTCCCGCTGCTCCATAGACTACTGTTTGGCTACGTTCTCAGCTACGAGCCGTTGGAGCGCGAAGGAGCAACGAAAAACGAGTAACCTCTGCATCTTGCAGGATCTTCCTCGTACCCAATCGTAAGTGGTGGACATGATTTCCTAGCAACTTTTCCGTAGACCAACCGTATTTACCCGTAAATTTAGCAATAAATCGAATTTTAGAATCTGCTTCACCGAGGACATTAGTCATGCTGTAAGAGGTACATGATTAAAGAATTTGTTGCTAGCGCACTCGAGCAGATGTAATTTCGATGGATTGCTCACCATCGCTGCCAAATTTTTGCTCCCCCCCCCCCCCCCCCTGTGGAGGGTTATGTAAGAGGTCCATGATTAAAGAATTTGTTGCTAGCGCTCTCGAGCAGATGTAATTTCGATGGATTGCTCACGCGCTGTCTGCGATATGTAAGCTATAAGAGAATCTCAGACCAGAGGGCAATGTTGTCAGCAGTAGGAACTGTGTAGCAGTTGGAGTAAGTAGTTGCTAGCAGTCTGGTGTATGGAGTTGGCTGGGCCGGTCGTGTGGAGCGATGGCGGTGCCTGAGCACTGTAGTATAAGGTAAAAGCAGCCTCGCGCATATGTAGTATTATTATATCAAGTCCCATGTAAATGTTTTAAAAAAATCTCTTACTAATAATCTTTCTCATAAAAAGTAACTTTTGACAATCATTCATTTCAATTTAAAGAATTTACTAATTTCTCCAATCCTTAGTCATCCCGGTTATTGAAAAGAAAAATCAGTTGTTTCTTTTTATACATGACAAATCTATCGGCCAGCATTGCACTGAGCTGAGCCAGAAAAATTTCTTATAAGAGAAGATATATATGCGTTATCCGGCGACCTTATTGAGGTAAGAATTTTCTATTTATTCAAAATGATCTTTCAGCGCCATGACGCAGCACTCAAAAATGGTTCAAATGGCTCTGAGCACTATGGGACTTAACATCAGTGGTCATCAGTCCCCTAGAACATAGAACTACTTAAACCTAACTAACCTAAGGACATCACACACATCCATGCCCGAGGCAGGAGTCGAACCTGCGACCGTAGCAGTCGCGCAGCTCCGGACTGAGCGCCTAGAACCGCGAGACCACCGCGGCCGGCTGACGCAGCGCTGCTGACGTCCAAAATTTACCAGTTTAAATTCACAGTCAATTATTGAAAGGTTATAAGTGAGCCACAATTTTTTTTATTGAGAGATTAGTCACATTATATTATTGATAGGTTACGCAATTTATTAATTGGGAGGTTACGCTAAATGTCAATGTTATAGTTATATTTTTTTTGCTGTTGGGAGGTTTCGGAACTTTTCTGTTGGGAGGTTACACTAAATGCGAATGATATATTTATATTATTTTGCTGTGGGGAGGTTACAATGCAAAGGCAGAACGCTTTCGATTTCTCGACGAGCTGCCTCCCGGCAAACGATCCTGGCTGCCTGTGGTGGCGCCGTGTAGGGAGGGGAGCGGCGCGCTCTGCATTCCTACGTGGTCCGCGTCGCAGCCAGCCCGGAAGCGGGAAGCACGGCCGCCGCCGCTCTGGCCAACTGTGCGCCCATATTACGGCGGCGCTCGGTTGCCTCCCGTCTTTAGCTCACTCTTGGGCCACACTTCTACATCTACATCTACACGGATATTCTACAGCTCACATTCAAGTGCCTCGCAGAAGGTTGATCGAACCACCTTCACAATTCTCTATTATTCCAATCTCGTATTGCGCGCGGAAAGAATGAACACCTATATCTTTCCGTACGAGCTCTGATTTCCCTTATTTTATCTTGGTGATCGTTCCTCCCTATGTATGTCGGTGTCAACAAAATATTTTCTCATTCGGAGGATAAAGTTGGTGACTGGAATTTCGTGAGAAGATTCCGTCGCAACGAAAAACACCTTCCTTTTAATGATTTCCAGCCCAAATCCTGTACCATTTCTGTGCACTCTCTCCCATATGTCGCGATAATACAAAACTTGAGCCCTTCTTTCAACTTTTTCCAATGTTCTCCGTCAGTCCTATCTGGTAAGGATTCCACACCGCGCAGCAGTATTCTAAAAGAAGACGGGCAAGTGTAGTGTAGGTAGTCTCCTTAGTAGGTCTGTTACACTTTCTAAGTGTCCTGCCAATAAAACGCAGTCTTTGGTTAGCCTTCCCCACAACATTTTCTATGTGTTCCTTCCAAATTAAGTTGTTCGTAATTGTAATACCTAGGTATTTAGTCGAATTTAATGTTTTTAAATTAGACTGATTTGTCGTGTAACCGAAGTTTAACGAGTTCCTTTTAGCACTCATGTGGATGACCTCACACTTTCCGTTATTCAGGGCCAACTGACACTTTTCACACCATTCAGATATTTTTTCTAAATCGTTTTGGAGTTTGTTTTGATCTTCTGATGATTTTATTAGTCGATAAACGACAGCGTCATCTGCAAGCAACCGAAGACGGCTGCTCAGATTGTCTCCCAAATCGTTTATATAGATAAGGAACAGCAAAGGGATTATAACACTACCTTGGGGAACGGTAGAAATCACTTCTGTTTTACTCGATAACTTTCCGTCAATTACTACGAACTGTGACCTCTCTGACAGGAATAACTGAGATGATATTCCATAAGCACACAATTTCACTACGAGCCGCTTGTGTGGTACAGTGTCAAAAGCCTTCCGGAAATCCAGAAATACGGAATCGATCAGAAATCCCTTCTCAATAGCACTCAACACTTCATGTGAATAAAGAGCTAATTGTGTTTCACAGGAACGATGTTTTCTAAACCCATGTTGACTGTGTGTCAATAAACCGTTTTCTTCGAGGTAATTCATAATGTTCGAACAAAATATATGTTCCAGAATCCTGCTGCATATCGACGTTAACGATATAGGCTGGTAATTTAGTGGATTACTCCTACTACCTTTCTTGAATATTGCTGTGAGCTGTGCAACTTTCCGGTCTTTGGGTACGGATCTTTCGTCGAGGGATAAAGAATCTGCATATGCAGAAAGTTGCTGATTATCAGGGTGTGGATTATTCCTGGATTGTACTGCGATTAAAAATAAATAAAACAGAGTCTCAAATATTCCGTTCAAAATACGAGGGCTATTCGGAAAGTAAGGAACGATAGGTCGCGAAATGGAAACCACAGTGAAAATCAAAACTCTTTTATTTGCAACAGTTAGCTACAAGTTCCAGCTACTTACCTCAATAGTCGCCGATCCGACTTAGGCGTTGTACCAACTTTTCAATACCCTCATTATAGAACGCAGCCACCAGTGCTTTCCGCCAATACTCTACGCTGGCCTACAGCTTGTTGTCTGTGCCAAAATGTTGTCTTCATAGCTAGCGGTTCATGTGACCAGAGGTGAAACTCAGAGGGAGACGATTACGGGCTGTATTGTGGGTAATCAAACATTTCCAATTGAAAACGATGCAGGAGCATCTTCACTGCCCCTGCAGAATGCGGCTGAGAATTGTCTTGAAGAAGAAAGCGCGCGACAGTTATGTAATGTCGGCTGCATAGCTTCAGGCGAAATTTTTCACTAGGCCCTCGTACTTGGCGGGAAACACAATTGTTCTAGGTATCTTTATGTGCTCCCTGTGTGCTCAGAACTAAAAAGAACGACGTAACGATATCGACGGACATACTAGAGACACTGCCCAACATACCTGTGCAAAACTTCATCGGATTCTCACTGTAGTTTCCATTTCGCGACCGATCCTTCCTTAGTTTCCCAATAACCCTCGTAGAACGGATATTTTCGTTTAGAATTCACTGTCATGTACACTGTGCCAAAGTCATGGGGTAGCGATACGCACATATACTGCTCTCGGTCGTATCGCGTACACATGGTATAAAAGGGCAGTGCATTGGAAGAGCTGTCATTTGTACTCAGGCAGTTCATGTGGAAAAGTTTCAAACGTGATTACGGCCACCCGACAGAAATTAACAGACTTTGTACGCGGAATGTTAGTTGGAGCCAGACGCATGGGACATTCCATTTCGCAAACCTTTAGGGAATTCAGTATCAATGTTGGACCGTACGACGAACGTATCCGTTAGGACTGTGTGGAGAAATTTGACGTTAATAGCTGTGGCAGCAGAAGACCGATGCGAGTGCCTTTGCTGACAGTACGACATCGCCTGCAGCGCCTCTCCTGCGCTCTTGACCATACCAGCTGGACGACTGCAAAGTCATAGCCTTATCAGATGAGGCCCGATTTCGGATGCTTAATAGCGGATGGTAGGGTTCGAGTGTGGCGCAGAGCCCACGGAGACAAGTTGTCAACAAGGCACTGGGCGAGCTGATGGTGGCTCCATAATGGCGTGGGTTGTGTTTACAGCGCCCCTCTGGTCCAGCTGAACTGGTCATTGACTGAAAATGGTTATGTTCGGCTACTTGCAGCCATTCATGGACTTCATGTTCTCAGACAACGATGTCATGTAACCTGGCCACCATTGTTCGGAATTGGTTTGAAGAACATTCTGGACAATTCGCCCGACATGATTCCAACCAACATTTATGGCAACTTATTCGAGAGGTCAGTTCGTGCACAAAATCCTGAACCGGCATCACGTTCGCAATTATGGACAGCTTTAGAGGCAGTGTGACTCAATATATGTCTGCAGGGGACTTCCAGCGACTTGTTGAGTCCATGCCGCGTCGAGTTGCTGCGCTACGGTGGGCAAAAGGAGGTTCGACAGAATATCAGGAGGTATCCCACGGTTATTGTCAACTCAGTGAATGTGACTCATGTTACACGGACGGAAGACGATGCGGACTATCATCCTGACGTCGGCCATATTTAAAATGTTTTTCCGTTGTTTCCCATTTAATCTTGGGCGTCTACATCTACTTAAATACTCTGAAAACTGCTGCAAAGTGCATCACAGAGGGAGCTTAATGTCGTATTACATGTTAGGCTTTCTTCCCGTTCCAGTCGCGCATAGACCGTGAGAAGAATCATTACTTAAATGTCTCTCTGCGCACTGTACGGTAGCGATACATAGGATGCTGAGTATATTCCTAGAATCTTCACCCACAATCAGTTCTTGAAACAAGTAGGCTCTATCGCGACAGTTTCCACCTACCTTCAAGAGTCTGTGAGTTCAGTTCCTTCAACATCTCTGTGAACCTCTCTCAAGGATCAAACAAAGCTGTGACCATTCGTGTTACCCTTGTTTATATACGTTCAGTATCTCTGTTAGTCCTGTTTAGGCAAGTCCCACGCTTTTGTGGAACATTCTGGGATGGGACGCACAAATTATATGTAAGCAATCTTCTTCATAGACTGATTGCATTTCGCTATTATTCTACCAATGAACAGAATTCCGCCATCGAGCCTATATGACCCTCACATTTCATATCTCTACAAGCAGTTAGGCGTACGTATTTGTATGATGAGACAGATTCTAATTGTGGATCATTCCTTTTGTGGAGTGAATAATGCCACATTTATTTACAATTACACCAAGTTGCAAAACTTTTCACCATCTCAATTTGTTTCATTTCCCGTGTGATCGTACTTTTGTTAATAGGTATTTGTGTGGTACC
This sequence comes from Schistocerca serialis cubense, assembly GCF_023864345.2. Taxonomy (NCBI): domain Eukaryota; kingdom Metazoa; phylum Arthropoda; class Insecta; order Orthoptera; family Acrididae; genus Schistocerca; species Schistocerca serialis. The sequence continues at coordinate 812,142,127 of NC_064638.1, read as the reverse complement.
AAGACAAAACTTTTCGGTAGTTAAAAATATTTCATAAAGTCGATTGCCTTCATCCATAATTCGTGATCTTCAGGTAAAAGTGGGGACACGACACTTCTAAGGCATCCCCTAGACGATCAATAATATTGCACAATTTGTCCTGAAGGGCAATAATGTTGAACGACTAAGGTTGACACTGAGAGATTGCGCAATAATCCTGGGAATATAAAAAACTTTTGACATATATTGCGTGGCCTGGAAATGTTGGTCGTCTGTAGGCAGTATTGACAACATCTTTCACAATGTCTCGCGTGCTACAGTCTATAGGGACATTTGTGTTTTCCGTTTGGTGTTGTTATCGACGTTGAGCGTGGGAAATTGAAAATGACCGCAAAACAAGAAGAGAGAGCATTTTCATTATAGTGCATAGAGCTCTAAAACTTGATGCTTGCAGTGTGGAACGTAAAGTCAACAAGTTAAAAAAAAACCATGAAGAATTAGTGCTATGGAGTTATGCTAACGAAATATAGAGAACGGTATCATACAGCCACAAAGGAAAATGTGGTAAAAAAAAGAAAAAGAAAATAAAAAGAATAAAGGATTTCAGGAAAAGCGTTATTGGCGCGAATGAGATGTTAGAATACAATAAAGAACTTCAAGTGTGCCAATGAATGAAAAGGCATAAATAAAAGTATATGTAGATATTTATGTGTGTTTACAAATTACTTATTTGAATACAGGACTTCAGTGCAAGTATTACTGCATGAAACGTTTCCATAACTATGTCTCCAATACTCTGAGGTGAAACAGCACTTGTAAATTTCAGTTCGCTCAATGAATTACCAGTAATGCGTCAAATTTGGACCATCAACATATAAAAATTTATGGTCATCTTGTTATTCCTTCGACCGCATTTCCCTCAACAGGTTTTGTGAGCGAATATTTCGGGCTCCTTGTACCAATTTTTCATCACTCTTCTTTTCTTTTTCAGTTCGCAACAAAGTAGAGCAATTATCACACCAGCAGAGTCTTTATCGTCCATCATTTCGAACACTCTATGATTCAATAATATTGTACAATAGTACTGCGCAGCTTTATTGCGCGGCCCAAGGAGGAACTGAATAATATTGCACAATATTATTGCTGTCTCAGTGGCCGATTTTCTCTCTCTCAGTGTAGCCCTTTCCCTAGGAGCTGAAGATTCTTAATTTCCAACTCACAGAACGCCGCAGAAGGTGAATAGTAGAATAAATTTGCGGAACAAATTTCTGAATGTGAAGACACGGGTGGTTAAATAGCGATGTCTGTGAATCGGCGTTTGAACGGCTAGTTGACGCTGGTATTGTGAACAAGCTTTGTTCGGTTGAGGAGGATTTAATCTGGGGGACCGAGCGAGATGGGGCAATTGTTACTACACTGGACTCGCATTCGGGAGGACGACGCTTCAAATACGCGTCAGGCCATCCTAAAACGCTCAATGCAAATGCCGAGACGGTTCCTTTGAAAGGGCACGGCTGGTTTCCTTCCCCGTCCCTGAAACATTCCGAGCTTGTGCTCCGGCCCTAATGCTTCGATGTCGAAGGGATGTTGAACCCTAGTCTTCCTTCCTTTCTTTCTCGATTCTGGTCTCGCTCACTTTCCAGTTCTGCAAGCTAGTGCGCTGCGCGATACGGTATACGAGCAGGTTGATTTGTTACTAGAGTATGCGTGAGAAAATTCGTTTCACAATACCGATGTTTTGATTCTCCGAATAATGAGATCTGTGAGTAGGATAAAAGTGAATGATGAACAAAAACATTAAAACATGACTGTAATCTCCAGCAAGTGAACTGAAAGTAACTGATACGAAATACAGTGTGTTTTATGTATAGTTTTATAAATCAGTTGTCAGTTTCAGCGAGTATGGTGTAAGTAATACAGCGGTCTTTGAAATATGAAATCTAGCATGTTACGTAAGAAACGTGTGCATAATTGTTCGTTTTAAATTATGCGGGTTTTTCGGTTATCCGTGCACTGTGGTGTCTCTATTGATCTGTATAGTCTGGAGCTTGCTGTGGAAGGATGACTAACAAAGGACATGTGATAGGCAGGGATGTGGTCGCAGCACATCACTTTTGCACTCTTGTGCATTTATACTCACTCCAGCACAGCGTTTTATAGTACGCACTTTAGACAGCCGCTAAATATCAGACGTAAATATCTGACTAATTTAATATGGCTTCAGGTTTTAAGGCTGCTTTAATGTCTGGTTCCCAAGGAAGAGAGAAGCCAGAGAAAAGCCATGGAGTCCCCTGAATACTCGTTGTGATTTTGCGTGGTGTGGTTTGAAAAGCACAGTATTTCAAAAATATACATCCGATTTCACAAGACTACGTTTTCTGCATGAATTCATACATATTATAAAAATGGATGTATGTACGAGGTGTGGCTATAAAAGGAAAAGGGAATGTTGCTGTCACAAACTACGCATGCGCTAAAGATGAACGACCAGTAGCCGTGAAGCGTGAAGCTTTCAGTCGAATGCTGCCCCTCTGGTTCTGTAGACAAACCATTGTGGCCGTGGCTTTCGTTTGTGTGAGAGCTGTTATTTTGTTTTGCCGGAGAAACGATGATTGTCATAATAGAGCAACGAACTGTCGTGAGGTTTCACATCAAACATGAAAAACTGGTTCTGAAACCCATCTTTTACTAAAAGAATTTTTTTGACGAAGGCTATTTATCATGTACGCGAGTTTTTGTGTGGTTCAAGCGTTACCAATATGGTCGAGAAGGCGATGGAGATGACTTACTTGACTGCTACGGTCGCAGGTTCGAATCCTACTTCGGGCATGGATGTGTGTGATGTCCTTAGGTTAGTTAGGTTTAAGTAGTTCTAAGTTCTAGAGGACTGATGACCACAGATGTTAAGTCCCATAGTGCTCAGAACCATTTGAACCATTTTTTTTGAACCATGACTTTCTTCCGGGACGCCCTCGACGTCCAAAACGGATGAAGATATCGCAAAAGTAGGTAATCTGATTCAGTCTGACCCTCGATTGAGTCTTCGATCGACTGCTGAAACTGCAGGCATTGACAGAGAACTCGTAAGACATATTTCACATAACTAATTTAACATGGGAAAAGTGTGTGCGAAACTGATGTTCGAACAAAAAGAAGCTTGTGAAAATGTTTGTATTCACACTTTGAATATCAGTGAAAATTATCCCAATTTCTTGGAAAGAGTGATAACATGTGACGAATCTTGGTTTTTCACCTGTGCTAAGGTCTAAGCGTTAGTCCATGCACTGGAAGGGGCCAACTCCATCAAAAGTGAAAAAACCTCAGATGAGGAAATGAAGATTCAAAGCTACGATGACTGACTTTTTTCGACATTCATGAAACTGTGTACCTTCACTAGTTTCCTTAATATCAAGCTATTAGTCAAGATCAGTAGACTGACCTACTTGCTCAACTCCATGAAAAACTAAGCGAAAAAGGAAGCGAACTGCGGAAGTCATGGATTCTCCATCAGGACAACGCTCCGGCCCATACCGCATTTTCTGTTAAGAGATTTCTAGAAAAGCACAGCATCCCAGTGTTAGACCAGCCACCTTATTCGCCTGACCTAGCACCATGTGACTTTTATCCATTTCCCAAGGTCGAATCAACATTAAAAGGAACAAGATTTCAGTCTGTTGAAAAAGTGAATAAAAAGCGCACTCCCAACATTGTTTCCATCAACGGTAAACTCACATGAAGTGTTGAAGGCATAGAGGAGAGGAGTATATTGAGGGTCACAAGAAGTAAATTTTTATGTTTTTGAAATAAAATGCTTTAGAAAAATTGTCCCGTTATTTTATAGCCACACCTCGTATGTGTGTGTGTGTGTGTGTGTGTGTGTGTGTGTGTGTGCGCGTGTGTGTATGTTCAACATCTCCTCCTAAACCACTGGACCACCTTCAACTAAACTTGGTACATACATGCCTCACATCCCTCAGCGTCAGGCAACAGTCGCTGTGGGGTAAGAAGTACTTAGTTATCATAGTTCAGGAGATATCACGTCATAAACACTGAAATGCGTGAAAAACTGACGCATTGTGCATGAGATTTAATTTTTTTAAACTGTTTGCTATTAACTCTACTCGTAACATATTTCGCTGACAGAGTCCACGCATGCCGCTGAATGTATCTATATAAATACACCATTGTACGGCACACATTTAAAGAGATATGACGTTATAAACACTGAGATGCATGAAAAATGTTGCATCTTGCATGTAGTTTTAATACATTTATTCTTTTCTATTAAGACACTCCTAGCGTCCAGCCAACTCAACGATATCCCAGACACCTGGCAGCCCTTTTGACAGCTTCCAGCAGAGCCCAAATGGCTGTAGGCGATTATTTATTATTATTTTTTATTTATTTCAGTAACAGTACAGAGTAACACACCATCCTGAAACATAAGTTGGATCGGATGCTAAACGATCAGAATATATAAAAAAATTTCTAACGTTACAGAGAATTTAATACTTTACGATTGTTACAGTGGTTGTATATAATTTATTTCTGTCTTGTTGAGGAGAATATAATTTATAATTTAAATAACGCAAACGTCAAAAAAAGAGAGGAAAGAAAAAGTGTAACACAATAAGGGTGGTAAAAATAAGTTGCAGTAGCTAGAGGGAAATGATATGCTAAATTTGGATGTGTAATACAGTCGAAGTACTTTGTAGGTTGTTAATTGCCTATTTCTACCTATTTCAGGTGACAATGTCTCGGTACAACTTCGAGTTATTCTCATCCAAAATGTGTTTATGTAGGTTTGTTGTGCTTATGTGTATTGATATATTGCTTGTAGTGTTGCATGTCAGGACACCAGATGATACTCAGTAGGTGAAAACGGTAGGCGGCTATAGAGCTATGAAGAGCGTTGCCATAGAGACGTTTACAAAATCGCGTTGTAGACACGCGAAGCAGCTGCGGCCAGCGTACAGAAACTGTGCGGGATCACGTTTCTTAACTTGGAGACTGGACTTATGCATCTGTACGTTATGCATAGTCCTTCGTATGATTGTTTCGTAACTTCAAGGGTGTTTTCACGAACCCAAAGAAATGATATTTTTTCGATGCTTCACCACACACACACAGTTAATTTTTTGTGTTCGTTTCTAATAGAAAATTGGCAAAATAAATACCAGGGCAATGCTGAGCTTGTCAGCTAGTGAAGATATAAACTTGGGATATTTGTAACTTACGCATCGAAACTAAAAGTTTACCTTGGCGCCACTGAAATCTACCCTGGTTGGTGATAGGGGTCTCGATGTTGCAGCTGGCCCGCGTGCTCGTTCATGACGGCTTTTTGGACAATTGCGGGAACATGCCGAAAAGTCCAATTTTCACCAGGAAAGAGCTCTGGACATTAGAATATATCTGAAAGAGCTCTGGACATTATACCATTTCCTAATAACAAGCTGCCTTAACGGCGGATCGCCAGAAGGGGCAGACGAGTCTCACATTGCACCATTGTCCTCCAAGGTCGCCTAAACGCCCCTCTCGTTTTTTTGGGTTGGGTCGTATGTGAGAGACTCCATCTACGTGCCTCCCCTTCCAACAACTTTTGATGAACTACGACGTCGCGTAACAACAGAAGTGGATGCCGTAACCCTGGACATGTTGCAAAAGAATAGGACAAGTCTATCTTCTGCATGTTTGCCGTATGTCCAGCGGAACTGAACGTTTTGAAAGGTAAATTGGCAATTGAATCTCAATGTAGACAAGTGTAATGTACTGCGAATACATAGAAAGAAAGATCCTTTATTATTTAGCTACAATATAACCGGTCAGCAACTGGAAAAAGTTAATTCCATAAATTATCTGGGAGTAGGCATTAGGAGTGATTTAAAATGGAATGATTATATAAAGTTGATCGTCGATAAAGTAGATGCCAGACTGAGATTCACTGGAAGAATCCTAAGGAAATTCAATCCGAAAACAAAGGAAGTAGCTTACAGTACACTGCTTGAATATTGCTCACCAGTGTGGGATCCGTACCAGATCGGGTTGATAGAAGAGATAGAGAAGATCCAACGGACAGCAGCGCGCTTCGTTACAGGATCATTTAGTAATCGCGAAATCGTTACGGAGACGATAGATAAACTCCAGTGGAAGACTATGCAGGAGAGACGCTCAGTAGCTCGGTACGGGCTTTTGTTGAAGTTCCGAGAACATACCTTCACCGAGGAGTCAAGCAGTATATTGCTCCCTCCTACGTATATCTCGCGAAGAGACCATGAGGGTAAAATCAGAGAGATTAGAGCCCACACAGAGGCATACCGACAATCTTTCTTTCCACGAACAATACGAGACTGGAATAGAAGGGAAAACCGATAGACGTACTCATGGTACCCTCCGCCACACACCGTCAGGTGGCTTGCGGAGTATGGATGTAGATGTAGATGTAAATGAAAATTTTCATCCTAAACGTCACTGTAAAGAGTACCTATGTGAATGCATCCTATATCCTATGGAGTCCTATGTGGATTCATCCATTTTAAAAACGTATAGTTTTCCCCCAACTTTCTGACTTCATTCATATAGAACATATACAATTGTGATATTCGATGAATCTTCTGAAACACCCTGTATTCTTCCGGGTATAGGAGTAATTAATTTTGTTAACACGTCAGAAAAACTTTATAGACTCCCCTCTCCCTCCTATTTTCTCGGACGAAAGGATAAACGATAAGAAAGCTTTCGGAGGGCAGTGGAAACGACTGGCAACTATACTGACAATGATTAGTTATGAAATATTTTTACTGAAAATTTGTCCTTCTTCCTTCTGCGTCGAAAAACACGAACGAACCTATAAATTCAAGAAAAGAAGGGCAGCAGAAATCAATAAATGAAAAATAAAAAAGTCTACAACGTTATCCAGACGATATATTGCAGAAGTAGATAATCTGAGGTGTAATTTACCGCGGTTCATCCCGTTGAGGTCCACTGCGCACATTGTAACAGAGCAAGATAGGACTATCATCGTAGTTCTTATACCACTCCTGACACTGATATATTTTTTCCTTTATTTGACGTCGTTTTGTTAATAGCACATATGCAAGAATTACACGAAATAGCCAATGTCCTATACAAGCGGAGATTAGTAAAATATTATCACTCACGTGTAGTTTCTTACTTATTTACGACAATACTATAGTTAGTTCATACGGAAATATTAATGATTTACTATACATGCAAACCAGGTGAGGCTGAAATTTTATATGCGCAAATACTGGATTGTTTCCGAATGGGTACAGTTCATTTAAAAGCGCTCATCGTCCTGTATTCAACAAACGTTTTACGTTTTCAAAAAGAATTGCATTTCGGAAGTGTATTCAAAATTTTTGTGCTCTAGAAAGTTGAAATTATATAAGTTGTGGTTATTTTCAAAATACAGTAGTACCATAGTCAGCCCAGACTTATCAGATTCCAAGATTGCCTTTTTTTACTGAAATAACTTGTTAGTTAATTATTAAACTAGAAAATTTCACTTTTTCGAATCTTTTTTGGGGTTTTTGGAAATCTCATTTACCTTAAAACCAACCTCATAAAGTAGCACCTATTATTTTTGCCACTTTCTGTTTATCGTGTCTTCGTCTCTTTTAATTTTCCTGTTTTCATCTCATCATTTAACACGTAACATGGGTATATTTTACCATTTCTTAATTTTTAATTTTTCACCCGTCTATAAATAATAGGGCTCGTCTACAAAGTCTTAGTCAGTGGGCGTCCGTTTCCAGGCTGTATGAGTCAGTCTGTGGTTAGGTTGTTGTTGTTGTGGTCTTCAGTCCTGAGACTGGTATGATGCAGCTCTCCATTCTACTCTATCCTGTGCAAGCTTCTTCATCTCCCAGTACTTACTGCAGCCTACATCCTTCTGAATCTGCTTAGTGTATTCATCTCTTGGTCTCCCTCTACGATTTTTACCCTCCACGCTGCCCTCCAATACTAAATTGGTGATCCCTTGATGCCTCAGAATATGTCCTAACAACCGATCCCTTCTTCTAGTCAAGCTGTGCCACAAACTCCTCTCCTCCCCAATTCTATTCAATACCTCCTCATTGGTTATGTGATCTACCCATCTAATCTTCAGCATTCTTCTGTAGCACCACATTTCAAAAGCTTCTATTCTCTTCCTGTCCAAACTACTTATCGTCCATGTTTCACTTCCATACATGGCTACACTCCATACAAATACTTTCAGGAATGACTTCCTGACACTTAAATCTATACTCGATGTTAACAAATTTCTCTTCTTCAGAAACACTTTCCTTGCCATTGCCAGTCTACATTTTATATCCTCTCTACTTCGACCATCATCAGTTATTTTGCTCCTCAAATAGCAAAACTCCTTTACTACTTTAAGTGTCTCATTTCCCAATCTAGTTCCCTCAGCATCACCCGACTTAATTCGACTACATTCCATTATCCTCGTTTTGCTTTTGTTGATATTCATCTTATATCCTCCTTTCAAGACACTGTCCATTCCGTTCAAATGCTCTTCCAAGTCCTTTTTTGTCTCTGACAGAATTACAATGTCATCGGCGAACCTTAAAGTTTTTATTTCTTCTCCATGGATTTTAAGACCTGCTCCGAATTTTTCTTTTGTTTCGTTTACTGCTTGCTCAATTTACAGATTGAACAACATCGGGGAGAGGCTACAACCCTGTCCAACTCCTTTCCCAACCACTGCTTCACTTTCATGCCCCTCGACTCTTATAACTGCCATCTGGTTTCTGTACAAATTACACATTGTCTTTCGCTCCCTGTATTTTACCCCTGCCACCTTCAGAATTTGAAAAAGAGTATTCCAGTCAACATTGTCAAAAACTTTCTCTAAGTCTAGAAATGCTAGAAACGTAGGTTTGCCTTTCCTTAATCTATCTTCTAAGATAAGTCGTAGGGTCAGATTTGCCTCACGTGTTCCCATATTTCTACGGATTCCAAACTGATATTCCCCGAGGCTGGTTTCTTCCAGTTTTTCCATTCGTCTGTAAAGAATTCGTGTTAGTATTTTGCAGCCGTGACTTATTAAACTGATAGTTCGGTAATTTTCACATCTGTCAACGCCTGCTTTCTTTGGGATTGGAATTATTATATTCTTCTTGAAGTCTGAGGGTATTTCGCCTGTCTCATACATTTTGCTCACCAGATGGTAGAGTTTTGTCAGGACTGGCTCTCCCAAAGCTGCCAGTAGTTCTAATGGAATGTTGTCTACTCTTGGGACCTTGTTTCGACTTAGGTCTTTCAGTGCTCTATCAAACTCTTCACGAAGTATCATATCTCCCATTTCATCTTCATCTACATCCTCTTCCATTTCTATAACATTGGCGTCAAGTACATCGCCCTTGTATAGACCCTCTATATACTCCTTCCACCTTTCTGCTTTCCCTTCTTTGCTTAGAACTGGGTTTCCATCTGAGCTCTTGTTAGGTATCAAATTGCAAACATCATGTAATTTGCGTTTTGTGTAGAGCAGTCATTACGTGAATATCATGTAGGCAGTCTCTGTTTAGCTACCAAAATGTACAATTCGTGACCGAATCGTGTAGATTCAGGTATTAGTCTGCCACCACAGAACTTCATGATGTTGTGCTTATTAGGGCAACTTGCTCGTAGGGTTCGAACATTTAGACGGCTTGTTAGAAAGATGACCGTCAGACAGGGAACACTGAGTATAAATATATATTCGCTGATCGAAAATCAATTACTGTAGAGTGGCGTAGGTTATTTAACATATGTCCATCAAGCCAGTTAATAGCAAGAGGACAATTCAAGAAGACCAGCTGCTAGACCACTGGAGGCAATTCCAGGTTAGCAAGTTTACGACGTATTCGTTAAAACTTCGGGAAGTGCTAGTAATTCACTGTTAGTGTTTTTGCGGTCTTCACTCGGATGGGGCACTCTGCGCTAGGCCTCTGTGCAAACCCATTCATCTCTGAATAATTACTGCAGCTTACATCCATTTCAATGTGATTACTGCACTCAAGCATAGCCGTCCCTCTGCTATTCTCCCCCCCTCCCCCGCTCCAATCGGTTTTTCGCTCCATTACTAAGCTGACGTTTCCTTAATGCCTCAGTGCGTGTCCTCTCAGCCGATTCCTTCTTTCAGCTGGGTTGTGCCATAAATTTCTCTTCTCCTCAGTTCAATCCAGTACCTCCTCATTAATTATTCGATCTACACACAAAGCCCTTAGCGTTTATCTGAATCATCAGATTTTAAAAATTTCTCGCTTGCACTGTTTCACTTCCACATACGGCTATACTCAAGACAAACACTTTCAGAAAAGAATTCCTAACACTTAATTTTACATTCGATGTTAAAATACTTCTCTTTTCCAGTCAAGGTTTTTTTGCGTTTGATAGCCTACGTGTAGTATTTTCTTGCCACTGCTACCATCAGTTAGTCTGTTGGCCAAATGGCAGACTTCATCTACTACTTTCAGTGCCATATTTCCTTACTGAATTCTCTCAACATAAACTGATTTAATGCGATTTCATTTCACTATCCTTGTTTTACTTTTGTTGATGTTCATCTTCTAACTTCTTTTCGTGATGCCATTTCATTCAGTTTAATTGATCTTCCAAGTCCTCTGCCCTCTCTGACATAATTACAACGTCATTATCAAACCGTAAAATTTTAATTTTTTTCCTTGAACTTTAATTTTTTACTAAATTTCGTTTTAAGTTGCCTTTACCGCTTACTCAGCGTACATATTGAATTCGTTGGGATTAGGCTACAACCGTGTTCTACTCAACCAGTACTTCTCTTTCATTTCCTTGGATTCATCCAGTTGCAGTCTGGTTTGTGTAAAAGTCGTAAATGACCTTCCACTCCTTTTATTTCTTTCCTGCTACTTTCAAAATTTTGCAGAGAGTTTTGGAGTTATAAGAAGTAAAATACAGGGAGGGAAAGGTAATTCACAATTCAATACTAAGTTAATATAAATACAAAATAAAGGAAGAGCAGCAAGCCAATCAGCAGAAACACGATACACTGCGGTTTAATGAGACATCTAAAGCTCTTAGTTCTGAACCATCCACAACTACACTGAAAAGGCAAAGAAACTGGTACACCTGCCCAATGTCGTGTAGGGCCCCCGCGAGCAGGCAGAAGTGCCGCAGCACGACGTGCCATGGACTCGACTAATGTCTGAAGTAGTGCCGGAGGGAACTACCAAGAATCCTGCAGGACTGTCTATAAATCCGTAAGAGTACGAAGGCGAGGAGATCTCTTCTGAACAGCACGTTGCAAGGCATCCCATATATGCTCAACAATGTTCATGTCTGGGGAGTTTGGTGGCTATCAGAAGTTTTTAAACTCAGAAGAGCGTTCCTGGAGCCACACTGTAGCAATTATGGACGTGTGGGGTGTCGCATTGTCCTGCTGGAATGCCCAAGTCCGTCGGAATGCACAATGGACATGAATGGATGCAGATGATCAGATAGGATGCTTACGTACGTCTTACTTGTCGGAGTCGTTTCTATACGTATCAGAAGTCCCATATCACTCCAACTGCACTCGCCCCACACCATTACAGAGCTTCCACCAGCTCGAACAACCCCCTGCTGACATGTAGGGTCCATGGATTCGTGAGGTTGTATCTATATCCGTAAACGTCCATCCGTTCGATACAATTTGAAACGAGTCTCGTCCGACCAGGCAACATGTTTCCAATCATCAACAGTCCAATGTCGGTGTTGACGGGTCCAGGCGATGCGCAAAGCTTTGTGTTGTGCATTCATCAAGGGTAAACGAGTGGGCCTTCGGCTCCGAAAGCCCATATTGACGATGTTTCGTTGAATGTTTCGCACACTGACACTTATGATGGCCCAGCATTGAAATCTGCAGCAATTTGCGGAAGAACTGCACTTCTGTCACGTTGAACGGTGAAGAACTTTCGGAGATTTAAGATTCCGAACAAACGTTTACATTTTTATTTTTACAGATTACATCCAGCGTTTCAGAAGATGACTGTGAAAAAACTAAAAGACGCACAGGAAATATACACGAATCAGTGGATAGATCATCTGTCCAAGTTTTCAACTCACATTACTGGTGCTCAGTACGGACACCATTTGTGGCACAGCAGACACAAGGCGCTACAGTAACTCCTACTGGACGTCTGTTCATTGGTTGCCTATCTGCAGGTGCGAACTAATTTGAAGTGGCATTACGGAGCTGATGATTTGTCTGCGTGTTCTAAAACGCCTGCCACATAGTGAACTACGCCACGCCGCTTATTACGAATCGAAAGGCGGAGAGATGCTCTATCGAAGTACTTCTGTTTTTGAGATTTTTGGTAACAATGTTTCCGCATTATATATTACGTATACGTTTATATATTAAAAATATATGTAGAGAATGTTCCTTAGAGTTTAGCGTAAAAATGTGAGGTAAATAGATCAAGAACTTTTCGAGGGTCTTCGTAATAGCGTTTCACCTTTACATATTACTTCTTATTTATATATTACATATATTTAAAAAAGGTATATAAAATATGCGCTTTTTCGGAAGAAACGTTGTGTCAAAAGTTCGAAGCAATCGGTGAAGAAGTTTCGCAGATTTATGGTTCTGAACAAACGAACATTTACATTTTTATTTTTACAGATTACCTCCAGCGCTTCAGAAGATGACTGTGCAAAAACTATAAGACGTACAGGAAATACACACGTATCAGGGGATAGATCGTCTGTCTAAGTTTTTAACACACATTACTGGTGCTCAGAACCGACACCGTTCGTGACACGGCAAGCGTCAATACGTGCGCGCAGTTCACTGAAGTCGCTGATAGGAGCTGCCCAGGAAGACGCTTCAGCAACCCGCACTGGACGGGTCTTTGTTGGGTTGCCTATCTGCAGGTGCGAACTAATTCAATGCGGCAATACGGAGTGGATGATTTGTCTACGTATTCTGACACGCCTGCCACATAGTGCAACTACGCCAAGGCGCGTATTACGAATCGAAAGGAGAATAGATGCTATATAGACCGATATGTGTCATTTTCTGCATGTCATAGTTTCTACAGTGTCGTGAGAGACCATACAGGGTGAAAAGTATTTAATCCGACAAACTGTGGGAGGTTGAAGGGGACATTAAAACAAATATTTTTGCCTAATGTAATTTTTTCCTATGAGGAGTATTTAAACCGGCTGAGGAAGATTTCTCTGGCGGCAAATTAATTAAACCAACAAACAATTTTCAATTTTTTTATGACCAAGAGACAACACATTAACACAACCTAATTTCAATTACAGTAGATTTTCAAAAATGCCTCCGTTGACACGTAAACGAAGGTTACACCGTCGGAACATGTTCTGTCTGACACGGGCAAAAACCCCAGGAGTATCCTGCATTGTTCCTGCTGCTGCTACTATTCGGGCACCCAGACACTCTTCTGATGCAACAGGAGTGCGTAAACAAGGTTGCGTGTCTCTCCCAACACAAAAAAGGTCAGAGGGGACGTATCTGGGGATCGAGCAGGCCATGGTACAGGACCACCTCTGCCAATGCACGTCTCTGGGAACCGTCGGTCCAGGAATCGACGCACACGACGACTGAAATATGCCGGCGCCCCGTCATCTTGGAACCACATGCGTTGTCTTGTAGGGAGCGAGAGGTCTTCCAGCAATTCTGGCAATGCTCTGGCGAGAAAATTGTAGTAGTGCCTGCCATTTAATGGCCTAGGTAGCAGATACGGCCCGATTAAACAGTCCCCAACAACACCGACCCACACATTAACGAAGAACCGCACTTGATGCGCGCTAGTAACTCCCTCCAGACATGAGAACTGTGTATGTTGAAGACTCCATCACGCCCAAACGTTGCTTCATCGGTAACCAACACAGAGGATGGAAATGTAGGATGCATTTCACACTGTTCCAGATACCACTGCGAAAACTGTGCTCTGGGTGGATAATCAACTGGTTCCAGGTTGTGGAACAACTGAAGACTGTAATACGGCCTCCACCGGTTTAAATCATCTTCATAAGAAAAAATGACATTTAGAAAAAATATTTGTTTTGATGTCCCCTATAACCGCTTAGTGTTTGTCGGTTTAAATACTTTTCACCCTGTAGATAGTTCTGAATATCCCTATTAGATAGGAGAGGAACGAGAATGTTGCATGACGAGGGATCTCCTGCTAAGAATGACGGCAACTTCTAAATGTGGACTTGGAGCTATTGTGGCCAGGCCCGATAACTGCAACAAAACTATAAAGGTAGGGTGGGGCAGTAGGCCGAACCCGGAAGGACGGCAACGGGCTGCGTCCCGGAGGGAGGCTAGGCGTGTGCTGCGGCAGGCAGGAGGCTGTGCGGCGTCAATGTCGTCATCTCGGCTGATGGCGGACACGCGCCCACACACAATGGGGACCGCCCGGCCGCTGTTGCCCCGCGTGGAGCGTGGCGCGCGGTCGGCGCTCCGCCTGATCAACCGTCGTGAAGCAACCATCGGCCTCTGCGCCTCTCACAAGACCGCAGAACACGGCTCTGAGTGCTTTGCAGTTACCTTCCAAGAGACGAGCATACCTGACATTTCTGAGACGGAAAGGTGTACAAACAAAATAGACTGGCATAATGGAAATTAGGAATTTAACAAAACATAATTATGTGAGGACGAAAAATCTTCAAATCTTCTTTAGAAGAGAGGAAAAATCGTAAATAAAAGGTGTAGTGTCTATAGACCGACCCACAATAACGAAAGAGATATATTAAAATATGGGGTGTTTCATAATTAATAGCGAAAATTGATAAGGTTCAACAGTACGATAATAGAAGCAGGAACGTTCCAGTAAGCACGGGGCTGCGTGGTAACTTCAAGCGTGTGGCTGGGTCCCGACTTTGACTTTGCTATCAAATACTGTCGTTGTTAGTATAAATGTATTTGACAAGTAGACTTTTCTAATAATTTCGTATGTAATTGGGCTCAAACATCACCCAAGCCCTCCCTTATCATGAAATACAATACTACTTCAGCATGTTACAGGTTGAATGCAATGTACACTTGTTTCTGGCTCCAATGCAACACTCGTTTCGACAGAGGGTTCCCAATGCCTTCAAACACATCCTCATCATGTCGTAAATCTTTACCAGCTTGTATAATGCTCTGCTCAGGTTCTTCAACCTTACCAACGGGAGTCCTATACGCTCCAAGTTTGGGATGACCACAGACAGAAAATCCAGAGAGGATTGAGGTCACATGATTTTGGAAGCCAAGGTGTAAGCACTTTCCATCTTGGACCATACCGGCGTGCGAGGTGTCGTCTTGAAGCAGCAGCAAAAAGCGCCAGTGACCCATCACGCATCTAGCACATTCTCTATGGGCCATGGGTGCAATTTGACGCCACTTAAATGACAACTTAATCGAGAAGTTTTCGTTTCAAATACGTTTGAACTAGACCAATTTTTCATACGGAAATTGGTGCCGAAGCGTACCTATATATTCACTGTTATCTCACAAAGGTCTCGTTTGTGGAACTATGTTCACTAGAACTGTTTTGCTTCTACTAACGTGTACTTTCACCCGTTTCAATTTTCGATCTTAATTATCATACATTCTGTACATGTCTGGGGAGTAGTTTCGTGCAGATATGAAATGAGGAAAAAGCTGTGATACATCGCAACATACGGCCGCGAAAGTAATTATTAAAGCCGTTATCAGTTCGGACACTGGTTTGAACTAATATGGTCCTTACTAGGTGCGATTCTGTGAGTGGTAGTGTATGCCCTTGCCTTTGTCAGATCTGTGAACTGGACTATTGGTTAACGTTGAGTTCGAAACAAGGTATAACTTTGCATTTTTTGTCAGACAATTCGTAATAAATCCATTATAACAGTAAATATATATCGAGCACTTGCAAGTAATTTTAATCTGTTCATAAGACTCCCAGAAACATCATTGGCCAATTTGTTGTTTATTTCAATATAGATTCTCTTAAAAACTTTTCCTGTAAAAATTTATTGCGGACAGTAACATCTAAATCTGCACCTGAAATTTACATCCAAGTGCTTGGCAGGAACAGCTGTGACGTATATGCTATAGCACATTACAACGCATGCTGCAAAATACTGAAGACTGTAATACAGACAACAAAGCAAACGTATTATGACGAAAACATAGTCACATCAAGTAACAAAATAAAGGTAATATCGGGTATAGTGAAGGAAGAGACTGTTACACCAGAGATAAAAAGAAAGAAATAGGTTAAGAGTAAATGATGCGTTCGTAACAGATGTCTGTACTGTTGCAGAACTTTTCGACAAGCACTTCAAAATTGTTACCGACACCAGAGATAAAAAGAAAGAAATAGGTTAAGAGTAAATGATGCGTTCGTAACAGATGTCTGTACTGTTGCAGAACATTTCGACAAGCACTTCAAAATCGTTACCGAAAAGATGGTGCTTTTATGTTTAGTACATGCTACCGTAGAGTATCTGAGACCAGTCATTACAAATAACCCCAGTCACATGAATATGACCCACACTACACGGCTACACCACTATAAACTCTTCAAGATCAAAAATATCTAGGGGTTATGATGAAATATGTGCAAGGTTGTAGTGTTTTTTTGACATAAGCAAAATGTTTATTTGTGAAAACAGTCGTTTATCACTCAAACATTTCCCAGTTCTCTGAAATATTCTAAAGTGAAGCCTTTTTATAAGAAAATAAACAATGAAATACCATCAAATGTCCGACCAGTATCACTTTTGCCAGTATTCTAGAAAATTTAAAAACGTGATATACAAGTGCCTTCTGCACCATCTGACTAGAATTAATATAACGCCAGAGTCACATTTTGGATTTCTAAAAGGTTCTGATATTGAGAAAGCAATAAATCATAGGCTATGGTATATTTTGTGGTCTAACAAAGGCATTTGGTTGTGTGAACAACAGTATTCTTTTGAGTAAATTATAATATTGAGATTTAAAAGGAAATGTTCCAAAATTGTTCAAATCGAATCGCTGTGATAGGAAAAAACAGCTTGTTAATACGAAAGCCTCCTGTGTTTAGCTATCAGGCGTCATCCAACTGGGAACTAATTACATGTTGCGTCCAACAACAAGGTTCGAATGTAAGGTCATTACGTTTTTTGGTATGTATTAATGACTACTAATCAGTAACATTACCAGAAGCAAATTTTGTTTTGTTTGCAGATATAAGTATTGCAATAAATCGCAAATCAAATATAATTATATAATGATTGTACAATGAATTTTTCGTTGATTTTAATACATGATTGCTAGGTAATTCTTTGTCACTAAACTTTGTAAAGACACACTGTATTCAGTTCAGCAGTTGTTTGATATGTCCCCCTCTCCCCCCAGTAAATGTTTGAAATATGATGATAAACAGAATGAGATTTTCACTCTGCAGCGGAGTGTGTGCTGATATGAAACTTCCTGGCAGATTAAAACTGTGTGCCGGACCGAGACTCGAACTCGGGACCTTTGCCTTTCGTGGGCAAGTGAAGCTGTGAGGACGGGGCGTGAGTCGTGCTTGGGTAGCTCAGTTGGTATAGCACTTGTCCGCGAAAGGCAAAGGTCCCGAGTTCGAGTCTCGGTCCGGCACACAATTTTAATCTTCCAGGTAGTTTGATGATAAAAACACAGAAAACGCCTGATTGTCTTAAATTCTTAGGATTACAACTTCGTAACAAATGGAATTGGGAGAAACATTCCACAGAACAGCTGAAGTGCCTAAACAAATCCTTATTTACATTTCATGTGTGATATGAAAATAACAAAAAGGCTTACATAATTTGCTTATTCTCATTCCGTAATTTGATAAATGATCATATTTTCGATTAACTCGTCAAACCAAGATAAGGTATTCCTAGGCCAAAATCACTTAATAACAAATTACTTGTGGTGTGAACTCAAGATCGTCCTGCAGAGGCCAGTCCAAGCAACTGGGGATAGTAGCTACAGCTACCCAATATATTTATTCCTTAATTAAATTTGTCGTAAATAATATGAATCCTTTTCAAATCAACAAATCAATTCTTGAAATCAATATTGGAAAAAAAAATCATCACAAATCATAAAAATTCAATCCCTTACTTTGGTCCAGGAAAGTGTCCATTACTAGGGAACAAACATTTTCAGTAACTTGGCGGCAGCTATAAGGAATTTAACTGTTACTAAAGTTCAGTAAAATAGCAGTCTAAAGCTTGTATTGGTGGCCAATTGCTTCTACTGAATTGAGGAATTTCTTAGTAGAAGCGCTTGTATATTATTTATAATATCAAATAACATTAGCGGTACCTTAAATCTGACTTCTGCGCATTTTCAGTGCAGTAACGTGACCAACGTAAATAACTTGACAATTGATTTTCTGTTTGATAAACTAGGCATGTATGTTTACAAGTTTTGTGACGTACTTGTTATTATATCATGCATATAATGGACTTGAATGTGCAGATAGCAATTCTTTTATCCGCGTAGATTCCTAACTATAGTTTTTCATACTAAATAAGAGTTTACAAGAGCATGTGGTACCAAAACTTATAAAATAAGTTATAAAAGTATAAGTTATAAAATAGCTTACCACAAATGTAGTTTGATTACAATACCTAAAAAGGCTTTATGTCTTATTATCATTTATCTGACTAAAGAGGAAGGATGGCTTACGGGTTACTTACTTCTCGATCTATTGGGAAACACGGGGATCAAGATGACATCGGACCCATTACCCAAGAGTAAAATGTCTTCAATTGATGTTTTCTATTTAATTCGCTTAACATTTCAGTCTGACTTATTATACTGGTTTCATGAAACATATTAGTTATATCTGATCCATAACAATTTATTTATATGGAAGAGAATGTTGTTGTCTCATTGTAGCGTGGGAGGATTACCCGGTTGAAACTAATTACCGATGCGTGATAAAAGGCCTCTAAGGAGCTGTAGAGAGGGCACCTACGTGCTCAAGCACTTTTTAAGAGGGGGATGAATGTAGTCTTTATTGGAAAATTAATTACCTTAATCTGCAGAGACCTCGCTAATTAGCCAACTTGAGAGCCTCAGTAACGCCGAAATCTTTTGCGCGTTGCAAGTGCGGACCCTTTATTCGACTATATGTGCCGCTCACAGTGGCTGTCTCTGAGGGAGCGCATAGCGGAAGCTGTCTTTATTGCTGGCCATCCGTCGCGTTTCACTTGCCGTAAAATGTTCTGAAGTGTCCTCCCCGATGCACTTCGTTCACCTATCAACATACAGCGATGCTGTTAATGTTGCACTCGTGACACTTATGCAGGTTAGAGCACTTCCACAAACATATTTGATTTTACAGCTGTCGCTGTCAGCTTCTCCTTAGTGCTCGATAATTAATAGTAGATTGACTTAGAATAACAATACCAACAGACAAAGCTTCAAAGAGTTTAGTGAGACGTCATGAATGCTGAGCTGAAGTTTCGAACTGTATCGCTGAAGCTCCTTCACGTCTTGTTTAACGAAAGACAAAGCGAACATAAACATTGGAAACAGTTACAGCTCAGTTAGTGCTGCATGTTCCGCTGCAGAAATTTATGACGCTTAAGTGGCTCCTCTGTAATATCCCTTTTACGAAGATGGAAGCGATATCTCTGACGACAAAATATCGTGTAAGAAAGATGCTGCCTATGAAAACTGCTGAGCCAGGAACGATAGCAAATAACGAAATTTTATTTATTGTGTGTATTGATTACGGTAGGAAGAATACATGATTAAATTTTCAGGGGATTTTGGCAGATCAGTTCATTTCAGGAATGTCATTGACCACAAACCATTGCCTCACGTATGCTGATTAATGAGGTGCGTTGTTATGCTGATACAAATAATCGTCGTCTCCTAAATGTTACTGTGCTGTACGCAGGGCACTATGCTGTGAAAAGCGTTCACATCTTTCCACGTTTAGCACTTTTTAACCGCAATAAGGGGACCACACCCTAACCCCGAGAAACATCCCATGCCATATTCCGCCTCTTCCGTAATTGGCAGTTGGTACTACACATGGCGGAAGCTGACGTTCTCCAGGCATTCGTCAACCCACACCGTTAGATCGGACTGCCATAGGATACAGCGTGATACATCACACCAAAGCTGTCATTTCCAGTTATCCACTGTCCAATGGTGACGCTCTTTGCACCACCTCAAGCACTGCTTACCGCCGACTGCAGGAATGAGTGGCTTGCGACGAGCTGTTCGACAACTGTACGCCCTTTTTTTAAGTATCTAGGCGCAGTCATTGTGCTAGGTGGACTGCTGAAGGCACCTTGGAACTGCCGAATTCTTACTTCCACTTATTACACGCGACTTCGTACAACCAGTCTCCGCAGTGCTTGAAGCTCCCTGTCCGTCAGTACGAGGGTTATTCGGAAAGTAGGGTCCGGTCGGTCATGAAATGGAAACCACTGTGAAAATCAATAATATTTTATTTACAACGGTTACTAGACCTTTCAGCTACTTCTCTACAGGGTGGTCCATTGATCCATCATGTTGGAAGTACATCGCCGTTCTGTCATGCAGTGAAACATCTTGTAGTAACATCGGTACAACATTACGTAGGAAATCAGCATACATTGCACCATTTAGATTGCCATCGATAAAATGGGGGCCAATTATCCTTCTTCCCATAATGCCGCACCATCCCGCCAAGGTTCCACTTGCCGAAGCCATCGTGGATTTTCCGTTGCCCAATAGTGCATATTATGCCGGTTTACGTTACCGCTGATGGTGAATGACGCTTCGTCGCTAAATAGAACGCGTGCAAAGAATCTGTCATCGTCCCGTAATTTCTCTTGTGCCCAGTGGCAAAACTGAACACGACATTCAAAGTCGTCGCCATGCAATTCCTGGTGCATAGAAAGATGGTACGGATGCCATCGATGTTGATGTAGCATTCTCAACACCGACAATTTTGAGATTCCCGATTCCCGCGCAATTTGTTTGCTACTGATGTGCGGATTAGCCGCGACAGCAGCTAAGACACCTAATTGGTCATCATCATTAGTCGCAGGTCGTGGTTGACGTTTCACATGTGGCTGAACACTTCCTGTTTCCTTAAATAACGTAACTATCCGGCGAACGGTCCGAACAGTTGGATGATGTCGTCCAGGATACCGAGCAGCATACATAGCACACGCCCGTTGGGCATTTTGATCACAATAGCCATACGCCAACACGATATCGACCTTTTCCGCAGTTGGTAAACGGTCCATTTTAGCACGGGTAATGTATCACGAGGCAAATACCGCCCGCACTGGGGGAATGTTACGTGATACCACGTACTTATACGTTTGTGACTATTACAGCGCCATCTATCACAAAGCGGAAAAGGTGGTCCAACTAAAACATTCATATTTCTGTACGTACTACACGAATATAAGATAAAAAATGGGGTTCCTATTTTAAAAAGTGCAGTTGAGATCCGTTTGACCTATGGCAGCACCATCTAGCGGGCCAACCATAGCGCCATCTGGTTTCCCCCTTCAGGCTAGAAGAGTTTCTTTCTTTGTGGTTTTTTCGTTTGATGCTTATTTCGTGAGATATTTGGCCCGGTCACGATCAATGGACCACCCTGTATATAGCCGGCGCTCCGACTTAAACACTTATCGCATCGTTGCACCAACTTTCCAATGGACTCGTCATAGAAGGCAGAAGCCCTTGCTTTCCGCCAAATCTCTACACTGATTTACAGCTCGTTGTCTGTGCCAAAATGTTCTCTTCATAGCCAATGGTTCACGTGAGCAGAAACGAAACTCAATGCGAGCCGGTTACGGACTGTATTGTGGTTGTCAAACACTTCCCATCGAAAACGCTGCAGGAGAATCTTCATTGCGCTTGCAGAGTGCAACCAAGAACTGTCATGAAGAAGGAAGCGCTTGACAGTTATGTTGCGATGGCTGCATAATATCAGGCGAAATCTCACACCACACGCTCACACTTGGCGGGAGATACTATTTTCTAGGCGTCTTTACGTACTCACTGTGCGCCTCAGAACACAAAAGAGCAACGTGATTCGATCGGCGGGCATACTAGAGGCACTGCCCAACACATCTGCGCAAAGTTTCATCGGATTTTCCCTGTTTTCACTTCGCGACCGATCGGACCCTACTTTCCGAGTGGCCCTTGTACATGACGTCCACCTGGCCTGATTTAGCTACGACTATTCTTTCACATTTTCGCACGACTATCACATCACTAATAGTCGACTTGGGCAGCTTTAGAAAATTTGAAATGTCCCTCATCGATTTGTGACTCAGGTGACACTCAATAACTAACCCACGTTCGGAGTTATTGAGCTTTCCTGAACGATCCATTCTGTTATTATTGTTCTTCTGCTGACAAAACAGTACTTCTTTCCTCCTTTCGCGCTGGCGGTTCAGCCCCCAGTGAAATGTTGTTCAAATGGCTCTAAGCACTATGGGACTTAACATCTGATGTCATCAGTCTCCTAGACTTAGAACTACTTAAATCTAACTAACCTGAGGATATCACACACATCCATTCCCGAGGCAGAATTCGAACCTGCGACCGTAGCAGCAGCGCGACTCCGGCCTGAAGCGCCTAGAACCGATCGGCCACAGCGGCCGGCCCGTGAATCTGGTAGACAGTTTCGCCTTAGGTAGGGGTGTCCCGGTACTTTTGATCAGATGGTGTAGCGTAGCCACTGTCGGTGCAGTGCTCGCCCTCGGCCGATTTAATAGGCTGTACGTATGAGCCGGGAGTACCTTCGGTGTTCCTTGCAACTTCCACGGACAAAGAATGGAATCCAGCTTATTCTTTGATCTACTCACAAAGATGACACTGCACTGCATCGTGTATTGGTGCAATCGAAATTCAGATATTTAAGGAGTCATCAAAAAGTTTCCGTTAGAAGGCCGTACAGTCCAGAACCGGTATGCCAATCAGGCCAAACCGACGTGAGCACTAAGGCAATTATCCCGCGACTCACCAAGTTGAAGATATCCGTTTGGTAAAATACCGCACATTCTCTTTCGGCAGTAATCGTCGATCCTTCAAGGCCTTTTTTAAGAGACTGAAGGCGTGATAACTGCGTGAGGAGAGGTGAGGACTAGAGGGCAGATGCTCGAGTGTCTGCAGTGGATGAGGCTGGCCTTCTAGATCGATCGGCGTCTTCTGTCGAACCGCGACAAGCAAGGAACTTGGCGTGCATTCCACACTTGTGGTTTTAGACAGAAATGCTGCCCTATAAACATTATTCATTCTCCGTTGGATATCTAACGGTGTTTGTCCTTCGGCAGCCAAGAAAAGAATAAGAGCTGTTCCATTTGGTAACAACGTCACCATAGTTCAAGTTTCCTCATTTACCACACGCACGTCGGAAAGACACGAATGCCACACTAATCCCTTGTCCTCATGTCGGTGGTTACATACCAGCATCAGAGTTGCGGTACGTGGCGTATACGCTACAGCAAAGTTTACAAACGGGAACCCTTTTGTTGCCCCTTACAGACCGAGCGTCAAACCACAAGTATAGTTCATATAAAGTTCTTTGCCGACGAACATCATCTCTCGCAACTGGGTATTCTGTGACTCCCAACGCCGTAGCTCTAACCTGTTAACTCACTCGGTAAGATGGCCGAAAGGTATACGCCCGAAATATTCGTTGAAGAAATGGGTTTTCTGCGGCTGCACGCCAGAAACCTAATGGATCACCCTCCAATGTCTTTCAAAATTTGTCGGTTTCGTCTTGTTAGACTCTGTATCCAAAGAATTTATTTATACCAACGCCATCTCTTTGCCAGATCAGGAACTATTCATCTAGCCTTTGCAATATATGGTTTCCCTGTGCCTCTACTACAAGTACTCTCAATTAAGTGAGCCACGCTAAAGGCTCTGGTGACATAGGTCTGCCGCCGGTAGATATTGCAGGGCGTGGAGGTGAGATCAGCTTTTAGCAGAGGGATGCCTGCCCTCGTGTCCACGGGAGGACCAGAACTGCGTAGCCACGCTCTTAATTTCTTTTTTGCTATAAAAGAGAGGAGCAGGAAGCTGGTGTTGAGTGCGACACCTGTAGCGGCCAGCTAATTAAAATAGCAATTACGGCGACTGCGGCCGCGGTTGTCAGGGGCAGCCAGACCGCCGCCCACCACCAGGAAGCGCCGTGGGCCGCCCGCTGTTGTTCGCGTCTGTAGTGTCACCGGCCCGCCTAACTCCGGAACAAACGTTCTGACAACTTCACCGCCCAGTCCGCCTGTAATTGCTTGGGTTATGAAAAGTGCTCTTCTCTGGCACTTTCACTGAGTACTGATGTCTGTATCTGTATCTTCATCTGTTTGTACACGTAAACTCCACAAGACGGTGAAGTGCATGGCGGAAGGCACTTCGCCCCAATACAAGTAAATGGTAAGCTTTATAGGTAGCTCGTATTCTTTCTTGTTCTTCTCTTTAACCTTGTCCTGTTGCTACTGAGACATTGGCATCGTTACAAGGGTGATGCAATGTTAGCAGTGATTTGGTTCCCAGGTGCGCACATGAATGTAACCTGTTTACTCCATCTTCCTGCTTCTAGACTATCTATACTGAGGCGACAAAAGTCGCACGATAGTGATATGCACATATGCAGATGGCGGTGGTATCGCGCACACAACATATAAAGGAGCAATGCATTGGCGAAGCTATCATTTGTACTCAGGTGATTCACGAGAAAAAGTTTACGACGTGATTATGACCGCACGGCAGGAATTAAAAGACTCTGTACGCGAAATGGTAGTTGGAGCTAGACCCATGGCACATTCCACTTAGGGAATCGTTAGGGAAGTCAATATTCAGACACACAGTGTATCAAGAACGTGCCGATACTATCAAATTTCGAGCATTATCTCTCACCATGGACGATGTAGTGACCGACGGCATTCACTTAACGACCGCGAGCAGCGGCTTTTGCGGAGAGTTGTCAGTGCTTGAAGACAACCAACACCGCATGAAATAATAGCAGAAATTGATGTGGGACGTATGACGAACGTAGGACAGTACGGAAAAATTAGGCGTTAACGGGCTATGGCAGCAGATGGTAAGCTTTATAAGTAGCTCTTGTTCTTCTGGTTCTTCTCTTTAGTCTTGTCCTGTTGCTACTGCGACACTGGCATCGTTACATGGGTGCGACAGTGTTAACGACCGCATTTGCTGACAGCACGTCACTGCCTGCAGCGCCCCTTCTGGGCTCGTGACCATATCGGTTGGACCCTAGAGGGCTCGAAAACGGTGGCCTGGTCGGATGAATCCCGATGTCAGTTGGTAAGAGCTGATGGTGGGGTTCAAATGTGGCGCAGACCCCACGGAACCATGGACCCAAATTGTCAACAAGACACTGTGCAAGGCAGTGGTGGCTCCATAATGATGTGGACTGTGTTTACATGGAATGGACTGTGTCTTCCCGTCAAACTGAAACGATCATTGACTGGAAGCGGTAATGTTTGGCTACTTGATTTTCCCAAACAATGATAAAATTTTTATAGATGACAATGAGCCATGTCACTGGGGCAAAATTGTTTGTAACTTGTTTGCATGGTTTCCCCTGATCAGCCTCCTTTGGGAAGTGCACATAACATCTCCTCTTCCCTATGTTGCTATCGGGACATACTCGCGGTTGCTCGCGCTTGTCGTATTGTAGGGAAGCAGCCTACTCACGCTGTAGTAAATTCACATCAGTTTCCATTATGTGCCAGCCAGTCTGCTGTAACTAGCTCTGACGTCATAAATGTTGCGCAATACCTTAAAAATCAAGCAAATGAACTAAAACTTTTCTAGCATGTCAGAAATAATACTAAATTAATGTGTGTTAAATATCAGTTCGATAACTTCAGCCATTTTCGAAATTTGGACGTTTTTCTGGAAAAATCATTGGCGCAACAGAAAAGAGCTAGAGACTTCAAAATTTATATTTAGATTGATCTTTCATAATGATTTAATAATAACAGTACTTTGGATTTCACAAA
Organism: Schistocerca serialis cubense; assembly: GCF_023864345.2. Classification (NCBI taxonomy): domain Eukaryota; kingdom Metazoa; phylum Arthropoda; class Insecta; order Orthoptera; family Acrididae; genus Schistocerca; species Schistocerca serialis. The sequence goes on along the minus strand of NC_064638.1, from coordinate 812,116,168 downwards.
TTAAGACTTTAGTGGAAATTCATGATTTTCTGGTTTTCGTCTCAAAACTGAAGGAAGCAAGATAAATTAAGTAGGCTAGTAAATAAGGCTAGGATGTTTAGATTTAAATAGGTTGGAGGTCCGCTATGATTATGAAGATGTGTAAAGTTTCTTTTTAATACCTATAAAATTATAGCGATAGCGGATCTCAAAAGGGACAGTTCAGAGCTCATCTGCTGCGTGCAGTGTAATTTAATTAATTCTCTCGCCCAAAGTATTTAACTTAGTCACGTCAAAATTTTATTATCAATACTTACCTGCGTGCTGAATGCACGTTTAAATTAAGAGCTTCTTCGGCCATCAGCCAAAGAAGCTATAAATTATTATGTAACTTGAAGTGGTGCGTTACTAGCCCAGCGGCTAGTCGGGAGAGCGGATTTAATCAGGCGTTCCGTCAGCCGTCCGCACCGCGGCTTTATATATAAGAACACTGCGCGAGGAAGCAAGGCCCCAGTTCTCTCCAGACGCTGAATGACACGCCATCTGTGTCGGGAGTCGCGTCGCATCAGTGTCACTGCTACAAACAGCCTCGGGTGCCGTATTAAGTTACTAGAGATACGCGGAACCATGAAAACATTTCATGTGAAGTGTTAATTCTGGGATGATTTTCATTATCTAGCTTCAGTTTGCGTATTGTCGTATTTTCACGTGCCGTCGCGGGACAGACATTCTACCAAATATTTAGCGTGGCGTTTGATGAAATATTTTCATCAAATTATGGCGAGCATTCTTTTTAACATTTGATTCGGACATTTATAGTTGCATCAGCGCATTAGACTCTGAACTGTTCTGTTAGTTAGGTTGTAGGGATACTTGTGGTTTTTATTAGTGAATTTCAGAATATACTCAACTATTTTGGAAAACCGTTTTTGATTAGAAATCCCGGACAATCTCCTAATTCCTCAGAGCTATAAGCTGCAGCTATAAGAACATTCTCAGGTAAAGTGGGCACTAGGATATCTATTTACTGGCTCCAAGTTTTATTAAATCACTTTCTGGGGGTCACGGAGTAAATAGAGAGCCAGTGTTGAGAACGGCAAAAGACAGCAATAACAACATTCTAAAAGCTAGAAACTGATTCAACATGCAATCATTTATACAGTAAATTACTTTTTACAAATTTGTCCGCCGCCCCACATATGGTGCATCGGCCGGGAAATCAACGAAGTGAAAGTGATTTTTAACTATTCGGATTCGCGAGTGAAATGCGAAGCGCAACTGAGTATAGAACAGTGAATGTGTTACGTGTGCATGTGGACGACGCAATTGGATTAACAACGCATCTGGATTGACGGAGCTGGCACTGAGTCTAGCGGTGCTGCCGGCATCGCGAGAAGCCAGTCTCGCCGCACCGCAGTCGTCCACTGAAGCAGCCGGCGCAGAGCCTGCAATTGCGGGCCACGCAAACACACAACAGCCGTCGGAGAGCCGTCTGCAGTTCAACGGGCCACGTCGCATCAGGAATCCTGGTACGCCGCGCCGGCAACGACATACGTCGTGCAGAAGGAACTAAGTTAAGTGAAAAGCTGTTAAAAATTTTACTAACCTGCACTAAAAGACTGTCGGCGATGGAACCGTCAAAAGAAACTGAGGTTAAACTTAAATCAGAACCTATGTCTGTTGAGGGAACTGTAAATCCAGACAACGGTTCGAGTGTAAATATGCATGAAAGTAGTAATGTTAAGGTGAAATATGAAGTATTGTCTCCTGACAGTAGTGTGCGAAGGGGCAATGATTCAATAATAGAGACCCCTGTAGTAAAGCAGAAAGTAGAAATTGTAAATTTATTGGATGATAGTTTCTCTGATGAATTAAAAATGAAACAGTCATCAGAGATGGTAGAGTTTAAGAAGGGGAAGTTAGATATGACTAATCAATCAGAAGTTTCAGTTAGTTTTGATGATTCTGGTGTTGGAGCTAGTTTTTCGTCACCTGAGTGTGATAAAAAGCCAGCTCGTGAGCAACCCAAAGATGCTGGGGCTGTTGATTTAAATGTTATATTACAAGCAATAGCTGCCAGCAATGCTGAATTAAAGTCTGAAATGGTGGCCAGTCAAACAAATTTTAATAAACGGTTTGAGGCAATGGACAATAAATTAGAATCCAATAATGCTGAATTAAAGTATGAAATTGTGGCCAGCCAAACTAGTTTTAATAAACGATTGGAGGTAATGGACGATACCTTCAAGGCTGGTTGCAATAAGTTGAAAGAGGATCTAGACAGTTTGAATTATAAAATTGATTGCAATCATGAGGATATCAAGAAAAAGGTTGCTCAACAGTTTTCTGAAATGTATAAAACAATTAAATCCGAAGTTGCTGAGGTTCGCAAAGACTTCCAAATGGAAGATGCGAAGTTGGAGCACAAGTTAACAGAAAAGATCGAGGCGGAGTCTGAACTGTGCTCAGATAGATTTAAAGATGTTAATATAAAAGTAAACATATGTCAAGCAGAAGTAGAAGCAATCAAAACTGACACTACTCATATTGTACAAAGAGTAGATAATGTTGAAATGAAAGTAGAAAGTATAAGTACTAACATTGCTAACATTGAGAGTAAAGTAGCTTCAGTAACTTCTGGTAATGGTAGTATACAACAAGTTGTAGCTGCAAACGCCGCTTTTATCGGGTGTCGGCAGTTCTTGCGGTTCGATCCAGATAAAAATATCCACCCGCTAGATTTCTGGAACGATTTTGAAGATGTGATTCCACCAACTTGGTCTGAGCGAGAGAAAATCTCATTTATTAGAAGCCATTTAGCAGGTGACGCCATGCGTTGGTCAGCTGATGTTATGTTGAAGTGTAAAACATTAGCGGAGTTTAAAACAGCTTTCATTAATGAGTATTGGTCTAGTAATAAACAAAATGAAGTGTTGAGAGAATTTTGGAGTGGAAAACGCTTCAATGCAGGCAAGGAATCTATTAGAGAGTTTGCCAGGTCATGGATCTCACGTTTGTCACATTTGGCGGAAAAGCTAAAACCAGAAATGATTATACTAGGTCTGGAAGCTAAACTGCCATGGTACTGGCAAACTAGAATTATATCAGCCCCTAGAGACAATCTGGATCGTTTCATTGCATATTTGGAACGTGTAGAACGTGTTGCTGCCAATGAGGAGCAAGCACGTAATAACCGTAATGCCAATAATAATAATAGTAATTTTAGGAACGAGCAAAATGGCAATGTAAACATCAGAACAGTAGGTGTTCACCATCCTAAGAGAGGTAGGAATTGGGGAAATAATTATCAGAACCAACAATGGCGTCCAAGGGATAATAATTTTGTTCCAAACAGAAATATGCATGTAAACAACAGTACGGAAAGTAAGGCTATGCCAGCTAACTATAATGAAACTAAAGGAAACCGTAGTATGCCGAGGCAGGAAAACTAGTTCCCGTCTATGAGGACACTGGCGCTCACCAGGCGGTTACTTTTCCTAAGCCAGTAGTTAAGGGAATTGGTAAGACAGATCAGAATACTCAGACTGAACATGTGGAGGAAGAGTCGGTAGCACCTAAGGATACAACAGAAATATTAGATCACTCACAGTATTTGATAGATACCGTGTTAGAGACGCTTTCTAAGTGGGAAGAGAAAGAGAAGGCGCAGCAGTGTAACAGTAGGGATGAGCTACAAAATATTGAATTGTCAGGTGAAGAAGCAGAAGAAATTCATGCTTATATTTACGATGAGGATGATGTGCTCTTATCTAAAGTGCCTGTGCAGGATGTTGATAATGTACTAATAGATTTAGGACAGGAGATAAGTGAGAATGTAGAGGGTAGGCTGTTGAGGGTCGATGAACCCAGTAGCTGTGACCAGTTGTCACTTGAGAAGGAAACCGACGATAATGATGAAAGTGGTTTAGCTGTAACTAATGTTATGCCCGGTCTGGAGGCGCAGAATCGCTCAGACTACAGTAATTTGGGTTATGTTCAGCAAACTAAATGTAATGAAGTCGTGCGGTGTTTCGATTTAAAATTAATAGACAGACTGGAAAAGGCAGCTGAAAATGTAATTCAGGAAACCCCTACACACTGTGACCTAAATGTAATGAAGACAGATGTCGATCATTTTAGTTGGAGACAAATCCAAAAGGAACTACTAGATGAATGTGAGGAACCACCTGTACAACCTAGAATAAGCCACCCTATAATAATAGTGAATATGTTGGGTATCAATGTACGTTGTCTCTTAGACAGTGGAAGTGAGGTGAGTGCGATATCTCAGTCCTTCTTTGACGCATTACCTGGTAAGGACAAGCTTACAGTAATGAGGGTATCAGGACTAAGAATAATTGGTGCTACTGGCAAGGTTTCAAAAACGGTAAAGCAAGAAGCTTTGCTACCCTTTAACATTAATGGTAATTTAATTGATCATCCATGTTTAATTGTAAACAATCTCAGTATTTAGGTTTTAATTGGCATAGATTTCTTGTCAAAATATCAGAGTGTTGTTGACTTTGAAAGAAGCCAGTTAAAAATGGTCTTGCCAATAACCGGAGTAATTATAGTACCTTTTAGTGATAAACATGTAGTAACTGATCATGAAACTTGGGAGCTGCCTATACGAGTTCTGAAAAATAGGAGGTTTTGGGACGAAGGTATTAATCTTAATAACAATAAGCTGAATACAGAAGAAGAAGAAGAAGCAATTATTTTAGACAAAATAGAAACTAAATTGCAGGAAATCGATAGGATTTCAGCCAATCAAAAGGAAGAACTGAGACAGGTTCTAAAAAGGCATCATAAAGTATTTTCAGATCGACGTGGCAGATTCATAGTAAGCCAATGAATGCTGTAGGGAGGAGGTTGTTCTTTAACCTCCACACAGTGTGGCAGCTGTGCAGTCCCAGCTGTGTGAGATCTTCTTTCCCTTTCAGGTCTCACTCACTCTTCATCTTTTCTATCCACCTAAAATTTTCTAACTCTTCTTTACAGCATTTAACCAATGAATGCTGTAGGGAGGAGGTTGTTCTTTAACCTCTACACAGTGTGGCAGCTGTGCAGTCCCAGCTGTGTGAGATCTTCTTTCCCTTTCAGGTCTCACTCATTCTTCCTCTTTCCTGTCTTCAAAAATTTCGACCTTTTCTTTCCAAATACTAAAGTTTTCCGTTATGACTATCAAGCCTTGAGTTATGTAACCATTCTATCTGCCGATTAGTGAAAAAAAAAACCTAATGTGACAGACCTAATAGTGACAAACAATAGAGAAGTATGGTGTAATTAAGATACAAATGTATTTGAGTAACAATTATGTATAGAACCCTGGTAATATAGTAAGTACAAAGTGTTGTTTTATTGAAATGGTCCACAAACAGTAATTTAAAAAGATATATGAATTCATGTACAAGCAAGATCTGAAGTGGTAGTGAAACCTAGTGTATGCATTAGAGCTAACTAATAAATAGTAAGAAAGAGATTGCTTAGTGGTATGAAAAATATGCAGATAAGTTGTAAGATTAAACTCACCTGATGTAGCAAGGAAAGGCAGTGTAATAAAATTGAGCAGTGTTTGTGGTTGAGACGTGAAGGACACGTCCCTGAAGTATTTATAAGGTTGGAGCTGGCCATTATTTTAGTGTAGTGTGTGACAGGATACACCTACACGTATTGAGGTTATGAGTTGGAGGCGTGAATGCGACCATAGGTACCCTTATGTTAGATGAGACAGAGCAGCTCATGGTGTCCTATAGGTTTAAGGAATTTAGCATTACGCTCGTCCATAATTATTTGATGCAGTTTAGTGGTAGGTCTGAGAGAGACTACCTGTGGTTTCAGCGTCCGATTGAGTGGAAATGGATTGCCACGTGAGCAATCTAATCAGCTGCAGTACACTATGAATATGAAATAAATGTGCTATCCTATGCTTTAAATATTAATACAGTGAGTGTTAAATAAGTTCATACACTAGCAAAGTAAGTAAGTACATAATGGCAGACGTAAAACATTATTTTAGCTCCGCATAAATACACTTCAAAGTAAGTAAGTACCTAATTGCAGATGTGGAACTGGCAACAGCAGAGGACCAATAAGTGGATTTTGTAGTCAACTAAACGTAGTGTGTTTTGAACACTCACAATTGTACTGTTACCAAAAGTTACTCACATGTACAAAGAAGCTGAGAAAACAACCACTAATCATACTCATACTATCTCTAAGAATAAGGTAATCAAAGATGAGTCAGTTAAGTAAATAAAATGCAGATTTGTCAGGAATGTACCGAGCATTGGTTCAGCGTTCCGGCCCAGAAATAAGAAATTCAGATTAAATATGATTTATGATTGTATGCCTTAGGAGCATAAATTTTCTCCAGTACATGACTAAAGGCGTTTTGAGCCATTTGTTTAACGATTTTATGACAATTAAGTAACCGTGAGAGAAAAATTAAAAAGGTTCTGTTAACTTTGTTCCAGCAAAATATTGGAAGATAAAATGTATATATCCCCATTTCTTTGTGACCCACCCTTAGATATTAAGTGAACAGAGTCTGAGGCACTCTTTTTGTTTGTTCTACAGGACAAACCAGATAATGGCAGCCTGGTAGCTGCGTGAAAGCGTGGAGTGACTTGGACACAACTCACAGTGACCCCTCCCCTTTCCCCCATGTAATTTAGAGAGAACGTGAAGGACGCACACCATAGCAACTTCCCCTTCTCTACCCTTGTGAACGGAAGTGTAGGACGCCAGCCAAAGCGGCTACAACCACGTGTGTAAAAATTATTTGTGAACTTTTCTTCCAGATTTAGAAAAGACTGCTAAGAGATAATCATCTGTTTATGTATCAGTTTATTTTCTTTGAATTTGTGTATGTAAAAATGTATTTAATGGATCTAAGATTTTCATAATTTTTCAATTTTTATGTGTTTGTTTGTCTAAGGCAATATGTATGCCAAAATATTTCATTGACTTTGCTTAAAATTCTGAGTAATGACATTGTTTAAAAGGCAGTGAACATGCCTACAATTTAAATAATTAATGTAGGTAATCAGTTTTCTTTAATGTTTCTACGGTTTATATTTCGATTTTGATTTTTCATAGGGAGTTAAACTGTACTCTTGCTTCCCTTTTTGTAATTAAATTTTTTTTTTCATTCATTAACATTCATAAACAAAAAATTTAAGTAGAGGGTGATGTAGGGAAGCAGCCTACTCACGCTGTAGTAAATTCACATCAGTTTCCATTATGTGCCAGCCAGTCTGCTGTAACTAGCTCTGACGTCATAAATGTTGCGCAATACCTTAAAAATCAAGCAAATGAACTAAAACTTTTCTAGCATGTCAGAAATAATACTAAATTAATGTGTGTTAAATATCAGTTCGATAACTTCAGCCATTTTCGAAATTTGGACGTTTTTCTGGAAAAATCATTGGCGCAACAGAAAAGAGCTAGAGACTTCAAAATTTATATTTAGATTGATCTTTCATAATGATTTAATAATAACAGTACTTTGGATTTCACAAATTAAGACTTTAGTGGAAATTCATGATTTTCTGGTTTTCGTCTCAAAACTGAAGGAAGCAAGATAAATTAAGTAGGCTAGTAAATAAGGCTAGGATGTTTAGATTTAAATAGGTTGGAGGTCCGCTATGATTATGAAGATGTGTAAAGTTTCTTTTTAATACCTATAAAATTATAGCGATAGCGGATCTCAAAAGGGACAGTTCAGAGCTCATCTGCTGCGTGCAGTGTAATTTAATTAATTCTCTCGCCCAAAGTATTTAACTTAGTCACGTCAAAATTTTATTATCAATACTTACCTGCGTGCTGAATGCACGTTTAAATTAAGAGCTTCTTCGGCCATCAGCCAAAGAAGCTATAAATTATTATGTAACTTGAAGTGGTGCGTTACTAGCCCAGCGGCTAGTCGGGAGAGCGGATTTAATCAGGCGTTCCGTCAGCCGTCCGCACCGCGGCTTTATATATAAGAACACTGCGCGAGGAAGCAAGGCCCCAGTTCTCTCCAGACGCTGAATGACACGCCATCTGTGTCGGGAGTCGCGTCGCATCAGTGTCACTGCTACAAACAGCCTCGGGTGCCGTATTAAGTTACTAGAGATACGCGGAACCATGAAAACATTTCATGTGAAGTGTTAATTCTGGGATGATTTTCATTATCTAGCTTCAGTTTGCGTATTGTCGTATTTTCACGTGCCGTCGCGGGACAGACATTCTACCAAATATTTAGCGTGGCGTTTGATGAAATATTTTCATCAAATTATGGCGAGCATTCTTTTTAACATTTGATTCGGACATTTATAGTTGCATCAGCGCATTAGACTCTGAACTGTTCTGTTAGTTAGGTTGTAGGGATACTTGTGGTTTTTATTAGTGAATTTCAGAATATACTCAACTATTTTGGAAAACCGTTTTTGATTAGAAATCCCGGACAATCTCCTAATTCCTCAGAGCTATAAGCTGCAGCTATAAGAACATTCTCAGGTAAAGTGGGCACTAGGATATCTATTTACTGGCTCCAAGTTTTATTAAATCACTTTCTGGGGGTCACGGAGTAAATAGAGAGCCAGTGTTGAGAACGGCAAAAGACAGCAATAACAACATTCTAAAAGCTAGAAACTGATTCAACATGCAATCATTTATTCAGTAAATTACTTTTTACAAATTTATCCGCCGCCCCACAGTATGCACGGACTGTTGGTAGTTGTTGACTTCAGCCAGGCATTCAGTCGCTGAGATCACGACGACCTGGAAAAAGTGCACCGCAATATGGGACACCCCTGATATTACCGTCGACGTCGTAATGCGCCCCCTTCTTGGAGCTAGGTCCCGTGTACTCTACAATGGCCGTCTCACCCCTCCCTGACGTCAGCACCGCTACGAAGAACGACGAAGAGATCGTCTATTGTCCCAACTACGGACTGGGGAAGTAGGCCATCGCTTAGGAGCCCTCGTCTACAGCGGACACAGTATGTACATGTATATTTGGCGTCAAGTATCCACCACGAGACACAGACATTCCCAATTCCGTCGTCCATGCTGACGGCATTGGGTTCATGTGTTTGCCGCAGCTTGCTGTTGAAGGTAGGGTAGGAGATCCTCACCCTTCCGCGATGGATGGGCGGTTTAGATCTGTATCATGTGCGTGACAGAGCGATAGCTCTTTTCATCAGCTGTCACATAGCACTGTAGCGCCCGTTGTCCTACGTGCTTTACCAGGCTATTGTTGGAGTCACTTGCACCACACCCTCTCTCAGCACTCATACAGCTTTCGGATGTCCCGATACCCTTCTTTCACTTCCGCCACTTTTCCCTCTAACTGGCTACGTCCGTACTGCGATACTGGCGACCCACTTGATATCCATGGAGGTGATCTATGGCTTTCTTCAACAGCCTAGGTCACCGAATTTGGTTGAGAGAAAGCATCCCCACCTCGGCTGGCGTGCTGTTTGGCGATCGGTGTGCGCTCCTTATCTTGACACTGACGTCCAGTCTGCATGGTAGCTTACTGTCAATGGGAAGCAAGTTTGCCGGTCGCGCATTCGCGGGATTCACCTCGCAGACACCCTGTTGTGTGTCGCCTGTGATGTTTTGGACACAGACGAGCATCACCTGGTGTGATGATTGGCTAGAGGTGTCTGGTTACTGGTGAGACAGATGTTGTCCCTAATTACCCGTACGACTCCTCAACAGATACCTACTCACCAGCTCCTCTTTCCGGACGCGAGATACTTACCGCAAGCGACGACGAACTCCGTGAAGTGGATTTAAGGACACGCAGTTCACTACTTGTTTGCTGAGGGCGAGAAAAAATCCTTGATTTTTGGCACTTCGTTAAGGCAGATGTCTGCAATCCCAAATACAGACAATTTTTCTGCGGTTTCCTTTGTAGTGTCTTTCTTAACCAACCCCAAAGTTGGAGTGTTGCTGGAATGACGAGTTGATCCACGCCTTTTCCAATCCTAGAACCGATTATTATCTGTGCATCGGAATGTTCTTCTCCGCAAAACTATGCGTCGATAGTCTCACCGAACCTAGATACCCGCAGCTCCCTCCTCTTCGCGACGCCGTTTTCCTGGTCTTTTCGGTGTTTCTAATAATCATGAAGAAAGAAATTAATATATAAATAAAGCATTCATGTTTCTTGTACTTCTACTCCACGTTCCCTACACTTTTCTTAGTTCCTGAGCGGTGGGAACAGGACATAGTGGCGAGTCCTTGGGTTGCGACCCTGCCCACTTTGCATTCACCTCTCCCTTTTGGACCGAGCGAGGTGGGGCAGTGGTTAGCACACTGGACTCGCATTCGGGAGGACGACGGTTCAATCCCGGGTCCGGCCATCCTGATTTACGTTTTTCGTGATTTCCCTAAATCGCTTCAGGCAAATGCCGGGATGGTTCCTTAGAAAGGGCACGGCCGATTTCCTTCCCCATCCTTCCCTAATCCGAGCTTGTGCTCCGTCTCTAATGACCTCGTTGTCGACGGGACGTTAAACAGTAATCTCCTCCTCCTCTCCCTTTTGGAGCCAGGAATGCAAAATTCCTTAAAAAAAAAGGGGGGGTAGCGTCTTTGACTAGTTATCAAAACATCCTAGGTTCCAAGTTCCAAACTCGCCATAGCTTAAATTTTGAATAATAATCAGCACTTGGCTGCCGAAGACTTCCAGTATAAGAAGTCACCCTCATTCTACCAGCAGCCTTGTCAGAGTGCGAGGGAGCGGACTGAGTTTCAGGGCACTCTCTTGCCCTTGAGGTGGGAAACTGCTGCTAAAGGCGGAATAATCAGCAACGATCAACGACATGAGGATGGAGAAGACAATGGATATCACTGCTTTAAAGACACATAATGCGTACCTACAGGACATGTGGCTTGTAACTGAAAAGGGGTCATGATGATCCCTTCAATGGCAGGAAATACCGGTGTAGTCTCCCATTCCGATCTCTGGCAAGGGGCTGCCAAGGAGGAGGTGGTCATAAAAATGGTTAAATAACCAAGGAAAGGATAACGTTCTACTAGTTGGGGCGTAGAATGTAAGAAACGTGAACGTGTTAGGGAAGCCAGAAAATCTGAAAAGGGAAATGCAAAAGCTCTGTTTAGATATAGCGGGGGGTCAGTGGAGTAAAATGGAAAGAAGGCAAGGATTTCTGGTCAGATGAGCACGGGATCATGTCAACAACAGCAGAAAATGGTGTAACGGGAGTAGGATTTGTTATGAAGAGGAAGGTGGAGCAGGGAGTGATAGGTTTGTTCTCATCAGAATCGACAGCAAACCAACACCGACGACGATAGTTCAGGTATATATGCCGACTTCACATGCTGAAGATCAAGAGATAAAGTATACGTGAACTGGTAATCCAGTACGTAAATGAAGGTGAAAATCTAATAGTCATGGGAACGAGAAGAAGAAAAGTTTGCGGGAGAATATGGGCTTGGTACTAGGAATGAGAAAGACTAATTGAGTTCTGTAATTAATTTCAGCTAATGGCAGCGAATACTCAGTTCAAGAATCACAAGAGGAGGAGTTATACTTGGAAATGGCCAGGAGATACGGGAAGATTTCAATTAGATTATATCATGGTCAGACAGAGATTCCGAAATCAGAGAATGGATTGTAAGGCGTACCCAGGATGAGATATAGATTCAGATCACAATATAGCAGTGATCAAGAGCAGGCTGATGTTTGAGAGATTGGTCGGGAAGAACCAATACGCAAAGAAATTGAATACGGAGGTACTAAACCGCGGCATTTCACGGTAAACCGATGTTATGTAATAGAATAAATAACTAAATAGAACTGGATACAGTCTAATCTATGTTATTGCAACTGAAGCTAACAAATTGTTGGGACTGAGGTAGCTCGAATTTTTAATTATTTTCCTTCTACACATGTACCTATAAACTCGTGTGTGTTAATAGAAATTAGTGTGTGGTTAATTTCTTACGAGAAGCAGCATATGTCTTCCAGTCCAGACGTCGAATTAGGGGCATCTCAGTGCACTGAAATAATAACAGGATTCGAGACAAATAAAGTTTGTGGGTCAGAGTGGGCTGGTTACATTATTAAAGCAGTTAAACGGACGTAGCAGCGGGAAAGCTGGAATCAGCTATACCAATTTTTGTTTCTTTCGTTTATTTTTGTCCTGTATGTGGGGTATTTCGTTGCGTAACGGAAGAGCGTGCGCTGTCCGTCTGAAGCGTGTGGGCGATGGCAGGGTATGCTCGCAGCAGAGCATGTGGTGTCCCCGACGAAGAGTTCTTTCCATGAGCAAAGGTTCGTGTTTGGAGTCGTATACAGCGGCTGTAAGCAATCGAACCTGTCTTCCACAGAAAACATTACGCCATAGAAATTTCAGGTGCTTTTTTAAAAAATCAAGACAATAGTCTTACACTGCGTTTCGAAGGGAATGAAGCGACATTCATTTTAGCACATCACTGGAATTCATTTCTTCTTTGGCGGTTGCGATATTTAGATACGACTTCTTTCACCTGGTCTTCTAATTTAACATCGATCGTTAAAATTTTTATTTGAGTATTAGAGAGAAAGGTTTTACGCATTCGTAAGGCGTCACAGGCGGCGTAACAGCAAATTTATTTCATTCGTCTCCCTGTGAAAGGTAACTTTCAAATTTTAGGAGCTTTTCTTATGTATCATACTACATGTTTCTGTGTACAGCGCGCATCCGAACACCGGAGAAGTTTTGCAGATTGTTCAGGGACATTTTGTGAGTATTTTGGTATAAGGGATCGCCTGTCTCCGGTGGTTCGTTACAGAATAATAGTGTAATTATGTATTATGTCTGTTACCTACATTACCTTTGTTTCTGGAAAATATCGACACAACAGCGAGAACGCCTGTAATGTGCAATCACTAAACCGTACAATACAAATCTAAGGGTACTGGAACAAGCCTCAAATACACAGGTGCTGTGGTGTGGCCGCCTCCTCTACGAGAACAGCCCAGCACAGCGCTGTTGTTGCGCTCTTCTATTGCATTCAGTGATCCCGTACACGAGTTACATGTCGGCTAACTCTACAACAGCAAAACTTTCCACACTTATGTGTATCACTGTTACGGAGAAGTGACACTGCCAGAAAACAGACCCTAGGCAGCAGCGAGCAGCAGTCGATGCAGACTTGAAGGTGAGGAGTAATCTAGGTATTAATGTGGTCAACAGCGAGTGCCGCAAGTGAGTGAAACAAGTTTGTTTCCAACAAGACACGCTGTGCTTGCCGTCGACATTTTCACTGTTGTGCAGATACTTTCTTTGTAATACAAAGATAAGTGTGGTAAGGACTCATACAAAATGTAATTACTCGGCAAGGAGCAACCAGACATCACGGGTTCCTTGTACCAAAATACTCAATATTCCTGAACAACATCTGAAATTATGTCACTGGAGTTCCAGTTATCCACTTATGTCGTGCGAATTCACTCTTTTCTGATGGTGCAATCAGAAAAAAGTAATTTTCACACTCGTTTTCATAATAATTGTTCGCATCTTCTTGTATAATTTCCTTGTTTGTAATACCGTGCAATGTGTTTTATATTTTTCCGTGAACTCCGACAAAGGGCCTATCTTTATCATATCACGTAACGGTATCTGGTCAAATGCGCTTGGCCTAAAACCAGTTGTAAAAAAGGACGTCCATGATACGATACCCAAATTAACAAAAAAATTACGAAGTACTGTGAGACGTCTTCAATGTTCTCTGGCGCAGACGGGCAATTCGAGAGTGCGTTTCATGTCAGTACATTTCATACCAAGTGAAGCAAAACGGTTTACTATTTCGTTGCAATGTCTTTGTTTGCATAAAGGTTATAAAGGTTGTTTTGGATTTGAAGTTTGTCTTGGAGCGAGTAGGACACCCTCCTTATGATCAGCTCTTCCTCATTCCAGTCTACAAATTCCTTCAAGCCCAATTATTGACATCTTTTAGAGGAAGAAATAACACTTAACTGAACTCACCGACACAAGATGGAAGGACTCAGTGAGGATTAATGGAATTAATGACGTGAAATGATATAACCGAAGTACGCTTAGAAAATGCTGAACTCTAATGTAATGAATGTATCTTTAGTAATGAAATTACTCGAACTCCGTTTTTCCTGCTTGCTGCGACAAGTAACATGTTCCTCTGAACACGGATATACAAACTGTAATGGTATGTTACGCCGTCCCGTAAAGCGATGCTGATTTTATTCACTTGGAGTGTTATAGGAGCGTGCCTGCAGTGCGACCGTAGCCGCAGAACGTACTGCCTGACTTTCAGGAGGGGAAGCGTGCACCGTACAACGCTTTGTCCCCACGTGCACGCGTTCTTGGTGTGCCATCCGTTTCATTACTGCATTCCCGACGGAAGACGTCGGCCGCTTCTTGCCTTTCGCGTCTCGCGTCATCAGTGGCAAAGAAATGTTGCCAATCGCCGAAGCTCTGAAGTCTCCTGAGGAATAGACTGACTTGTGCAGGGATTTTACTCCTCGCTGAAGCCTCCGGGCAAGCTGTCTCATACAGAATTTGTCAAGTGGACTTCATTTTCAACACAAGGTATGAGGAAAAATAGTAAGCTAATCGTTAGTTACATGTAGCCAAACCTCCAATAGCTTACTGAAGCTGGGTATAATATTGTTTCTCATTGTGTCAATCCACTGCACCAATGAGCAATAATATAATTTTATTTTATTTGTCTATTTATTTAACCAGATCTGATTAAGGCCACCGGGTCCTCTCTTACATCGGACCAGGGTTTCACATGTACAATACCGTTTTTACGTTATAGTTACCTACGAATTAACAATTTTAACGTGACTAAGAGTTTTAAAATGATTTGAGTGTCAGTAGAGAGAATGTAAGTAATACTGACTATGAACTAATAAAGTTAATGCTGGCAGTAATTCTACTAATGCTGTTGCTGTCACTAAAACAGGTAATAATAATAATGATAATAATAATAATAATAATAATAAGATGAAGTTAACCGACACCTCATGTTCTGTTATTACCAAGCAACAAACTTAGGAACCAACACAACTGGATACAGATCACAAGTACACACAACATTTATTACCAGATACCCAGAATTAAAATTTTTAACAGAAAAACGACTAGCTGATCAGATTTGTGTTAATAATCAAAAATAACAGGATACCCCAGTCAGAATTATGAAACATCAAACAACAAGTACAACAAATACTGGAACAAAATAATGTGCAATCAGAAGAAGAAGAAAATACAGTAATGGACTCAAAGATCCCAGAGCAAACGAACAAAGAACAACATGCATCAATTAAACAATCAGAGGAAAACGAAATCTTAAGACAGCCACCAGAACAAGCACAAATAGAACATGGACTAACACACGTGTTAGATATAGAAGCCGGTCGGAGTGGCCGAGCGGTTCTAGGCGCTACAGTCTGGAAACGCGCGACCGCTACGGTCGCAGGTTCGAATCCTGCCTCGGGCATGGATGTGTGTGATGTCCTTAGGTTAGTTAGGTTTAAGTAGTTCTAAGTTCTAGGGGACTGATGACCTCAGAAGTTAAGTCCTATAGTGCTCAGAGCCATTTAGATATAGAAGAAAAATTTCAGTTGATATATATAGAATACAAAGACACAAATACAGGCATTAGACCATTCTTGCATAGACCACCAAATAACCCACAAGTCGAAACAACAATAACAACTATCAACACAATCATACCCAACAAAATAAATGAAAATACAACTATGGAAGAGTTACAACTACTGGTTTATGTAGGAGCACTCACTACACTAAATATACACACTAGGCAGAGATCAGAACGAACCAACACACAGAAGAAACCGACAAAACTTGCATGGCAGATCAGAATAGAAAAACTGAGAAAAGACATCAGACAGCTAACATTATTTATAAGAAATGAAATATCAGACAAAAAACCAAAAAGGTTAGGTAAAATCTCACAACAAGAAGCGATAGAGCTATTAGATGAAAAGAAGCAGAAATTACAAGCATTGGACAAATGACTTAGAAGATACAAAAAAAGTGAAAATAGAAGGAAACAAAACCAAACATTCAACACAAACCAAAAGAAATTTTACCAGACATTAGATAACACACACATTAAAATAGACAATCCACCAAACATAACAGGCATGGAACACTTCTGGAGCAACATATGGTCAAACCCGGTACAACATAACAGACATGCACGGTGGATACAAGCAGAAACAGACTCATACAAGATGATACCAGAAATGCCTGAAGTGATAATTTTGCAACATGAAGTCACCCGAGCAATTAATTCTACACACAATTGGAAAGCCCCTGGAAATGATAAAATAGCAAATTTCTGGCTAAAGAAGTTCACCTCAACACATTCACATCTAACTAAATTATTTAACAGTTACATTGCAGACCCATACACAGTCCCTGATACACTTACACAAGGAATGACTTATCTGAAACCCAAAGATCAAGCAGACACAGCAAACCCAGCAAAATATCGCCCAATAACATGCCTACCAACAATATACAAAATATTAACTTCAGCCATTACACAGAAATTAACACAACACAGAACAAAATTATAAATGAAGAACAAAAAGGCTGCTGCAAAGGAACACGAGGATGTAAAGAGCAACTGATAATAGATGCAGAGGTGACATATCAAGCTAAAACTAAACAAAGGTCGCTGCACTACGCATACATTGATTACCAAAAAGCTTTCGATAGTGTACCCCACTCATGGTTACTACAGATATTGGAAACATACAAAGTAGATCCTAAATTGATACAGTACCTAAACATAGTAATGAAAAATTGGAAAACCACACTTAATATCCAAACAAATTCAAATAATATCACATCACAGCCAATACAGATTAAGTGTGGAATATACCAAGGAGAGTTATTAAGTCCTTTCTGGTTCTGCCTTGCTCTGAACACACTATCCAAAATGGGAAATAATACAAATTATGGATATAATATTACTGGAACATACCCACACAAAATCACACATTTACTATACATGGATGATCTAAAACTACTGGCAGCAACAAATCAACAACTCAACCAATTACTAAAGGTAACAGAAGTATTCAGCAATGATATAAATATGGCTTTTGGAACAGACAAATCTAAGAAAAATAGCATAGTCAAGGGAAAACACACTAAACAAGAAGATTACATATTGGATAACCACAGCGACTGCATAGAAGCGATGGAAAAAACAGATGCCTGTAAATATCTAGGATACAGACAAAAAATAGGACTAGATAATGCAAATATTAAAGAAGAACTAAAGGAAAAATATAGACAAACACTAACAAAAATACTGAAAACAGAATTGACAGCAAGAAACAAGACAAAAGCCATAAATACTTATGCTATACCAATATTGACCTACTCATTTGGAGTACTGAAATGGAGTAACACAGACCTAGAAGCACTCAATACACTTACACGATCACAATGCCACAAATATAGAATACATCACTACATTCAGCAACAGAAAGATTCACATTAAGCAGAAAGGAAGGAGGAAGGGGATTTATCGACATAAAAAACCCGCATTATTTAAGAAAATTCTTTATAGAACGAGCAGAAACTAGCAAAATACACAAAGCAATCACTCATATAAATACATCTGCCACACCACTGCAATTTCATAACCACTTCTACAACCATTTAGATCACATAACATCAACAGATACGAAGAAAGTAAATTGGAAAAAGAAAACACTACATGGCAAGCACCCATATCAACTAACACAGCCGCACATCGATCAAGACGCATTCAACACTTGGCTAAGAAAAGGCAATATATACAGTGAGACGGAAGGATTCGTGATCGAAATACAGGATCAAACAATAAACACCAGATATTACAGCAAGCATATTATTAAAGATCCCAATACCACAACAGATAAATGCAGACTTTGCAAACAACAAATAGAAACAGTAGATCACATCACAAGCGGATGTACAATACTAGCAAATACAGAATAATCCAGAAGACATGACAGTGTAGCAAAAATAATACATCAACAACTTGCCATACAACATAAACTAATAAAACAACACGTTCCCACATACAAGTATGCACCACAAAATGTACTGGAGAATGATGAATACAAGTTATACTGGAACAGAACCATTATAACGGATAAAACAACACCACATAACAAACCTGACATCATACTCACCAATAAAAAGAAGAAATTAACACAACTAATAGAAATATCCATACCCAATACAACAAATATACAGAAGAAAACACGAGAAAAAATTGAAAAATACATCCAACTGGCTGAGGAAGTCAAGGACATGTGGCATCAGGATAAAGTTGACATTGTACCAATTATACTTTCAACTACAGGAGTCATACCACGCAATATACACCAGTACATCAACGCAATACAGCTACATCCAAACTTGTATATACAACTACAGAAATCTGTAATTATTTGTACATGTTCAGTTACCCGAAAGTTCCTAAATACAATGTAACATATGCCGTACAGTTAAAAGGAAGTCACGCTTGATCAAGGTCCGCGTCACTTTCCATTTTTAACCAGACATAACGTCTGAGAAAAGGATAATAATAATAATAATAATACAACCAGCAAAAACAGTTTTGCATCACTCTGGTTCCCAAAATACCTTCAGAAAGACGTTGAGTGCGCATATTTTATCACAGATACGGTTCTTTTGACAGTTCAGAGATGTCACTAAACCCGCCCATGGATGTAAACAACCACGCATGAGAAGCACCTATTAGGCGGAGGGGGTCCGACAGCCGACTAGTCCCAGGAAGGAGGTACGCAGCTCGTGTTGTCTTTAGTTCAACCATGGCTAGACGGTCAGTACCGCGGTTCGATCGTGTCCGCATTGTTACTTTGTGCCAGGAAGGGCTCTCAAAAAGGAAGGTGTCCAGGAGTCTCTGAGTGAACCAAAGCGATGTTGCTCAGACATGTAGGGGATACAGAGACAGGAACTGTCGATGACATGCCTCGCTCAGGCCGCTCAAGGGCTGCTACTGCAGTGGGTGACCGCTATCTACGCGTTATGGCTCGAAGGTACCCTGACAGCAACGCCACCATGTTGAATACTGCTTTTCGTGCAGCCACATGACGTCGTGTTACGACTCAAACTGTGTGCAATAGGCTGCATGATGGGCAACTTCACACCCGACGACGACGCCACGTGAGGTAGCCGTGCAGTCTTAGGCGTCTTGTCGCGGTCCGGGCGGCTCCCCCGACGGAAGTTCGATTCCTGCCTCGGGTATGGGTGCGTGTGTTGTCCTTAGCGTAAGTTAGTTTAAGTTAGATTAAGTAGTGCGTCCGTTAAGCCCTTACCAAAAAATTTCCAAATTTCACTGTGTCCGTCTTTGCAACCATGACACCGTGCAGCGTGGTACAGATGGGCCCAACAATATGCCGAATGGACCGCTCTGGATTGGCATTACGTTCTCTTCACTGATGAGTGTCGCATATGCCTTCAACCAGAAAATCGCCGGAAACGTGTTTGGAGGCAACCGGGTCAGGCTGAACGCCTTAGACACACTGTCCAGTGAGTGCAGCAAGGTGGAGGTCCCTTGCTGTTTTGGGGTGGCATTATGTGGGGCCGACAGACGCCTCAGGAAGGTCCCGCAATGGATGTACGATGTGTGAATGCCATCCTCTGACCGATAGTGCAACCACATCGGCGGCATATTGGCGAGGCATTCGTCTTCATGGACGACAATTCGCGCCCCCATCGTGCACATCTTGTGAATTACTTTTTTCAGGATAACGACATCGCTCGACTAGAGTGGCCAGCATGTTCTCCAGACATGTACCCTATCGAACTTGCCTGGGATAGATTGAAAAGGCTATTTATGGACGACGTGACCCACCAACCTCTCTGAGGGATCTACGCCGAATCACCGTTGAGGAGTGGGACAATCTGGACCAACAGTGCGTTGATGAGCTCGTGGATAGTATGCCACGACGAATGCAGGCATGCATAATGCAAGAGGACGTGCTACTGAGTACTAGAGGTACCAGTGTGTACAGCAATCTGGACCATCACCTCTGAAGGTCTCGCTGTATGGTGGTACAAAATGCAATGTGTGGTTTTCATGAGCAATAATAAGGGCGGAAATGATGCTTATGTTGATCTCTATTCAATTTTCTGTACAGGTTCCGGAACTTTCGGAACAGAGGTGATGCAAAACTTTTTCTGATGTGTGTAATAATAATAATAATAATAATGAAACAGTAATGATAGTGGCAGATATAAAATGAATTTATAGGTGTGCAAAATAGAGTTTTCTAATATAGTGAGTTTTGGGGTATGAAACTTAAAGAGACAGCACCATTTAAGAATACCGGGAAATGAGGAAGACCTGGTCGGAGAGAAGTATGTGCTAGGGTAAGAAATGCTTACAGGTACAATGGTAGTCATAACTGTTGTTTCAGTAGATATGTCATTAACTGTCTACTGAAGCTGAAAATGTTATTCGGTTCTCTAATATTATTCCAGAGTCTGGTTGCTACTACTAAAAAGAATTTAGAGAAAGTGGCTGAACGATGGAATGGGACAGAAAGGATATTGCTCTGAAGTGAATGGGTGGTTCTATAGCGTTATTCAGACAATCGTGTTATGAAGGACAGTGTAAGTTGATAAGGCAATAGAGAAGACAGACGTTATGGAAATCTCTGCACTTGCCTGCAAGCAGATAGGACAGCGGTGCATATGATGGTGAAACGTGATCAGAAAGTCTAACATCACAGATATATCGAACAAAGGCATTCATAACCAGTTCCAGATGGAGTGAGCTTTCCTGAGAAAGGTGTTGCAGGATAACATCGCTGTAATCAATAATTGGAAGCATAAGTGATTGTACAAGTTTATTTTTAAGGTTATGGAGAGATGCTGATTCTTTCTTGCACATTGCAGTTACGTACCCTGTCCAATTTAGATTTTCATTTGTGATACTCCGAGACTCTTTGCTGAGGGATACATGTTGATATTTGTTCCCTGGCGGGAAGGCGACTTTTTTTTCGAGAAACACTAAAGAGAAAATTTAGAGTACCGACATTTGAAGCTGACTGCCAAACGATTCTACTGCAGCCAACATACTTCGATCGTGAAAACTCTTTCACCGTATTTGCGAGTGGAGCAGGAAAGGCTGATGACTAGTAGTGGTACATGGTACCCCTCATCACGCACTGTGCGGTGGCTTGCACAGTATCTGTGTAGATGCAGATAGATGTAAATTTGGGATTGAAGGTGGAAGGGTTTACCTATATTTTGGGACAATGAGCCTAGAACGACTAACCAGTATCCCTTGGGGTTTGGATGGATTGAGCTTTAACCCTTGCTTGCGACGTGCCGGTCACAAGAGTAATGAAGATCCACGTGGAGTAAAGTGAAATACCTCCGCTATCTCTCCCTCCCCACCACCCTCCACCCCCCCCCCCCACACACACCTAGTCTCCAAGGAGAGTATTAGATTCATAGGGCGAGACAATAGTGCACATAGGTCGCTAACAATTAGAAACAACTGGAGTCTACATCTATCTACATCTACATTGATACTCCGCAAGCCAACCAACGGAGGGCACTTTACGTGCCACTGTCATTACCTCCCTTTCCTGTTCCAGTCGCGTATGGTTCGCGGGAAGAACGACTGTCTGAAAGCCTCCGTGCGCGCTCTAATCTCTCTAATTTTACATTCGTGATCTCCTCGGGAGGTATAAGTAGGGGGAAGCAATATATTCGATACCTCATCCAGAAACGCACCCTCTCGAAACCTGGCGAGCAAGCTACACCGCGATGCAGAGCGCCTCTCTTGCAGAGTCTGCCACTTGAGTTTATTAAACATCTCCGTAACGCTATCACGGTTACCAAATAACCCTGTGACGAAACGCGCCGCTCTTCTTTGGATCTTCTCTATCTCCTCCGTAAGATCGATCTGGTACGGATCCCACACTGATGAGCAATACTCAAGTATAGGTCGAACGAGTGTTTTGTAAGCCACCTCCTTTGTTGATGGACTACATTTTCTAAGCACTCTCCCAATGAATCTCAACCTGGTACCCGCCTTACCAACAATTAATTTTATATGATCATTCCACTTCAAATCATTCCGCACGCATACTCCCAGATATTTTACAGAAGTAACTGCTACCAGTGTTTGTTCCGCTATCATATAATCATACAATAAAGGATCCTTCTTTCTATGTATTCGCAATACATTACATTTGTCTAATCAGTAATTGTATAGGATAAAACTGACGACATGTCATTGACATACAATGAAAAGAGCATACGATCTAATACTGAAAACTGGGGCATATTTTATGTTTGACTTGACCGAGCGATGTGGCGCAGTGGTTAGCACACTGGACTCGCATTCGGGAGGACGACGGTTCAATTCCGTGTCCGCCCAACCTGATTTAGGTTTTCCGTGATTTCCCTAAATCGCTCCTGGCAAATGCCGGGAAGATTCCTTTGAAAGGGCACGACCGACTTCCTTCCCCGTCCTTCCCTAATCCTATGAGACCGATGACAGCGCTGTGTGGTCGCCTCCCCCAAACAACCCAACCCAACCCATCTGTTTCACATTACTTTATCTGTGATTTCTCGTTCTTCTGCTGACGTCAGGACAGGTGTGTTGATTTCAGTGCTGTCTGCATGGCATCTTAGGTATTGTTAGTATCTATAGCGGAACTTCTCCTTCGACGCAGTTTAATATTTCTGGTAAAGGATCTAAATAGACATGGTAAAAATAGATTGCAATGTGTCTTGCTCCTTGAAGCAGAAAGAAGCGACCCTAATAAGGAAGCTCACAATAAATTCTTCTTATGAGAGCTCTTTTCCATTGACTGGATTAGGGTTGTTGGGCTTCTTTTGCAACAGCCTGTTTCTTGCCTGCAAGAAATAACAGCAATGGTAATTTTCTTCAACTAGTGCAACATTTCGTCTCATTAGATTTACGTTAAACAGCATATATAGTTACAGATTGGTACATGCTTTCGACGTGCCGGTCACAAGAGTAATGAAGGTTCACGTGGAATAAAGTGATGGACCACAGCAATCTCGCCCTCCCCCCACCTCACCCCCTCCCCACAAACCTACTCTCCAAGGAGAGGATTAGATTCATAGGGAGAGACAAGGAGGTCCGGACCACGCAGGGCACGTGCGAGGCGCAAGATGGCCTGTCACTGGCGCTGCCGAAGCGGATAGCTGAATGTTGAATACGTAATGGGGGGCGGCGATTTCCTGTCCGCCGAATATTGACTCGGCCCATGGTCAGGCCCGCCCACCCCTTCCTTCACACGGGCCGCTACGTCAGTCAACGAGGAGGCATCTGGCTGGCACACACTGGACCTCCAAAGCAGTCCATCAGCACGGGGCAGAATACACAGTGGCTGCTGAGGAGGAAGGTCCTGCAGAAAGCGTCGGGTTACCAATTTGAACATGTTGTCTTGCTGATGGGCTGATAAGTATTTATCCGTACGGGCTGCAATGAAAAGAAACTAACTGCTGTCGCTGAACACGTAACACGTCAGTTTCACTTGCTTCTCTGCTACTATCGGATGTTAATTATTGCAATAAGAATAATTTTTGGAATAATTTTCCATGGTGTGGAAGACACTAACCAATATGGCTACATGATCGTGAGCGAAATACTAGGCGCATAAAAGAAATCAGAATGAAATTAAGATGACACCAAAAGAAATCACAAACAATAAATTAAAACGAAATAGCAAAGAGAGTCAGTCGACAATTTCGTTCTAAAACCAAATTACATAACTTAAAAAAAGGAAACACAATTTACATGGTAATCCAGCGCAATATTAAAGTCAATAACGTTAAATTCCAGAGAAAAAATGGAGGCAGCATATCGACTCCGCCTTAAGAATACGTGGAGCACCCAGAAGGGCAGGAGGAAACGAAATCAAACTTCATTCTTTGAGAGGGCATGTGATATTACTTCAGTGATTCCAAAATCGAGTCACACTTACAAACAACTTGGCAGTGTGAACACACTTGTCAGTATGACGTTGCACCCTCTCCGTCATGGTTGGATGCACTGATTCCGGTGTGAAGCGTGTGATAACGCCGTCGTATCCACTCCTGACGTAAGGTGGCCCACATTAATTATAACTGGTCATTGATATCCTCGAATGTTGCAGCGGGATGGAACTGACGTCCAGGCTGGTTCAAATGGCTCTGAGCACTATGGGACTTAACTTCTATGGTCATCAGTCCCCTAGAACTTAGAACTACTTAAACCTAACTAACCTAAGGACATCACACAGCACCCAGCCATCACGAGGCAGAGAAAATCCCTGACCCCGCCGGGAATCGAACCCGGGAACCCGGGCGTGGGAAGCGAGAACGCTACCGCACGACCACGAGATGCGGGCTCCGGACTGGTCCCCACGAGTACTGTCAGGGACTGAGGTGGAGCTTTTGCTGGCCAAGTGAGTTCCTCAGTATCACCCAGATGGTTCATAGAGATTAGATTAGATTAGATTAAGTTTTCGTTCCTTAGACTCAAAAAATGAGATGATTCTCGTGGATGTGGAACGTGTCAGAAAGTATAACATAAAAAACGTAAAACATTTGAATATAATACTTGCTACCCTGATCATTTGTCAGCAGATTGTCAAAATGGGTGAATACATTACAGTTAACTGGAATCGCTAATATTAACAGAATTAAAATACTGTCAGAATGAAACATTGTTATGCACTTTTAATGAATTTATCATACACAAAATACCAATCTTGACTGTTGTGACCGATTACTCTCAAAACTGAAATCCAACAGACAGTTTTAATTAAGCTGGTCTAACAACCCTGTTAAGATATTCATCTAAAGAGTAGGAGCTGCCTATCAAAAAGTCTTTCAAACTCTGTTGGACCCCTTTTTGGACCAAAATAAGTGATTTTATGTAGATCGTTCTTATTCCTAGTACTGATACTACGTATTCAGCTATTGATTGGAAATAGAGATATATTACTTGCAACAAATTTCGTTAAAGAACAAATATACTGAGAAGCACTGGTTAGAATACAAAGTTTCTTGAACAGGTTTCTACATGATGTTCTCGAATTTACACCGCAAGTGAAATTATTACCCTTTTACGCATGCCAAAAACTTTTGCTTGGTTTGATAAGTTACCCCAGAATATGATCTTGTATGAGATAATAGAATGAAAGTAAACTAAGTATGCAAGTTTTTTTATATTTGTGTCTCCTGCAGCTGACATCATGATCACTGAAAATACAGATGTCTCTATGTGCTGCAGCAATTCTGTGGTATGCCCTTCCCAACTGAATTTACTATTGAGTTGTAATCCCAGCAATTTAACACTGTCAGCTTCTTCGATCTACATGTCTTCATATGTTATACACATGCTGGAAGGAAATCTCTTACAGGTTATGAACTGGATATGGTGGGTCTTTTCAAAGTTTAATGACAGTGATTTAGTTTTAAACCATTTATTAATGTCAATGAAAATTTTATTAGCAGCTGTTTCTGTTTATGTAATTGACTTGCTACTTATTGCAATGTTTGTGTCATCTGCAAATAAAACAAACTTAGCCTCTTGCAATGTAGCAGATGAGAGGTCATTAATGTACAAGAAAAAGCAATGGACCCAAGATGGAACCTTGAGGTACACCACATGTAACTAATTCCCCAATAGATGAAGATTAACTGCTTATTGCACAGGTATTTCGCAATGACACCCTTTGTTTCCTGTTAGACAGACAAGACTAAAATCATTTCGCAGCACTGCTGCTGACATCATAATATTCTAATTTACTTAAGAGAATGCTGTGGTTCACACAGAAAAGGCTTTCACAGAAAATGCCAGTAGCCTCTAATTTAGTATCTAATGAATTAAGTACATTCTCACTGTAAGTGTAAATGGCTTTCTCTATTAAGAGATCCAAAGTGTGACTTGATCAATGTATTATTTGCAGTCAGATGCTTAAGGAAATGCTTGAACACAACCTCTTCAAATATTTTTGAAAAAACCGACAAAAGCGACATTGGTCGATAGTTTGATGGTATCTCTTTATCCCCCTTCTTGTAAAGAAGCTTAACTTCAGCACATTTTAGCCAGTCTTGAAATGTTCCGCTGATAAGAAATTGAGACACGTGCCATGTGTGAAATAGCTTGTCCTTTTCAAAAACGGCACCACGATATTGCCACACGAGACGCAAGACATGAGGTTGCTGGATGTCCAAGACACGCAGTTGTGCCGCTAGACTCCGTCATTACCAGCCGTCATCCCAAGCTATACCCGACGGTTACCCATACCTTGACGCCAGAGTCACTCGGCTGTGCCTCTCCAAAACATTGGAAGAATGGACCTCTCCTCATGTCGCCGCCATAATCATTGACAATAGTCATTCCGGATACAGCAGAACCGTCATTCATAACTTCCTAGTCTAACAGCTGACAGCGTCCGATCAGAGATGCGGGATGGCACAGAATGTTGTAAGGAGTTCTCCGATGACAGGCTTGGATGTTAAGGGGTTCAAAAATGGTTCAAATGACTCTGAGCAACATCTGAGGTCATTAGTGCCCTAGAAGTTAGAACTGCTTAAACCTAACTAACCTAAGGACATCATACACAACCATGCCCGAGGCAGGATTCGAACCTGCTACCGTAGCGGTCGCGCGGTTCCAGACTGAAGCGGCTAGAGCCGCTCGGTCACTGCGGCCGGCTTAAGGGGTTCAAATGTATGCTATGTACTGGGTTGTGTGCCCCACATACCGGAGACATTTCTCACAGCAATGGTACACCAACTGGCAGCAGATGACGGAACTCAACATGTACAATGCCTAGGCCAGCCAGCGGCAATGCAAGAGCCGCCAGAGAACACAGACCCCGTGGACCTGTTTGCCTGCGTGGACCACGTGATCGCAATGAATCCATCTAGTATCACTACCCAGCCTGGGTGTTTAGGAAGGCGCAGTGCAACTCCAAGGCATCTGACGTTGAGCTCTGGACCAGGCGTTCCTCAGTCAGAGTCTCGCTACGCACGACGCCATGCTGCACCAACCACTGCGGGTAGGTGGAGCTGCCTGTGCATGCCTTCACCATCTCCGGGACTTGGTCTCCGCATCGCAGACGTCCAGGAACATGGTGTCGGCCGTCGACCATCACTACGTCTGAGTGAACACTAACATTGACTGTTTTATCATTACGCCCTTCAACCTCAGTTGGACATTTATAAATTCAGTGCTAATCACTAACTATCACAAACTTGTAGTGATTAACTTTTCTGCAACGGAGGAGTGTTTTGGTTTAGTAGTGTTATACGTTGTTTACTTGGGCTGTGTTCTCATTGCACCTCAGCCGGTGCAAGACAGCAATATATGTGGTGCACAGTACGGCTATCTTCCCTTGTAGTAGTCAGAAGTGATCTACCGGAATCTTGAAGAGCATTTCTAACCACTCGGTTCCATTAACCCAACATCGGGACACCGTCACATCCGAATGTCCACAAGTCTGGACAACACACGATTCAACCTGCCGATCAAATGGAGACCCACAATGAAGCGCCTTTCATACTCCGTCAGGTACTGAAAACGTCATCTCACAGGCCTATGCGACATCTCCGTGTCCTTCACAATGCTCACTCAACATTTGACTCCGTCCTTACATACCCTACCAGGCGTGGTAACGGTTCTAAACACGAACAACACTAATGCATGCTGGTGGTCGCTCTGTCTGTCACAGAGAACTACAGCTCTAATTATTTACATATCTGCAGATGGTGTCTGAGTGTACGAAGTTACGTTGGCATCTGACCGTATCTTTTGGGTGCTACGTTTTTTTGACAGGAAGTGCATTTCCAATAAGAAGTGTACCTCCGAAAACAAAACTGAAACATTAACAGTGTTATTAAACAAGAACATTGTTATCTTTCAGAGTCACCAATGTTGAACTGCAAAGCTAAGCCTAATGTCGATAACATTTAGAAAACAAGATGTTAACTATACAGTAAATTTTGCCGTAAACGCCTACCATCACTTGCATTAACAAGCTACGACAATATTAAACGGTCGACAGAATTTTCCACTTACATCAGGAAATGAAGAGTCAGATTTTGCGCTCATATCAAGAGATTCGTGCCATCAAACAATTACTTCTACTTAGCGAAATATTGAGTAAGTTAGAACACATCATATCGCACTTTTGTCTCAAAAACATCAAAAACATGACGGAGAATTACTGTAAGAAATATGATATTGGTAAATCTTTCAAGCGCCGCACAAGTAAAACCTGTCCACGATAACATAAAATTAAGGAGAGGTAAATATGTAAAGTTGATCGTACATATAACACGATCAAAAACGTTTAAGTAAAAATGCAGTTACCGTCTATGAGAAGGTGAGAGAACTGGGCGAATGAGAGCCCTTATGTTTGAGAATAAGTTAACATTCTTCTGCTGGAGTGTTTTCTAGGCCTCAGTACTGGCCTTACATTTGAAAGAATTCCTGTTATGCTGGTGACAAGCTATTTTTCCCACGGAATCCAAGATAAAAAAATGATTCTAAAATACACATAGTAAAGTAGAGAAAGATGTTACAGAATAGTTTCCAAAATTTAAAAATAATGTATTTAATTAGAAAATTACAAAATTGTTTCTGTCATGACACCCGTAAGCCGTTAAACAGATTATGTGTACGACTTTCATACTTGATGGAAATATCCACTAAAGACGGTATAATAGTACAGGTACATGTTTAAAAAATACCGTCTTGTAACCAATGGAAAATAGTAACAGAAGTCTTCATGTCGACTCTACTAATTTTAAGCTTGTTATTATTAGAGTAATGTAGATGACACATTTGTGGTCTGGTCCTAAGGCGTCGAAAAACATCAGTCTTTGGACCATCTTAATTCTATCCATAAAACAATCAATTCAACACTCAGATGGAAAAGCACGGACGCCTCACTTTTTTAGATGTTCTAGTTGACTGAAAAATCGACAGCAACGTGGGATGTGGCTATCTTCCACAAGACGACACGCGAGAATTAGTATCTCCAAGCAGGCAGCTGTCATCACCTATATCGCTGTCGACTGTGTATTCAGTAGGCTTTCCCACAGAGCACCAGTTTTGTGAGCAAAAATTAAAAATATTTTTGAAGTTAATGGTTACTAGCCGCATTCAGACCGAACATAAGCGTCTCAGGTCAAGAGGCATGTAGGCAGTCTTTCTCCTCAAACAGGGAGAATTCTCGCTACACATAACGTGAGGGTTACATTTCGTCTAGCATAAAAGACACCATTACCGTTGCTTCTATGTTTATTACGTGGGCTGCACCGTCACTCTTACGGCTCAAAGGATAAATAGCGGTTCTCAGCCGAAATATCAGTAGAGAAGACGTTTTGGATACGGCTGTATTCCTGTAACAGAAGTTCAACCAAGTTGTGGTGGTGGTGGTTAGTGTTTAACGTCCCGTCGACAACGAGGTCATTAGAGACGGAGCGCAAGCTCGGGTTAGGGAAGGATTGGGAAGGAAATCGGCCGTGCCCTTTCAGAGGAACCATCCCGGCATTTGCCTGAAACGATTTAGGGAAATCACGGAAAACCTAAATCAGGATGGCCGGAGACGGGATTGAACCGTCGTCCTCCCGAATGCGAGTCCAGTGAACCAAGTTGTTGATTCAATTTTATGTACAATATTTCGGCGATCGAACTAGTCGTCTTCTTCAGGTATTGCGAGTTCCGATGTTATGTGTAGCTGGGGCCTGGACTCCAACTTGATTGTGAACAATTGCTACTGTCGCGTCGATCTCTTACAGCTGAGTTCGACTCCGGCGCCCACTATGCCCTTTGATGCTCATTTGCTTTTCTGGACCCACACTAATATTCCGTGAAACGGACATTCTCTGACCCTCTTTCTTCTTTGGTGGACAGGGTAGTCGGTGAGAACTTAATAGACTGAGTGCTGAACCAAAAGTTGTGTTTGAAGTGAAAATTCCGTCCTGGTTTACTAGGATTTTTGAAATTTTTATATCAACATACTCCTTGGTAATGTTGTGCTAGAAACTTGACGGTTGTACCACGATACTGGTCTCACAGCAATACATCATGATCATATTCGAGGCAGTGTTCGGCGAGAACTGATTTGCTTGGCTATTGTAATCGGATGTGGACATCTTTGGACGTCTCGTCGACTGTTCTGATTGTCACGCGTGTCATGTAGGAGATGCCACATTCGCACGGGATGCGTAAGCCTAGGGATGGGAAAAATCGTCCGGTTAAAACCGATACCGGTGTTTTAGTTCTGAATAACCGCTAATTTTCGGTATTTGTCTGGTCTCCGTTATAACTGGTGTTTTCATTTTTGAGTAATAACAGGGTAAAAAAACCGAAATATGAGTTAGCTATAGCAGCAGTGATAAAATTTTTCGTTGTTAAATAAACCTTTTTTTTGAAGGATGAGTAATTTTTAATCGTAAAATTTACACTGCTTTGAAATATTGCTTTATTACAGAAAATGGGAAAAAGCATATTTGAATAACAGTGAGGACAAACACGAGCAACAAAAAATGGCATAAGAATTGGTACAGAATTGCTGAGACAGTAATGTACCTGTTAGCATGTGGCGTGGCGCATGTCCATGCAGTGTGCAAGACTTGCTCCATCTGGTCTGTATGGCAGTGTGTCGTTGTAGTCACCGAGTATCAGGTTTATTACCGAATGACACCAGCTCTAGTCTGGAAGTATTATACGAAGAGCGATATCAATGAAGTACAATGTTCCATTTGCTCTAAGAGATTAAACTCGGGAGTAGCCACAACAAAGCTGTGACATAACATAAGGAGAAAACTTGAAACTTAACTCTTCATTCATAGTTTATAATAAAAACAGAAAGCAGCTGAGCTGCTTGTGTCTACGTAATCTGCTTGTAGCCCGTGAAAACGGACTAATTAAGACGAAAAACAAAGTTGTTCAACCTCAGTTTCCACCCTTCCGCAATGACTATTCGTAATGTTGAAATAGTGGTATGAGACCAGATTGCAACATGATTGTTGACTTTCAAAAAATTAGAACGAATATGAGAATACTGATGATTTTTTTAGTCGTCAATCACTTATCACTTACATTTCTTTGTTTGTTACGGGAAATAACAGGAAAAAACGGAAAGTCGGTTATTTCAGAAACCGGTTGTTTTGAGAGGTTTTAATTGCCTTATCAAACTAGCGTCGAAAAAACGAAACGATACAACCGGAAACCGGTTGTTTCAGCGATAACAGTCACTTTTAATGGGCCTACATGCCCAGATTTCGGAGACCTGCACCGTCTTTAACATCACAAAGAACACTTTTTATTTTTGTCGCCCGAAGCGAAATAGATTGGATGCCATGTTTCCATAGATCTTTCCAGAGACTGGGCCAGCACAAGGACAGTTAAACGATTTTTAGCTTCTCTTTTTCTGTCTCAGTCTCAACGTCTTCCGCAGACGTTGTTGATTTCGAATGCAACGCCCACTGAATTTGCGGCGCTTCTGGGTAATTTAAGAAAATTCTTGAATTAACCTGCAAAGAAACCCGATATGATTATGGATCACATTTCCTGTCGCAAGTGCATAGCAGTAAATTTACTTGGTTGAAGTAGTAAGCAAAAGCACGCAGTTTTAAAAAGCAAAGTTTTGATTGTGTTGGGGGAGCGAGCAGAACAAGTGGCGGGGCCGCGGGAAGACCATCTGGTGCGGCGCCCACGCGGCGCTGCGCACTCCTCTCGCATTCTGATCCCGGTCCTCGACCGCCCGCGGCACCGTACACCGAGAGCTCTCCACAGCCCACACGCCAGCCTCCAAGTATATCAAGTCCAGCGGCGGCTGCGGTCGTTAATAGACGTGTTAATGGCCTAGGATACACATACTGCTATTTGTCGCCATTATACAGGGTGGTCCATTGATGGTAACCGGGCCAAATATCTCACGAAATAAGCATCAAACGAAAAAACTACAAGGAACGAAACTCGTCTAGCTTGAAGGGGGAAACCAGATGGCGCTATGGTTGGCCCGCTAGATTGCTTCGTGATACATTACCTGTGTTAAAATGGACCGTTTACCAATTGCGGAAAAGGTCGATATCGTGTTGCTGTAAGGCTATTGTGATCAAAATGCCCAATGGGCGTGTGTTATGTATGCTGCTCGGTATCCTGGACGACATCATCCAAATGTCCGGACCGTTCGCCAGACAGTTACATTATTTAAGGTTCAAATGGTTCAAATGGCTCTGAGCACTATGGGACTTAACATCTGTGGTCATCAGTCCCCTAGAACTTAGAACTACTTAAACCTAACTAACCTAAGGACATCACACACATCCATGCCCGAGGCAGGATTCGAACCTGCGACCGGAGCGGTCACGCGGTTCCAGACTGAAGCGCCTAGACCGCACGGCCACACCGGCCGGCATTATTTAAGGAAACAGAAAGTGTTCAGCCACATGTGAAACGTCAACCACAACCTGCAACAAATGATGGTGCCCAAGTAGGTGTTTTAGCTGCTGTCGCGGCTAATCCGCACATCAATAGCAGACAAATTGCGTGAGAATCGGTAACATCAAAAACGTCGGTGATGAGAATGCTACATCAACATCGATTGCACCCGTACCATATATCTATGCACCAGGAATTGCATGGCGACGACTTTGAACGTCGTGTACAGTTCTGCCACTGGGAACAAGAGAAATTACGGGACGATGACAGATTCTTTGCACGCGTTCTATTTAGCGACGAAGCGTCATTCACCATCAGCGGTAACGTAAACCGGCATAATATGCTCTATTGGGCAACGGAAAATCCACGATGGCTGCGACAAGTGGAACGTTGGCGGGATGGTGCAGCATTATGGGAGGAAGGATAATTGGCCCCCGTTTTGTCGATGGCGACCTAAATGGTGCAATGTATGCTGATTTCTTACGTAATGTTGTACCGACGTTACTACAAGATGTTTCACTGCATGACAGAATGTCGATGTACTTCCAACATGATGGATGTCCGGCACATAGCTCGCGTGCGGTTGAAGCAATATTGAATAGCATATTTCATGACAGGTGGATTGGTCGTCGAAGCACCATACCACGGCCCGCACGTTCAGCGGATCTGACGTCCTCGGATTTCTTTCTGTGGGGAAAGTTGAAGGATATTTGCTATCGTGATCCACCGACAACGCCTTCACAACATTCGTCAGCGCATTGTCAATGCATGTGCGAACATTACGGAAGGCGAACTACTCGCTGTTGAGAGGAATGTCGTTACACGTACTGCCAAATGCATTAAGGTGGGCGGACATCATTTCGAGCATTATCACGAAGCGAAAAAAGTGGTCCAACTAAAACATTCATATTTCTGTACGTACCTACACGAATATGAAATAAAAAATGGGGTTCCTATTTTAAAAAGTGCAGTTGAGATCCGTTTGACCTATGGCAGCACCATCTAGCGGGCCAACCATAGCGCCATCTGGTTTCCCCCTTCAAACTAGAAGAGTTTCGTTCGTTGTAGTTTTTTCGTTTGATGCTTATTTCGTGAGATATTTGGCCCGGTCACGATCAATGGACCACCCTGTATTGTCAAAAGAGCTTCTGGTTTAATTTTAAAATGAATACTGTGGGATGAAAGTTGTTTTACTGAGTTTTCCATCCGCATTCGAAGTCAGTCAAGTCTCACAGTGGTACATAGTGTTACCATCGTTACAAAAGACGTTTTGAGAGAAATAAGTTTACTGTAATGTTGCTATTCATTTTTATTTTGCGTTCTGCTACGTTTCGGCTGTGTAGACCCTCTCAGGTAATATGCTTAATCCGTTAGCTAGACACGTTTTAGCTTACAGTCACGTAATTTGATGGGCAGTCAGTGGTTAGCCGGGCTTGAGAGGTATAGTCGTGGTATTCGTTACAGTCAAAACAGTAGCACACAGCCCAGACGTTTATTAGTGTGAGGGAGCACCGAAGTGTGTGCAGTGACAACACGAGTAAAAGGCTAGGCTGCGTGCCACTAAAAAATGGTTCAAATGGCTCTGAGCACTATGGGACTTAACATCTGAGGTCATCAGTCCCCTAGAACTTAGAACTACTTAAACCTAACTAACCTAAGGACATCACACACATCCATGCCCGAGGCAGGATTCGAACCTGCGACCGTAGCTTTCGCGCGGTTCCAGACTGAAGCGCTTAGAACCGATCGGCCATACCGGCCGGCCTGCGTGCTACTATTAGTACTGTAATGAAAATCACAAAACATGTCTAGCTAACGGGTTAAACATTTTACTTGAGAATGACTACACATCCGAAACATAGTAGTAAGTACACAAAATAAATATAAAATGAAAATGAGTAACAGCCAGTCCAGGAAACTCATTTGTTTCAAGACGCTATCTTGGATGTGGACCATGTTGCAACTGAATTATACAAAAGACGTGAATGACAACTATTTGAGATATTCCTGAAGTTTTCTTTCTTGAAAATGTCTAGACGTGAAAAGAAACAAATACTGAGTGTTAAAAAAAGTATATTATATTTTGAGAGATGATAGTACAGACCAAATCAATACGGAAATGGCCTGTAAACATGGACTCCAAAAAGCCTACCTTAAGAGCTATGAGCACTTGTTCATCTTCGCTACTGTGAAACACATCTCTCCTGCTGTAAGTTCTTTGCTACTTACGCACAACTTATAGAATACAATAAACAATTTCGTTACTGCCTATGAGTACCGTAAGCAATAAAAATCTGTTAGGGTTGTTACTATAAATCGTACTCATAGTTCGGGGTAAGTGCAGCGCGTACGTAAGTGCTAATGCAACCAGGTTGCGTAAAGTTTGTAAAATACTTTTACATTGTAGTTTCATCTTACCAGCATAATAGAAGCCTATTACTGCACACGGGAAATGGAAGATGTTCTGGTATGGTCTCGCAAATAGAAGCAACGTATTGTGTTTCACAGTAACAGAATATGTATTGTGTTCTAATTTTTTTTACTGCGTTTTGTAGTCGTTCGTAATAGCAAAGAGTCTGTAGTGGAAGAGATGCGTTTCACAGTAGCTCTTAAGGCATATATTTTAGATCCTTCTCTGTGTCTGATGAACATTCTGAGCCAGATGCAGTATCTTGCCCTGTTTCAGGGAAAGCTTTCGGCCTGCATGATCAGGGCAGTCTCTGTGTGTGGGGTTGGTATCAGTTGCGAGCGCCAACGTTTAGGCTTGTAACAGAGCCCCTTAGGGATATGACTGGTAAGGAGGGGAGGAAGTTTAGTGCATATACCGGGAGGAGTCATTGCAGATGTGGAACGGGTCCTTCTGGATGTCATAAAGAGCACAGGGTGCAGCCAACTGCAGATCGTGGCTGATGTCGATACTAACGATGTGTGTCGCTTTGGATTGGAAGA
This sequence comes from Schistocerca serialis cubense, assembly GCF_023864345.2. Taxonomy (NCBI): domain Eukaryota; kingdom Metazoa; phylum Arthropoda; class Insecta; order Orthoptera; family Acrididae; genus Schistocerca; species Schistocerca serialis. Next base: position 812,080,762 of record NC_064638.1, on the reverse strand, counting down.
GATTCTCTCTTGTTTCGGGCAGCTACCTGAACTGCTGAAGACTGCCAGCCTTGCTTGCGAAATGAAGGCGGAGTTCACCATCTGCACCATCGTTGATGGGTCCGACTGAGGACCTATGTTATAGAGCGGAGTGGACTGTCTGAGTCAGTGGTTCATACGACTGTGCGACTGGGTGGGTTGCCTGTTCCTCGACTTACGCCGTAGGGTAGCGGGTCTCCGGGTTCTTCTTAATTGACAAGAGGTCCACTACACATATTAAGCAGCTACACCGGTAGTGGAGGCTGTGTGCAGGGGACCAGGCAGCTTTTTATGTTAGAGGATCTCGGGAAACTACAAAGAGGGCATCATTCTGAAAAGATGCGAGCAATAATGACTCATCTCCCTGTTCCTAACCTTTTTCTTTTCTTGGTATTCCTCTCTCTGTAGGCTCTCTGCTGTCCAAAAGAAGCCTGATTTATCAGTTCTTTCTTGCTGGCTGTTAGCTGTGCAATTGCGACCACCAGACACTAGTTAACTACTCGCGGATTGCATGGATGGAGGGAGGGGGAGAAGGGGAGGAGGAGAGTGCGCCATCTATCCTGCTTCTATTGCACTGCTAGTCTATATACACCAATATGTAAGTAATTTTTTCATAGTTTTCACTTTGAGAAAGCTTTCTTTCACAGCTAATTTTACGTTGCGAATATTCTTAGTCATCTATTTGCTAAAAGAGGGCCGGCCGGTGTGGCCATGCGGTTCTAGGCGCTTCAGTCTGGAGCCGCACGACCGCTACGGTCGCAGGTTCGCATCCTGCCTGGGGCATGGGTGTGTGTGATGTCCTTAGGTTAGTTAGGTTTAAGCAGTTATAAGTTCTAGGGACTGATGACCTCAGATGTTAAGTCCCATAGTGCTCAGAGCCATTTTTTTTTGCTAAAAAACTTACCAACTTTATGTTACTACACAGTAAATTGTAGCCTTCAGTTCGAACATTGAGAGCACAGGTATGTGTACGTCGTGAGCGCCTCTGCGCGCCTGTTAGGAAAAAAAATGGCTCTGAGCACTATGGGACTTAACTTCTGTGGTCATCAGTCCCCTAGAACTTAGAACTACTTAAACTTAACTAACCTAAGAACATCACACACATCCATGCCCGAGGCAGGATTCGAACCTGCGACCGTAGCAGTCCCGCGGTTCCGGACTGCGCGCCTAGAACCACTAGACCACCGCGGCCGGCGCGCCTGTTCAGTTGGCGAGTTACTGTGTGACGTACTGAAGTACGTATTCTTGTTTATAAAAGTTAATGTGATATACAAATGGTTCAAATGGCTCTAAGCACTATAGGCTTAACATCTGAGGTCATCAGTCCCTTGGACTTACAACTACTTAAACCTAAGTAACCTAAGGACATCACACACATCCATGCCCGAGGTACGATTCGAACCTGCGACCGTAGCAGCAGCGCGGTTCCGGACTCAAGCGCCTAGAACCGCTCGGCCACAGCGGCCAGCAATGTGATATACAGCTGTTAAGTCCCATAGTGCTCAGAGCCATTTGAACCATTTTTTGAATGTGATATAGAATTTTGTTTCCTAATACACAGTCTGATAAAAAGAAAGTGAAGTACCGAGAAGGCATGGTCGGAAGTCAAAGTAACTCTGTACACATATACACCAGCAGAAGGTATGTAAATTATTAGTATCGCCTTTGTCTGTGACAGGTACAACAGCGACCAGAGCGCATTAATGTTGTTTGTGTCTAGAGTTTGTGCCAGACCTCTTCGGGTCTTTAAGTGTCGTGAATGGCGTCAGACGTTGCTAGATCACTCTGAAGGACCCAGAGATCCCGCGCACTCGTGTGAGACATTGTTATCAGCACAACTCACAGTATGAAAATAGCCCCATTGTGGCTCTCCATTTGACCAGCAGACGAATAGTATGATATCCAGATATGTGAGGCACTAGTATGTGACAGGCGTCCGAAGTTGAAATGCATGAGACGTGAGAACAGGCATACTCGTCCTCAAGGTTCTGGACGACATCTGACCACCATAAGAGAGGATCACCGTATTGTGCACCAAGCACAAGGTAACTCCTTCATGTCTGCATCTACCATCTTATAACATGTGATGGACACCTTTTAACATTTCCTGTGAATCCACGCAACATGCCGGAGACCAGCAGCACCTGCAGTAGGAAATTACGGTTACGCGCGAAGGCTGCCGCTGTCACAGCAATAGAAGTGACTGCATTTGGAGTGCTGCCGTGACCGGAAAGCATGGAACGCTGAAGAATGGCGTCGCTCTGTGTTCAGCCCAAGAATCGCGTTTCTGCATTGCTCCGGATGAATACTGTCGGCGGGTATGGCGGCGTCCTGGGGAGAGAGCCCATTCTTATAAATTTTTGGACAGGCACAGCGGAGTTACTCCTGGTGTCAACTGTCTGGAGCAATCGGGTATGACTTCAAGACGCGGCTGGTTGTCACTAAGAGGGAGCTCTGAGGCACAACGATTCGTCACGGGCATCACGCGTCTGCATGTGTTACCTCTCATGCGACTGTATCTTGGTGTCATTTTTCAGCATGACAATGCTCGTCCTCCCATGGCACGTGTGTCGATGAAATGACTGCCTCATTTTGAAGTAATCTCATGGCCAGCAAGTTCCTCTGATATGTCCCCTCTAGGACATGTGTTGGACTGGTTCGAATGTCAATTCCGTCGATATCCAGAAGCAGTCACAGTAGTTGTAAGTCAGCTTGTCTCTGGAGGTATAAAATGGTTTTGAAGCGGTTCCCAATCGAATTAGTGCATGCATCTATGCCAGAAGGGGTGCAGTGTCACAGTGATAAGTGGACTCATAGTGTCAAGTTGTTTGCAAATGGGACTCGATTTTGTTCAAATGGTTCAAATGGCTCTAAGCACTATGGGACTTAACATCTGAGGTCATCAGTCCCCTAGACTTAGAACTACTTAAACCTAACTAACCTAAGGACATCACACACATCCATGACCGAGGCAGGATTCGAACCTGCGACCGTAGCAGCAGCGCGGTTCCAGACTGAAGCGTCTAGAACCGGTAGACCACAGCGGCGGGCTCGATTTTGTAATCATTGAAATAACATCACATGACGCCTCCTCCCGTGAACTTTCATTTCTTTTCCTCTGCACTTTCTCGCTGCTTCGCTTTTTTTTGTCAGGTATTATATTTTACCACCCTCTTTTCTTTCTTTGTTGGGTTATCTGACTACGCCTCGGTTAAAGATCGAAACCGGTAATGATACCACTTGTGCCACCTGAGGCTGAAATGTATAATAAAAAAATTACAAGAGGGCTACTGTGTTTCCCTCAGGCAGTGTTCCTAGTCTGTGTGCTTCCCTATTCCTTGTAGGTGGAGCGCTGGCTCCGAAACCCTGACTTTTAAGAAAAATGCGGAAAAGAGTGGTGTGTTATGGATTTATTATTGCTCTCATAAAGTTAGAGTTCTTTCAAAAATTCGACGTACAGAGGTGAAACGTTAATTTTCGGAGTTGTGATAATCAAACACGTTCTGAATATATTTAAACTGGCATTGCGACATAAAGGAATAACGATTTAGAATGAAGCACGTACATCTTCTTGGGAAATGAATGGCCACTCATAGTCTGCTGAATCAAATTTAGATAGCGTGTGCAAAACGGCGCGGGCACGGTTAATACTGTATGGTTAACAGCTTCGCATGAATTTTTTCTCGGTTGGTTTGCTAACTTCTTTCTTAAAGCTGTCTTTGGTACTGAATACAACAAGATAATGAGGGAAGAAAGTGCTAATTCCACATCACATTCGGATAACATCTGGAACGAGAAGACATTTCCCTTCTGGATATAAGATGCCCGCTCAGTGTTCCCGTTCAGTAATGCAGACCATTAATAGTTCTAGCTATATCGTTAATATCAACTGTGGATGAGAAAATTTGGCAACATTTATACGCTGCTGCAATAAACGTCCGAGGAAATATAAAAGGAAAGAATTTGACAGAAGTTTGCTTCCGAGTTCCCTCGTTGTTTTGCATCACTCATTGCCGCTACAGAAGTTACTCGTCCGCTGCGGTCCGTGCTCCGACGTCGTGCTTTTCTTGTGACGCCTCGTAGCCAAGACGTCGCTAACTGTCGGTCTGTGTGGGCGACGTTGCGACGCCGCCAATCAGCGTCGGCGTGCATTATGCATGCCAGCCGCGGGCTGCGGCGCTAATGACGCACGCTGAGGTGCACAAACACTTCTTTGTGAAGAAAGGGCGGCAATCAAACTCACGTCGTTTTCGTAATCCAACCGCGGTGGGGGGACTCTGAGGAACCACTGTGTGTCGGCGTCCCGCACCGAGTTAGCGTAAAGCGATGGCCAGATGCGGCAAGTAGCACACAAACTCTAAGGGGAAACCAGCTTTCTCAGCCAGTCAGAAAGCTGCGCGAGCTGTTCTCGAACGAATCTCATATTTAGTTGATGAAATCGTCGTGGGTTCTCAGGGAGTGGTGGTGTTGTCTTGTCGCAGTGTTTTAGAGGAGTTATCTATTCGCCATCGTCAGTAAAAGTCTTGTTCAGATACTTCAGCCATTTTCAATATTTCAAGGGATAGTAAATAAGTTCTCGAATACAACTGTTAAGACAGAAATGAATATTACCTTCTCACACACACATATACTTCCAATTTGTAAATATCTCAGCCGGCCGTGGTGGCCGAGCGGTTCTGGGCGCTCAGTCCGGAACCGAGTGACTGCTACGGTCGCAGGTTCGAATCCTGCCTCGGGCATGGACGTGTGTGTTGTCCTTAGGTTAGTTGGGTTTAAGTAGTTCTAAGTTCTAGGGGACTGATGACCACAGCTGTTAAGTCCCATAGTTCTCAGAGCCATTTGAACCATTTTTAAATATCTCAGTTCATCAGTAATTTTAAAAATGTATACAGTAAATTTCCTTTACAACGATAGTAAGACGATAATATCTGTGAAAGGGCAATGAAAATGTTTTTAAAATATGAATGTCAATATTGTCAGATTTTGGACAAATGTTCAGCGAGATGAATAAGAGCCACTGTGGCAGATCAATCTAGGTCTGCTATGGTATCTGCGAGCCCACATTTTAAGTAACTGATTACAGTTCAGTAGAAAACATCCCTGTATTAAGCTATCAGTCACCAACTGAGAACTAATTAAGTGTGGCGCCTCACGTGTATTTAATGAGTATTTTAATGGTCTTCCGTAATTTACATTACCAGATGCTAAGTTTGTTTTGTTTGCATATGATATTAACAGCGCGATAAATTGCAAGATTTGTTAATGATATTTTGATGCACATTAATAAATATTTTCGAGCGGGTTATTTGTCACTGAACTTTGAAGAGGCACACTGCATATAGTTCAGCATTTGTAAGTCATGCGTACAAAATATAATGACAAGCGGTTAGGAGAGGTTGACAATGTAGAATTCTTTGGATTAAATTTGACAATAAATTCATCTGGGGTGAGCAAAACACAGAAGTGAAAACGTAGGTGATTTGAATAGTTTCATTCGGTATTGTCACACGCGACTATTTTTTAGGTAACTTGTAAAGTAAACATAAAGCTTTACGAGTTCAAAAACGTGTAATATCAATTATTTGATGTGAGTCCCTTAACATCGTCAGAGGCCTGTTTCAGAAAGTAGAAATACTATGTATTCCTTCCATGTAAATTTATTCCTTAATAGTCATAAATAATATATAATTTTTTTTTTCAAATCAGCAACACAGTTTCTGGAATCTGTACTCGAAATAAGAATCATCTACGTGAAGACTTACGTTGGTCCAGACAGCTGACAGTTATTCAGGAACACGTGTTTTCCATAACGTGTCATAGCAGTCATAATATGTTTTAAATACTAATAAAGTACAGTTCAGTTGGAGCTTCAACGATTTATTGCTGTCCAACCCCTGTTTCTTCATTTATGAGTTTCTTAATAGAACTAAATGATATATACATTATTAACAATTAAAAATAACGAAAATGTTACATAAAATCTGACTTATGTACATTTTCAATGTAGCAATTCGATCTATGTAATTAAGAGCTGTATACTGTTGTCTGTTTAGTCTGGAGTGTTTAAAATAGCCTAAAAATTATCCTATGCTCCTCAAGGTGTGTATATTTACAGGTTTGTCTCAAGGTTGGTATTAATTTTTAATGTAAGTACTTCTTCATTTTTGACTAATCTTTGAGGACCATTTTAATTAGGATCTGTGGAAGGAACATAATGTATCTATCTATTTTGATTTCTCTTCGTAGTGGATGGTGGGAAGGCAGTCATGTGATTTGCAGCTGAATCGGTGTGTTAAAAATGAGGACTTGTCCCAGTAAATAATTTTTTCAAGAGACAAATATACTAATTTACTACACAACAGGTCTAAGTGTGGTGACGCGGAGTTACTCTGTAGCGATTGGCCCCAGTGTGAAACAATATGCACCATAACAACAAATATTATGTATCGATTATGGTCAGTAATCCAGTTTCAATGTACCTTTTTGGAATTGATGATTTTGATGAGGCAACCATCGTTCTGCTACAATGGAAGGATTGTCTTACGCAAGTTTATATTATTTATGAAACTTCCTGGCAGATTAAAACTGTGTGCCCGACCGAGACTCGAACTCGGGACCTTTGCCTTTCGCGGGCAAGTGCTCTACCATCTGAGCTACCGAAGCACGACTCACGCCCGGCCCTCACAGCTTTACTTCTGCCAGTATCTCGTCTCCTACCTTCCAAACTTCACAGAAGCTCTCCTGCGAACCAGCTGTGAGGGCCGGGCGTGAGTCGTGCTTCAGTAGCTCAGATGGTAGAGCACCTGCCCGCGAAAGGCAAAGGTCCCGAGTTCGAGTCTCGGTCGGGCACACAGTTTTAATCCGCCAGGAAGTTTCATATCAGCGCACACTCCGCTGCAAAGTGAAAATCTCATTCTATATTATTTATATTTATTAAGGGAATAAAACTGTGTTATGAGCATAACGGTGTAGTTCATAATGTACCTAAAATCCAACCATAGTCAAAAAGAGCAAAGCAGGCATTGGTATGCTTCAGTGATCTTTATCTTGTCCATCTTCGCTAGCCTCTGGCAGGTACTGTTACAAAATGGTTTCCGCTCGTTATGCATATGTTGTAGAATCGCTACATCCTCCTTTGAACAGCGTAGACAGGAAAGCAGTAATTCCATCAGCGAATCGCCTGGCTTTAATAAGTCAAGGAGAATTGGTACGAGAAACGAACTGGTTGTACATACGAGATATCTGAAACTACATACTTATTTAGCTACCACAAGAGCAAACTGATGTAGCATCCCTTTTGTAGTGGCTAAGCCACCAGGTCTTGAAGTCCACAATATCTTCTGTTTCCAAATTTATGAAGCTGAATCTGCTTCTGAGCTACAGAGGCAGCACGTGCTCTGCCTAGCACCTTATCGGCGAATTACTTCGAGAACGAGACATCTCTGGTCATGACGCCTTTTCTAACGCTGTACATATCTAACGTCAATGTCTGTTGATGGGGTACTACCCCTTGCTATACAAAGCGAAGCGTACAGACATTATGATCTCAAAAATGGACTTCACCCTTTTCCAATCCACCATTAAAATATAAATAAATTAGCCTCTGTCTGTAAGGATGTTTTTTAATGTGATTAATCATTTTCGGGATTAAGAGCTCCATCTTCAAACGCACCTGTAGCAAAATGCTGTCGGGACTTGAAAGTTTTTTTTGTCTCGGTGCCCTTTCAAAATAATATTCACCGGGCTTTATCACATAGATTTCTCTTTGTTGTTGTTGTTGTTGTTGTGGTGGTGGTCTCCAGTCCTGAGACTGGTTTGATGCAGCTCTCCATGCTACTCTACCCTGTGCAAGCTTCTTCATCTCCCAGTACCTACTGCATCCTACATCCTTCTTAATCTGCTTAATGTATTCATCTCTTGGTCTCCCTCTACGATTTTTACCCTCCACGCTGCCCTCCAACGGTAAATTTGTGATCCCTTGATGCCTCAGAACATGTCCTACCAACCGGTCCTTCTTCTTGTCAAGTTGTGCCACAAACTCCTCTTCTCCCCAATTCTGTTCAATACCTCCTCATTAGTTACGTGACCTACCTATCTATTCTTCAGCATTCTTCTGTAGCACCACATTTTGAAAGCTTCTATTCTCTTCTCGTCCAAACTATTTATCGTCCATGTCTCACTTCCATACATGGCTACACTCCATACAAATACTTTCAGAAACGACTTCCGACGTTAAAAAATTTCTCTTCTTTAGAAACGCTTTCCTTGCCATTAATAGTCTACATTTTATATCCTTTTATATCAGTTATTTTGCTCCCCAAATAACAAAACAGATTTACTACTTTAAGTGTCTATTGCTACAGTGTTGCTTCTTTTAAATATAATTTCGCTAGCATATGTCATTTACGGCTGTGTTTTGTAGTGTTCCAGTTTTGTGGCTCTCGAGAGGCATTTTTTGTTACATGTGTTCTCGTAACATGATGTGTTTTAATCACTTTTTTATTTTTCTCTGTCATGATGGTTTCTCATTCATTTTGTTTGTTATTATTTCTCCCAAGTATTTAAACTTTTCAACAATTTTGATGTCGTGTTCTCCAAATCTAATTTTGTTTGCCAGTGGCGGTTCCGTTAGAAATATATCCGTTTTTCAAAAGATATTTTATGGTCAATACTCTGGGCTATTTCCTTTAACGATCGTATTTGTTGTTTGGCTTCTCTAAGGGTGTTGGCGACAAGAGCGAAGTCACCATCATACTCTAAGCAGTTCAACTTCATGTCATCTTTTTGTGCTCCAACCTTAATGTTCTTTGGATTGTATTTGTACCATTCCGTCATTGTGTATTCGAGAACACGATTAAAAAAAAATGGTGACAGACTCTCTCCCTGCCTTACACCAGTTTTTACCAAGAATGATTCAGAAAGTTCTCCTTTGAACTTAATTTTCGAATTTGTGTTTGTTAAGGTAAATTCTATCAGTTTAATTAATTTTGGGTGGAGTCCAAAATGGGTCAAAATTTTTAATAGTGAGGTTCTATGGATAGAATCATATGTTTTTTTAAAACCTATAAATGTAATTGAGAGAGGCTTGTTTCGCTTGCGGCAGTAAGCCATGATTAATTTCTAGTAATTGTTAGTTTGGCACAACTTCTCCAAGTTCTGAAGCCTCTTTGGTATTCCCCAAGTTCCTTACCCAGACGTTCTTTGATGTGATTGTGTAAAATCTTGGAAGAAATCTTGTAGGTACAATCCAAGAGCGAGATTGCTTTATAGTCTGGATCACTTTTGTCTCCTTTCTTATGAAGCGGGACAATTACAGCCATGGTCCATTCTTCTGGGAATTTTTCTGTTGCCCAAGTCGTATGAACAAATATATGTAAAGATGTCTGAGTTTTTTTAGCAGTATATTTCCACATTTCCGCAAACACTTGATTTTCACAACAGGCGTTGTAGTTTCTCATTTCTTTAAGTGCAATTTCTACTTCTTGTACTGTATATATTCGCTGGTCTGGTTTTTACATGGCTGCTTGAGTTTATTGTTAAAAGATTTCCAGGTTCATCACAGTTCAAGAGCTTGTTGACTGCTTCTGCCACGATTTCTGCGTTTCCCTTGTTATTGTGACCTATTGTTCCATTTTTATTTCTCAGCAGTAGTGTGGGAGGGCTGTAGTTACGCAACAGTTTACCAAAGCCTTTGAAATCCTGTCTGAAATTGGTTTTGTAGCAGTTTTCTTCAATTGAGCTCAGTAGATATCGCCGCCTTATTTTTATGGTAATTTGAGAGAACTTTTTCTGATGTTTGTGAGGTTAGCTGCATTTTCTTTTGTTTTGTGAGTATGAATGTTCAGATGTTCAGATGTGTGTGAAATCGTATGGGACTTAACTGCTAAGGTCATAAGTCCCTAAGCTTACACACTACTTAACCTAAATTATCCTAAGGGCAAACACACACACCCATGCCCGAGGGAGGACTCGAACCTCCGCCGGGACCAGTCGCACAGTCCATGACTGCAGCGCCTTAAACCGCTCGACTAATCCCGCGCGGCTGTGAGTATGAAATTTTGCCCAAGCCTGATGTCTTTGGTTGGCTCTGAGCACTATGGGACTCAACTGCTGAGGTCATTAGTCCCCTAGAACTTAGAACTAGTTAAACCTAACTAACCTAAGGACATCACAAACATCCATGTCCGAGGCAGGATTCGAACCTGCGACCGTAGCGGTCTTACGGTTCCAGACTGAAGCGCCTTTAACCGCACGGCCACTTCGGCCGGCTTGATGCCTTTCATCATGAATTTCATCACATTCTGTAATCCACCATGCATAATTTTTACCTTGATTTACTGTGGCCGGTTCTTCAGTATGTCGTTTTAAAACTGGTATTAGTGCCTCACGATTGTCCATTACTGTTGCATTTTAGTGTTTTTCTGATACTTGATATTTTTTATTAATTCATGTGGGTTATACTTTCTTTTATCTCCAGTTGGTCTCTGTCTTTTTTTCCTTAATGGGGTGAATTTGATTTTGATTTTGACCAAATAATGATCTGCACCTGCGCCTATTCCTCTCAGTACTTCAATATTTCGAATTTCTTTATGAAAGAATTTGTCCATGCACACATGGTCGAGCTGCCACGCTCCTCTTGTCCAGTCAGTGTGTTTCCATGTCATAAGTTTGCTTGGTTTACTTTTAAAATATGTAGATCTAGAGATGAGCCCACGTATACTGCACATTTAAATGAGTCTTTGTCCGTTTCTATTAGTTTTTTATGTGGAGCCTATTTGCAATTATATCTTTATACCTCTTTTCTTTCCCATTTGGGCATTGTAAGCCCCTCTTAAGATATTTACGATGTTTTTATTGACTTTATTTATTGTCTGATCCAAAAGATCCCAAAATTTTCCTACTTCTACCATAGTTCTTGTTAGAAAATTGTTATCATTGGTAGGGGGATGGGCGTTTATGATAGTCTAGATCTTGTTTGTGGTCTTCAGAGTTAAAGTTGCGATTCGAGGGAGAAATAGCTTTAAAATCAGTTATGGAATATAACTTTCAAATTTACTGTAAATCCTGTCCCGAATTATGGGCACTGTTTCATAACTCTTTGTCCTGGTTTTCTATTGTGAAATCTATAACCTTGACACTCAAATGGATCTTCTTTTGTATTTATTATTTCTTGGAGTCCCCCTGTTATGATGTTTTGTCTGTCCAACACATTTGTGAAGCTCTTGACGTTTTCAGTTTTCAGTAAAGAGTTTATGTTATGTGTTGCAATATAGTTAACATTTTTATGTTTAATTTTGGTAATATGCGCTTGATGAGAGTTGGTTGATTTCGAATGCTCCGACTCATTTGAGTCTTCTAGTTGGCTTCCCACCGAGTCCGACGCAGCCTTCTCTTTCCTTACTGGGTTGGACGGTGGAAATTTTTCTCTAAAAGACCTTTTCATATTTAACCCCTAGAGATCATTTTAGTAACAATAATAGAAAAGAAATATAAATAGATGCACATCCAGCAAAAGCTAACAAAAGACCACTTCAAGAAAAGATCGCGTAGTAGTAACTTCAAAATCCGCTTGCATCACTCGACTATTATAGCACTAATATTATAAGGATGTAAAGCAGTAAAATTCAGAAATAAGAATCAGGAAAACTGTCAATATTAGAAACATACTAAGGAAAAATATATGACCGGTATGTTACGAAAATAACATGGAATGAAGAATAAGAATAAAAATGAAGAATTAAGAGAGCTGGACAAACACCGTAACATTATCGAAGTCTTCAAAGATGAGGAGATCGAACAGTGCAGGCCATATAGCAAGAATGACGGAAGATAGAATACCTAAAATAGCATACGGCAGGATAGTAGATGGAACGAGAGGAAGAGGAAGACGAGAATCAGGTCGCGAGATAACCCCGGGGAGTTCAACACCGAATGGGCAAACAGTGCACTCGATGGAAAGAAAAGGAATAGGCTCGTACAGCAAACATTTGGTCGATAAGGCACTGCCGCATGTCAAACAAAGTAAAGTAACGCCTCTGCCATGCGAAACAACTTAAATTCATTGTATTAAGTTTTCCTCCCGCTCCGTTCATGGATACAACAATGCAAGAACGACTGAGCGGGCGCCCGTGCGAGAAGTATTTTTTTCTAATTTATCTTCACTGTCTCTATGATATTCGTATGTAGGGGACTCAAAGCTGGTTCTTTGTAATTTTTAAGCAGCTTTTAGCGAGACATTCAGTTCTTTTTTATCGCCAGCCAAGAGTTTTCGTCTATTTTGTTACTCTCTCCCACCAGTCTGACAAGCCTGCAATCATTCGCGCTCCGGTCTTTTTTACATGCTCTATGACTGACCTAACATCGATCCCATAAAACACGTGAACAACATGGCAGTATGGGTCGTTCCAAATGATTAATAAGCGTTATCTTTCACAGCAAAAAACTGAAGTTTTCAAGTATTTTATCAATAAGCCGAAGGGAAATATTTGTATGATATGACCCGTTCCAATTTTGTCTTGCTAATTGCGTGGTCATAGGATATTATAGTTTACATGTTTATGAAGACTGGGCCCTAATGCTCCATCTGTCTGTGGTGTCGGTGTTTAGTATCAGAACTCCACCCTATATGGAATTTCCGTTGTCATATATACGTTGAAATTTTATTCCTTGTGCAAAAATTATTTTAAAAATGAGTGGAAAAACGTTTAACCAGAGCGACATACGTAATATGTTCCAACTAAGTAGATTTGTCAGTTAGTGAAAATTGTTTTTCTCTCAATCATATTCATTCTCTCCTTCCGCACTCGATCTTACTTCAGAAAATGAACTTGGATATCTAAGCGCGACTTTCGATTCAGAGAAGTATGTGAACTAGAGTAATATTATGAACCGGTAATATAATCAAGTGTTGCCACAGATTTCTTCTGTGAAGATATGTTGTCTTTATGACGTCAAGCTACTCTCACATCTTCCATGATGGATCAAATAAGTGTGTGTATAAAACTTTGCAAAACTTACGCACAGATAGTACCAGTACATTTTTAGAAGAATTATTCATTGCTGCTTTGGTAAATAGCTTATGAATTTGTTCTCGTCGGTAATAATTTCCTTCTGGAGACGATCTTTCTTCCGTATCTTACATATTTGTTTGGAGAACACCATGTGAAATAAAGGTGAACAGTTGATAACACATTTCCTGTGAAGCTGTTCTATATTGTTCCCTCTGATACTCCCACGCCGTCCAAGCAGTTCTCTTCGAGCATATTCTATTGATGCTTCACGGTGTTGGTTGGATATTTCATTTACTGAAAGCGGTCTTGTACTTAAGTGTATTTTTAACATAGGAATGGTTTGAATGAAACGGAACTGCGATTTGCTTCTTAATCGAACTCTCTTTGTGTTAGACTTGTCTCGCGCAGGCATGGTACGAAATAAGATATCGAAATCTTATTCAGAAACAGAAAGCGAAGTTTAGTCTCCGTTTAATCGGCGAGAGCGACTCCACCGAAGGTAGGCAATTCAGTCGGAAGACTGTTTTTGTTTTAACGTTCGATTTCAAATTAGAATTTCAATAGACGAGGAATTTACTCACAGGAGAAATGGTGACTTTGAATTTCTAGTAGCAGGTGTTCGTCTCAGTATTCAACTCTTCCTTCGTAGTCATAATAAGAGCAGGAAGACTGTCATCAGAAAATGATCGTGAGCAGGAACTATACATCTTATTGGCTACAACATCGGCAAATAGATAATTGAATTCTGATCGCAGATGACATCAAGAGTGTGCGCATTGGCAGTAAAAAGTAAAGTGATGAGTAGGTAATTATTAATGTTTACTGAAGGCCATATGATTCTTCATGAGCAGAATAATTTTACGTATCTTTGGACTGTCCCGTATGCTTTATATTTGCTAACCTGTGGTCAGCACTGCCAGAGGCTGATGAGTCGCTGGAGTCGGTAGCACCGTAAGCGAACTGCAGCTGCTACAAGGACTGTACAGACACCTATGTCGATAGTTAGCGGTTTTTGTGCTTAAACTCGGAATTTAATGTATTGCACTGATCTGGCACTAGTGTCCCACATACTTTTAGGTCCTCTTCATTCTTATCAGAATCGTTCACTAATTTATGAGTTTCACTAACCATAATCGGTTATTTAAAAATGTTATATTTTCCCAACCTTTGCAATCAAACGTTTCTTGAGGTACTTTGTTAAGAATGTCATTTTGTAATAAGTAGTGTTTATGGGGGTTTTCCGGTCTTGAGGTTTCAAAACATATTTTTTTCATATGTTGACTCTTTACAGTCTTAAGAAAATATGATCAAAAGGATTTTATCGGGAAATTATTCTTTATAACTGAAAATCACGTTTCAATGGTTGCGCGCGGGCAGGCTACCCTAGCCGCTCTCGGCCGTTTGCGACTCCCAACGACAACTCTTTTTCAGTAAAGCTATTATAACACTCTAAGTCGAAGAACATATCGATATAGCTGTTGTACGTGTCCACCAGACGTCCCAAGTATAAGGTTTCGACAAAAGTGAGATGAAAAAAGCGGTTATAGCGATACTTGATTTCAGGAGTTCAACGAATGACAATTCGCAGCACGATCACTGTTCTGAAAGTTGGTGCAAATGGAATCAAGCTGAGATGAACGAGGCATTGGATACTTTTGATCATAAACCACCACTGAGGACTGAAATTATGGAAGCTATTTGTGATGTGTACAAACAGCTGACTGATGACAATATGATGGGGAGATATCTTAGAGCCTATATGCAGGACAACAATGAAGCACTGAATTTATTAATAGGGACTTATGCTCCAAACCACATTTTTTATAGTGTAAAATTATTCAAAATTGCCAACAGTCGTGAATGCATCATTTTTGACGACGGATGTAACTGTGTCCTTGTAGCATGAAAGTCACTGGAGTCGTCACGGGCACCACGGCTTGATCATTCGCCACGAAAGGGAACGAGAAACGCCTCAAGCATTCGGACCGGCTCTCATTCCAGAGCAGCGTCAAGCTCAGAATTTCATCTAGAGAGGGCCGCGCTTTAGAAAATGAGGTCTTCAAATAAGAGGAAGACTTACTCTATGGTCCAGGAATAGCAAATTAATGGTAAACTGAAAAAGTTTAAAGTTATATACACAAAAATCGAACGCAAAATTTTAGCTGCGTATCTCTCGAGACAACGTTTTTAAAGCTGGTTCGCACGATGACATGAAATCCACCCAGTAAAATTGGGATCCGTTTTGGATTTAATAAAATAGACACTTCTGATATTGGTGTGAACCTCAAAAATAAAACATTTTTGATAATGTTTGTTATTTACGCATATTTCTAGCCAACAAAATAGGTCGAGTTTCAGTACCTACGTTTTAAAGTCACCGACCTTTTGAAATACACCTCAGACAAATTAATTTCGGAGGTTCACACCATAGAGAATTTAGCTATGATGATTTACATACGTTTAATTTTGATGGAAGACCTGTACTTCACCCTCAGTCGTGCGAACCGTTTATTTGTGTAATCCGCGCAGAGTTGGGTATTTTGACCGCTATTTTATGCTCCGTAGGCTCAACAAGTTATCAGCAAAAAATTATTTACATAGTATTTAAACATGTAAGCTCCGATACCGGAAAACCTCTTTAAGTGTACACCAGTAACGTACTGACGGATTTATTTTCTCTATGGCTTCGTTTCGCAGTAAGTGCGCATCCTACCAAAAATTTAGCTCTTGCGGACTCCTCACCGAATTATCACAAGTTATTTTCCCTATAAATATACGCTGTATATGTGCAGACACATGTTTTTAGATCGTACGTGGGATTTATCAAAATTTAAAGGCCTATGGGTACTCCTCAACTTGTTGGACAAGCCAGTTCGTAGTTACAGGTCAGTAAAACTACAGTCTATAACATTAAGACCATGTCTAGTAAAGAGCTGCTTAAACAAATCATTGTGGCTGCTTTGCTTCACGCTTCATTCCGCAGCTACAATCAACTAAGATGTGGGACCGTTTCTTTGTAGGCCGCTTAGTAGACCGTTGCAACTTGTGTATTATGTTATTTCCAGCACGTGTATCGTTCCTTTGCATCATACATGAGAGTAACAGCGGACACTTGCCGATCACAACTGTGAACAGCAAAAACCGCGGAAATGAGTACTACCATATCGTCAGTTTTTTGCTAGCTGCCGTCTTTTCTTCAGAAAAGTGACCGCCGAGTTCCACACGATCAACACATTCTTGTAGAATATTCTACGTTAACATAACGCCAACTTTTATCGTCCATATTTATTTGCGAGAAAATAATTTTAAAAATTATAATGATGAAATTTTCATGTTGTTTCCTAAATATATGTTCGTCCTCACCCACCTCTTACATTACGTGCTCACCAAACAATTCTTGGTCTCCTTTACCTCCCTAGAATTCTGAAAAAAGTATCGCTTTCTGGCACCTTCCTATAAATTACACTTATATTAACCCTTTCAATCACTTAACTTCCTTTCTGAAACACGAGTACTCTTATGTCACTGCTAAGTACATCCAGTTCTGTATCTTCCGTCTATCTGCAGGAGCATCCCAAAGCTCCATTTTTTAAATTCTCAAATATTCACTACACAATCGACACATTTCGACCATCCAGCTCTAAATAACTTCTTAAATATGCGGCAACGCCCTCTTTTTATCTCTACACACAGTCCTCCAGATTTCCTAATGATTCCTCCAATCCAGTATCAATGGCTTAAGTGCTGATACAATTTTCGTAACGTGAATAATGGTAGGATGTATGACCAGTCAGATCGACTTCTCCGGTTCTTGTTTTCCCACACGCAAATACTTAATCAAGCATAATAACGCAGTCAAGTACTTCTAACTAGGTCTAGATTACAGACTATACCATCTACTAATCATCCAACTGAAAGTTGATTATTACTGTTCAGTCGAAAAGAGAAATGGGCCATCCCATCGTTCTCCGGATATACGGAACTTAATCGTACCCATACCCTCAACCTCTGAATTCTGCCAGTCCTTGCAGGACTTTAGATTCATCCAGTCCCTGGAGCACATATTTTCTACCAGATGCTAAAATTCCCTCCCCTCCTCAAATTCCTGGGACACTTATATAAATTCTACACTTCTTATAAAATAAGCCATCGAAAGCCAATCGCATTCCCTCTACTCAGCTATGACGAGTTACTGCTACATCTACATCTAAACATATTCTCTTCGAGAGACCCCCACATGCTCCATTCCCTATTACAAGACAGTTTCAATATTCTTCCTTTTCTCGATCTAGCAACTAATAACGACGTCTAGCTTTCAAATAATTTGTCACTCCTCCCTATCCTATCCTATAAAAAATCAGTGCTTCATGATCCACTTCTCAATGCGGCCCTTGACAGCCTAATAGCCCTAGCATTCACACCAAACACAGACGTACCCTTGCTCTGATGCAGGATTGAATCCATCGTGGCTCACATGAAGCCAGCTCTGGTCCAAATTGTCCAGTTCTTCAATGGAAAGTTTACGTAAGTAGCACAGAGTATGTTGTCGTTGTCCACGTCCAAAACCAGATCGTTTCAAACTATCCCACATAAGTTCGATTTGGGTCACTTCCGGTGAACAAGAAGCCCGCACCAATCTGGTGATCCTAGCATGCTGAAAAACTTGTTCTCGAGAGCAGCACGATGAGTACACGAGTTATCATCAATCAATAGCAAATTTACACCAAAATGTTGGCGATACTGCTGCACCATTGGTTGCAGAATCTCGTCCCTTTACTGCAGAGAAATGAAATTGCCAGCAACAACCACGGACGGTGGACGGTGGCCCCCGATAATGCTACTCCAGAACATCACTTCTCCACCACCTCGTTGCACATGTGAGACAAAGTGTTGGAGGTGTTCGATATTATGGGCTGTTTCCAAACACATTGTCTGCGATTATCAAGGTACAAGCAGATCCGAGTTTCGTCTGTAAACAATACCCGACGCCAATCCCGAGACGTCCATTCTGCATGATTTCCTGCCCATGGTGTTGTGATATGCGACATGGTGTGCCATGGTCGTCAAGAATGGAGATTCCCATCATGAAGTCATCTCTTAACCGTTTGTTGCGCATAATGACGTCCTATAACCTCTTCGAACCCAGATTCAGTTCTGGAGCACTCAGACCACGGTTCCTTTGACTCAAAAGTCGAAGATATTAATCATCTTGTGCACCTTTCGAACGTGAACGACTTGTTCTGTTTAAGTCCTTCACGATACATGTTAATGGGAACCGATTCCATGTCCGCATCACGTCAGTTTCACTCTGATGAACACGTCGAGCAACAACGTTGGTTAACAAGCATTCTGCACATAACGTGATGGTACAGACCCGTTCATTGATCCCAATGTCCTTCGTGGCATGATGGATGTTGTTCACCCTAATGTTCCACTGTCGTCTCAGATGCGTCCCTACTGGTGCTTTACTCTCAGCTGAAGTGCTACAATCCCCTCGATTGCAGTGTTCCACCAGTAGATAGCGCTCTTGGTAAAAATATGTATGTTAAGAAACAACGTACAGGAACAGTCACTATAGAAACACACCAGCACGACATATCGTTATGATGGGAAACTGTTGTTGATATGTGTATAATAAACATCATGAACGCTGGCCGTAATTTCATCATGGCTTAAGCGCTGTTTTCAACTACATTTAAATAATATTACTCTCTTAAAAGAGCACACTGGCCGCTTTCGAACGCTGCACTTCGTGTGGAACTGGTACTAAGCGGTCACGGGATCCTCCACCGCTGGCGTATGTTACGGCGCTGGAGTGGGCTGTATGTGCTAGTCGCTAGTATAGAACTAGTGCAGTAAGACAGATCAACATGGTTACCTGACAGAATGGCACTATCGTGTTTGGAGGTGCCCGTGATCACATCTTAAACGAAGTTGCCCGATTTGTTGGTGTTTGGGTGCAGAATGCCGATAGTGTCTGCAGGAAATGATGTAACGCTAACAGCTACGTAACAAAGCACAAGCAAAATGGCTGTAAAACGGTCCAAACCGACAGGGGGCGGAGACGAGTGTCATGCCTTGCCATTGACAGTCAGCTGCTGCTGTCAGCGAATGCAGGAACATCTCAACCAGTTGCCAACCGAGTATTGCGAGGGAACTGTATGCTGTGGACATTTGGAGTCGGGGTACCTCGCGAAAAACCATAACTCCAGCGGCAGTTGAAGCTGGACGCCTTCAATGGGCCATACGACATAGAAATTGGACAACTGGAGGCGTGCCATGCAGTCCAGCGAGTCACTGGAATGGTTTGCGTCGCTGCCTTCGGTGCAGAAGGAACCACGTTTGATCCCTGGTGCACCCTCAAATTTTTTCTGAGTTAAGGCCTGGAACGGTGTCTAGTGAGCCTCGTGAAGCCAAACGAGTAGGTGGTCGAACAAAGAAGGAGAAGCATCATGAGGACTCAACTACTGGCAATAACGGCTGCAGGCACTGACGACATGCTGATCATATGTCCCCTGATCACAGATCGCTCCTCGTATTGCCCTGTAGGCAGCAGTCAGACAGTCGCCACTCGGAACAAAGCTAAAGCGTAATCCCTGTGTGGTGGTGTTTTCAAATGACATAAGGCCTCGAGGGCATCGACGTTGCAGTGAGGCAGTGTGTGTCGGAAGTGGTTCTGTGATGCTTTTGTGGTGTTTTTCGTAGCATAACTTCGACCTGCTGACTCAGGCTACCCTGAACAGGAACCAGGATGTTTACTTCAGCACTCTCGGTGACTAAGTGCTGCTGTTTCTTCTAGATCTTAATGATGAGTATTCTGTGAACCCTCCATACCAACACACTAATAGCCGTTTTCTCAAGGCTGCACACACACCTTCCTGGACGGCGAGGTTTAACAAGAAAGAAAGACGTGACAGAAGATGCTAGGCTGGCTTTCTTCGGCCAAAGTGTGAGGTGGGCAGGTGTCGCTGGCGCCTGCGCACCCGTCGCGGCAGGACAAAGCGGAGGTAACCGCGTTACGCGACTCCCCGCCTGCGGCCACTCAAACGCCGCTAATCGCATTGAGCGCCTAATGGCGAATGATCTGCGGCGCAACGCTTTCAGATCGACCAATGCGATTAGTCGGCGATTCGCGGCGCTGGACGCGCCGTTTGCCACCCTCGGACGCGTCTCCCGTCATTAGCAGGAGAGTTTCCTGTGCGCCGCGCGTGTCGCAGTACGACGCCTGAATAGATACTGGCGACCCTTTTCAAAATAGTCCCGTTCTAGTAACTGGCATTACGGGTCCTCTCTCTGGGCAGCTGAAACGGCAGCATTCCACGGACTCTGCTGACCGAGTCTCGGTATAGAGTCCAGTGAGCCCTTCTGCATTTATGAACCACTTACCTGGTGGCGCAAAACGTGTGTTAAAAGAGTATTTGCCTACGACGATTTCGTATGGGGTGACAGACTCATGTTATCATATTTAGGCAAACAACCAGAAATTTAATACAATAGATTCTCAAAGTGCATTCCTCCTGTAGTAATGACTGTATAGAGCCTTGAACTGAATTCCGTGATGCCTTTCTGAAGAACAATACATTTGAGTGCACAAAACTCTCTGGAAACTGCAGAACGATTATCCAGCAGTGTTGAAGGCGCATGTTTGAAACTGTTTGAAGACTCTGTCCTTTATATTATATCCTAAGAAAAAATCACACGGATTGACATCAGAACTAATGTTGCTGTGTCCAGTATAACGATCCGATTGGCAGGGACTGAACTCTATAATGAAGAAGACGCTTCACAGGTTCTCAACAGCTATACTCGCGTAGAGGTGTCTCTGGTTGACTCTCCGTACATGACTTTCGGAATATTGTGTGACAAAAGCGCGAGTTGTGTTTTACATAATCTACGATTTCGAAACCCTTGCTGGTTGCCAAGGAGGAAGGACATTCCAGAAGATTTTCCAAGTTTCTACAAGAAACCGACATCAAGAATATTGGAAGCTAGTTTTGGGATTACTTTTACAGCCTTTCTTGTATGTGTCAGTGACCTGTGCGTTTTTCCAATATTGGGCATGGTTTATTGATCAGGTGACCTTTGGTATATTGTGGATAAAAGATCAGCTAACTCAGCCTCAAATTCGGTAGAGAATCTGATAAGGATTCCATGAGGCCCTGGAGCTTTGTTTAGCTTCAACGATTTCAGGTGTTTCTCAGTGCCACTGACAGTAATATCTAATTGTCATCTTTACAGTGGCACGAGGCTGAAATTGAAGCATTACTTCTGGGTATTCCTTTACAAAGGAAAACCCAAGAGTAAAGTATCATTTTAAAACAGAGTTAAGTATTTCTTCTTTTGCGTTACTACCTTCTATTTCAGTTCTTGTCGCGTCCATGTGTAGCTAGACACTCACTTTGGGGCCATTAACAGCCTTTACATGCAACCAGAATTTCTTTGGGTTTTGTGAAAGGTCTTTCGATAATATTCTATAATATTTGTTGAGGATGAACTGCAGTCCTTCGAACGCACTCATTTAGAACTAATAGTTATGTCGTGTAAGTTTCCACCTTGCGAAAGGAGCAAATAAATAAGAAGACAGACAGATTAGTGTCATGCGCTGTGGTTGTGGCGAAACTTAGCGTGAGAGTGGCTGGCAGAGTGAAAAGCGGCTAGAAAGGTTTGGTAGAGACTTACTGAGACAAGATATTTCTTTATGAAAGGATGAGGGGGGGGGGGGGGGTTGGAGTGCATAACCTATAAAAAATGCTAGAGTACGACAGAACAACGAAGTCAAGGAATCGCAGCCCCCTTGCCTTTAAGTTGAGCGTGTCCCGCTTACCGTAGAAAGTAATTCCTGACTTCAAGACATACAGGCAAAGAGGGTCTGTTCATCAACTCATCTCGAAAGATGAAAGATTTCTTTTTAAGAGCAGTGATTACAAAATGAAATGAAAAGCTGAAAAATAGCATGGAGGGATGTACCGGAGTCCGACTATCTGTTACGAACATCCCTCGTGCGACCCAGTTTGGACACGATATTATCGAAACAAACGCACTTCGTCTTGGCCGCTCATGAGCGGCAGACGCTTAAGACTTGTGTGTCGACACTCGTGAGCTGGCAAATACGATTGAGTATAGTGGTGTACAGCATTCATGAGATGTACATTAGTGACCTTTCCCCAACTGGTGTTGATTTTTTCTATCCACGAACAGTTAGTTACAGGTAGTTAGTTAGTGGAAACAATCAGCATAAGATAAAACATTGCTTCCTGAAAGCAAAGCAATGATGTGTTGTTGCGTGACTATTGTAAACGGATATTATCCTGACTTAAGTTTTTTTCGGGTTGTGAACGCGGTGGCAATATTGGCGTTTTTGTTAGTCCCTGCTGGAGTTTTTGCGTATAATGTATGCCTTATATTGGGTGTATCTGTTGTGCGACGGGGCTCAGAGGTGAAAGTACAGATGAGGGTCTATTGTGCTTGAAGAGTACAAAGGTGATTTCGGTTCACTGGATTTTACAGGGTACAGAACCTGCACGCCCAACCACATTATTCAAAAACAGCTTTTAAAATGGTTCAAATGGCTCTGAGCACTATGGGACTTAATATCTCAGGTCATCAGTCCCCTAGAACTTAGAACTACTTAAACCTAACTAACCTAAGGACATCATACACATCCATACCCCAGGCAGGATTCGAACCTGCGACCGTAGCAGTCCCGCGGTTTCGGACTGCAGCGCCTAGAACCGCACGGCCACCCCGGCCGGCAGCTTTTAAAACCCCTAATGTCACAGGCAACATATCATGGCAAGTGGCAGGAATTTTTTTTAGCAGGCGGGTACTAATTACCCAGACGCATGCGACAGCGGTATACTATGTGCAGAGACAGAAACGCTGAGCCTTATATTGTACGCGCGTATCGACTGATCGACAACCAGTCAAAGCCGGCGGCGCGATTAACACAGTGGCAGGCAGCGAGCGAGATGAGCATGTCACCGGCTGCTGCATTATTTACCGGGTGCGGAAGGTCACACAACACTCAGCTGATTTCGCGACATCTGCTGCAAAGGGCAGACGCCTCTTTGCCGCGTGATAGGGAAAGTTGCTATTGTACCGTGCTGGCTCCCGACAAAATAACACAGGGGATTTCAAACAGATTCGTTCGATTTCACAAGACTGTATTTACGCATCGAAAATAAAAGTTTACCTTGGCGCCAGTTGTAATTTGCCGATTCATGTAGTTGATTGTCGGAGACTCGGTCATTACCCAGCATTCGTCGGTCCAGATAGCGATAACACAGTGTAAAGGGGCGTTTTGCCTCCGTCGTTTCAACAGGTGCAATTCAGTTACAACTGCGCAGAGTGATTTTCGTGAGAGTACGGCGGTGTACCTTGTACAGCTCAAGGCGTTCGACTGCGACACCGGCAATGTCACTGGTTGTTTTCGTAACCAGAAATCTACAGGTCGCCTCAGTGAGCTTGTTCAGTACGTCAGAGCGCATCCGACAGACTTAGTACAGCTCCACGGAAGCGTATTCCTTGTGCCAGCCGAGAGTTGTTCATTCCTCATTGGTTTGTGTGTGTGTGTTTTGCTGTGACCTCTGTGTATCAAACCGTCCAGAACTCAACCGCTGAAACCACATCATGAAAGCCGGCCGAAGTGGCCGCGCGGTTCTGGCGCTGCAGTCTGGAACCGCGAGACCGCTACGGTCGCAGGTTCGAATCCTGCCTCGGGCATGGATGTGTGTGATGTCCTTAGGTTAGTTAGGTTTAAGTAGTTCTAAGTTCTAGGGGACTGATGACCTCAGCAGTTAAGTCCCATAGTGCTCAGAGCCATTTGAACCATTTGAGCCACATCATGAAAGTGATAACAACATGTAGAATTTTGTGAATTCATTCCGGGGGTAGGGATGGAGTATAAAAATTTCCTTTCATGTTTAATGTTGAATAATGGCGCTACGTTCGGTTTAAATGGGAAAATGAACCACCAAAACTTAAGAATATACGTAATGTCCCACAGCTACGTTCGAGAAAGACCCTCCAAAGCCATTTCCCGACTAAAATATTTATGATACCGTCTTTTTTGCTGAAACACGATTATAGAAATAACGTACCTTGGTATGTTAAAATAAAGGCTTTTTCCACAATCATAAGAACCTGCCATAAATTTAATTTTTTAACATGACGAAGCTCCACCTTAGTGGCACCTGCATGGAAGAGAATTCGTTAACAACCAACTGCCTCATCGGCAGTAAGGGGCGAAAGTGTCTCCCACCTGACAATTAACATCCAAGGTAACTTTAACTCATGATATGTGTTTTCTTTTTTCTGGGAGCTCGTGAAGAATTTCGTCTCGGTCCTCCCCGTAAATTGAGACGCCACATAGTAACAACAACGCATACAATAGCCGCTGACATGCTCGGAGCACTATGTAGCGAGTTTGGCTATCGTCTGGATGTTGGCTGTGCGTCGTTTGGAAGAGTCTCGTTTGAAATTGTATAGAGCGGATGGACTTCTACGGGTATAGAGACCAGCTTATGAATCCATGAACCCTGCATGACAGCAAGGGACTGTACAAGCTAGTGGAGCTCTGACATTGTGTGGGGCATGTGCAGTTTGAATGATATTGGACCCCTGATATGTCTGGATATGACTCTGACAGGTGACACGTAAGTGTCCTGTCTGATCACCTGCATCCATTCATAACCATTGTGCATTCCGACGGACTTGGGCAATTCCAGCAGAACAATGCGACACACCATACGTTCAGAATTGCTACAGAGTGACTCCAGGAACAGTTTTCAGAGTCTGAACACTTCCGCTGGCCACCAAACTCCCCAGACATGACCATTATTGAGTATCTCTGGGATGCCTTGCAACTTGCTGCTCACAAGAGATCTCCACCAATCATACTCTTACGGATTTATGGACAACTCGGCAGGATTCATGGTGTCAGTTCCCTCCAGTGCTACTTCAAACATTACTCGAGTCCACGCAACGTCGTGTTGCGGCATTTCTCCGTGCTCACGGGGGCCGTACACGGTATTAGGCAGGTGTACCAGTTTCTTTGACTCTTCAGTGTTTTTCACACAGTGTTGCTTGTCTGTTAACACTGACAATTCCACGTAAACGCCGCTGCCCTTTGTCGCTAAGTGAAGGACTTCTGCCACCGTGTTGTCCGTGGTGAGAGGAATGCCTGAAATTCGGTATTCTCGGCATAATCTTGACACTCTCGGAGTACTGAATTCCCTAACAGTTTCCGAAATGGAAAGTCACACTCATCTACACAACTACCAAACCGCGTTCAAAGTCTGTCAATTACCGTCGTGTGGCCATAATCACATCGGAAACCTTTTCACACGGATCACCTGAGTACAAATGACTGCCGTGCCAATGCAGTGCCGTTTTATAGCTTGTGTACGTTGTACTACCGCCACCTGTATGTGTGTATATCGCTAACACGTGCCTTCTGCCACCCCAGTGTATGTCTAATGCAGCTGCATGTCATTGTATACAATAAAGCTAAAGGAGTTATTTTGTGGATTAGTTCATGCGAAACCTAGGAATCCTTTAACTGTAATTTAACTAGAGCTGTAGAGATCATTTTTTTTGTCGAAAATACATACTGTCTTAGAAATTAAGCTTCTTCATGGACTCCTCCACTTCTCAACAGTAGGCGTATTTTTGAAATAAATGGGAAAAATTCTGAACTGAATCACTTCGTAACGGTAAAAAACGTGGCACTATTCTGAAAAATGGCACGCAGAACTTTTACTGTCTTCTGAAATAGGTGCTATTGCGTGCTATTGTTACCTGTTCACAATTGAGTTACGTAAGAGATCTCTGTATATATTAATCGTTTGTGTTATCCAGCAGATACTTTCCTTCAGTAAGCTACACATGAAAAGTGTTAGTATAATAGAAGTGCTTAGGAGAGAGGTACTGTTGTCTGACTACCGCCATTAGTTTACACAGAGTTTGAGGCGTTACTTTCGTTTTGCCTCAGGTTGCAGTAGGAAGTAATTATGTTTTCTATATCGAGATATAAGTTTTTCTTTGATTGCTACCAGCTTCAATACTTCTCTGGATGAAAGGAATATTTGACGCATTTGTTTATTTCTTTTCATCATTTCACAAAGAGGTCACACGCCGTTTATATGTATACTCCTTGTTCCATCCTGTATGAGTGTGCATGGGTATGAATGGAAGTCAAATGTAGCGGGAGCACGGATCAAAGGGAACAGTTTACGGGAATAGTAGTCATCGCCAACATTACAAGAATAACGGCAGGTAGGCCAGAGCAGCAAGCAAAGATGAAAACAGGCACGAGGGTAGGTTACAAAGTTGGTGCGGGGGTGAGGTGAGTCTCCCCACCACCGTGTTTGAATAGGAACGTTGGTCGGATTTTGGCGCGTGGAGAGCACGATAGGGCTAGCCATAAGACGGACCGGACGCGGGAGCACAGCAGCTCGCAGATTTGGTGAGATAAAAATGACCTAGTGTGGCTAAAAATTCACGACAGGGTATGCTCATAGCACGCATTCAACATATCTTCATCGGTACAGGTTACGGTTATAATTTATTTGCAATAGTTTTCTCGGAAATGTGTTTGTAAAATTTTGCTTTGTGGTAGTGAGCATGCAACAGAAACCATCAGTTCATGTAGCTATTTCCCAAGTTATAAGCTTCACTTTTAGCTCAATGAGTGCAGATTGCGTATCAGATGGTAGATCGAGAAATTTCTGTCGTGAAATTTAATTATTTTTGGTACTTTCTTTGTGAGTTCAGTGCGCACATCATTTTGGCGCCAATAGTACATCATTTTTGCCCAGAATCTTTTCTTTGATAGAGGTTTTCTACCTTCAACAGTAGCCTACCTTAAATTTCTAGTAGTGTAATTCATGCATGATGATACGTGAGTCTTAAAGAATGAATGACGATTATCCCGCTAAAGACGGTGTGGTCCACTTATGTATTTTTTGTGTTATTATGAAATTATGTGTCATATATGAAATTATTCGTGTAGTGTTTTCGTTTTGTCATTGTTCTATCCATGAGAGGTTTAACGCTGATTCAGACATGAGTTTTGTAACTAAAGAAAAATTCTAATGTGTCGTCTTTTAAAGTTTTCATCAAAGTAGAAAATAAATCTATTAAATGAGAGTCAGCATTTCAGTTAAGAAATATTCCCCCAGTCACTTGATACATGAAATGGGTAGGATGTATCTTATTCAGTTCAATTAAACCTGGGAAGCCTTTTCAGTTCGATTTTCTAAAGATAATGAAAGACAGAAATGGTCTGCAATGTGAATTTAGATAGGCTACCAGCTGCTATAGTGACTGCTTTGAGTTCAACCACCCCAGAACGTGTTATCTTAGAGAAATTCGCACCAGTTTCCGTTGCGCAAATTTCAAAAATAATTAATTTGTTTATCAAGTTAATCAAATAAGGAACACAATATAGACACCATTTCTTATGGGCCTGGTATATTAGCAGCCAGGACGCAAAGTCGAGTACAGTTCTCTAAGGTAACGCGAGGAGATGGTCACACAGGTTCGATATAAATTAAAAGTATATAAAGAACCAGCATACAGCCAACCAGCAGTCATACAGCAAGTTGTTTAATAATCTTAAATTTGATGACTGAAATGAAAACAAAACAAAACAAAATAGTGCCCCAATCAGATGAAACTTGTTGATTGTAAGTATTGTAGAATATTGTGGCTGCATATTAATTGACTATAAATACAGATAACAGTGACCAGTCAGTTAAGAAATAGTTGTTTGTTTTCATTAGCTAGTTTCCGAGCCTTTATGAGCTTCTGACGAGGCTCTCAGAAGTCACGTACTGGTGTTTTCAGCGTGATTCTGTGTGCTGGAGTTGCTTATTGCATTATGGCGATGCTGTTGTTATCATCTACCTGACTGCTTCCATTTGCATTGAATACCTGTCGCAGAATTAAGTGTAAATCACCATAACCTCTGAGTGTCGCCAGAAATCCGCCAGCATCCAACATATGCTGCTGAACAGCTGATGTGTACACTAACATAGTTGTCCAGCACTTTCTGGATTCTAGTAGGGAATAGGCGATGAAAACGGAAGCTGCCACGGGGATGTTAAAACCAATACCATCCGTGCTGCATCGAGAAGCGACTTCAATACGCAGCATCACGTTGTAAGCATGAATACGTAACTTCTGCATCCTTCATCTGAACACGAGTGAGGAAAACCTTGGAATCTAGTTAACAGGCAAAAAAATTCATTAGCGACTGGTCGCAGTTACCTGTACTTATAAAAAAATGGTTCAAATGGCTCTGAGTACTATGGGACTTAACATCAGAGGACATCAGTCCCCTAGAACTTAGAACTACTTAAACCTAACTAACCTAAGGACATCACACACATCCATGCCCGAGGCAGGATTCGAACCTGCGACCGTAGCGGTCGCACGGTTCCAGACTGAAGCGCCTAGAACCGCTTCTTCCACACCGGTATTTATATTTTAAAAGTATCCTAACAATTTCCTCCACTTCTCAGTATGAGTGTCCTATTGTTGATTAAAATGGGTGTGGTATAGCGTCATTGTATAAAATACTACACTTCCTGAAAAGCTGTTGAGGTCACCGTGTCCTTCCGAAATTCAATAAAGTATGGCCACAAATTGATACCAGAAAAGCGAGAACCATTTACTATCGAGCTAACAATGTTTTACTAAGGGAAAGGATACAACTACGCAGCTTCATAGATTGCAACAACAGGCAACTGTAACAACAGGCAACTGTACAGCAACCATTTATGATTTCATCAAATTTCTCAACGAATGACAGAATAACTCACAAACAAGTCTGCATGGAGAGAGAGTTGGTCAGCAGTCGACAGAAAAAGGACCATCAGAAACTGACGCGAAACAAACGAGGTACACAGCAAAGTCTGGAGAGAGCTGGTACAGTGGTAAACATCTCGACGCAGACTATTAGTGTGGCGGCGACGTCAGTTCTGTCTAAAGAGTTAAGCTTTGCAGTTGCGCCCACAGAGTTTTGCACAGAGGAGATTATTCAGTCCGTGGAAGCTTCTCTTCATCAAGTACCACATGTTGAAGCACAAAACATAAGGCAAGAAACCGTCAGAATATTGTGAGGTGAAAGCTACCAAGACACAATATTACACTTGAAGAAAGACAGTTATGAAAGAGCCCCAGAATAACAAGGATCCTGTGGTTCTCCATGCGGTTAAAGGAAACGCTTCGGTTTTGATGGACACACCTGAACACGAAAAGAATATGCACGAACTACTAAGTGACTCCACTTACAGAGAACTCTGGAGTGATCCGACGGTGATGTTGGCGAGAACACGATGGCCTCGTAAAGGACTGAGAATTGATCCTGACACGTAGGAGGCTCGTCACCAAAGTTCCCGTGCCTCCTAGAATTTATGGAGTACTTAAGCTCTATAAGGCGGCTACCCATTGAGGCCTGCAGTGAACGGAATCGACTCACTTCCTATTACGTAGCGAAACATCTGGCATCAACAATGCGTCATGTGCAACGAACAGACTCCTATGTGAACGATTCTTCAAACTTTGTACAGCTGATTAAGGAGCAACGGAATACAGTCAACAGATATTACAAATTACCAAGTCTCTATACCTCTAGAGGAGAACATGCGCGTCCTACAAGAGCAGATCCCACTTGATATTACTATCATCAACGTACTTTAACTGGTGTGGAAAATATTACGAGCAATTAGATGGAGTGACAATGTGCTCTCCACTCTCTTCGCACGCTGCGCCCATCTTCATGGGAGCTTTAGAAAAAACGGTCGTACCTCCTCCAACGTTATGCCCATATTGCTGGCTACGGTATGAGACGACACATTAGTTACATGGCCATACGAGGAGGGGGAGTTGGGAAGGCTGCATAAGAATGTGCACTTCACTTACGAAACCCAAAACAACGGCGCATTGCCATTTTTGGACGTGGAGGCATATAGAACTGCAGATGCTATAATGGGACACAAAGTGACCCGGAAGCCAACCCCCATAAATCGCTTCCTGCACTCGGAGGGCCACCGTCACCCAGATCAGAAGTATTCAGTTCTGGAGACGCTGACGCTCGTGCTACCTGATAAGTTGCACTAACAACTGCAAAGAAGAACTGAGGGAGCGACGCAAGCCGTTTCGTGCAAACGTTATGACAACCACAATATAAGAAAGGCGACCGAAGTCAACTGAAATAAAACAAGAGTTGATGGTAAGGAAGACAAGCGTCCGCTAGCGCACTTAAAATATGTGAAGGGTGTCAGTGAACGACAAACCAGCTTTCTCCGACGACCAGATTTCAAACCTTTTTTCCGCAGCAGCCACAGTATCCACAACATGATAGGTTCCACCAAGGATACAATCAACGAAATAAATGCTGCAGGGGTATATAAACTACGTTGTGAGTGCGGAACTGTCTACATAGGCGGACAGGGAGACTTTTAGTACACGAGTAGCAGAACATGAACGCTACGTGCGATTAGGACAGCATAATACACTACTGACCATTAAAATTGCTACACCAAGAAGATGTGCAGATGATAAAAGGGTATTCATTGGAGAAGTATATTATACTAGAACTGACATGTGATTACATTCTCACACAATTTGGGAGGATAGATCCTGAGAAATCAGTACCCAGAACACCCACCTCTGGCCGTAATAACGGCCTTGATACGCCTGGGCATTGAGTCAAACAGAGCGTGGATGGCCTGTACAGGTACAGCAGCCCATGCAGCTTCAACACGATACCACAGTTCATCAAGAGTAGTGACTGGCGTATTGTGACGAGCCAGTTGCTCGGACACCATTGACCAGACGTTTTCAGTTCGTGAGAGATCTGGAGAATGTGGTGGCCAGGGTAGCAGTCGAACATTTTCTGTATCCAGAAAGGCCCGTACAGGACCTGCAACATGCGGTCGTGCATTATCCTGCTGAAATGTAGGGTTTCACAGGCATCGAATGAAGGGTAGAGCCACGGGTCGTAACACATCTGAAATGTAACTTCCACTGTTCAAAGTGCCGTCAATGAGAACAAGAGGTGACCGAGACGTTTAACCAATGGCCCCACATACCATCAAGCCGGGTGATACGCCAGTATGGCGATGACGAATACACGCTTCCAATGTGTGTTCACCGCGATGTCGCCAAACACGGATGCGACCATCATGATGCTGTAAACAGAATCTGGATTCATCCGAAAAAATGACGTTTTGCCATTCGTGCACCCAGGTTCGTCGTTGAGTACACCATCGCAGGCGCTCCTGTCTGTGATGCAGCGTTAAAGGTAACCGGAGCCATGGTCTCCGAGCTGATAGTCCATGCTGCTGCAAACGTCGTCGAACTGTTTGTGCAGATGGTTGTTGTCTTGCAAACGTCCCCATGTGTTGACTCAGTGATCGAGACGTGTCTGGACGATCCGTTACAGCCACGCGGATAAGATGCCTGTCATCTCGACTGCTAGTGATACGAGGCCGTTGGGATCCAGCACGGCGTTCCGTATTACGCTCCTGAACCCATGGATTCCATATTCTGCTAACAGTCATTGGATCTCGACCAACACTAGCAGCAATATGGCGATGCGATAAACCGCATTCGCGATAGGCTACAATCGCACCTTTATCAAAGTCGGAAACGTGATGGTACGCATTTCTCCTCCTTACACGAGGCATCAAAACAACGTTTCACCAGGCAACGCCTGTCAACTGCTGTTTGTGTATGAGAAATGGGTTGGAAATTTTCCTCATGTCAGCACGTTGTAGGTGTCGCCACCGGCGCCAACCTTGTGTGAATGCTCTGAAAAGCTAATCATTTGCATATCACAGCATCTTCTTCCTGGCGGTTAAATTTCGCGTTTGAAGCACGTCATCTTCGTGATGTAGCAATTTTAATGGCCAGCAGTGTAAATCGATGATAGCGGAACACCACCTTGACTATGGGCAGCCTGTTCCTTCCAGGAAGTCCGTGTGCTGGCGAAAGAGTGGTGGACGCGCCAACGCAAAATTCAGGAGGCGATTTAAATTATTAAGCAGCCTGACAGCATCAGTAGAGAGTACGGCTACAAACTTTCGGCGTCCTGGCAGCCTGCTATCCCTGTCCAACGGGCCGCGAGCGGTCGCGGGGCAGAAATCTCACCGGGCACGGACGCTGCAGGCTAAACAAAAGACGGTAGAGGTACTGTGTGCATTTACCCCACAATGGGAAGGAAATACCCACCAGAAACCAAACGCGGATTTGCAAACTGTCAGCGATCACTGACAAGCCGTCTAGTCCACAAATAGCTTGTTTCCTAGCCTTTACCTTTATTCACGACTAGCCTATTACATGCCAGGGCCAATAAAGTTTCACAAATATGACGTATTGACACCGATCGTCTGAAATAAACAGAGGCACCTTTCCTCCACCAAAACCAATCTTCGCCTGAGGAACGCCGCTGAAGTACTGTCGGAACGTTGGTTTTACAGCTAGTAATAAAGTATTTTATTGAATGACACGATACCACAACCAGAAGAATTTTTGATAAAGACGACACAGGCCGCGGAAGCCTACATAGTGATACGAGTGTCCTGTTGTCGGGCGTCTGTTATAAAGGGAGCACGATGCCTATCTCGGAGCCATTGCTGGAGCAACCCCTGATTTTTCAGTCTCAGAAGTTGTCGGCGTGGCGCGTCAACGTGGGTGGCAGCGATTCTCACGCCAGGGCGCGGCGCGACAAAAGCTTTAGTTATTTTTAATTAATGGGGCCGTCCCGCCGCGCTGATTTCGCGGGACCTAATTTCCGCCGCCGCCGGCGCTCCGTCCGCTGGCTGTGCAGCATGCAGCCCGCACCCCCACCCTTTCGCCGCCCTTTGCCTTTACCGCAACCCCTGCCCTCGGCTCCGGAGCACTCCATTTCTGCTTGTCTGCCTTTCATTCGCAGCTAGTGCGCAGCCAACCTGTGGAGCGCACCGTTGACAGCCCCTCTCCTCAGCGCATCAAACGCTGTAGCACTTACCGACACTGTTGTGGGGTATCACAGAAGATTCCGAATTTGTGCCGGGAACGGAAAACTTTTTTCTAATCGAAACAGGCTCTCATGTTATGTGGGCCTATTGTTACCGAATACTGTACCGTTCGCCAATCAATCTCCTTCTTCTTCACTTCATGTGCTGAGCAATTAGCCTGTCACAGTACCCATC
Source organism: Schistocerca serialis cubense (assembly GCF_023864345.2). Lineage (NCBI taxonomy): Eukaryota > Metazoa > Arthropoda > Insecta > Orthoptera > Acrididae > Schistocerca > Schistocerca serialis. The sequence goes on along the minus strand of NC_064638.1, from coordinate 812,047,533 downwards.
TCTTGTACTGCCTTCCTACATTTCTTCTCCCACTGCATTGATAATGTAGATCCTTTACCAGGAATGTCTCACCACCCATACGGTCCACATGTTCCTTCCATTTCCTCCTGTTTTCCTTCAGTTTTTCGTTTAGATTATATATTCCTAAACCTTTCCTTGTATCTTCATTTCTTTTTCGATCTTCCCTAGTACACCCTTGTTCTCTTCTTAAATATCTCATTTCTTGGCGCACTGTTGTCGTCCATTACTCACTTCCATAAGTAAGGGTTGGTACTGCTACTGTTTTATAAAACTTCAGCAGGGTTTCTTTCCTGCCTTTGTTCTGAAAACTTTTTGCGATGGTTCCACATACATAAGTGAATTTATTTAATTTTTGGTCCAAGTCACGGTTACATTCGTAAGAGATGTCGCATCCTAGATATTTAAAATGTTTTATTTGCTCCAAGATTTTATTGTTCAAGACTATTTTAGATTTTACTGGTTACCTGCTCTGAAATGCCATCACTTTCGTTTTATCTACAACAACTATAGGTTTAATTTGAGGCTATCTGCTGAATCTTATAGACTTCCATCTGAAGATCATCTTTATTCTCTGTAATCAGAATTACGTCATAATTAATTACATTTAATCTAGCGTTACGATCTGAAAGAACTCTATTTGTGTTCAACATTTTCCATTTTCTGTTAACTATATAATGAAGACTGTTGGGAAAATACAGCGTCCTTTTCGTACCCCTTTGTTTGTGTTCGTTGGCGTTGGCTTTGTTGTTATATTTCCCATACCTATAACAATTACAGTGTTCGCGTATAGACTCTTAATAGCATTTATGAGCTGAGAGTGATATTCCATAGCATTTCTCTATTGTGACGCATCTAATTAGTGGTAAAAGTAATTTCAGTGATATGCGCTTTACAATGAACATATATTACAAGTAAAGTATTGAAACTTTAGATTTCTCGGTGACATATAAAAATTCCATGAACAATTATGTAAAGGAAAAACGGTATGTTACCTCATTGTGATCCCTTTTTTTTTTGTCTTATTGCTCCGAGCATCTGTATAACATTCGATGTATAGAGGCTTGCTGCCTATTCATGTAAGGTGAAATACCGTTAAATAATAATTATCGGTGTTGAATTTTAAAAATTTATTCTCTCTGTGAAGGAAACTTTTCCTCTCCTTACCATTTACGTAAATGTGTCCAAGGTTTAGTACGGGTGGAAGCTCTTGTGGTATTTTAATTTCAATCCAAAGGTAGCTTAAAATTAGTTTTTCATTTCGCGTGGTCTACATTCTGGTCAACATTTTAATAATATTTACGAGATTCAATTTTCAGGCAACACAGTCAGAAAGAAAAATATTTAATATCCGTACCGGAGATAATTTTTCGTAGCAATAAAATATATCTATGATCTTAAAATAATAATTCCTAACATTACGATATTTTGACTTTATGTAATGGATATATCTGAAGCGCAGTTTCCATTATTAAATGTAAAAAGACGCGTTCATGATAATAAAGGGTATTTATCCCTTCTTTCCCAGTAATTGTTTATCGACATACTTTCTCAGTTTTCCGTAACAAATTCAGGTAGAGTCTAGTTTACTGTTCACATTATTGAATGCTTTCTCAAAATCCACAAAAGCACGACGGGTTTCCCTATTGAACTCTGGTCCATTTTCTATAACTTGTTGCAGTGTAAAAACGTTGTCAGTGGTTGATCGTCCTTTTCTAAACACTGATTGTCTTTCAGATATTAAATTTTTCATGACATTTTTAAGTCTTGCATTCAGGATTTTGGCATACAGTTTATAGTCCGAATCCAGGAGGTTTATACCTTGATAGTTTCATTTGTTTTTATCGCCTTTTTTATAGGTATTTCTTTGGATCTCAGCTACTCTTTTGGCATCTTCTTATTTCTCCAACATTGACTAAATATGTCCCTAAGTCTTAAGTGTGGGAATAAGCCTCCATATTCCACAGTTCCATATTAATGCTATCTAAATCAGTAGCTTTCATATTTTTTGTAGCTTTTATAGCTTGCATCAGTTCTCTTATAGCAATATAGTCCAGGATTTTTGTGTCATTTAATTCAGTTAATGTCTGAATTAAAGTCACATCATATCACAATTTCTTTATAATTAGCTATCCATTCATTCTCTCCAATATTATTAATACGTATACGATCATTTTCTTGTCTGTTGAGTGATTTCATCATTTTATAAGCGATAGTTTGTGTGCCATGTGAATCATGCTCTATATCGTTAATAAATCGTTTCCGTGATTCTGCGTGCGCTTTGCGAATTACGCATTTCGCATTATTTTTCTTCTCTTTATTATTTATTAGCGGGTTTCTTTATGTAGGTCTTGATAGATTCTTCTTTTTCTTTAATTGCTGTTTCTATCTTTGAAGTCCAGATCCCTACTCCTCTACGTTTCCTTCGTTTCCTTTTCTTCCCCAGAACCTCATTAGCTATGTCAGATATGGCTGTTTTTAAGTTTTTCCAATCTTCTTCCAAGTCTTCTACTGTTTCTAAATTTGCTAATGTTTTTATCATCCGCTTTTGGTAGAGCTCTCTTATGCTGCTAGCTTCTAAAAGGTAGACTGTAAGAGCTTGTTGTTCCTTTTCATTCTTAATTGTCTCTTCGGCTTTCTCCATCAGTCAATCAATCTGGCGACAGTGTTACGCCAAACTAGAGAATTTGTTTCTGCCTGCGTCTGATACAAAAAGAGGCTGCACATCCGGGCCTCTAGTACTCACAGTCGTGTAGAGAGAAATATCAAGACAGGTTGGAGCAAGCAGCGCCCAGCACCTTTTATGGCAATCGGTACCCATAGAGTAGACCTTACGAAGAAAACTACATTTTTATCCATATCTGTACTCCGTAAGCCAACATATCGTGTGTGGTACATACATCAGAGAATCATAAGATAAGTAATTTTAGTAAGGGAAAAAATGAATATTTTTAGGCGATATGAGGTCCAGGTAAAGGAAGTGAAATACATGTTTGCAAATTGATTGTGTTTCATAACAAGCATCTGCCTATCACAACGACTTTGGTGGTGTTGCCTTGAAAAACATTTGACGATCATCTGTGGTATATCCAAGAAGGAGTTTCACTCTGGGTTTCATTTCATGAGTGGCAGTCGAAAATGGGGCATTAGTCCTTATGAGAACTTTAAGACATGTCTTTAACGTATCTTCCAGCACTGTGGGTGCCTATAAAGTCGGTTGAAAGTAAACAGTTAAGTTTCGTATTAGGCGCCATCGTAATTAGAAGAGAATTATTGCAGTCAACAGAAAATTAAGACAAACCGTGGCGCTCAAGCCACACGGACAAAGAATTGCTTACAAAATTGTACTTACTGAGGGCGAGTCCTCCCGTTCACCAACAAGCACCTATCAACTTGCCCGTGAAATACACACTTGGAAGAACACAGCTTGCAGAGTAATGATGAAGCAGGAGTTACACTGTGTCATAAACAACGTGAACAAACAATGACACCATTTGATTTTGAACCCTGAGTTCCCAGGCAACTCTTGTGATGAGACACAATCTTAACTCTGAGGAGCTGCTGTGAGCTTAAGGTGTTCATGTCTATGAAAAAACGATACATTTATTTTCGACCATTTTTTCCTTGTCTCATAGCACTCACTTTAGTATTGTCTAATGGTTTGTGACAGTTTTTACGTCAGTGCTCTTTCTGATTTTATCCTGATGGTCGTTACGCAATAAATAATCTGTACGAGAATGTGATGATTAGATGAAGACATACAATCAGTTGAGAAGCGTGCTGCTAGATTTGTCACCGGCCAATTCTTTTAGTACGAAAACGTCACAGAAATTCTGGGTGACCTCAGATGGAATCCTTTGAAGGAAGAATGTGTTTGCGAGTGGTACAGCAAATGAACTGGTGCAAAGTACTTTCCGCCTTGCACTGTGCAGAGGCTTATGGACCGAAGATGTACATCGTCCAAGAAGATATGTAGATTCGACCAGTCGGTTGTGAGCAGGCTGTGTTAAGAAGTGGATGTGCGGCCGTTGCGAGTCAACGTTGTTGTAGCACAGAAGGCGGTGTAGTAACGACCTGAATGTCTCTAAATCAAGTTTTCAAGACAATTAAGAAGAGAAAAGTGTGCGCATAGTTTGTCCCGCACATCTTAACTCCCCAGAAAAAACAACTACGTGGGGGTGTCTGTCTTGATTTGATCGAAATACAAAACGCGGACAGTTCTTTGCTGAAAAAAATCGTCAGCTGTCACGAGACTTGGTATTATGAATACGAACTTACAACAACACGATAAAATGCAGAAATCCGCATGAAAGATCAATACTTTGACGACGTACCTCACATTCAAGTCAATATGAAGTGCGAACTGAACAACACCGTGAAGGAGTTTTGTGACATATTGTTAGATGAACGTTCTCTGCATTCGAATCAAGTGGGGGAAGAATGACCCAAGTGGGGGAAGACGATGTGGAACATCTGAAGCATTAAAATCACCATCATAACGTTTCTCTATTTTCTGTTAAACCAGTCACGAAACTTTTTTGGACTGGTGCGGTAAATGTTTCTTCACTCCTACTGGACTTCTAATGTGGACTAGGCAGTCCTTTGATGAACTGTACAGCTTTGAATTCTCTCTAGTTCTTCCGAAAATTAAAGTTGCTAGCTGTCTAAGGCTGATAAACAAAGTCAAGACTTGCTCGAACGAGGTTTGTGTATGTAAACTCCACCGTAACTGAATTTACTGCCTTCAGATAAATGTGTGTGTATCTGCCCTCTCCAGTGTTAGTTTTATGTGGCCGCTGAACTTCATATCACTTTATACAGATGCTCGCTGATCCTCGGCGGTTCTGGCTGACGTCTGTCACTGATCTCCGATGGCACAGACCAATGGTCGGCAATACGTCACACTCTAAAACCATTTCATGCATGTCACAGAACCATCACTTTTTTCATCATGATACACGGAACAAAATTACCAGAGATTTTAACTGCTTTTTCAAACCACAGTCCTCGCTACATACATAAAGCAGCACTTTTCTCGTGGCAACCCTGGCCTTACCTGCGTTCACCTTACTTCGACAACCACTTTGTTTTGCGTCATTGTCGTTAAGTGGCCAAGTTTTCTCTCTCTTACTCAGCAGCAGAAAAATTTAGGAAAATTCGTTCAGTTTCAGCTATTTTTCGAAGACTTATGCTCTATCCAGCTTCATATGATGTAGAATCGAGCTATTACTGTACAGCCTAATCTAAATGTTTTAAAACCCTTTTATCATTATTTATTTCTTACAGATATCTTAGCTCCCAATGCGCCGGTGTTGCTCAATTTCTATCGCGAATTCATCGACTTTTTCATTGTTCTGTTGAGAGGGTTGAGGTGCTTGTTTGACACCACAGTTTGCAGACAGATAAATCTTAATCGGCTTTTTTCACCTAATCGTACTGCAGCGTGTACGGCATTTCCAGAATAATGCGTTCCCATAGTCATCTTCCGAAAAATATGAACAAAACCTTTCTCTGTGAATCGTAAGTTATATTCGTTTTTTCTTGAATTACAAGACTTCTACATTAAATTACATAAATTGCGTAACTAAATAAGCGTGTGTGTGATATTTATCTTCTTAAATAAAGTTTTGTTATGAAAAGCTTCATTATGTTTCTTTAGCTAAATTACTATACCTGTTTCAATGCTTCACTTTAAGTAAATGTCTAACAGAGTTACTAGCAAAACAAAACAGTTGTTGAACTTTAACTTAATCTTATTCACCACCTTTAAAATATCAAGCTCGAAAAGAGTGCGACTCACAAGGAGTTCAGATTTTAACAACGTCACCAGCGATTCTAAACGGTTGCCGACCCCAGGTATAAACGAACTGTATTTCGTTTGTTCGGATATTGTCACGCATAAGTCATGTATGTTGATAGTCAAATATTACTCGTTATACCAAGTAGTGATCGTACACAGGTTTCCGTGCTGGGTTTTGACCACTTGGGAAAATTTGCAAGCCTGAAGTGCAGAAACAGTGCGATGCTATGGTCATGAGACTGCGCAACATCGGATAGTAATTGTTGTTAATATTTGCACCACTCACACTTCTGTACTGAGGGTGGAGCGGAAGTAGCTGTGAGTGCCATGGCCTCACGTTATCAATCTATGCTTTATGTGTAGGACAGCACTTTCCATGAGGCGATGCGGTACAGAATCATGCACCAGGGTATACTTCTTAAAAATTTTTTTTTTGTGTATACACGGGTGGAGTCAGTCCTCTATTATGACGTGGCGGTGAAAATTGTTCGTTTCTGGCTTATCTCTGTAGGTGCAAACAAATGCATAATTGGCGGTGGATTGATTTAACAAGTTATTACAGATTTTATTTAAGTGTGTTTAGTGAAGACTTGAATTTCATTGAGTAGTTGTTTTTAAAAAAAATGGCTCTGAGCACTATGGGACTCAACTGCTGAGGTCATTAGTCCCCTAGAACTTAGAACTAGTTAAACCTAACTAACCTAAGGACATCACAAACATCCATGCCCGAGGCAGGATTCGAACCTGCGACCGTAGCGGTCTTGCAGTTCCAGACTGCAGCGCCTAGAACCGCACGGCCACTTCGGCCGGCCAGCAGTTGTTTTTAAGTCACACTCTAACCACTTTTTTTTTTAATCAGTGGCCACTGTCCACATCCAGATGGAAGAGCAAGTTAACAGAAACGGAAGTGCTACCCGTGCAAAGTGAACCGCGCTGTCAACTGGAAAGCAATAATATCGTATAGCTGTCTGGAGTGATGTTATCGTTGACTGGAGTAAGTGAGTAGCCGATGGTGCCCACATCCTAGGAACCTGGCGCTTCAGTATGAGACCGACTTCATTGTCCCTCGATGTGATGTGAAAAGTCTAGTTTCATCAATTAACTTTCAGAAATCTATTTGTTGGTATGTGTGGAATCTGCGATTTCCATTATTTGGTAATTATGTGTGAGACATGTCTCTCTTCCCATACACTACAAAGTAAGGTTCATTACTGTCCTAATATAATGAGAAATAAGCCAGTAGCAGCGACTAGTAAAGTAAAAATGTTACTGAAATTCACATGCTATATTTCTGGCATGAAATTTATACTAGTGTGTAGATTAACAACGATATTTATTTGAAGTAGCTCCCTAAAGATCGCCCTTCATTTTCATGACAAACCGTACAACATTTCACGGGTCGTCACATTCCATCCAGCACATTGAGAACCTTTGTCAGTTAGGGCAACGAGACAAGTTTAACGTTGTACTTGAAAGTAAGTTATCCCACAGAGTTACCTTTGGTCTGGACTAACTGTGTCGTTTCAGAACTACCGTTCAAGGCAACGGATTATTGACATTACACTTCAAAGTTGGTGGAATTTTATATGGATGACGGTTTGTGATGGGAAACATTGGTCGCATTTTGAAATTTTTTTATAATTAATGATTGAACCCGGTTCTATGCATGTTTATTAGTTCACTACTAAAGGCAGTCCTGGAGAACACTTTACTGGCCGACTATAAGGTTCGCCTTGCCAGTCTTTTTTCCTCGCCAGCGACATTCCACGTTTTGCCTCTAGCGTTGAAACTTCAACAACGAATGGTAGATCTTGACAAAGAAACTCTGAAAGTAGACCTGAATATCAATTCTAATGTGCAGTCAACGCAGAAGAAAATAGTGTATATTAAGAATAATAGGCTGCAGTAGGTACTGGGAGACGAAGAAGCTTGCACAGGATAGAGTAGCATGGAGAGCTGCATCAAACCAGTCTCAGGACTGAAGACCACAACAACAAGAATAAAGTAATAGAAGCAGTTGATGAGTTATAAATTTTAGGGCAGTTGAAGATAATATGTGGGTGGACAGCAGATGACATAAACAGAAAAATAAGAACGAGCAAGGATGCATATTTTAGCTAAACAGTTTTGCCAAGTTTTTCGCATGTTTTTTAAAAGTAAAGTTTAAAATCACTGTGTGTTATCCGTTGTGACTTATGGCAGTGAAACATGTATTTTTAATGTGAAAAACACTGAGATTTACTCAGCGAGAAAAGGTGAATAGCTGGGAGAGACAGAATAGCACACAAAGGTATTAGTAAACATACCTGAGTCGATGATGTAATTATGACTGCAATGCAAACTGTGTCGAAGGTGTTCTATCGTCTAAAAAGCCAAATGGGGAAAGTTGTTGCACAACATTTCTTTCATTTATACAACTTGTATATTACGCAATGGTTCAGTTTAGAGACAGCTGGAACTGTGAGATTGCCGTTCAAGATGTACGTGAGAAAGACAACATGGTAAGTATATGCCGCGTAAGAAGAAAAGGCGATGTGAACACGAGGCGTAAACTTTTTTGGGCTGCTATCAGAATGATTGTGTCAACTTTGTCCCGGCAGAAGACCGTGTGACGCTGGGACTTGCCGTGCAGCCCTGAGCTGGAAAGCGTGGCTGCGAACGACCACCTGTTGGTCGTTGTGTTCCCACCCTCTCCATGTCAGCCTCTGCGCGTGCGTAGATGTTAACCCTTACCAGATGGAAGACTCGTATCTGCAGCAGTGGCACAGCTTCCTAATAGCTACAAGTGCTGATTTTTTTAAAATTCTGCGTTAATAATAATGATATGTCGCATAATCACAACTATGGGAATAGAACTATTGCTTTCAATATCGAGAGGAAGCAGCGATGTATCTGAGAACTATGTCTTGTGTCCCAGACACAAGCTCAAGAGCTTAAGTCGAGTTAATGGCGTTGAGAATGCCTTTGTTTTCTGGCACCTCATCAGCTGATCCTACTACGAAGAGGGGAATCCATTAAACTCGGCAGGGGCTAAGAAAAAATGCAACTGTGTCACAGTCCTCCGGGTGTGTGAGTTATGTCGCACGATAGACTACGCAGGCCTGTGAGTCCCACATACAACGAATCAGGATGAGTGTCAACTTAAACCGCTGCGTCGTTGTCATTTGATGGTTATTAGACTGATTTCAAATAGTGTAAACCGTGCAACCTTTTTTTTTTCTTTATGAAGTAACAGGTTACCACAGCCCATTCTCTCACTTATGACATTTATATTTCGCTGAGCATCACTCTTGCTCGCAACCCTAATTGTTGTTTGCCGCTCACATAGGCAACGATTGTACAGTGTTACACTGATCGGTAAATTTATCCTCAAAAGTCGTGAGTGATCCACAAATCATTTGCGAAAATGTAAAAAAGAACTTAATAAATGCTCTCATTATCGAAAACAGTGATCAAAATCGCTTGAAACTCTCTTGATGACGTAACACTGTTACGTAATAAAATGATTACACTGTCACAAATGGAAAAGCACAGAAAATCTGTACTAACTGAGATTCTAGTAGCCTGTTGAGTCCCGTCTAAAAGTAGACAGTGGAGGGAATAGACATGTGTGGTCCGTCTGCACATAACTGCTGCAACTGGATCTCCAAATACTGTAAACAGCGACGTCTACCAAGTGTCATCTCATGAGATCCCACGTATTGTTCGTTAACTAAAGACAGGATTGTGTAGCAGCTCACAGAAGAATGGTACTGTTATGGAGAATCTTATGAGCACTTTGACTGTGCTCGGGTGTGTGTTGTTCCTCTAGAACTAAAGTTTCTGGCAAGTCCCACCATCCGAGACAATAAGTGTAGACGGCTATCAGTGCCAGTGGTGGTGACACGAGCGTCGCACCCCTACCATAATGAGTCTGGCACACAGTAGCTACGGATTTCAGCCGGTCGTCATACTGTCACGCGACCTGTCACTGTGACGACCAGCACTACTTACATAGTTACCACAAAGCGATTTCAAGTAACTTTCTAAAATTACACTACTAGAAATGTTGAGTGGAGCGTTCTAAGTGATCATTGTACTTTGTTCTTAGACGAGTGGCTTTTAGTTTTTACCACTTTTATATGTGACACTGCTATCCTACGACTGTAACTTGCGCTCAGGTAGAATTGCTAGGATGGATTATTCGTTTTTTATACGGCCTAATGCCATTCTCAACCCAAACATCGCTTTTATTTGAGCAGACTAATGTGACAAATACCCCTGCGAATCACATAAGCTCTGTTCTGAAAGTTTTCGTATTCCAATTGTTTGTGCACTGTGTTTATGAGAAATAGTGGGCAAATCAGGCTAAACCACAGCCAGACAAGTCCGTGTATTAGGTCAATGCGCTCTCCGTGTTGCACGTTGTATGACCAAGTTTCATTTGAACTAGAATAAGATGTATTTGCAGAAAAAGGAAAGATTTGTTTCTTCCATGTTTAGTACACATGGGAAAGGGCATTTGTTTTACAAATATTTTTCTCAGTGGCAGTTGACACCTGAATTATATAACCAAGTTTAGTGTATTTCGACGATGACTTCGGTTGTAGAAGCCTGATCATGACGAACATTGAGGTACTTGAAAATGGCCAAAAGCGAAAATCGTGGTTGCTCAATAGAATAAACGATGTGAACAGTTAAATGGCAGAACTATCATTTAAAAAATATTGTAGCCCCAAACCGTGGTAAAATTATCAACAATTTTACAAATAGTATGTAACTTTTCTTTGAGATAATTCTGTTACTTTGCTAGATTTTTAGGCCGACATCGATCAGCAATAATTCTTCATCACTTTTTAAAAATTCTAAAACACTTGGAAAGTACATTCCTGTACAGCGAAATTACGGTGATTACAATGTTGTTGTTAACAGTTCTGTGAACACCAAACAACTACATTCTTGCCCTTTTATACGCACATAGTTTACGTAAACATAAGAAACTAGTCTACACAGGTGACTGCCAGATTAACAGCTACACACCATCATACACAGTGGAACGAGTAGCTACGTTTTTATCCAAAAATGTGAGTTTTTGGAAACAATGACCTAGTAAATCGAGGCCAACATGCAAGAAAAACACATTATGCTCAAATAACATCTACAACACATTCGTACATCGCAGTTTGATGATATGAACATTATTTAAAGTAAAAAAATTCAAAAGCAGCCGTTTATATTGTAGATATTTCTGTCGTATGAGGACATACAGGACATAAGGATGAAATTCATGACAACAATATTTTAAAATTAACGCAATTATGCAACGTTATACATTCTTTACATTTTAAGGGGTTTTGTATAAAAAAATTGAGGCTGCCGACCTGTCACTAAAACTAGTTTAGGGATAACAAACAATTTGCATGAAGATGGACATACATGCAAGTGGAGATTTTAAGTTTACGGCGACTAAGAATATGTTGTTCCTTTTGCAGATAAATCATTTGAGCTTCTTAGAGAATTAGTTGAACTCTATAAAACGTAGTTACCTCTACTGCTGTACCATTTGTAAACAGCATAGTTTGCCATTTGATCCCCTGCTTACGTAACACAAACTAGGGGCGTCACCAACAGGTTGCGTAAGCGCGACGCTTCGTCGGAGGCACACGCATATCGAACAATGGTTAGGCGGATGCGTGGCCATCTGTTTCCTAATGGGACGCTGTACTACATGAAGACATAGGCAATAGCGCAAATAACTGCATAGGCTATTGAACTTATCGTCTGGCAATTGGCACTTATTATTATTAGGATAAAAGGGACTGCTACTCCTACGTCACTTAGTTAACCCGAACGCTTGGTACTTAATGTACCGCTTACAAAAGGTAAACTGCGGAACACGATAAGCTATTAAGTAAAAGCACTATGAAGTTTCTGGATGAAGATAGAATGTCTGATGTTTCTGCCCAAGATCAGCATTGGCCAGCCAAGTTCGCTAAAAGTCCGAATTTATCGTTGGTGACAGACGCCCGAGGACTTATATCTCTCTGCTGGCAGGTTTTCAGTGGCACCCTGCGAATACTACTGTCTGTTTCAGTCTGGAAACCATTCTTACACATTTATTTACATATGTTAGCGCCCCTACACAGATAATTATGACCACCATGTTTACGACCATGTAGAGGATATAAGGACTTGGAAGAGCAGTTGAACGGGATTCGTAGTGTCTTGAAAAGAGATTATAAGATGACTAGCAATAAAAGGAAAACAAAGATAATGGAATGTGAAGAACATCACGATTGTTCAAATGGCTCTGAGCACTATGGGACTCAACTGCTGAGGTCATTAGTCCCCTAGAACTTAGAACTAGTTAAACCTAACTAACCTAAGGACATCACAAACATCCATGCCCGAGGCAGGATTCGAACCTGCGACCGTAGCGGTCTTGCGGTTCCAGACTGCAGCGCCTTTAACCGCACGGCCACTTCGGCCGGCATCACGATTGTGATAACGCTAGATAAAGAATTTAGATAAGGAGTGTATTACGGAGGACGTTATATAAAAAGGTTGTGGGATACACATGCGTTGATGAACTGTATTTTGAATGTAGGAATTAAGAGATAAATAGGATTTCAGTTAAGCAGGCAGAGAGTCATCTGGAGTTTTCATTCGGGATGGAACAGGTGGGATACGTTACAGTTGATAGGATAGCCATATCTCATGATCTTCTCATAGTCTATGAGGAGGAGGTAGTTAAAATTGCCCTGGGGAACAAAAGAACGGTGAATTCGCAAATGTTGCCGTGGTGCAGATTAGGGGTGTTGACCAAAGTTTACAGGAGATGTGACAAAGGCGAAGGTATTGTAGGTGCGTGAGGAAGAGTCAGATCTGACCTCAAGTAATCGTCGGTACACAACATCGATAGACTGTCTTAAAGAGGTCCAACCAACGTTTTGATATTTGCTTATGATCAGCATTTAATGAATAGGCTACCCATATTGCTGGAAGCTCTCTCATGATTAGTTATTCGTGCAAAATATCTGACGCTCTTTCTTCTGATACGTCTATGGGGATCACTTATCTCTTACACGTTCAACTGCTGTTAGTCCAATACCTTATTGCACTTTTTGTCATTTTTTTGGTTGATTGTTGCAGTTTCAGAATAATATCCAGGGGAAGTACTGTTGCCATTTCATAATTACAGAAAAGGGAGGATTACTTCCGTCATATTATTCTATCAGACACAGTCAGGAGGGCAATGAAACAAGTTTATGATTGGTTCTAGAAAAGTAATATAACTCTCAATCCTACAAAAATCGATTTTAGACAATCCTGAACAAATAAAAATGACTGACAGACACTAGAATTATATGTCTATGGACACGCGCTGCATGAAAGTATGTGTACGACATTTCTAGGCATCTAGATGGATAATAAACTAAGGTAGCACTAGCACGGGGATAAATGAGTGAAAAAGCTTAGTTCTGTCCGCTTTGGGCTTAGAAATTCTGTAACTGTGTTGGCTTGCAGATGGGACTGCTAGTACATTCCTCACAATTACACTATACGTTGTCTCACGGCATAATCTTCTGGGAAAATCTAGTCAAGGCGAAATAATATTTATTCTGGGTGAAGCAAGCAGTAAGCATACTGACTGACGGTGTAAACCGAACAGCTGGCAGGAGCTTCTTCAGGCACCTTGTGATTGTTATATGTAAGTGAGAATAAATTGACTCTCTGATGGTATTTGTGGTCAATGAAAAGAGAAAATTTAGAACATACTGTGGAACTCACGACCGAGTCATTATAAACAAAAATAATTACCGGATAGACTATTCACCCATGTCTACGTTTCAGATTGAATATTGTGTTCTGGTGCTATAGTTTTTAATAGATTTCCAGTCTAGCGTCCGGAGAGGAGTTTTATATTCTGCTGCAGAAGTTTTTAACAGACTGCCAACACACACACGGCAGGAAACTGGAAATCTGTACGTATTCAGCACTGAAGTAAACGAGTCCTTATTTGACTTGCTTCTATAACTTATTAAGGTATCAAGATTTATCGGGATGCAAAAGTCTAGTTAACACTAATGTTCACATTAAACAGGATTTAACTTTATTAATGTTCTGCGGGAAGTTAATATACACTTAGTGTCAAACAGGAGGAACACTGGCTTTTTTTTTAACTAGCTGCTTTTTTGTTAATATAAAGTAACCTAGAAGTAATTCTTCTCATAACTATCAGTGTGTGTAGATTAGCACTAGATTTAACCGATTGTCAGTACAATATACAGAGGTTGTCCATAGTGTCTCCTTCTGTATACTGATCTACAACTTGACCAGTTGCATCAGCTGAAGGCTCTCTTTCATTATGTCTATTGCGACAAGACGTGTGAATCAATCGATAAATATATATCTTTACTTACTCCAGGTGAATTTCCGTTGGATAAAACTATCCTTAAAAGAATTTTATTGTGAAACAGCTGCTACGAGACTAGTTAGAAAGCCATATAAACAAGTCTTTCACAGACCAGAATGTCACTTGCGCTGCATCATTATGCAACGAAGTATACATTACAAAAACAAGATTAAGTTGATGTCAACTTCTTCTCTGTGTTCAGCTGATAATTTGCCTCTGTGTCCTCTTTTGTAGCATGTGACTTCATAGGGTAGTTTGTAGTAATCCGAGCACAATCGCTGCACAAGCACAAACGACATACCTGGAGCTTTCAGAGCTGATCGCCGCATTGCATGGGACATGTCACGTGAGCATGTCTCGTGAGATTTTACCTTCACAGAGTAATGAGATGAGACAGAAGTACCACTTACCGAGCAGCATGTGCTCAGAGGTGTCTTCACGAGTGTTCAACCGCCAGACAAGTCTTCGCCGGTGAAAAAGCGATATGCACCTCGCTAAGATCCTCGTTAACATGAACAACATTCATATGTCAAAATTCAACATTCCTTGGATAAACTGAGTTCAACAAATTGTGATTTTCGATTTGGTTCTCGATATGCTCACTGGATCATTCTTCTTGTTGCCGATAACTGATGGACACAGTGGCAACGTGTCCCTCTAACAAAGATTGCTTGGATTAATGGCATAGTCTCCGTAGTTGTCAAGACTGCTATGTACATGCTGCATGGTATCACTTCAGACTTTCTATTACTTCAGACTGTGCTCAAGTATCTCGGATATATACTTACTACAGTGCAATAATCATGCAGTCAAGTGCTAATCCGCGAATCCTGTCGATCCCAATGATCAACTCATAAAGAGAGCTGGAACGCTGGAGTATTTAAACGGGGCTAGCGTGAGGCTATGATTCGAGAATCCTTATTCTGCTGTATGCGATTAACAGGTTGTTAACAGCTGTGTCAGTCCCTCACTAAATACTCTTGTGAAAGAGATAGTTTCTTGTAACACGTATTATAGCTAACGAATACGCTTGTCTTACATTCTTTGGTTTTATATCGCAGTCTCCTTTCTTATGAATGCGTATCGTCACTCGGCAGACGGTTTTGTTGTGTGTCGACAACCTGACCCACCTGCGATGCCCTTTTGTACCTTGTGTATGCTGTATTACTGTCATCTTTATATGTCCTTATCTCTATCCCATGACTTTCGTCACCTCTGTGTGTCACAAGAGGTCTTTGATATTATCCTGTCTTAAAATACATTATCTCATACCAGATTAATTTCATACTTAGGTTGCTACTGAGATGACATTGCTTCGTTTCTTAACTATCTGGCTGTTACCTATTGAATTCATACAAGATTAAAATTTTGAAATTTGACTCTGGAGTACTTGATGTGTGCCTTATGCTCTCTGCCTTTTCATACACAGAACTTAATTTAGACTTTTTTGCATCAGTCTGAAAGAGACACGAACCGTACCATAAACTCAACAAATTTTCTGTGAGGAGGTCATGGATATTCTGCATTTATTCAGGATATCTGAACAGTGACAGATCTGTAATGCTTGTACCTGCACAAGTACTTTTAAATTGACGTGTTAAGTAATGCACGATCGTGGGTACTGCTGCAGGGTATCATGAAATAAGTTTGTATCTTTGCTCTGGTTTTCTTTGTTAAAAGTTTCTTCACACAGCACAGTACCACTCTTCCTACATTTGTAAGGAAGTATAACATGAACCATTTGAGACAGTTGCCAAAAACAAATCTTTTTGATATTTAAAGTATGCCCTGGTTTCAATCATATCCGAGATGTCTTTGGTTACCGTCATAAGAAGCATTTTTTGTTTACATTAATAGCTTGTTACAATCAGGCAGTGCCCATTTGCATACCATCAAGTCATTTACAGGGTTTCTTCACATAACATCGCCAAGCCTTCAGCCGTGCGCTTAACGTAGCTTCCCGCTATTACACAGCTGTTTACCAGATTCAGCAATCCACGCTCGTACTGTTTGTATCTTATCCGGTGCGCTCGTAAAACACGAGCGCAGGTAATAACCATGCTGCACAGATTGGTCAGGCCACCTCTTTCAGTCACATTTTATGCATCCCATAGTTTACAGTGCAGTTCTGATAAACATTTTACCCTCGTCCTGATTTGGGATAGTGAAACGAGATGAGTTTTTGGGGCTAGAAGTGAACAGTAATCGGTGACGTCACCAACACTTCAATATCGGAGACCTGTATAAATCGTCGAAGCTATCACAGATATGACTAAGAAGTACATTACGACGTGTACTTCACACGCAAATCAGTAACAATGGACATGCTGAAACGTCCTGGCAAATTAAAACTGTGTGCTGGACCGGGACTCGAATGCGGGACCTTTGCCTTCCACGTACAAGTGCTCTACCGGCTGAGCTACTCAAGCACGACGCGATTCACCCCCATAGCTTTACTTCCGCTGATACCTCATCTCTTAACTTCCAGACTTCACGAAAGAGAACTTCTGTGAAACTTTGAGGGCAGCAGATTTACTAGAGGAAGTAAAGCTCGAAGGCGGATCGAGTCGTTGTTGTGTAGCTCTGTCTGTAGAGCACCTGTCCGCGGAAGGCAAGGGCCCTGCGTTCGAGTCTCGGTTCGGTATACAGTTTTAATCTGCCAAGAAGTACCATACCAGCGCACTCTCCGATGTCGCCTGAACAATTCATACTGTACATACTGCGAACAAAAGTTCAGCTTCAAGGGACTCTTATCTCCGACGTTCTAAAAGTAATCGGTGTTGGGAGAGTGAGTCTCCACTGTTAATGTTCGTAAATCACAAACAAAGAATAAAGCTTGATCTATTGGACTTATAGCAACCGGTGACAGCACGTAACTATCTAAAATCATGAACACCTGTCCTGACTCAAATCTCAACGCAGCGCTTATTCGCTCTCCAGCATTGAATTCCAGCCATCAGACATATGCTATGATGGTGGTATGAGAGGAATCCAGGGAAATTGCCTAAAATGACAGGTATCAGCATCACAGGAGGTATGCTGACACACGAGAACCCACAATTCTCTGATTTCGGGGTGTGGAATGAGGTCTGCTTTGAAAGAACTCGACCTGCCGCCGATTGTCCAGTGACGCCTGATCACAATAAAGAGGATGCGCTGGTCTTTGTCCGACACAACAACCGGGCTAGCCCACGGGCGTTTGCGCAGGAGAGCAACATCAGTCTTGTATATATTTGCGTGCTGTCTGTTCTGCCGGACGATTTGAGTCCGTCAGGGACCGTGCCCGGATGGCAGAAGCGTTTAAGGCAACTGCTCATGAGAAGCGGTAAATCCAGATTCGAATTCCGATCCGGCACAAATTTTCAACTTTCTCTATTGCGTTACTGCAATGCCCTGTTCGGTCGGAATGCACGAATTCTCACCCCTTTCTTTCTCCATTCTCTATTTCATAACAACAGCAGTCTGGCGTTTGTCACTCTGATACGTCACACTCACTGATTAAGCCTCGGGCAACCCACAAATACATCAAGTGTCCTATAGTCATGCTTTTGACGCACAGCTATCGTTATGGCGATGGATCGTAACGCAATGATCACAGTGGCATTGATTTTTTGCGTATATGTAGTTTCGGGAGAATCAATGTCCAACAATAACAGAAAACCACGGCATTTGAAGTACAAATGTTAGAATGTCAACCATGCTCACAAGATTCGGCACCCCGCCTTCCACCTACATCCAATCCTAAATAAATATGTAGCTTTGAAATCGATGAAGGGGTTACGACAGTGGTAATTCGATATTTTACAGAACTTAGTGACTCGCTCTTCGTGGAAGGTAACTGCTCACGGAAAACATGGGTAGAGAACACTGACGTAATGTGAGTTTTTATGTAAAAAACACGGTCTTTAGCTGGTAGGTTAGTTGATTTGGGTGAGAGGACCAAACAGCGAGGTTGTCGGTCCCATCGGATTAGGGATGGATGGGAAGGGAAGGCAGTCTTGCCCTTTTAAAGGAACCATCCCGATGTTTGCTTGAAGCTACTTATGCAAATCACGGAAATCTTAAATCAGGATAGCCGGACGCGGGTTTGAACCGTCGCCCTCACGAATGCGAGTCCAATGTGATAACCACTGCGCCACATTGCTCTGTAACTGGCAGGCTGAGAACATTTCATCTTGCACTTACAACAGCATGCAAACTACAGACTGTAAGCCGCAGCCAGTCACAATCTGGTGCATTCATTTTAAGCAACAGGTCTGAACACATCTCTTTCCGGTGCACCAGGCTAGGTTATGCAAATGAAGATGAGGTATTTACACTTTGAAACGCGTTATGCAAAACTATTACCTTAAATTGTAACTGTTTATTTCCAACTTTTTTTTTTACAATCATTTCTGTGCGTAACTACCGTAACGAGCCTGCGCTACTTTGGTTAGTCTTGAAAATAGGGGCATGAGTGCTACTCAGCAGCGTTTCGGGGAGTGTATTTTGTACAGAATGATCAGCTATCTTAATTTTTGTTACTTTGAAATTCAATCCATAATGCGTCTCAGCAGCGCTCACATTCACGTAGCTAAAAAATCTCGAGTAATTTACTAACATGTAAACAGACTTCCTAATCTCTCAAGAGAGCCTAATCGTTTACAAGCTGTTGTTAATGGTCTTGATGCCGGCAGAACGTTAAGCGTCCTTTATTCCTTATCTCCACTGCTATCCTGCACTACTCCTGTCATCGCTTCCGACGTCGATGACTCACGCTGTTCAAACTTCACTCTTCATGCTGCAAGATATCTTCCATCCGGTAAGGGGAGAAGAAGAGGTAGTGTACAAATTTCTAATACCATGCTTGAATAGTAAAACTATGTGCAGTGCGTTAAAGAGTAAGTTGCCTGACACTGTTGATTATGATCCGTGTAACCACAAGATAGGAACGTCAGGTTCGACAGCGACATTTCTGTTAGTTAATACGACTGCAGGCTCACCAAATGTTATATAGTCTCCCTTATTTTCGTTGTATACCCATCGACAAGAACACAAACATAACAATACACTGCGTACAACTTCATCACAATCATCTACATGATCCAAGTCCTGGAGTTGTTCCGGAAGGTCAGCTTTGAATATCAGTATCCATTACGACTTCTGCGATAAGCCGCGCGAGTGTTCTTGATTGGTGGTGATTGATTTAACAAGCGATTTTCACTTTACCTTGGGAATCCCTTTCTCAGTATTCGGACAACAGCAGGACCGACTGGATACCGAGCTGTGTCTCTTAGTTTTCTGCGGGGCTTTACAGAGAACAGGAAATTTCCGTCTCGCAGCAGGACAGGGGCAAATCCACGGTAGCCGCTTCGCTTACGGTAAAGCTGGTCGGCCACGAGACTCCCGTGCAGCGTCGCCGACAGGAGGACGCATTTCCACGAATAAATGCTTAGAAACTGCGTGGTGTAGCAGAGCTTGCCGAAACCGTGTAACAGCGAACGTCTCCCAAACATCGTCCGCTTGCGCTATACGTCGTCATCGATCCGCGAGCCTTCCAGTTACCTTTGCATGCCACTGCGTGAGGTTTCTGTTATTCTAATAGTTCACACTGTCACTACGAGGCATTCACAGGAGAAACCGAGATTCCAAAAGGAGCAGTCTTCGGTGTTCCGTCTTAGTGAGATTTTTCCCATCCATGCAACGACAGGAGACATTGTAACACAACTAGCTACAATTAAAATCAAATTAAGAAGGTTTCTACAGTATTTTCTGAATATCTAGAGAAATTTATAGGAAATTTAAAAAATAATTAGTGTACTGAATGTACTTAAGTTTGTGAGTGTTGACAGTGAAAACATTTTTTTAAATTTTATTTTATTTTTATTTTTTTTTTCTACGAATTGATTTCTGGTGAGAGAAAAGCCAAGTAATGGCTGATACCCTTTGGAGTCTGAAGAGAAGTATTTAAGGGGACAACTCAAACCAAGTCTTCAGGTAGACGCTGGTGATGTAGGTAAAGCACGTCAGTTGTGTAGTGCTTCGACATACTGAGACCTCTTACTTGAGTATCAAGGTATTATTATTCTGGTACTAAAATAAAAAAATGGGGTAATTATGAATGTACTTCCAAGCTGTTCTACCTAGACTGCTCTGCCTCTAGGCCAGCACTCTGGGGTACGCCCAAAGGTAGCCAAGAGTTCTACTACAGCCTGTATTGTTCAGGTAGCGCAGGGAATAATGGGCTGGAAGTCCCCCCTCCACCCCAACTCATCGTCATTCGATGGACAGGCGTTGCAGCTGAAAATTAAAAAAGCCACTTCACCTGCCTCGGTCCGTGTTATGGCGGACGACCTGTACAAGATCTCCCTGCGTGATGCAGCCGACTACAAGGTCATGCAACTGCTTGACTAAAGGACCTACCCGAGTACACCCTTCTATTGGGCTCCTCAAACTCCTGAAGGTGGTCTTTCCCCACTTTTCCGTTAAGATGGTCCACAACCACCTGAAGAAGTAACTAGAGAGCTTCAGTTTTGGCGTGCAGTCCACCTCGTGGATGGAGTCCCCTAGGACGCACTGCCCCATGCCACTCCTCCTCCTAATTGTAGCCTACAACGTCGACAACTGCGGGATATTTCTTCTGGACCAGACTGCTAACATAAATATTATGGTCAAGCCGCTCTGTGCGAAACTGATGCTGGGCACAATTCTTTTTGTGCTAGGGCATCAAACACGACCATTTCTGCTCAATGCCAGTCCACTGCATCAAGTGCACGGGCTCTAATCCCAGCGAGGATCTGCTAAGAAGGCGGAGGAGACACCCAAGTGCTGCAACTGTAGTGAACTGCAGATCGCCAGCTACAGAGGATGCAGTGCCTTCAAGAAGGGCACCAGTAGGCGTGGAAAACCTGTACATTCTAATAGAGTGTAGCCCTGTCATATCTTTCCCAATGCTGCCAGGGGAATGATCGCACCACAACAGACGACAGAGGCACCTTCCCCGCCTACACCCCTGCAACACCCTGACCGTCATGTCCAGCCAGCACACCTTTTTGGACTATGGACTGAGCCCCCCCCCTCCCCCCCCCCCCCCACAATGCCACCTGGCAGACTGTGCAGGTAACTTGCAAGGGTGGATGCCCGACAGAGCCTGTCACTATTACCACCAGCTCACCTCCCTCCCCCTGCCACAGCAAGTGCCCTGCACTGCCCCTGTTCAGGACGAGATCGCTGATGGCGACTTTTCCCTGCAGCCTGCTTGTGGCAACACGGAAGTGATTCAGGATTTCCTGTGCCGATTGACTAACTTTCTCGTCCAGCTTCCCATAATTATTACTGCACTCATGGTGGCGCTCCAGACTGACTCCGCTGACCCTCAGTCCACTATGGATAATCGCCACATCCAAGGCTTCACCTTTTGCGCCTTCAGCGCAAACTGCCTCTGACACCAGGAGGGTGAGTTTCTCCAATTCCTCCACTGACGTCTGTCTGGTCAGCTTAACCTTCCTGAAACATGGGATCCACATGCGAGGGGCCAATTATTCCTGCTGCCGCACAGGCAGGTTGATTTCTGAAGGCAGCACTGCCAATTTCAAGTGGTCTGTCCAGAACATCCAACTGCCAGAGCTCACCGCTGTTGAGACAGCAGGTGTAGCAGTTCCACACTTTTGTGGGCCCAATCACCCCTGTCACAGACTACAAGCCGCCTAGGGGGTTCGTGGACATTGCTGATTTCGATGCCCTCATATCCATGCCAGGGAAGATGTTCCTCAAGGGTGACCACAAAGCAAAACATATCCACTGGTGTTCACGGTCCATGAATACCAATGGTCAGTGCATTCTTCACAGTGTGCTGCAATGTGACTCCACCATCTTCAGACCACATGACATCACCTTCTAGTCTAATGGCAGGGGTCTCCCATATGACCTCGATGTCATGATCCTCAAGGATGTCATTCATTTCCTGTCAGTCACGACCCACTGTGCCCTGTGGTCTGACTATCTTCCGATACTGTTCATCACTGCACTCGATGGGGCGGCATGGCTGACAAACTGCTGCACCTACCACAGCATCGATGTGGAACAGTTTCATGCCAACCTCGCCATGCTCTAGGACCTAGACATGTGAGGGCAAACGACATCTTTGAAGTATTAACCCATCAGACGCTGTATGCTAGAACACAGCCCTGTGCAGGAGCCTGCCTGGGCACTGAGATTTCTCCAGGAAACTTCTGACTCACACGAGTGCTACCATCACAGATAAAAATCGCCTCTTCTGTGAACAGCAACTTACCCACCAGCTGGCAACCAAGAGGTTCATCAACAAGATGTGCCCCAAAATTAAAACAGCAGTTCTAAACCACCAACAGCGTGACTGCACTGCCCTGCCCTGGTTTCGATTTTCAGTCTTGATGATAGCAGTGCCTGCCTCCACACCAGACAGTTCCTTACCTGCCGGCACTGTGTTCTCCAACTAAACAGTGAACTGGACACCAGTGCCCTGGCCGATAAGGTTGATGCCAAAGTCATGCTGGTGGCTGACCATGTCGACGACACACGCATCAGGTTGTTTGAGGAATGTGCCCCACCTTCCTGGCTGCCAGGGATGCCAATGTCAGGATTGTACAAGAAGGCACAGGGGCGCTGACAGGATTGGCAGTTTCCTTCAACATCGCCTGCCACCTGTGGTTCACCAATCACATGCTGACATTTCCAATGCTGTCTTCTGTCTGCAATCTACAACTTTGCATAGAAGCATGTGAAGGTGGCCACACTCCCAAAGGTTCGTGAGGACCTTTGACTGGTACAAAACTGTTATGTGATTACTTTATTTACGTCCGTTTCCAAGGTGTTTGAACGTCTCTATCTTCAGTCACTGCTCCAACATGTTACTGCTGAAGACTTCTTACCTGAAAAACAAGTTGGGTTCCATCAGGAGTACTTCATTGCTGCTACTGGTAGAGGAAATGATGTGGGCACTGGAGACTCATGAGTTCTTTGAGACAATTTTTCCTGGTATCCTCAAGGCGTTTGACTCTTGGCCACACAACCAACTCATACATAAATTCTTTATAGACGGGCTGCCAATATCACACATGTTCCTGCTATGCTCATACCGCTCCAGCAGAATGGTCCACATCGAGGCTGAGAATGGGACACCAGTAGTGTGGCTGACCTGTGCAGAGGTGCCACAGGGATCACTGTTCTGACTACTGTTTCACTACCTGTGCATGGCTGATGTTCTGAAGGTGGAGAACATGTGGTTGGACCTATACACTGATGACACGGTCCTCTTCACCTGGTCCATGAATGCGGCGATAATATGCCACCATCTCTAGCTTGGCAACGACACTCTCGGTTCCTCGGCCACAGAATGGAGACTCAAGTTTAAAGCTGCCAAAAGCTAGGTGGTGATCACGAGGAAGCAGCTGCCTCCTAATTTTCCCCTTGTCAGCATCCTTGGATGTCCCATCCAAAGGTCGCAGACAAAAGTACCTGGGGGTGACGCTTTATCGCCCCCTCACGTGGCTACTGCACATCCCAGATGTCAGGAGCAAGATAAGGCACAGTTTCCACCAGCAGGCTCATACATATCAGGTGCACCACTGGCCGACTACTAGTTGGCCTGACTTGCTGCAGCAGTGAAGCAGCTCCACAGAGGATGACCCTACTTCTACATCACCACATGACAAACCACAAGTGATTTCGCGCTGCCTCCTCCCACCAAACCATGATTCTGCAGAAATAGCGTACTCTTGCTTCTTGGCTTGCACCTTGCCTCCCCACCCCCAGCCGCGAACTCAGGAAGACCTCGCCACACTAAGTGGCAGCATCAACGCTGTCGTAATGCGGAAACAGAGCTATTTGTCCGACAGCCGAAACGGTACTTCCATTGGCTTTCATTCCAAGGGTAAAAGAATTTTCGAAACAACTGAAATAGTAAACCGTTCGCATGTCGCCGTCGTTAAAGCATACTGTGCATGGACAAATGGCGCCGTCCAACTGAGGCAGTGATGGTGTACTACAGGCCGTAGATGACAGGGATAAGCCAAAGCTGCAGAAATGTGTACGGCTGGATAGACATGTTGCTTTTGAGCAGATGAACGAAGGGGCTACTAATAGTTTCATCGCAACGACCGTCCAGTAAATGTTCCTACGTATGAGCCTACGAGTTGAGACGTGGACTGTCAGAAGCTTGAACTTGGTAGGGAAGCTAGAAAATATGAAAAGGGAAATGCAAAGGCTCGATCTAGATGTAGTAGGGCCAGTGAAATGATATGGAGAGAAGGCAAGAATTTCTGGTCAGATGAGTATAGGATAATATCAACAGAAACGGAATATGGTATAACGGGAATGAGATTCGTTATGAATAGGAAGGTAGTGCAGAGAGTGTGTTGCTGTTGAAACCTCCCCTTAGAAAAATTTTAAAATTTCGGTGCTGGAAAACCTCTTACGTTATTTGATTTTCAAACAGCTAAGCAGAACTGAACGTACTCAGACATTTCTCTCTTTACTTATTCTGATCAACACTAAACTGACACACAATATTTTTAGCGCAACGCAATCTGACTTTCAATAATCCCTACAAAAGAATGGCCCTAACAATAACCTATACCTTTCATGAATCACTTATAAAAATCTTCGTTACTCGAACTACTGCAATACAGCGAGCGCCAATACTGCCAGCTAAATAAAGGATTCTAACTACTGAAGACACTAACTACTGATAGGCACAGTTAGCAAATGAAAGATTTTGATAGAGAACAAACAATGTATTTACCCTAATAATGTTCAAAAGTGATCATATATATATATATATACTCCTGGAAATTGAAATAAGAACACCGTGAATACATTGTCCCAGGAAGGGGAAACTTTATTGACACATTCCTGGGGTCAGATACATCACATGATCACACTGACAGAACCACAGGCACATAGACACAGGCAACAGAGCATGCACAATGTCGGCACTAGTACAGTGTATATCCACCTTTCGCAGCAATGCAGGCTGCTATTCTCCCATGGAGACGATCGTAGAGATGCTGGATGTAGTCCCGTGGAACGGCTTGCCATGCCATTTCCACCTGGTGCCTCAGTTGGACCAGCGTTCGTGCTGGACGTGCAGACCGCGTGAGACGACGCTTCATCCAGTCCCAAACATGCTCAATGGGGGACAGATCCGGAGATCTTGCTGGCCAGGGTAGTTGACTTACACCTTCTAGAGCACGTTGGGTGGCACGGGATACATGCGGACGTGCATTGTCCTGTTGGAACAGCAAGTTCCCTTGCCGGTCTAGGAATGGTAGAACGATGGGTTCGATGACGGTTTGGATGTACCGTGCACTATTCAGTGTCCCCTCGACGATCACCAGTGGTGTACGGCCAGTGTAGGAGATCGTTCCCCACACCATGATGCCGGGTGTTGGCCCAGTGTGCCTCGGTCGTATGCAGTCCTGATTGTGGCGCTCACCTGCACGGCGCCAAACACGCATACGACCATCATTGGCACCAAGGCAGAAGCGACTCTCATCGCTGAAGACGACACGTCTCCATTCGTCCCTCCATTCACGCCTGTCGCGACACCACTGGAGGCGGGCTGCACGATGTTGGGGCGTGAGCGGAAGACGGCCTAACGGTGTGCGGGACCGTAGCCCAGCTTCATGGAGACGGTTGCGAATGGTCCTCGCCGATACCCCAGGAGCAACAGTGTCCCTAATTTGCTGGGAAGTGGCGGTGTGGTCCCCTACGGCACTGCGTAGGATCCTACGGTCTTGGCGTGCATCCGTGCGTCGCTGCGGTCCGGTCCCAGGTCGACGGGCACGTGCACCTTCCGCCGACCACTGGCGACAACATCGATGTACTGTGGAGACCTCACGCCCCACGTGTTGAGCAATTCGGCGATACGTCCACCCGGCCTCCCGCATGCCCACTATACGCCCTCGCTCAAAGTCCGTCAACTGCACATACGGTTCACGTCCACGCTGTCGCGGCATGCTACCAGTGTTAAAGACTGCGATGGAGCTCCGTATGCCACGGCAAACTGGCTGACACTGACGGCGGCGGTGCACAAATGCTGCGCAGCTGGCGCCATTCGACGGCCAACACCGCGGTTCCTGGTGTGTCTGCTGTGCCGTGCGTGTGATCATTGCTTGTACAGCCCTCTCGCAGTGTCCGGAGCAAGTATGGTGGGTCTGACACACCGGTGTCAATGTGTTCTTTTTTCCATTTCCAGGAGTGTATATATATATATCAGTTCATGATATCCAGTATTACAAATTTACTCTTTCTGATGGACACACGTCCAGATCGTCCGCTCTCAAAATTATGCCATCTCTCTTCCCACATCCACCACTGCTGGCGGCTCACCTCCAACTGTGCAACGCTACGCGCTGTTCATATCCAACTGCCCAACACTACAATAGCAAACATTCCAACAATGCAAACGAGCCACAGACGGCACACAGCACAGCCAGTGATTTTCATACAGTGCGCTACGTGGCGTTACCAACATAAAAACCTAAACAGCCTACTTACACAGTGAACAGTTCAGTGATAGGGTTGTTCTTATCAGAATCGAAAGCAAACTAATACCGACAACGATAGTTCAGATATACATGCCGATGTTGCAAGCTGAAGATGAAGAGGTAGAGAAAGTGTATGAGGACATTGAAAGTGTAAAGGAGTACGTGATGGAAGATGAAAATTTAATAGTCATAGGGGACTGGAATGTAGTTGTAGGGGAAGGAGTAGAAGAAAAGGTTACAGAAGAGTATTGGGTTGGGGCAAGGAATGAGAGAAAAGAAAGACTAAATAAATTCTGTAATAATTCTGTAATAAATTTCAGTTAGTAATGGCGACTACTCTGTTGAAGAATCACAAGAGGATACTTGGAAAAGGTCGGGTGATACGGGAAGATTTCAGTTAGATTGCATAATAGTCAGACAGAGATTCCGAAATCAGATACTGGATTGTAAGGCGTATGCAGGAGCAAATATAGACTCAAATCACATTATAGAAATGATGAAGAGTAAGGTGAATTTAAGAGATTAGTCAGGAAGAATCAATACGCAGAGAAGTGGGATACGGAAGTACTAAGGAATGACGAGATACGCTTGAAGCTCTCTAAGACTGTACATACAGAAATAAACAATAGCTCAATAGGCAGTACAGTTGAAGAGGAATGGACATCTCTAAAAAGAGCAATCAGAGAAGTGAGAAAGGAGAACGTAGGTACAAAGAAGGTAACTGCTTAAAAGCTATGGTTAACAGAAGAAATGGTTCAGCTAATTGATGACAGAAGGAAGTACAAAAATGTTCAGAAAAATTCAGGAACACGGAAATACTAGTCTCTGAGGAATGAAATAAATAGGAAGTGCAGGGGAGCTAAGACGAAATTGCTGCATGAAAAATGTGAAGAAATCGAGAAAGAAATGATTGTCGGGAGGATTGGCTCACCGTATAGGAAAATCAAAACTACCTTTGGTGAAATGAAAAGCAAGAGTGCTAACATTTAGAGTGCAATGGGAGTCCCACTGATAAATGCAGTGGAGAGAGGGGAGAGGTGGAAAGAGTACACTGAAGGCCTCTATGAGGAGGAAGATTTGGCTGATGTGATAGAAGAAGAAAGGAATCCAAAATTAGAATCAGAATTTAAAAGAGCTTTGAAAGACTTATGGTCAAATAAAGCAGAAGGCATAGATAACATTCCATCAGAATTTATAAAATCATTGGGGGAAGTGGCAACAAAACGACTATTGACGTCGGTGTGTAGAGGTAGGAGTCTGGCGACACACCATCTGATTTTCGGAAAAATATCATCCACACAATTACGAAGACTACGAGAGCTGACAAGTGCAAGAATCATCGCACTATTACCTCAACAGCTCTTGCATCCAAATTGCTTACAATAATGATACACAGAAGAATGGAAAGAAAATTGAGGATTTGTTAGACGACGATCAGTTTGGCTTTAGGAAAGTTAAAGGCACCAGAGAGGCAATTCTGAGGTATCGGTTAATAATGGAAGCAAGACTAAAGCAAAATCAAGACACGTTCATAGGATTTGTCGACCTGGAAAAAACGTTCGACAATGTAAAATGGTGCAAGGTTTTGAAATTCTGAGAAAAATAGGGGTACCCTATAGGCAGAGACTGTAATATACAATATGTACAAGAGCCAAGAGGGAATAATAAGAGTGGACGAGGAGGAAGGAAGTGCTCGTATTAAAAAGGGTGTAAGACAGGGATGTAGCCTTTCGCCGCTACTCTTCAATCTGTACATCGAAGAAGCAATCATGGAAATAAAAGAAAGGTTCAGGAGCGGAATTAAAATACAAGGTGAAAGGATATCAGTAATATGATTCATTGATGACATTGCTACCCCTAGTGAAAGTTAAGAAGCATTACCTGATTTGCTGCATGGAGTGAACAGTCTAAACAGTACAGAATATGGATTGAGAGTAAATCAAAAAACACGACAGTAATGAGAAGGAGCAGAAATGAGAACAGCGAGAAACTTTACATCAAGATTGATAGTCACAATGTAGATGACGTTAAGGAATTCTGCTACGTGGGCAGCAAAATAATCAATGACGGACGGAGTAAGGAGGACATCAAAAACAGACTGTCCCTGGCAAAAAGGACATTTCTGGCCTAGAGAAGTCTGCTAGTATCCACCATAGGTCTTAATTTGAGGAAGAAATTTCTG
The DNA here is from genome assembly GCF_023864345.2 of Schistocerca serialis cubense. Classification (NCBI taxonomy): domain Eukaryota; kingdom Metazoa; phylum Arthropoda; class Insecta; order Orthoptera; family Acrididae; genus Schistocerca; species Schistocerca serialis. The sequence continues at coordinate 812,018,632 of NC_064638.1, read as the reverse complement.
ACAGTGTACGTTTGAAGCACAGTATTGTATGGTAGTGAGACATGGACTGTGGAAAAACCGGAACAGAAGAGAATCGAAGCATTTGAGATGTGGTGCTATAGACGAATGTAGAAAATTAGATGAACTGATAAAGTGACGAATGAGGAGGTTCTGCACAGAACCGAAGAGGAAAGGAATATATGAAAAACACTGAAAAGGTGAAGGGACAGAATGATAGGACATTAAGGTATCAGGTAGTGACTTCCATGGTTCTAGAGAGAGCTACAAAAGGAAAAAAAACTGTAGAGAAAGACAGAGATTGGAATACATCCAGCCAATAATTGAGGACGTAGGTTGCAAGAGCTACTCTGGGATGAAGAGGTTGGCACAAGAGAAGAATTCGTGGCGTGCCATATCAAACCAGTCAGAAGACTGAAGACTCAAAAAAAATAAAAATGGGTGTCCACAGCAGGCGCCTGGGTCGTGCACCCATGCTGACTGTTGCTTATCGGCGACGGGGGCTGGAATTTGCACGCCGGTACCGCAAACTGACGTCCACCGAATGGTGACAAGCGGTGTTTTAAGATGAATCACGTTTTGTGCTCCATCGGAAAGATGGCCATTGTCTTGTACAGCGTGAAACGTTTGAAAGCAAATACCATTCAACAATCGTCGGAATGGTCCAGGGGGTAGTAGAGAGCGTTTTTTTATTTTTTTTCCATTCTTTAGGTGATCTAGTTATTCTCGAAGGTAAAGTGGATCAACACAAGTATGCATCTGTCCTTGTGGACCATGTCCATACCTACATGCAGTTTGTTATTCCTCAGCACGGTGGCATCCAGCGCCATGACAGTAGAACGGTCACACATCTCGCAGCACACGTGTGTTGTTCGAAGAGTACCAAGATGAGTTTATCTACTAACCTGGCCACGTAACTCCGCGGATCCTCCAACCGAGAAACCAGCCCAGCTGGCCACGGCAGTACCTTCAGGAACGTCACTGATTTTCTTCCTGCTCGTCTCGCAGTGGTTCGAGCTGCAAAAGTTCCTTTTTTAGGCTTTTGACAGGTGGTCACATTAATGCGGCTGGACACTGCAGAACACAATGAACCACCCTTGTTGGTTTATTTTTTTCTATTTACAGTAAACGCACAACAGCCGTCGCACGGTAGAAAGCTTTGGGAGCGTGTGTATCTAGTTCCCCGAAGGTTTGAATGAGCACACTACACGCCGTAGGGAATTACTTTTAAACAAGCCCTCGGAAGTAATTCCCAAGCGAGACACTGTTCACGGCATCTCGTTCGCCACGTAGCTCTCATCTGGCACATAATTAGCGCCAGATTTTAAAAATAGCGGAAGCTTAGAGTTGCGCCTGTGTTAATGACAGAGCGGCAGCCGGAGCTTACCTGCATTACTCGTACCTTCCCAGCCCCATCAGCTCTGCTACAAGTGGTCTCTCAGCGAAACACGACAAAATATCCTGTACTCGTTTCACGAACGCCGAGGGGGCTTAATCTTGTCTCGCAAAAGTATTTTCACGGAACTTACGCCAGAAGTACTCATATTAATAGACCCAACGTTGTCTCGCTTCTCATTATTTCCTTCTCAACTTCCGGAAAGTAGATTTTTCTTATCACAGTCGCGAGAAAATGCATTAATAAACGCTAAAATTGTAAGTACACTCAGAATGTGAGTTCTTTTGGTGAGACACCTTCCTCTCTGACGTCGAATAGGTGATCGACAAAACTAAAGTTCAAAGCAAGCGCACTTTTTAGCATATATCGCTAAGTATGTGTAGCTAACTATTAAGCTAGAAGGATAAGTACTCAGTATTTGTTTGCTGTTGATCGTTCATGAATATCTTGCTCGTAAAGTATTGCTGGTTGCTGCAATAAATAATGCTCGTGTCTAATGGGTACGCTCAGGTTTAACAATACAATTTGGGCTCTGCTCTCATCAGTTTCTTCATCACTTGTTTTATTTTCTTTGTATCACATTTCCACAAAATTCTACTAATTAAACTTCCATTACAATAATTTCATTAACAAAATCTTTTCCAGCCAAAACCGAACAAATTTACAGCCCAGCACCTTACTGCTCCATTACTGACTGACTGGTTACTATTGCTGTTACCTCTGATGTTAATCAGCGTGAACATTGAGCTCCTTGTGATCACCTGGCACTTTGATGCCAGTCCTTGATTGTAAAATAGATCACTTATTTTTGCATCAGTTAGCGGAGGAGCTCTTACGAGATAATAAAAAAAGATTGTAGATTTAGAGTTCCAGACTTCCTCATTCAGAAGGACAGCTATGGCCTCCACTTCCCTCCTCTGAGGACATCCCCTTTGATGTTGAGCTTCATTATTTCCCACATGTTGCACACAGTGTTACTGGTATCAGGTAAGATATTTCTCAGGGTAGCAACGTCTGCTTGGACATATGAGTAGCAAAAAGTGCAAGATCTTTTCTAAAGCAAGTGCCTTCCGCTGTGCACATAAGGCTTCCAACTGCAGTGACTCGCTAGACGGTCCCCTTTCACGCAAACATTCAAAGGAGAAAATGTTTCCCCTCAAAATATATCACATGGCTATATACCCGGCACAAGGAGAAATAATGTACCATTTTATTACTAGAAATTATAACGCATTACCAAATGAGTTGTGAATGAATTTAGATCTCTGTATATACACTATAATAAGTTGATTAAGATCTCTGTAGATAACACTAGAATAATTGTAGTGAGTTATCAGCTTTCAATCTGTTTGAAAACAATATGCAAAATGACGAGGGAAATTAATTAAATTTTGGTGCTAATAAATTAAATGAAATATAAATAATTAAAACGAATTCTGATCATCATCACAAGAACAAATTACAGCAGTACCACCCGCCGTGGAGCTACTACGGACAGATGTCGCTGTATTGGTTGACTATTGAAAGATTAAGGGAGCCCGAGGTTTCCCGTGCTCCATCGTAAACTACTCGAGGCGCTAGAGACGTGTTCAGGCACTGCGCTTGTGGGGACAGCGAGGACGTTCTTGACCTGGGAAAAAGAAAATGTATGAAATCTCTCATCATACTGAAATATCCTGTGCAGTAACGCAAGCAAGGTTTCAGTTTTGCACATAAAACTGTTTTAAGTAATCATGTGGTGCATCTTTCGTTGGAAACAAGAAATTGGAATATCGGCTGGGGTCGATATTTTTATTTTAAAGAGCTTATCTTCAACAGAAATCACCTTAAAAGTTGATGAAAGTTTTCTTATACTTCCTTTGCAACAGACAGGAAACGGTTGGTACTTTCCGTTGAGATTATGAGGTTCCAGAAGTGCAATGGAAGATGCCGTCTTTCAGAAAGTACACAACGTAGCGATCGGCAGTTAAAGTTGTAAGAAATATTTGACGCGATAATAGACATATAACGAGAGGGACAACGTTAAATTTTACACGAAGAACAATCAGGAATATTTATGGAAGCTGGGTGACGAATTTGTTGAATTCTACAGAAACTTAATTGCGAAAACGAATTTTCCAGGTTGGAAGTATTATCGTTGAATGATTTAAGAAAATACAGAAGGATTTAGACAAAGTTGTCACTTGGTGCAATGAGTGACAGTTCTCTTTAAATGTGGATGAAAGCAATATAATGTCCACAATAAAGAGAAAGAACCGGGTAGCAACCGATTACAAGATTAGTGTCGAACATCTTGAGCCCGTGACACCTTATGGGTAACAGAGGAAATAATGAAACGGAATATGAAAGGGGACCGATGTATAAACTCAGTTTTAGGTAAGGAGAATGGAACACTTTGTTGCAAGGCTCGGAAAAATAGGAAATAGTCTAGAAGACTCTTGTGTCAGCACCTGTAGGGCAGCCTTTGAAGCCCTTATCAAGTAAGCATGACAAGAGGCAGCGAACGATTTCAAAGATGTGCCCCTGGGGTCGTAACAGAGCGGTACAGCCACGGGGAACTTAAATGGGGTCCTTGGACGAAAGATGTCCCAGTCTTAATTTAGAGAACCTGTATTCGAAGAAGGCTGTGCAACCATTTCATCGCCACAATTGTACCCCTCAGTGTAAGTATCATGAGAATAAAATGAGATTAGGGAATATACAGAGGCATAAAGTCGTTTTTCCATCGCTCTATACCCAGTGGAAAGGACAAGGTACCGCAAAAAGTGGTACGAAGTACCCTCCCATAAAATGAGTTGTGTAGTATAGTTGTAGACTTTACTTTTTCTTTTTTAAACGGAATCCAGATGACTGTATCCGCGCTTTTGTTATTGTGGATGAGATATGGATCCATCTCACCATGCTAAAAGTAAGTGGCAGTCAAAGTCGAGGGTATAAATCTATGGCCCTGCATGAAAAGTGGGGAAGTTGACTGGATCTGCTGGAAAGCTTACGGATAGCAGTTTCCCGAAAGGAAAAATTTTGTTATTGATTACCTTTAGATAGGATAAAACAATAACTGACGAAGGCCATTCATGTTTTGTGACACAGCAGCAAACGACCTGAGAAGAGACCTGGATTGCAAAAGAGAAAAAGGATGTATTATGAAGGCAATACAACTAACCACATAAGCGCTTCTGGCAATAGAAAAAACTGTGGAATTTGCAGTGCGAACTGTGTGAACATCCACCATCTCACTCCCATTTATTCTCTCATTGTACAAAATTGTTTTTCTCGGCAACGATTTGAATCTCATGAAGTTACGACAGATTCAGGTCGATATTTTGCAGCTCTCACACGATCTCTGCTCAGTTGCTGAATCTAGGACATGGAACAAAAATGTGAACAAGAGGAAATTATGTAAAATGGAACTACGTCAAAAACCAATACGGTTTTTAATTTGCGGTAGTGATACCGATGGAACGAGATCGCAGTCGGTAGCAACGAGACCGACTGCTGTGTCATAACCAGAATTGGTGCCACGCGTTTCCACGACTTCCAGAAGAGTGTACATATTTGATTGGTGGCTGTTCTGTCGGACAATTCACACAGAACGCACACCACTTGCGATCACGCAGCTGGTGCATATATTTATATGAAATAGAGAATGTGGAAAGAAAGGGAAGAGATGGGTGAGAATTCGTGACTTCCAGCGGCACAGAGAATTGCGGTAATGCAATGGCGAAAGTTGAAAATTTGTGCAGGACCGGGGTCTCGAAACCGGATTTACCGCTTCTTATCAGCGGTTGCCTTAACCGCTTCGGCCATACAGACACGGTCTGACTCGAATCTCCAAATAATTGCACGCTGCAATGCAGGGTCCCTTGTTCATTAACCTCTAATTGCAAATTATTGTTGCCGTAGAAGTCCGGACGATATTAATGCATCCACAAAGAAACAAACAAACGTTAAGGATCTGTCGCGCTTTTACTTACTTACTGTCTGTTCTGTCGGACATGTCGCGAATTCATCCCTTCCCTTTCTTACCCCATTCTCTACTTCATATAAAAGCTTCCAGAATTGTTGGCCTCGTGTGCAAGTCAGACGCTCTCCAGGATGGGTTAAGAAACCGCACGGAGTGATGCAGCTGCAGAGAGCTCGTACTGTATTTGGTTTGTGATCGGTCCAAACTTGCTATTTTCTTAACAATTGCTTACAGCCTGATTTAGCGTAGTAAAGACTATAATTGTCTTATAGTTTATTCAATACAGACGCTCTGTTGTTGCTAACAACACATTGTTTACTCAAAAGCACAATCTATCGCCAGAGAGAGAAATTTTCTCTTTGTCGTCACAACTGACCGCAGTGGAAACTAAGAATGCTACCAATCTTAAACTTGGCGACGAACTACTACTTTGCATCAGACAAGAGCAATATGAAGAACGAAGGAGATATGAAAGAGCTTGTGGCTATCTTTCGACGCATAGAAATTCATATTATAGCACTGGAATAACAGCGTGTTATTAAGGTACATTCACACTGAAAATTAACTCCAACAAACAAAAACACACAACTGTAGAACTTTCGCAAACTCGCAACCGTTGTGAGTTCGACATCTTACAGTTGTTGTCCACTATTACGAAACGTCGACAACAGTTTCAAACTCTTTCAACACACACATTCGGTCGTTATTTTTTATTTGTTTTCCTCGGAAAAACAAATGGATTCTGACTGAGAAGATTCTTGATATAATTGCTTGTCACGAACTCAAAAAAGCGCATTTGGTCCAGAAAGTTTTTGTTATAAAGAGAAACCAGTGGAGTTTATAATCCTGTATTGGAGGAGTTCTATATTGAAGACAGTCAAAGTTTGAAGAACTTGGTCGGAATGAAATGTGGCCAATCTAGAACTCTTGACTCAAAGGTAGGACATAAATTGTAGAGCTGCAGTCAGCAGAACAATTTCCTGCAAACCTTCCATTTCTGGCAACAGGTGACAGTTATAATAGTTTAAAGTACTCTCGCCGAATATCAGTGGCTAAGACTAGTGAAACTGTGCCTGGAGTGTGCTGAGCTATCGTGACTGTACTCTGAAAGGAAGCAACCAACATATATTTCAAGATCCAAAATGCCAGTGAAATGGAGTGTATGTGCTACTCGGTTATATGAAATCAACGCAGTAACTTGGATGGACAGGGACATTTAACAAAACGGCAGAAAAGAGCTACCGTGTTTAAAACATGCCTATGATAACACCGTGAATCAAGTAGCTAGACATTTTGGTGTATCAACGCGGACTGCCCAATGTGTCTACGAGGAATGGTGTACACTCGCAGCCATGTGACACGACGTAAGAGCCGTACTCGTAAAAAACTCTCAACTGACAGCTTGCCGATGCGACTGTCACGCCGCGTCAGTAACAGGGGGTTTGAATCCCTACAGTAATTTCTGCTGTGAATGAATGCACATCCATCTGAATCAGTCCCGGGGGAACATTGCGAAGGAAACGGCATGCAGACCCTATGCCGAGTCGGATTGCTTGCAAAACATCGTCTCTCATAGCGGTGCATTAAGTTGGACGTCTTCAATGCTCTAAAGAACACACCAACTGGACAGTAGCTGAACTGAAGGAGAGTAGTGCGATAAGGCGAGTCACGATTCTGCTAGTTTCAAATAATGCAAAGCGACGAATGTATCGACGGCGCAATGAGGCGTTTATCGTTCTGCTTGTGGAGGGTGTAGTTAAGGCATGTTTTCGCACCATGACTTGAGCCGACTCATTCAGGTTATAATGAAATTGAACTCGGATGCTAATTTAGACGTTCTTGGTAACGAAGGGTTGCCCTTTTCTTCTACATCTTCAAGATGAGTGTGCTGTGGACACTCCCACCACCCACGATGACAGGCTGGCCGCTGTGGCCGAGCGGTTCTAGGCGCTTCAGTCCGGAACCGGGCGATGTGTGTGATGTTCTTAGGTTAGTTAAGTTTAAGTAGTTCTAAGTTCTAGGGGACTGATGACCTCAGATGTTAAGTCCCATAGTGCTCAGAGCCATTTGAACCATTTTTTCCACGATGACAACAGGCGTTTTCAAAGGGCCGCACGTACACGTTCCTGGTGTGCCGAACAGTCAAACACATCTCGACTGGTCCGCTAAATTTCCCTACTCAAACACGTGGGAAATGTCTTATTATTTGCAACAATAGTTAGAATGTAACAATCAACATCTTCGCAATTTGTTAACTAAAAGGGATCTAATCATCAATGAGTGATTTCAGCTTGTCATGTCATACTTGGAGACACATGGAGAAGTTCGTCCTCGCAAAATTGAGGTTTTCATGAAGGTTAGATGCGGTGTTCCGGGTATTAGCGTGATATCACATAGAGTGCCTAACTTTTTGTCCTATGTTCTTACACTCGCGTTATAATTAACCATTAATAACTTCTGTACATGATTACAAAGCAGTGTGCGCCCAGGTAGCTGAGTGGTAGTCTGCCTTCGGCGGTGCTACGGCACGGACGTCTGTTTACGTCCCTGCCGGAGAAGTTCGCGCTCGCGCAGTTGTTTACCTCTTCGGCGTACTCGTGCGTTTAGGCGACTCGATATAGAATGGCACATGCATACCGAAAGTCGACTCTCAAGATTAGTTTTTCGAATGAATATGCGCGACCGAAAGCCTACGAAATAGAACGGTTCCTACGAGACGAAGTTAAACTCGACTACAACGAACTTATCGGAATCCACCTCTCCATAGTGAGCAGTGTCGTTTACGTCAAGCTGATTAATGATGCAGTATGTGACAGAATCATCAGAGATACTAAACATGGACTCAAATTTCGTCACTCTGATGGACATGTTGGAGAAGTCACTATTGATCATGCAGGACTGGGCTTACGAAACATACGTATTTTCGAACTTCCCTTCGAGGTTCCGTCTGACTTGGTCGTTGACGCCTTACGCCCATATGGAAGAGTGCTTAGCCACGTTGAGGAAAAATGGTCCAACTTCACGACTTACCCCGTTCTCAATGGGGTGCGTCAAATCAGAATAGAACTGACACAACATGTACCCTCGTACTTGTTCATCGGCGGATGCAGAGCTATAGTCATATACGATGGACAACCCAAAACCTGCTCAGGCTGCGGGAAAGAGGGCCACGTCCGTTCCGAATGTATGCAGCGGAGGATAGTGCAAGTTCCAAACGGCGAACCCGTACATCCGTCCACGTTGACGCCGCTGCCACTAACGTATGCGGACGCGTTTCGAACGGATCCCATCCCGAAGAATGACCAGCCACAGAATCCTGACAGTTTACGGCAACCGACTGCGGCAGAGACCGCCTCCAGTGACGAAACGACGCACACCTCGGCCGCTCCGGCACCGACGACGCACTTCACCGAGCGGAAAGGATCGGCAGGAGAAATGGAAATTGATCCTGCTGTTGTGCCGACAGCTGCTTTCGTCCCTGAGCACCGGGAGTCACTTCCGCACTCGGGATACGGAGGCGCACACGCGCAAACAACGATCGCCGAAGCGCCACAAGAAACGACGACTAGCGCCGTCGGATACCTGCTTACTGCAGTCCACGGCAGACGAACTTGGGTGTAACGTCGATACAGTGCATCCGGAGGCGCAACGGGAGGTTCTACCTCCCACACAGCAGTACGACGCGGATCATGCTACACAGGGGTTAAATACAGACACACCGGACGGAAAGCCGACGGAAGGAGTCCCTCCACCCACCGCAGCAGCCTTCGGTTAGCCCGGCCGGAGAGACACGACGGGAGCTGGACCTCCAGCACAGGAACTGGGCCGACGAATCCGATACTGACCCCCACACCGACGACGCACCCGCCATGGCGAGTGCTGCGTCCACCGGATGTTAACCGCGCAGAAGATGCAGACTGACGCACGGACAGCATGTCACCGGGCAGCAGCACACAAATTAACATAAGCGTTCATGTGCGCTTTACGCACTGAGGACCAACGGCAGGCATATCGAACGGCCTCTATTAATATTAATACGATTAGAACGCCTGTCAAATTGCAATTATTACGAGACATGTTGCATGCGTCAGAAGTCGACATCGTTCTGCTGCGGGAAGTATGTGTTGAGAGCTTCCCCGACCTCTCTGAGTACGATACGTACATTACACCTACTACCGACGGCGTCAGCGGAACAGCGATACTTCTACGTAGCGGCATAGTAGCCGAGGACGTGGTGTACCTGCCGTCAGCGCGAGGACTGGCGCTCACAGTGCTGGGAGTACGGGTAGTTAACATTTACGCACTGTCGGGGTCAGACAGACGGCGCGACCGATCCCGATTTTACGCAGAGGAGATAGCAACACTATTCTTAGGTCGGTATGAACATGTCTTATTTGGAGGCGACTTCAACTGCGTGCTCGCACCAAAAGATCGACACCCACGTTATACTTCGTGCCCGGAGCTGCGGCAACTCATACAGGACATGAATCTCATTGATACATGGGAGAAGATACATGGCGACAGACGTGGATACACCTACGTCACGAGTCACTCTGCAAGTCGTCTCGATCGCATTTACGTAACACGTCGTCTCGAACCTGCGATCTTCGATGCGGAATTGTGGCCTGTCGCCTTATCAGATCACATAGCATATATATGCACGGTCTCCCTGAGTCGTCAACAAGTGTGGAGGAGTCGCAGTGTTTGGAAACTGAATACAGCACACCTTAGGGAACCTGAGTGCAGACACTTAGTCGAAGACACTTGGCACGTGTGTGAACGACGCCTCCCGACATATCCGACGACGTTGCAGTGGTGGCTGGAATGCGTTAAGCCTGCATTGCGCCGAGCGTTAAATGCATACGGAAGAGAGCAGATGATGTGGAGGCGACACATGACGGAATTTTATTTCACGATGCTGCGCGAACTTTCTGTACAAGCACCTTCACAGGAGCGTCGTGCCGGTATAAAACGAGCACAGGCCCAAATAATTTCCATAACCCGCCGCCGACTGGAGGGTGTCGCAATCCGTGCAAGGGTCTTTGAACGAGTCCGTGGAGAATCCCCGTCGATGTATCACGTTATCAGAGAAAAACAACGTAGCCGCAGAACCTTAATACAGACGGTCGTCCTGCCAGATGGTCGCCGCATGACAACGCAAAAAGACATTGCCAACGCTTTCGTGGAACACTACGGTCATCTCTATCAAGAAGCGGAACACGATCAGGCAGCCTTTCATGAGGTCCGACGAACGCTCTCCGCGTGTCTCGACGAGTCGGCCAACCTGGAGTTAACAGGTGAAATCACAGTTGACGACGTAATGGAAGCGATTGATAAGGGAGCGTCGCAAAAATCGCCGGGGCCCGACGGGTTTCCGTTAGAGTTCTATCGTACATTTAAAGATCTCATGATTCCACGATGGACTGCCATGTACTGCGAATTGATGTCTCCCGACGTGACTCTTTCACCCTCCTTCGTGGAAGGAATGATCATCCCCATCCACAAACCATCTGGCGGCACAGGGATACAGGCCTACCGGCCACTGACCCTTCTTAATTGCGACTACAAGATCTACGTCAGGATACTTGCAGCACGCTTTAAACGCGTGATACGCCAAGTGATTTCACTCGACCAAACCCAGCTAGGAGGAGCTAGCAATATACAAACGGCACTCAGCGACTACCGCGATGTTATCTCACTGGCTTCAACATGTCGTCTCCGGGGTGTATTGGTATCGATAGACTTCGATCGCGCATTTGACAGGCTGAGTCATGCTTATCTCACGGACGTGATGACGAAAATGAAGTTTCCGGAAAGTTTTGTCACCGTCGTCATGAGACTACTCCACGGAGCCGCATCCAAAGTGCTCATCAATGGACGCTTGGTGGGGCCCATCACCATCTCACGATCGGTCAGACAAGGGTGCCCGCTGTCAACGATATTGTATGCCATCGCTGTCGAGCCGCTGCTTTGCGGGCTCCGGAATCGACTCCAAGGAATGACGATAAGGCACAACACGTTTATATGCCGAACATACGCAGATGACCTAGTGTTTTTAGCAAGGTCAGGCGACGAGGCAAGAGTGGCCTTGCATTGGATTAATTTGTATTGTATGGCTACGGGAAGTCGCCTGAATATGGAAAAGTCAGGAGCGATGAACATCGGGAGAGGACTCCCGACAGGAAGTGTAGCACCATTACAGCCGATCAACAAGATGAAATGCCTAGGAATTATCTTCACTACAGACGTTCGACGCACGGCGGCACTGAGTTACAGACATCTTCTGCAAACAATTCGTGCGAGTGTCCGAAGTCACAGGTTAAGGGCACTGGATATGATACAACGGGTCACCTTTGCCAACACTTATCTAGCCTCTCGCATCCCCCACCTGGCACAAGTTCTTCCTATGCCGGTGGTGTTGGCCCGCCGAATCCTGGCAGCACTAGGATATTTTGTGAGCACAGGTCTGCTTTTTGAGGTAGGATACGAAACCCTCACCCTTCCTCGTAGTCGTGGAGGTCTTGGACTCGTCCACGTACGCGACCGAGCAGTGGCTATTTATGTAACCACAATGATAAATATGTGGACACGACACCAGACAAGTCTGACGGGCAGCTTGATAGACGAACTCGCTCCAACTTCGCTTTCGGCTCCGGTAGCGGTGGCTCACATCTCACCATCGCTTGCCCATATGCGAACCTTCTTTGTGGAACACAGTTATGTACATATGGAACTACCGACTACCAAGACGGCGACGGCACGTGATATATATCACATCTTGACTCGACGACGGCCGAATAACGCCGTAGAGCGCCGCCAACCAACAGTTACGTGGTCAGTGGTATGGCGTACAGTGCACCACCCACACCTTGATACGGGAACGCGCGCACTGTGGTATCAGGTGGTAAATGGGAAGTACGTGACTCGTTCCAGGTTGCATAAAATTCATATGGCGGACGAGCCACTGTGTCCGCAGTGTAATGTTATAGACACTGAGGAGCATCGCCTGATATGCGGTCCTTCGGCGGACGTATGGTGTTTGGTCAAAAAAATGATCGCCTTCCTCCTTCGGGTGGGGCCGCAAACAATAGAACCAAGCACACTACTTCTCCCAGATAGGACATATTATCCCCGAACGAAGACAAACGCAGTGACTTGGATTCGAGGTTTGACTGTGCGTTATCTTTTCCGAGACGGCAGTAAGAATGTGCTTGACTTTTGGGCCTTACTACAGGAACATCACTCACAGCTTATGAGACATCCGAGATATCGAACATATTACGCAAATTTTTTAGGGAGTGCCTTGCTTGATCCCCCACCGAGTTGGGGTGTCCCGGGTAGGAGAATGTAATTATTGTCTATAAGTATCAGAACACGAAAGGACCAGGACAGTGGAGAGGATCCACAAACACACGTGAAGACGTACCCGACACCAACGCGAGGTATGACGGGATTAGTGAGGTACGCGCCTAAAAGAGGAACGTAGAACGTTATTGTTTTGTACTGACAGAAGAAGGATATTTTATTTATTTTTTTCACTATTATGTAAAAAAAAGGAAGTCCACTTATTTACATTTCCCAGAAAATTTTATTTTATAAAGTTATCGTCTTATATATTTAAAAAAAAAATGCTAGAAGCAGTTTATGTTTGTTACTGTTACACCGAAAAAAAAAAAAAAAAAGTGGTCAGCGCGACGGTATGTCATGCCAAAGGGCCCGGGTTCGATTCCCAACTGGGTCGGAGATTTTCTCCGCTCAGAGACTGGGTGTTGTGTTGTCCTAATCATCATCATCTCATCCCCATCGACGCGCAAATTCACCGAAGTGGCGTCAAATCGAAAGACTTGCACCCGGCGAACGGTCTACCCTACGGAAGGCCATAGTCACAAGACATTTACATTTATTACAAAGCAGTTATGAACCAAATGATAGCTTGACAGGCCATTTTTCAACATTGGCATTTGAATATTCAGAACATTTATTCACTCACTATTTCGACCATATTAACAGATGCTCATTCGTGAAGAGAGACAATTCATAGTGAACAAAATCTTAGTCATCACGTGAACTATCGTCATGTGTCTCAACTTTCTGAGTTTATGCCATATGATTCTCTGAAGTACTTCACAGGAAGGAACACCACTACAAAATGGATATACAGGGTGATTCAGCTCCCCGTACCTATGGGTTTTATGCAACCCACAACAAATTCAAAAACTACGCACGGGATTTTCATATTCTCTCGCTTGCTACGCACAAACTATTAGTCCCACAGAGAAAAGGAACAGGATCCTTCTGTAGGAAATTTATTGTAGTTAAATTTTGTACTGGGATATTTATCGCTAGAGGCCACAGTTTTAGAATTATTGAAGAAAAACGTTCAAATGTGCTCTTCGAACTCGTTTTTCTTGAATAGCTCCAAAACCGTGGCCTCCAGCGTAAATGTATCCCATACAAAATTTAACTACAGTGTATTTCCTACAAAAAGTTCCTGTTCATACTTTTCTATAGGACTAATAGTTTAATCACAGCGAGCGAGAGAATATGAAAATCTCCTTTGCGGTTTTTGAAGATGTAGGTTGGATAAGCCCATAGGTAGAGGCAGCAGCTCGTTTCTCCTGCTATTCCCTGTGCCTCCTTAGAGTTTGCATTTGCTGTGGCAGGAGATTTATTTCGTCGCTTTCCGGATGACTCACCAAAGCCCAGAATTTAGACAAATGAAAATGAAATTGTTATCAGGATTTCAGCCCCTATCCCTTAAAATTTTATCTACACTCCTGGAAATGGAAAAAAGAACGCATTGACACCGGTGTGTCAGACCCACCATACTCGCTCCGGACACTGCGAGAGGGCTGTACAAGCAATGATCACACGCACGGCACAGCGGACACACCAGGAACCGCGGTATTGGCCGTCGAATGGCGCTCGCTGCGCAGCATTTGTGCACCGCCGCCGTCAGTGTCAGCGTTTGCCGTGGCATACGGAGCTCCATCGCAGTCTTTAACACTGGTAGCATGCCGCGACACCGTGGACGTGAACCGTATGTGCAGTTGATGGACTTTGAGCGAGGGCGTATAGTGGGCATGCGGGAGGCCGGGTGGACGTACCGCCGAATTGCTCAACACGTGGGGCGTGAGGTCTCCACAGTACATCGATGTTGTCGCCAGTGGTCGGCGGAAGGTGCACGTGCCCGTCGACCTGGGACCGGACCGCAGCGACGCACGGATGCACGCCAAGACCGTAGGATCCTACGCAGTGCCGTAGGGGACCGCACCGCCACTTCCCAGCAAATTAGGGACACTGTTGCTCCTGGGGTATCGGCGAGGACCATTCGCAACCGTCTCCATGAAGCTGGGCTACGGTCCCGCACACCGTTAGGCCGTCTTCCGCTCACGCCCCAACATCGTGCAGCCCGCCTCCAGTGGTGTCGCGACAGGCGTGAATGGAGGGACGAATGGAGACGTGTCGTCTTCAGCGATGAGAGTCGCTTCTGCCTTGGTGCCAATGATGGTCGTATGCGTGTTTGGCGCCGTGCAGGTGAGCGCCGCAATCAGGACTGCATACGACCGAGGCACACAGGGCCAACACCCGGCATCATGGTGTGGGGAGCGATCTCCTACACTGGCCGTACACCACTGGTGATCGTCGAGGGGACACTGAATAGTGCACGGTACATCCAAGCCGTCATCGAACCCATCGTTTTACCATTCCTAGACCGGCAAGGGAACTTGCTGTTCCAACAGGACAATGCACGTCCGCATGTATCCCGTGCCACCCAACGTGCTCTAGAAGGTGTAAGTCAACTACCCTGGCCAGCAAGATCTCCGGATCTGTCCCCCATTGAGCATGTTTGGGACTGGATGAAGCGTCGTCTCACGCGGTCTGCACGTCCAGCACGAACGCTGGTCCAATTGAGGCGCCAGGTGGAAATGGCATGGCAAGCCGTTCCACAGGACTACATCCAGCATCTCTACGATCGTCTCCATGGGAGAATAGCAGCCGGCATTGCTGCGAAAGGTGGATATACACTGTACTAGTGCCGACATTGTGCATGCTCTGTTGCCTGTGTCTATGTGCCTGTGGTTCTGTCAGTGTGATCATGTGATGTATCGGACTCCAGGAATGTGTCAATAAAGTTTCCCCTTCCTGGGACAATGAATTCACGGTGTTCTTATTTCAATTTCCAGGAGTGTATATAACGCGTGGCTTAGACAGTAAATATATGTTACTATGTAACCTATCTTTCAAAATAATAGGGTGAGCTCGCCGAAAAAATAACAGATGGTACTTTCTAGAGTAGGCAGCTGAGCAATGTGAACATAGATACTAGTTGAGCTTGTAAAGCGTCACTGCAGGGATGAATTGTCCACCACACGTAAATTATGAGTAGAATTAGTTTACACAAAAATGTAGACGCGATAGAAGGCATAGCGTCAGATTAGTGTGTCTAGTAATCAGTATGCAGCCCGCCACTTTTGCTATAGTCACCAACTCATTAGCTGCACACGCGATGTGAGCTTAACGATAGTATCACAGCTACTTCACATTGTGGCAGCCATCGACAAGAGATAACAGTATTAGGTATTTAAAGCAAAATAAAGTACTCCTCTAAACGAAATAAGGTATTTTATTTGGCTGAAGCGTGTCTGGGATGGCTGTTTTTGTCAAGTTATTCACAGACCTTTCAATTAAAACTTCGCAAGAATGCTGTTTACAAATGCAAGTCGCTTCTAAGAATTCAAAGCCGGTATTTCCTGCTTATTGTGTTGCTACTAACAATAGTTCACCACAGTATCGAAGCTATCGTGCATAAATTGTCACCATTGATTTGAAACTTGGAACAATAACGGAGACGAACTTCAAAATATTTTGATGCACACGGTGTTTCCCAATACCTATCACAGGCTTCTAGAGGCTGTAGAGGTGTCTTTGTAGATTACAGGTAAGTTCTGGTAGGAAACACGTATCTGGAAAGACACTGTTTGATATAAAATAAGTTTTAAGATCGGATCCCTTTCAAATCTCCCGCTTTACAGTACGGCACGTAATGGTGGAGCTACGCAGTATATGTATCGAGAATGTTTTCCAGACAGCGTCAGTCCGTCACACACCATTTTAGTCCGAGGAACTCGTACTTCTGTAACTAGGATAGTTGACTGTGGAGCTACAGAGTCAAGCACCACAGTTCGTGGGCCGTGTGTATGAAAGCAGGCGTCCCAGGTACACCTTGTGCACGTGGAGCACGTCCTGTAGAACTCACGAGTCGTAGCTCATTTTCACCGCTGTGTGCGTAACGGTACATTTCCGAACATAGCTTCCTAATTAAAACATTATCGGCTACAATCTCTGAAAACCTGCAATAGGAATTGTGAAACACTCTCTACGTAAATCTAAAATTAAGTAATATATTTTTAGAAGTGTTTTGATGTACTCTTCCTTCACAAAATAACTTCAGAGAACGAAGACTAAGTGCAACGTGGGAGTGAAAAAATGAGATGTCGTGTGACGAGGGCCTCCCGTCGGGTAGACCGTTCGCCTGGTGCAAGTCTTTCGATCTGACGCCACTTCGGTGAATTTGCGCGTCGATGGGGATGGGATGATGATGATTAGGACAACACAACACCCAGTCCCTGAGCGGAGAAAATTTCCGACTCAGCCGGGAATCGAACCCGAGCCCTTTAGATTGACAATCTGTCACGCTGACCACTCAGCTACCGGGGGCGGACTAAAGTGGGAGTAATCAAATATGAAAATGAAGAGTATCTGAACTCAACTAAATTGTATGGTGTAGAGAACGTATCGTCAAGTATTGCAGGTTCATTGCTTATCCTCGTGTCACAAGTCAAAGCATTTTACTTGATTTCGAGATCACTAACACTCAGGCAACAAAAGTCATGGGATAGCGACATGCACATATGCATATATGCAGATAGCGGTAGAATCTTGTACACAAGGTGTAAAAGGGAAGTGCACTGACGGAGCTGTCATCTGTAATCAGGCGATTTATGTGAAAAGGTTTCCAATGTGATTGTGGCCGCTCTGCGGAAATTCACAAACTCTGAATGCGGAATGGTAGTTGGAGCTCTCCGCATGGGACACTCCATTTCGGAAAATATTAGGGTTTTCAAAACTCCGCGACACACAGCGTCAAGTGTGTGCCAAGAATACAAAAGTTTAGGCATTACCTTCCACCACGGACAACGCAGTGGCCGACGGCCTTCACTTGACGACCGAGAGCAGCGGCGTTTGCGTAGAGTTATCAGGGGCTAACTGGCAAGTTCAAATGGTTCAAATGGCTCTAAGCACTATAGTTCTTAGCATCTGAGGTTATCAGTCCCGTAGACTTAGAACTAATTAAACCTAACTAACCTAAGGACATCATATACATCCGTGTCCGAGGCAAGATTCGAACCTGCGGTCGTAGCAGCAGCGCGATTCCGGATTGAAGCGCGTGGAACCGCTCGGCTACAGCGACCGGCTAACATACAAGTAACACTGCATGAAATAACGGCAGAAATCAATGTGGGACGTATGACGAACATTTCCGTTAGGACAGTGCTGCAAAACTTGGCGTTAATGAGCTATGACAGCAGACGACCGATGCGATTGCCTTTGCTAACAACACAACATCGCTTGGACCTTAGACGACTAAAAAACCATGGCCTGGTCAGATGAGTTCCAGTTTCAGTTGATAAGAGCTGATGGTAGAGTTCGGCTGTGGCGCAGACACGATGAACCCATGGACCCAAGTTGTTAACAAGGCACTGTGCAAGTTGATGGTGTGGACTGTATTTACATGGAATGGACTGCGGCCACTGGTCCGACTGAAACAATCATTGACTGGAAATGGTGATGTTCGACTTTGCCAACAACGGCCATTCGTGGAGCCATTCGTGGATTTAATGTTCCCAAACAACCATTGAACTTCTATGGATGACAATGCGCTATGTCACCGGCACACAACTGTTCGTGATTTGTTTAAAGAACATTCTGGACAATTAGAGCGTATGATTTGGCCACCCAGATCGCTCGATATGAATCCCATCGAACGTTTATGGGAAATAATCGAAAGGTCAATTCATGTACGAATTCCTGCACTGGCCACAATTTCGCATTTAAGGACAGCTATAGAGACAGCATGGCTCAGCATTTCCGCATGGTTCTTCCAACGGCTTGTTGAGTCCATGCCACGTCGGGAAAATGGAGGTCACAACGATATTAGGAGGTATCCTATGGCTTTAGTCACCTCAGTGTATATCGTCATGAAATACTGCGCAAAACTAAGTACCCGATTACATTTCAATGAGACATGTAATCTTGTGGCAGGAGATGGTTCAAATGGCTCTGAGCACTATGCGACTTAAATTTAAGGTCATCAGTCGCCTAGAACTTAGAACTAATTAAACCTAACTAACCTAACTACATCACACACATCCATGCCCGAGGCAGGATTCGAACCTGCGACCGTAGCGGCCACTCGGCTCCAGATTGTTGCGCCTAGAACCGCACGGCCACTCCGGCCGGCTGTGGCAGGAGAAGTGTTTAATAGCTCGAAAAAATCTGAGGGTCCAGGAGAAAAAATTAAATTAAGAAAGAAGATTGTTTAAGAAAGAGAGGCGATTGACTGGAAAGTAGCACTGGTCACACCAATATTCAAGAAAGGACATTGAATTACAGACCCACATCACTGACCTCAATTTGCAGTAGGATTTTGAAGTATGTACTGTCCTCGAACATTATGAATCACCTTGAAGAAAAGGACTTATTGATACATAACCAACACGGAGTCAGAAAATATCGTTCTTGTGCAACACGGCTAACTCTTTATTCCCATGAAGTAATGAGTGCTGTCGACAAGGGATCTCAGGTCGATTCCATATCCCTAGATTTCCAGAAGCCTTTTGATACCGTTCCTCACAATCGACTATTAATCAAATTGCGTGCATATGGAGTATCGTCTCAGTTGTGTGACTGGATTCGTGATTTCCTCTCAAAGAGGTAACAGTTCTTAGTGATAGGTGGTAAATCATTGAGTAGAACAGAAGTGACATCTGGCGTTCCGCAAGGAAGTGTCATAGGCCCTCTGCTGTTCCTAATTTACATAAATGATCTAGGTGATAATCTGAGCAGCACCCTTGACTGTTTGCAGATGACGCTGCAATTTACTGTCTAGTAAAATCATCAGATGATCAATTCCAATTACAAAATGATCTAGAGAGAATTTCTGTATGGTGCGAAAAGTGGCAATTGGCACTAAACAAAGAAGTGCGAGGTCATCCACATGGGTACTAAAAGAAATCCGATAAATTTTGGGTATACGATAAATTGCACAAATCTAAGGGCTGTCAGTTCTACTAAATACCGAGGAATTACAATTACGAGCAACTTAAACTGGAAAGACCACATAGATCATATTGTGGGGAAGACGAAACAAAGACTGCGCTTTGTTGGCAGAACACTTAGCAGATGCGACAAACCCACTAAAGAGACAGCTTACACACACTTGTCCGTCCTCTGCTGGAATATTGCTACGCGGTGTGGGATCGTTACCTGGTGGGATTGACGGAAGACATCAACAAAGTGCAAAGAAGGGCAGCTAGTTTCATGTTATCGCACAATAGGTGTGAGAGTGTCACTGATATGATACGCGAGTTGGGGTGGCAGTCACTGAAACAAAGGCGGGTTTCTGTGCGGTGAGATCTGTTTACGAAATTTCAATCACCAACTTTCTCTTCCAAAGGCGTAAATATTTTGTTAACACCCACCTACGTAGGGAGCAATGACCATCATAATAAAATAAGAGAAATCAGAGCGCGAACGGAAAGATTTAGGTGTTCCTTTCTCCCACGCGCCATTCGAGAGTGGAATGGCAGAGAAGCAGTATGAAAATGGTTCGGTGAACCCGCTACCAGGCACTTAAGTGTGAATTGCAGAGAAACCATGTAGATGTAGATGTAGACGTTTAGTCTGCGCTGAGATTCTAAGAAATGGAAGAAAGAGAAGGTAAAGGTTTCTTCATCACGGAGATCAATAGAACGGGAACATACACTTAGCTCGTTGGGGCTATGATGGATGAAGAGAGTGGTTGTGGCCATTTTTAAGCAGCCAACGCAGCATTAGCCTGTAATGAATGAGGAAAATCGAGACTAGAGACTAGGCAAGTGTTCATTTGGAGAAGCATTAGGAAGAAAATGGTTCGACATCTTTTTGAAGAAACAATCCAGTCATGTGGCTCACATGATTTAAACGATCCACGAACATCTAAACAAGACAACAAGAAAGAGCTAGGTCTGTTGACTGGAATGGCCACACTACTTAGAAAAGAATTACTGTCGTAGAGTAGAAACAGGACTTGCTGAAAATAAAAACTAGAACAGGGTTGTTTTTTCTTTTTTAAATTATTGGTAGTTGATTGTTACAGTCATCACTGACGTCAAGAATTTATGCTGCGTAAGAAGTGACGTCGCACTAGATCGCCGAAGAGACAGAGGTATCAGTAGCAAGTTGGAGCTGGAGAAGAGAGCATTTTTTTAAAATTTTTAGGTACTGAGACATAATTGTGTGGCTGGATTGAAGAGTTCCTAGATAACAGAACGCAGCGTGTCATTCTCAATGTAGAGAAGTCTTCCGAAGTAAGAGTGATTTCAGGTGTGCCGCAGGGAAGTGTCGTAGGAACGTTGCTATTCAAAATATACATAAATGACCTTGTGGGTAACATCGGAAGTTCACTGAGGCTTTTTGCGGATGATGCTGTGGTATATCGAGAGGTTGTAACAATGGAAAATTGTACTGAAATGCAGGAGGATCTGCAACGAATTGACGCATGGTGCAGGGAATGGCAACTTAATCTTAATGTAGACAAGTGTAATGTGCTGCAAATACATAGAAAGAAAGATCCTTTATCATTTACCTACAATATAGCAGGTCAGTAACTGGAAGCAGTTAATTCCATAAATTATCTGGGAGTAGGAATTAGGAGTGATTTAAAATGGAATGATCATATAAAGTTGATCGTCGGTAAAGCAGATGCCAGACTGAGATTCATTGGAAGAATCCTAAGGAAATGCAATCCGAAAACAAAGGAAGTAGGTTACAGTACACTTGTTCACCCACTGCTTGCTCACCAGTGTGGGATCCGTACCAGGTGGGGTTGATAGAAGAGATAGAGAAGATCCAACGGAGAGCAGCGCGCTTCGTTACAGGATCATTTAGTAATCGCGAAAGCGTTACGGAGATGATAGATAAACTCCAGTGGAAGACTTTGGAGGAGAGATGCTCAGTAGCTCGGTACGGGCTTTTGTTGAAGTTTCGAGAACACACCTTCACCGAGGAGTCAAGCAATATATTACTCCCTCCTACGTATATCTCGCGAAGAGACCAACAGGATAAAATCAGAGAATTAGAGCCCACATAGAGGCATACCGACAAGCTTTCTTCCCATGAACAATATGAGACTGCAATAGAAGGGAGAACCGACAGAGGTACTCAAAATACCCTCCTCCACACACCGTCAGGTGGCTTGCGGTGTATGGATGTAGATGTAGATGTAGAATTAGAGAATAGGGTTTGTGAAATGTCTATAGCACAGTACGGGTGTGAAATATGGGTAATAAGAATTCTTGAGGAGAAAACACTTAAGATATTCGAAATATTATGCCGTAGGAAGGCATTAAAATCAACTGTAGAAATGAAATACCTAGAAGTGGTAGCGGATTCAATAGAGTGGTAGAGTAGTCTGTGAAAAACCCTTAGCAGAAGCACAGACTTGTGGAGTATGTGTCAAGGCCTCCAGCAACAGTTAAATTGTCATTGAGAGATGCGTAAGAAAGAAAAAAATGTGTGAACAGACAGAGTGTGCAGTATGTCAGGCGTCGAGGACGTTACGTACGGCAGGGAAGCAGGGATGCGAATGCTTGCGTACTATCAGATATGTCACAAAACAGATTATGAAACAAATACGTGTAGCTGAAGGGGTACATTTCTGCTTCTGTAACTGATCGATTGCGAGTCTGTTTGGTGTCAGCACTCACCTTTGCCTTTTACGGAAAGTCGGCCATGTAGGCGATTACGTTGATGGCAAACCGGCAGCACGAGACACCTGTCGCGCTGCATGTCGGCCGTAGCAGTCGCCGCTCGCAGCGTCGATTACCTGACGCCGCCATTGTCCAGCGACACGGGCGTTGCGTTAGCGTGAATTGCCCGTGTACTACAGCACATTAAACGTGACGGTTAAGCGCCGACCCTGTAAGCAACTAAACTCACACAACTGCGGCGCGGGCAGCTGCTCTTGACACGTACAAGGCGCTTCAGTGGGCGACGACTCCCTCGTACTTCGTCAGGGAAATCGTTCCTGTGACTGAGTCTGCCAAAGCGTGTTCTGTGTGGCCTACCCAACTTTCGAATCTTGGAAACAAAGCTAAAACCACCCCTAAAAATTATTTTATTCTAGTTCCGAGTCCTACAGAAGTAACTGTTATTTTACTTGTGAAACATGTTCAGTCAAGTTGATACATCAGGATTAAATGTGTTACAGCCACAATCGTTTCCTTACTCTCAACTGCAGGCACGGGCAGTCAACAATTTGCGAGGTCTGTTATATTTTAGCCTGATGTCTTGAAACAAGTAAAGCAACCGCCTTAGTTGCAAATCCGTACCTACAGCACATTTTAGAGACAATGAATCGAGTGTCCAGCAAGCTTTATGCAAAAGTCATACAGTGTTTCCCGAAGTTTTGGATCACGAATAAAACTTGGGAACGGTTGCCGTCTAACCCTCAAAACTGTAGAAGTCGTTTGAATTTTTGTAGAATAATGAGCTGTGTGTGCTTCGTCGTTCCTTAAGCACAGAACATAATTATTGTTTCAGACATACCTTGCCTCGAAAGCCACGTGACTTAGTGGCACTTACTATAAAAGAAACTATTCAGTTTATTGATATACTTACCCTATGGTGCTTGCAATTCTCTGTCTGTCTGTCAACGTGATGCCGCTGGCGATGAAAAAAGTTGGTGACAACGTTTTTAAAGTGATTTTCGACAGAACAATTATCTTCAGGTGTTAATTCTTTTTTTGGAAGTCTAAACACAGCGACTTGTATGTCAGTCTTTTAACTGTCAGTTACTCTTAGAAATTAATAAAAATAGTACATTCTTTTTTAGTTTTATAACATATCTCACCGATTGACAACGAGCACAATTATCACTTTCGTATTGCGCTTATTTGGATGATTATTCATAGACATTATTTGATACCTAAGGTAAGAGTTGGTTAAAAAACTATTTGGTAACTACTAGAGCAGTTACGTGTTTCAACTCCTATTACGTATCTGGGAAGCTTTTGGGGTTCTTGCGGCTCGTGTTGTTCATTAATGACACTGAAGACTATATTAATAGAAAACTTAGGTTTTTCACAGATGACGAAGTTATCCACATTAATGTCCGAAAAAAGTTGCAGAAATGTTCAATTAGATTTTGATAAGATTTAAAAGTAGCTCAAATATTGATAGCTTCCTTTAAATGTAGAGGAATTTAATGATATTTCAAGGCATATTTTGTCCAAATAGATATGTGCAGAAACATAATTCAAAACGTATAACAATTGCAAGTATATTTGATTTTCACCTGTTATTAACTATTAAAGCTAAGCGATAAGTAAAAGCCGTGTTTCATTCCGGTCTGGTACCAAAATAAAACGAAGTATATTGTGCGGGACACAAAGATAACGATTTTTTATACATGGGTAACTACCCTTAACCTGCAGGCAGTGACGGTATTTCAAATTTTCAGTGAGGATTATTTTCACCAGTATTAAGCGGTCTTTAGGCATAATATTTCATTTTTCTGTCCAAATCATTTCGAAGCTACAGTTCACATTCAAATTCTTGGGCGTTACATCTTCTTCTGTTTGTCAAATATCAGTAAATGAAAGACAAAGTCTTGACTTCAGTGCCATGAGGTACGTAGCATCACACAGTTAGCTACCTCAGAATATATGTGACGAAAAGTGCGTTTGTAGATTTCTGTGACGTCATGGACAGACTTAACCTACTCTGGTGTTGTTCGTACGGTCGAAATTTGGCATTTTAACTGCTGCGAGAAAAGTAATGGTCAAGTCTTCGATATTTACTTCTCATTCTGCTATGGGCAATTCCAATAGTCCGCTGGAATTGCTTGGTCCTTGCTTTACAGTAGCCGGTTCTTCCACGGAACATGTATGTACATACCCGTAACAATTTTCTGACTCATCAGTATGTAATTACATGTTAATTTAACCTATCAAGGGAAACAGATGGAAAATTTAATTTTCACTTATTAAAGAGAAATATTACTGTATAATGGCTAAATGTTGACTATACATTACTGCGCTGTTTGAAAGTAAACAAAACGTTGATGCTATTTTGGTAACCTGCAAATCGATGACTATATCGGTGATTTCTCAATAACAGTTTATACTATATTTTATAAAAGTTGCGAATTTGAAACAAAGAAAAATTGTCACATACTTTAGCAACGATTAGATCGGTCGCCGATTGATGGTCTCTTTGGTACTTTCTTGTACTTCTTAAGTTAATTTTGTTTCATCTCAATCATTTACTGTCATCATTGCACATTACATAGTAAAATCAAACTTAGTACAATGTGATATGAAGATAAAAATTAGTTAAAGATGCCAATAGAAACAGGGGTACGAGTAACTTAAGCAGCCTCATAAAAATGATTGAGGGGACAATATAACTCTAACATCTAGTTGAAGTGTTTAATCAAGTGAAATAAGTCATTTTTAGTTGCTCATTTGCAAACCTGAGGATATGAGTGAAGGTTTGATCACAAAACAGGCAGTAGGTAAAAATAATTAACATTTTAGCAAAGAATGGCGATAGATTGAATGTAAGCAATAACACTTCGTTGCACAGAAAACTCGCGACTTTCCTAGCACACGCGCATCGTCAGTTATGAGGAAAAGAATATTCGGGTATTCTGATTTTTGACGACAGTGGCCATTGCAAGAAAGAGAAATTTGTGGGAAGAGGTTCTATAAGGACCACAACAATGCTTTTTTTTACTGCTAGAAATGACCAACACTGCTTCTTTTGCTAACAGCGCATGAACGCAGTGCTGTAGTTTTCAGTTGCTGCGTAATAATGAGATACTAAGGTTCACTCCAGGCTTGTTATGCTCAGATCACTGGTAAGGTAGCTGTTGTAGAGTTTACAGTTTGTGTAAGGAGTGGCTAATCAAGATACGTACATGTGTCTGCAGTGCTCGACCCTAGATTAGCGAGATGACAGCAGTTTTTTTTTCTGACGTGAAGGGGAAGGTATCAGCTGTCGTCGTTTAAGATAAATAGAGAGCATAAGAAGACAAACATTCTTCGGAAGCGCGGGTAACAAGCGGGCATAATAGGGTTGCCTGTGTCCACAATCTGCTGGAATACCAGTAACAGCTTCAAACCGCCGACGACGCAGTTACGTAGTTGTACTGCCGACAGGAATCATCACCATCTCCAGCCTCTTCATCTTCCTGAACAAGTTCTAATTTCCCGAGTGCCATCAATGAGCGCCCTCCATTATTTCGACCAAAGTAGGTGCAGAGCAAAAAAGTGCTGCGGTAAGGAACTGTACCCGCATTCGGAGACAGAGAGAGAGAGAGAGAAAGAGAGAGAGAGAGAGAGAGAGAGAGAGTGATAGAGAGAGAGAGAGAGACAGAGAGAGAGGAAGGGGGAGGGGGGATGGAGGAAGACGGCTGACCGGTGTGGCCGAGCGGTTCTAGGCGCTACAGTCTGGAACTGCGCGACCGCTACGGTCGCAGGTTCGAATCCTGCCTCGGGCATGGATGTGTGTGATGTCCTTAGGTAAGTTAGGTTTAAGTAGTTCTCAGTTCTAGGGGACTGACGACCTCAGAAGCTAAGTCCCATAGTGCTCAGAGCCATTTGAACCATTTTGCGGAAGACGGTTTTTTGTCAAGATACTAACATAATATGATATACTTCTGTCCCTTTCTTTTTTCTTGTCCTTTCACACCCAAGAGAACTGCAGTAGTACGGGTTTTGTGTTTCTTTCTGCAGTGTCTGTCTACGGGATTTCTGCTGGTATGTACTTAAAATGTTTCTGTGTGCGTAAAGCTGCATTTTAATGCGAAATCGTAATGTAGCTTAAAAATTTAAAATATTGTAGTCTATGTAACATTCCGCGAGAGATTAACTTCGAAATGGACCGAGAGGTCACTATGTGAAACGACAACAAGTAGACTGAGTACTGTCAAGCGTAAGCGAGGGAACTGCGTGTATATAGCAGAAATCTTTTGGACTGTGTCTTTACTACACAATGCGGGCTGTTTTCGACCCACATATTATAGTGTTTCCTATCATGGACTATTATCCCGCAAAGTAAACTTGACAATTACAATGTGTGGGCAATAAAGGAACATGTTTGCCAAGTGAACTTATTTTAATGTGTGAACTTAGTGCACGTAGATACCAAGCGATTCTCGTTACAAAGTATTATATTAGGATATAATATTGTGAAAGCTACAAAATCGGCACAGTGAAGAGGCAGATTTATCACTTGACTGGTTTTGAATACACATCGTGGACTGTGAATTTAAAGCCCATACATACCTCGTGCCGTGGACTAATATTTTCACAAAGCTGGTTAAAAACTACGCTGTTCGAACAGTGGAGTAACGTATTTACTAAGAGGAATGTTTTTGATACTGAGCACGCGCTGTGAAATATAAATATAATTGTGGAGCACTTTTGGCTTACATCAATGATTACAGATACTTCAGTCAACGAGGAGACACAACTAAGCCAGTTGCTTATGCCCAGTCAGAAAAGAGTAGGTGGATTCTCATTGTGAAGCATTTAGACCACGTGAAAACTTAAAAATTGACAGAGGCATGTTGCCTGACGCTTGTTTATGTATCAGAATTCGCCATAGGTTTATTGGTGAAATTCAGCTTCAGTCTGAAAGGTCAATTATTTTCATTATTAAATTTTTAATATGAACACTGTCATTTCCGGTGGAAGTAATATTAGGGAGATTTCCGTTTCGCTATAGGTTGAAACAGCGTACAGCCATCCAGACTTTGCTTTTCCGTGAATTCTCTAAACATCTTAAGGCAAATTGAGAGATGGTCCTGTTGCGAAGGATGCGACCGATTTCTTACCTCCTCCTTCCCAAATACCAGAATGAGCTCCATATCTAATGACCTCGTAGACAGAAGGTTGAATCGTAAATTTTTTTCTCTCCTTACAGAGTAAGTGACATCGTCCAAAATCTTAAACTGGTAGATTATCTATATCTACGTCTACATCTATATAATTATTCTGTAATTCACAGTAATGCGCCTGACAGAGGGTTCAACGAACCACCTTCAAGCTAGTTCTCTACCGTTCCACTCTTGAGTAACGTGCGGGAAAAACGAACACTTAAATCATTCCGTAAGAGCTCTGATTTCTCTTATTTTTTGACAATTATCGTCTCTCCCTATGTAGGTGGGCGCCAAAAAAATATTTTCACGTTCGGAGAAGAAAGTTGGTGACTGAAATTTCATGAGAAGGTAGTGCTGCAACAAAAACCACCTTTGTCCTAATGACTGCAACCACAATTCGCTTGCCGGCCGGGGTGGCCGAGCGGTTCTAGGCACTTCAGTCCGGAACCGCGCGACTGCTACGGTCGCAGGTTTTTAATCTTGCCTCGGGCATGGATGTGTGTGATGTCCTTAGGTTAGTTAGGTTTAAGTAGTTATAAGTTCTAGGCGACTGATGACCGCAGATGTTAAGTTCCATAGTGCTCAGAGCCATTTGAGCCACAATTCGCTTGTCATATCCGTGGCACTCTCTCCCCTATTTCACTATAATACAAAACGAGCTGCCTTTCTTTGAACTTTTTCAATGTCCTCCGTTAGTTCTATCTGATGCGGATCCCACATCACACAGCAATTCTCCAAAGAGGACGGACAAGCGTAGTGTAGGCAGTCTCTTCAGTACACCTGTTACGTTTTCTAAGTGTTCTGCCTATAAGTCGCAATCTTTAATTCGCTTTCCCCACAACATCACTTACGTGATCGTTCCAGTTTAAATTATTCGTAATCGTAAGCCCTAAGTATTCTGTTGAAATCGCATCCTTTACATTTGTGAGATTTACGGTGTTACCGAAATTTAGTGCAATCATGTCATGTTGATGACTTCACACGTTTCGTTATTTAGAGCCGATTGCCAATTTTCGCATCATACAATATATTCTCTAAATTATTTAGCAATTGATTTTGTTCATTTGATGTCTTTAGAAGATGGTAAATTACAGTATCAACTGCAAACAATCGAAGAGGGGTGCTCAGATTATCTCCTAAAACGTTTATGTAGATCTGGAACGGCAGAGGGCCTATAACACTCCCTTGGGTAACGTCAGATATTAGTTCTGTTTTATTCTATGAATTTCCATCATCTACTACGAACTGTTAATTTTCTGACAGGAAATCATGAATCGAGTCGCACAACTGAAACAATACTCCATGGGCACTTACTTTGATTAGAAGTCGCTTGTTACGAATGTTGTTAAAAGCCATCTGGAAATCTAAAAATATGGAATCAATTTGACATCTGTTCATAGTACTCATCACTTCGTGAGAGTAAAGAGCTACTTGTGTCAGAAAAAACGATATTTTCTGAATCTATGTTGGCTAATTTTCAATAAACCGATTTCTTAGAGGTAAATCAAGATGTTCGAACACAGTATACGTTCCAAAATCCTACTGCAAATCGACGTCAGTGATATGTGTTTGTAATTCAGCAGATTACTCCTATTTCCTTCCATGAGTATTGGTGTAACCTGAGCAACTTTCCAGTCTTTAGGTACAGGCCTTTCGAAGAACGAGCTGTTGTATGTGATTGCTAAGTACAGAGTTATTGAATCAGCATACTGTGGAAGGAACGTAACTGTTGTACAATTTCGGCTGGAGGCCTTGCTTTTATTAAGTGATTTAAGTTGCTTCACTGCATTGCCGATATCTACTTCTATGTTACTCAAGTTAGCAGTTGTTTTTGATTCGAATTCTGGAATATTTACTTCATCTTCTTTGGTGAAGGAATTTCGGAAAACCGTGTTTAATGGCTCTGCTTTAGTGGCACTATCATCAGCAACATTAACATCGCTCTCGCGCAGCGACGGTATTAATTGCGTCTTTTGGCTGTCGTAATTTACATACGAGCAGAATCTCTTTTAATTTTCTCCCAGATTTCGAGACAGAATATTGGTGTGGAAAACATTAAAAACGTCTCACATTGAAATTCGAGCTAAATTTCGAGCGTCTGTAAAATTTCACCAGTCTTGGGGATATTGCATTCTTTTAAAGTTTCTACTCTTTTTTTGTCGCTTCTGCAACAGTGTTTGACCTGTTTTGTGTACCGTGGGGGACAAGTACCGTCTCTTATTAATTTATTTGGTATACATCTCTCAACTGCCATCGATGGTATTTCTTGAAATGTAAACCACATCTAGTCTACAAACATAGTCTGATTGGTAGGAGGCTGTCTCTTATGAAGGCGTCAACCAAATTTCTAGCTGGTTCTTTAAACAGATGTATTTTGCTATTATTTTTGGTGGATTTAGGTGTTACGGTATTCAGCCTTGTTACTACAACCTTGTGGTCGTTAATCCCTGTATCCGTCATGATACTCCTTATTCGTTCAGGATTATTTGTTGCCAAGATACCACGTATGTTTTCGTAAATATTTAGACCTCGAATGGACTACGGAAGTAATTGTTCAAAATAATTCTCTGAGAAAGCATTCAGTACGACTTCGGACAACTGTTTTTGCTCACCATCGACTTAAAGCGTATATTTTCGCCAACATATCGAGGGTAGATTGAAGCCACTACCAACTATAACTTGAACTGATCAGCAACTGTATCAGGTCATTCGGGTATTCGGTAAAAGGAACCTATTATTAATTTATTCCAGTTGTCAAGTACAGCTTCTACCCATAGTAGCTCACGGGAACTATCTACTTCGGTTTCACTTCAAAGGAAACTACTTCTGACAGCAATAAACACTCCATTACCGAAAGTATTTAAGCTATACTTCGTAAAAATTCTGGCTGAATTTATCTCCGGCTTAAGCCAGCTTTCAATACCTATAACGACTTGAGCTTCAGTGCTTTCTATTAGATCGCTTGGGGGTCTGTTTCTCTCCCGACACAGCTTGTGACAATTTACAACTACGTTCAATACCGATTGTTGCTAGGTCTACCCTTGTCTTGTGTTTCTCCTGCACCCTTTTAGACTGATGACCTATCTGTTGTTTCCAAGACACTCTAAACTAAATCTAACTTCCCTTGAGCGTCCTCTTTCTCTCTTACCTTTTCTTTTTCACTTCGAAATTTAAGAAGACTATTCTTTAGAGATGTCTCAATTATTTTCGTATATCTTCAAATCTCATTAAAAGATTGCCTCACTAGGACAAGATTGTACGTTTCATCATATTTTACTTCGACCGTCATCGTCTTCTGAATCATAGTTCTTAAGACGTTCATCTCCACTGTCAGTAGCTTACTGATATTTCTGTCCGTTTCTAGACTATAAGTGGTAACGTACGAAGAAGTTCAGACCAGGTGAGGTTGGATAGGTGGGAACATTGCTACTGATATGACAGTATACAACACTGCCTAGGACTGTCTAGCTGACAGTCTGGCGACCAGCACCAAATTAAACTAAGGTTTGGACATTATTTACATCTTAGCATTTTTATGAAATCTGGATACAGGGTAACACAAATTTATCAGAACAGTGTTGTGTTGTAGATAGGATAGGGGCCTGTCAAAGGTTAGGGAGCAACGGGAAATGAAGATTTTCCTTTTGCACTAACCCAGACAACCAGAAAGGACGGTAAAGTTGTCAAACCACTTTCAACAGTAACATGAAGAATATCAACAGAAAACGGAACATTTATTTGGATTAATCTGGAGAAGAAATTCAGAGGTTTCCGGTTGAAAAATGCGGAATTTGTTATCGAACATCGTGGAATATTCCTGCTTTAGCCCCTACTGTTTCATGAAATTCAGACCGCTCGCGGCGCTAATACGTAGCCTTCAAAATGGCGTCTGTAACGGAGGTGCGTTCCGAGCAGTGAGCCTACTTTGAGTTCTTTTTGGCGGAAAACCAGATTATTCTAGCTGTTCATAGGCGCTTGCAGATTGTCTACGGAGATCTGGCAGGGAACAAAAGCACGGTAAGTTGTTGGGCGAGGTGTCTGTCATTATCGCAACCAGGTCGTGCTAACCTGTCCGATCTTCCGCGTCCCTGCCGGTCGCACACAGTAGTGGCTCCTGCAATGTTGGAACGTGCGGACACTCTTATTCGAGGTGTTTGACTCAAGGCCTCACACAAACCTGCGCATCCGACAAGAGCTCACAAAGCTTCATTGGACTGTTTTTTCTCATCTCCCCTAATGTCCGGATCTCGCACCTTCTGATTTTCATCTGGCCCAATGCAGGATGCTCTCCGCGGAAAACATTACATGGATGATGAGGTGGTTATTGATGTAGCAAGACGTTGGTTCCGACGCCGACCAGTACACTGATACCATGCGGGGATACAACCGCTCCCAGTAAGGTGGTGTAGGGCCTTCGCACAGAACAGAGATTAAGTTGAAAAACAGGGTTTTGTATTCAAAAGAGGGGGAATAATGTAGAATATTGGAATGATGGATGAAACCAACTCGCTTTCAGAAAAAAGTGTGTTGCATTGCTTACTGAACGCCCCTCGTAGTATACCACAAATTCGTATCATTAAATGACCAAGAGTACCCAGCCACCTCTCAGATGTGATGATGATGTCCCATACTCCTTGAAAGAGCGTAGGGGTAAGATGCGGGAGACCCGCACCGCCGTACTAGGCAAGGTCCTAGTGGAGGTGGTTTGCCATTGCCTTCCTCCGACCGTAATGGAGATGAATGATGATGATGAAGACGACACAACAACACCCAGTCATCTAGAGGCAGGTGAAAATCCCTGACCCCGTCGGGAATCGAACCCGGGACGCCGTGCACGGGAAACGAGAACGCTACTGCGAGACCACCACCTCTCAGACATCTAGAGGTGACGGATCACGTCATGGGGAACAATTTTTGTTAGAGACAAAATGTTCACTGACACTTCCCAGCGACACCAGGAGTCTTTTATTGTTGGTCGTACCCTGCGAGATGGCAAGGCATAGGCACTCTCTGGCGTTCGTATGCAGTGTGTGTCATCCAGGCATCTGCTCCGCGTGAAAGGCAGTAGGCCGTGCAGATTTAAAGTTTCTGATTCAGTTCAGGAACTTCTTTCTCGGATTAGAGGTGTCACTATCATTTTACTACGGTAGGTCGTGTACAGCACACGTAGTATACTGTGCTAGTTCAGTGAAATCTCGTCGTATCAGGACGATAGGCTACTAAACGATGCCTAGCTTCGCTGTGAGGTGTCAGTGAACATTTTGTATCTATCAAAAGTTGTCCTCCATGACGTGGTCTGTCACCCATAGACAACTGTCGGAAAGACTTTGGAACAATATGCTATCTGGGTATGGCAGGGTACGAAACTACAGGCAGGCAAGGGGCAACATCCTAGAAACGCCTTCTATCAGAATGGGTCTGTTCTATGTGATAATGTGCGGATTGGGTCCCAGATGTTCGGGCTGCACGCGCCACATGTTTCTTGGACCGCTGTTAAAAGTGTTATTGTGGAGTGAGGTGCCAGGAGAACACGAAACAAAACCTACAGACATGAGTACGGACAGAGAGCACTGAAACCTGAACAATATGTTACAGATCTGTGAACCAATGTGCAGAAAACCTTTCCAATTATTAAAGAAGACGATATACGCACATTGGTTCGTAGAAGAAAGGTCGTCGGAGAGGTTGTTACAGGTTTCCAGTTTCCTGCTTGTTTTGTCGTGTGGCAGCATGACAGTACTAACGTACAGAATACAATGATGACCGAACGTGATTAGACGGAAATTTTATGTTTTTACTTAAGAATTTCACTCGATGCCCCTACATGAAACCCATTTACCATCCATGTGAGGAAACACAAATTTGATTTCATTCTAGATCAACTCTCGCAAATGATCAGCTACCAATATACATCTCGCTTTAGAATTTGTGAATCAGACGCATTAGTGAAAAATTTTGCTTGAATATGAGAGCATTTCAAAAGAAGATTCTCATGGTTGTGAATAATTTGGAATGAATTGTAAAAAGTTTCCTGAGGTGTAAGTGCGAGCTGAAATACACATAAAAATTAATGTTAGCTTTCCGTTACATGATCAGTAATCGCCTCTTAACGAAATCACGTAAAAAAAAGAAAGAAAATGAGCTGGTGGTCATCTGCAATGAACTTTCACAATCATTTGACAACTGTAAAGCCCGCCTCGTCACAAGGCTATGCACCAAACATCTCGAGGCAACATTTGAGATAGTGGTCCAGTGGAATGAACACAAAACAATCAGTCATTAAGAAAGTGGACGATAAGATCCCTCACATGAGACTGAAGAAATTTGAAAAAGATGTGGCTATTACATGGCAGAAACTTCTTCTACGATACAAGAGTTCCATTGTTTGAAATAATTTGTAATTCACTTTCGAGGATAGAAGAAGTATTTAGACGTTACATTTAAATCAGTTTTGTTGCCTCAGACAATCTTACGTCTAAGGAGGAGCGAAATGAGAAGCAGACAGAGAGAGAGATAGAGAGAGAGTCTACAATGTCTGCGAGAGAACTCAGACTTTCATCTCTCTCTAATTCCGATAGTAGGGAACGTAAAGAATACGAATGATACGAGATGGCTTCTCTCAGAGCGAAGATAGAGAGCTCTAATGGAGAAAGATCAAAAGCATCTTCAACATGCCTTAGACAAGTATGTTCCGAGCAAGATCTTAAGGTATGGGAAAGACCCACTGTGGTTTAATAGCTGAGTTAGAAAACTGCCACGTAAAAAAAGACGGCTAAATTACAGATTAAAGAAAAGACAAAAACTAGCTCACAAACATAAGCTGAAGGAAGCGCAATGAAAGTAATGAGAGAAATGAGAGAAGAGTTCAGTGACTTCGAAAGTAAAATTCTGTTAACCAAGCTAACTAAAAACCTGAGAGGTTTTGGTCTTACGTAAAATAAGTAAGCGGTTGGATATGATCTATTCACTCACGCAGTGACCATAATGGCACCGAAATGGAAAATGACAGGGAGAAGGCCAAAATACTGATTTCGGTCTTCCGAACTGGTTCGCGGTGGGACATCGCAATACAGTCTAACCTTTCAATCGTCGTACGAACTTCAACATGGCAGATATTGAAATAAATGATCACGGAACATAAAAACAACTACATTCGTTTAGTAATGGGAAGGCGTCACGGCCACATGAGTTACATGTAAGATTATGCGAAAGAACTAGCTCCTTTTCTAACAGCAGCTTATCGTAGGTCGCTGCTGTAACGAAGGGCACCTAACGATTGGAAAACAGTGCAGGTCATTCGTGTTCTCAACAAGCCTCATAAGACAGATGCACAGGATTATAGGCCTATATCGTTAATGTCAATCTATTCTATAATTATGGATCTTTTTTATGCTCAAGAACTATGACGTATTTGGAGAACGAATACCTCCTGTATAAAAATTAACATCGATTCTGCAATCAAAGATCTTGAGTTACTCAGCTCGCACTGTTCCTCCATAAGATCCGCAGAGCTGTAGCCATTAGAGCTGAGATTGACGTAGTCTTCCTCGACTACAAGGAAAGGCATTTGACACTGTCCCGCACTACCGGTTAGTGAAAAATATACGAGCTTACCGAGTATCGAAACAGATTAGCAATTGTATTGAAGACTTCCTTGCAGAAAGAACACTACATGGCTCTTGACGGAACAAAATCGACAAATGTAAAGGTACTTTCCGGAATATCCCAAGGAAGTGTGATAGGACCGTTACTGTTTACAATATATATAAATGATCTGGAAGATTTCTTTGGTAGCTCTTTAAGTGTGTTCGCTGATATGTGGATGACTACAGGAAGATATTAATGCCGGAAGACAGTAACGATTTGCAGAATGACCTACAGAGAATTGGTAAACTGTGTAGGAACTGGCAGTTGACCTTCAATGGAAATAAATGTAACATATTGCGCATACATAAGAAAAGAAATCCATTACGGTACAACTACGCTATTGATGACAAATAGCTGGAAAAATAGCTACCGTGAAATATTTAGGAGTATCTCTCCGGATCGGCTTTAATAGTGATGATCGCTTAAAAAAAAATAGGAAAATCAGATTCCAGACCGAGATTCGTGGCAAGAATTTTAAGGAAATATAATTTATCCACTAAAAAAGTGGGTTACAAGGCGCTTGTTCGACCGATGCTTGAGTATTGTTCATCAAGCTGGGGTTTACGAGGTAGGACTGATAAGAGAGATGGTGAAGATACAACGGAAAGGGGAGCTTTAATCCCCGCAGATTCTATGAGAGGCGTTGTGCATCATGGAGTTTCACTATTGACATTTCGAGCGAGGAAGAGTCGGATAACATATTACTTTCTCCCACGTAAGTCTTTCATGCGATGGGCACAACGGGAAATCCGAGTAATTAGAGCTAAAACGGAGGCCTACCAATAATCACTCTTCCGACGCGCCTTACGCGAATGGAACATGGAAAGGGGGGGGGGGGGTGATCAGTTATTGGTAGCAGAAGTACCCTCGCCACACACCGTCAGGTGGTTTGCAGAGTACTGATGTAGATGTAGATGAACCGCGCACTGCATAGCAGAGTGTAAAGATATGAAGATGCAGAGGGTCGCAGTTGCCTTACATTACCTTGTAATTAAGCACTACCTGAAAGAGTCAACTGTTTGGGAAGGTGCGTAGCAGAAGGACGGTAAGCTGAAAAGATAGCTGTTGTTGCAGCCATGGAATAGATACAATTTCAAGAAACAGCGACATTTCTGTGAGGCAACTTTAGAAACTTCTTTACGATTGAAGAATTCTGAAATAAGGAACAGTTTACCGCGAATCGCTGCGATAATGTTATGCAGAAGAGAGAATTCGCCCTGTTTACCTTTCAGTTACGTCTTTCTGATGCGACTGACCATTCCTCAATTTTCTTTTTAAAAAGTACGACGGATGAATTACAGCCCTGAGGCGTAAGTCGAACTATGTGCTATGTCTAGGTAGTGCTGGTCTAGCAGGATAGCAGCGGTATAGAAGCTCTGAAGTCGTCCATGTGGCACTTGCAGGCAGCGTAACTGCCAACTCAAGGGCTTTCTAAGACAGAGATCCGCCTTCACATCCCGGTGAGTTACACGAACTGGCCACAAAAATATATATTTTCACTTGGTTTGACTTACGAAATTTAGTCTGATGCACAGTATTAATAAAGTAAATACCTTTGTTATCCATTTCCTGATTTCTTATTGTTTATGTTTATGTGAAATACAATCGTTAATGATCCTGTCGTTGACAACAGCAGTAGGCATGGTTGGGGCAGTGGTGCCAGGAGAAAGGCTTCAAATGAAGAAGGCTTGTCTTGTAGCTGAGCGAATGCACGGTTCTTAGCCTTCGTGTGTCAGTCCTTCGATGATAGTATCACAGTGTAGGACGTGATTGTCTGAGTGGGAACAGAAAACATTGTCCCAAAAACATTTGGACACAGAGGGACATATGTTGGTACAGCAATCAGCCAGAATATTATGACCACCTACCTAATAGCCGGTATGTCCACCTTTGGCACGGATAACAGCG
Source organism: Schistocerca serialis cubense (assembly GCF_023864345.2). NCBI lineage: Eukaryota > Metazoa > Arthropoda > Insecta > Orthoptera > Acrididae > Schistocerca > Schistocerca serialis. Next base: position 811,981,510 of record NC_064638.1, on the reverse strand, counting down.
GCGACACGTCATGGCATTGAAGCACTGAGGTCTCGGCAGATCTCTGAAGGCAGTTAGCACCACATCTGTACACGCAAGACACCTAATTCCCTTACATGCCGGGGAAGGGAGCGATAAGCTCTGACGCTACGTTCGTTCACATCACACGAGTGTTCTATCACACTCCTGGCCTTGTGACATGGAGTATTATCTTGTTGAAAAATGCCACTGCCGTCGGGAAACATGACTATCGTGAAAGTGTGCGCCTGGTCTGCAACCGTTGTACGGTACTCCTTGGCCATCATGGTGCTTTGCCCGAGCTCCACTGGACCCATGGATGCTCACGTGACTATTCGCCAGAGCATAATGGAGTCATTGCCAGCTTGTCTCCGTCCCGCAGCGCAGATGTCAAGGATTTGTTCCCCCGGAAGACGACAGATTCGCGCCCTCCCATCGACATGATGAAGCACGTATCGGGATTAATTACACCATGCAGCGCTCTTCCACTGCGCCAACGTCCATTGTCGATGGTCACGTGCCTATTTCGGTCTTTGTTGCCGATGTCGTGGTGTTAACATTGGCGCATAAATAAGTCGTCGGCTGCGCAGCCCCATCGTTTGGAGTGTTCGGTGCACTGTGTGTTCAGACACACTTGTACCCTGCCCAGTATTAAAGTCTGATGTTGGATCCGCCACAGTTCGCCGCCTGTCCTGTTTTACCAGTCTGCCCAGCCTACGACGTCCGACATCCATAATGAGGGGTGGCCGCCCAACCCCACGACGACGTCAGACAGGGTTTCACCTTGGTTTCTCCACGTGTTGAAGACACTCACCACAGCAGTCCTCGAACACCCGACAAGTTGTACTGTTTCCGGAATGCTCTTGGCGAGCCTCTGGACCAACACAATCTGCCTTAGGTCAAACTCAGATAGATCGCACCTTCCCCGTTCTACACACGGACAGCACGCTCACTGATACTACGGGCACCCGGTTCAATCCCGCGTCCGGCCATCCTGATTTAGGTTTTCCGTGATTTCCCTAAATCCCTCCAGGCAAATGTCGGCATGATTCATTTGAAAGGGCACGGCCGACTTCCTTCCCCGTCCTTCCCTAATCCAATGAGACCGATGACCTCGCTGTCTGGTCTCCTCCCCCAAAACAACCCAACCCAAGAACCCAACTACGGGCACCGTTCGTGTGTCTCACTAGGAGTCATTCCTCACCAGGTGACGCCGCTATCGCCTGGACGGGTTTATATCGATAGTAGGCTGGTGGTCATAATGTTTCGGCTGATCAGTGTGTACCAGAGAATAGTATCGTGTTACATGGGATTGCCGCTATGTAAATTTGGAACGTTATCTTACGAAACACCATCTGATAAAGTCGTAAATGCGCAATTTCTTCTCTGAGGACCTGACGAAGTATAGTGAAACTCGTGAAAAGTCTTCCTTCTCGTTTCATTTCAAAATTATCTCTTAAAGATGTTGCCAAAATAATGTGTAACGAGCTACAGAGCGCTTCTCACGCCTGTAACATGTGTGGACTGCAATCCAATGAAATCCCTCCCTCTCTCCGCAGATTCAAGGAAACTAGCGACTACGGAGAGAGTCCTCCTACTGCTGTCACTGTGGTTTGGTGCCGAGTAAGGAGCCTAAACCAGGAATGTCGTCGCTTCATTGACACCGCCAGTCGTAGACTTCCCAGCCTACGTCACACTGCAAAGGCATTTAGACACGTTGCGCATCCGTGAGATATGCGTTGTACGCTCGATACAATTACATAAACAACTCACAGACTGAATGTTAACAAGGAATATATCAAAAATTCGTTAGTTAATAGCTGGGCAACTAAGTCCTAGAATTCAGGTCTGCTCAGGAAAGCACTGGCGTGTCATAGATGTCGAATCTTATTAATGTAATGGCTACGAGGATAGGAAAGAAACTTTATTAAGTGTTTAAGGAGATAGGAGACATGATATTGCGTAAAGAGTTTGACAGAGCACTGAAAGACCTAAGGCGAAACAAGGCCCCGGGAGTAGACAACATTCCATTAGAACTACTGACAGCCTTCGGAGAGCCAGGCCTAACAAAACTCTACCATTTAGTGAGCAAGATGAATGAGACAGGCGAGATACCCTCAGACTTCAAGAAGAATATAATAATTCCAATCACAAAGAAAGCAGGTGTTGACAGATGTGAAAATTACCGAACTATCAGTTTAATAAGACATGGTTGCAAAATACTAAAACGAATTCCTTACAGACGAATGGAAAAACTGGTAGAAGCCGACCTCGGGGAAGATCAGTTTGGATTCCGTAGAAATGTTGGGACACGTGAGGCAATACTGACTCTACAACTTATCTTAGAAAATAGATTAAGGAAAGCCAAACCTACGTTTCTAGCATTTGTAGGCTTAGCGAAAGGTTTTGACAATGTTGACTGGAATACTCTCTTTCAAATTATGAAGATGGCAGGGGTAAAATACAGGGAGTGAAAGGTTATTTACAATTTGTTCAGAAAGCAGATGGCAATTATAAGAGCGAGGGACATGAAAGGGGAGCAGTGGTTGGGAAGGGAGTGAGACAGGGTTGTAGCCTCTCCCCGATGTTATTCAATCTGTATATTGAGCAAGCAGTAAAGGAAACAAAAGAAAAATTCGGAGTTGGAATTAAAATCCGTGGAGAAGAAATAAAAACTTTGAGGTTCGCCGATGACATTGGAATTCTGTCAGAGACAGCAAAGGACCTGGAAGAGCAGCTGAACGGAATGGACAGTGTCTTGAAAGGAGGATATAAGATGAACATCAACAAAATCAAAACGAGAATAATGGAATGTAGTCGAATTAAGTCGGGTGATGCTGATGAAATTAGATTAGGAAATGACACACTTAAAGTAGTAAAGGAATTTTGCTATTTGGGGAGCAAAATAACTGATGATGGTCGAAGTAGAGAGGATATGAAATGTAGACTGGCAATGGAAAGGAAAGCGTTTCTGAAGAAGAGAAAATTGTTAACTTCGAGTATAGATTTAAGTGTCAGGAAGTCGTTTTTGAAAGTATTTGTGTGGAGTGTAGCCATGTATGGAAGTGAAACGTGGACGATAAATAGTTTGGACAAGAAGAGAATAGAATCTTTCGAAATGTGGTGCTACAGAAGAACGCTGAAAATTAGATTGGTAGATCACATAACTAATGAGGAGGTAATGAATAGAATTGGAGAGAAGAGAAATTTGTGGCACAACTTGACTATAAGAAGGGATAGGTTGTTGGGCATATTCTGAGGCATCAAGAGATCACAAATTTAGTGCTGGAGGGGAGCGTGGAGGGTAAAAATCGTAGAGGGAGACCAAGAGATGAATACACTTAGCAGATTCAGAATGTTGTAGGTTGCAGTAGGTACTGGAAGATGAAGAACCTTGCACAGGTTAGAGTAGCATGGAGAGCTGCATCAAACCAGTCTCTGGACTGAAGACCACAACAATAACATGTATTTAAGACAACGACCACGTCGGAAAACGAGCCAACTTTCCGACTGAAGTCAGACACGTTGACTGCCTGCTGAGAAAGTGGCGATGTTGTAATGCCTGGGCGAGAACTCTGAGTTCCAATACAGTACTCGTGGCTGCTGCATCGCGGTCGCGAAGGGGAGCCGAGGCAGTTTCAAATACGTTTTTACAGTCTGACAATAATTTATGGATTCGGAGTTTTAGCTTGACGATGTCCACTATGGACAAATGGTAGTTACTTTTATTCTGAAGAAGGTTGGGTTATCCCGACTGAATCCTAGGTAAATCTAGATGATCTGTGCAACTGAGGCTGTTGGTTTTTAAAATTAAGATTTGTCTTAAGGCTCTTGTTTGCCGACGATCAGGTAACAGTTTGAGATTCTAAAGACATACTATAGCGAACTCTGTTTGAAATGAACTGAGGAATGGAACAGTACAGTTTCGAAATTTGGCTGCATACAATAGAATCCATGATATTTTGTGGTCCAGCTTAAATTCACTACATGTTAGTCATTAGTAACAAATCCATAAAAGATGTCAGCTTTTCTTCGTTGCAGGGTTTAAAATTTTTATAAACTTGATATTAGAAAAAGTTTAAAAAATTATAGATTCTGTATAGGTAGAAGCTAAAGAAACAATGAAGGATCGAAACAATGCTGAGGTTCTACAAGACCATGGCAGCAGCACCGGCATCAGCACGTTTATGTAGGGCTGAAGTGTAGGTCTTCCATTAGCAAGTAAAAGAGTGGACAAGACTAGAGTTCAACCCTGCGATCTGTGATTCCTTCGATCAGTCGTCGGAGCGACGAAGAGCGACGGAAAAAGAAACAAAGACATACGCAGTCACTCAACATTTGCACCTCAAGCGGCAAAATTGAGAATATCAAAATGTGTCTATAGGTGAGCTCGAAGGGTTTCTCAGAATGGTCTGATCAAAGAGGATGGAAGGTCAATTTTGATGTTCGCAAGAGGTCGAATTGCGTAATGGATAAAGAAGACGAAAATAATTAGTATCCCGTGCAAAATAAGAATTTTTATCTTTGCGAAGGTAATGATCACATTAGAGTTGTAGTCCAGGTTAAGTATTCGGTCCATCAAGCTCAATATAAATGCATACTAAGTGTGATACTAAAAGATCTTCTTATAACAGTAATATTATTACAAATATAAGGAAACAAAACTGCTGCAAATTCTGTTGAAAGAGAATGGACAGGGATAGAACTTTGCATGTCTCCAACACATTTCGCGTAACAAGAGAGATTACGAACAATCTCAGAAAATTATAATCCACTGTATAACCATTGAACGGTTTGTCAATGACCGTGTCGTCTGTTGCTGTTCGATCTGTTGTTCAAACAGAAAACTGCAATAATAAAAGACGAAATTGTAAGACATGCTTTTAAAAGTTCATTTACATGCAGAGATAGCATTACATTCTTTAAGTAGGCGTATGAGCCCCGTTCGAACTCTTAAATGTGTGACAAAGAAATAATCACTCACAATTGTGAAGGGCAAATTAATGAAACAGCTGAAAACAGAAAAATGGGTAAATCGTTACAGCGTGGAAAGATCGCGCCTTGAACAGTAGTTGGAGGGGGCAGGGGGGGGGGGGTCTTGGAGCTCGGTTCCTATTTGAGCTAGGAACATAGGGTAAAAAGTTTTCGGTTCAGCACAGGCTAGCAACCATTTGCATAGCCATTCGAACATCTGTTTTACTGTAGCTATGTTACAGTATATTAAGCAAGGTTTGAAAGACGTACCGGAGCGCCACGCGGAGTGGCCGCGCGGTTTGAGGCGCCTTGTCACTGACTGCGCGGCTCCTCCCACCGGAAGTTCGAGTTCTCCCTCGGGCATGGGTGTTTGAGTTGTCCTTAGCATAAGTTAGTTTAAGTAATGTGTAAGTCTAGGGACCGATGACCTCAGCAGTTTGGTCCCTTAGAAATTCACACACATTTGAACACGAACCGGAGCTGGCGTCCAGGCAGATAGTGGGAATCGATTATTTTCTTTTCCAAAAGATTTTAATTGGGCTGAAATTAATTCTCAGGTAATGGTAACATTTTTCTGTGCACCGTTCGGATTTTACTTGCAAAAACAGTGATCCCCGTTCGGGTTATACGTGTAAAAACAGTCACCCTTAAATAACTTCGGACTGGAGTGGGACAGATGGTTCAAATTTGGTCCACTGGTACATCGAAGCTTGATCTAAGAAAAATTTTAACTGTTTGAAAAAATCTTTCTCCGTTTGGGTTTTAGGTGCAAACTAAACGTTTTTCAGGGAGGTTTCTGTACTTTAAATTTGTACGAATTGGTTCAAACTTTGCACAGAAGTAGATAAGAGGATAAACTGAAAACAAAATTTTCATTGTCGATATACGATTGTTTGAAGTCGAGCTAAACATCACACGCAGTATTGATTCTTATGTGAACTGAGTGTGCAGGCTTGGTTTAAAGAGAATCATCTGAATAAAAAATGCACCCTTACGATAAAATTGAAAACTCCTTTTTAAAAATCTAGCTTCGGTCGGATTTTTCGTACAAAACACCCGTCCTTTGTCAGTTTTTATCTTTTTATTTTAGCGCTCCACTTCTATGTTTGAGACTTGTGCGAATCGGTTCATATTTTGCAAGAAGGTAGATAAATACATGTATTTAATGCATGTCCTATTGTATTGTGAAAGCTTTATCCGTTGCCACTATATAAGCAACATTGTTCGAATGGCAATAAAAATACCCATATCGTATCAGTCATCGCCTGAGTCAAAAAAATCTTAGTCGGTTGCCAAGCTATGGCGATTTAATGGTAGAGTACAAGCTGGGAACCAGAATGAAAAATGCTTCTATCATAGTACAAGAAAGGCGAATATATCCTAGGCGGAGTTAGGAAGGAGAATCTAACTACCTTTTCAGCTTATCTGGCAGCTTCAAAGACATTTAAATCAAAACATTTTGACAGATTCGCGCTTTTCTACGAGTTAATCCTACTTCTCCAGCTCTCTTAGCTGCACCGGGCGAGGTGGCGCAGTGGTTAGAACACTGGATCCACATTCGAAGGACGACGTTTCAAACCCGCTTTCGGCCGTCCTGATTTAGGCTTTCCATGATTTCCCTAAATCGCTTCAGGTAAAGCTTCCTGTAAAAGGACACGGCCGACTTCCTTCCGTAATCTGATGGGACCGATGATCTCGCTGTTTGGTCCCCTCCCCAAATCAACCACCTAACCATCTTTTAGCTGCAAGGTGTTCGCACACCTGCATCCTATTTCAATTTATTGGCTGAAGTCCCTGATTCAGCGCCCAAAATCCAGAAGATTCGCCAGCCACATCAAACAATATATAATCTCATATGGCTGAAGAGTATGCATGTAATAGCTAAAAAAAGTTTTTTTACTGTGCAATAAAATTTCTGAAGGTGGTTGCATTATGTTACATGACATGGACACTAATACTAACAAATGAAACAGCGCGAATATGTCAAGATGTTTTGATTTCAATGTCTTTGAAGCTGCCAGATAAGTCGAAAAGCTTGTGCCCTTCTTTTACATCCCTAACTCTATCCAGGCGATATTCACCTCTTTTTTTAGCTATGATAGGAGCATTTTTAATTTTTGTTAGGTTTTGTGTTCAGTGCGTATGGAGCCAGGCCTTTACTGTCTTGAATACGAATTTCTCAGGCGGTGAGCAGCCATCACTGACGGGAAAAATGTGCACGTCACAGCAGAAGAGCAAAGAAACACATATGCAAAATTATTGTAAAATTTCTCCAAAATTGGAATGTTAAAAGATCCTCAATTACGTCAATAGTTTAATTAGAATGGAATTTCTTCACAAGGAATTTCTGCTTTCAAATAAACGCCGAATATTTAGCAACAGTGTTCGTGTAACAGGTGACCATTGTCTTCATACTCGAAATCGAGGGCACAAGCGAATTGGTACTTTTATTGTACCTACTGTCAAATGATAACAAAGATTTGGTTGTATAGCGTCCTTCTGGGTAGTATGTGATGATTTATTTCAGTCACAATTGCGGTTTAATATATCTAGGCAATTACCGGTTTCGGCCATTGTGGTCCATTTTCAAACATTTTCAGCTTAGTTCCGATGTAACGCTTTAATATCGTCGTCGTATATGATTGCCTCAACTTCAAAATTTTTGCCAAATTTATTCTTAATTTTTTTACGTTACTAAAAATTATTTTAATGTTGTGACTGTCGTAGCTGACAAAACCGTAGCGATCTGTATTATACTTCACCATAACTGAAATATTTAATCAAATATAGCTTGTCAACAGTTGCTGCTGACCTGTTTGGATATTATGTGTTACCTTATGGGGCTTCCTAGATACTCGCATGGATCTACCTTGAATGGCTTGCTAGGTACAGAACATAATGAGTAAGGATGGCTGGAGAATTTTCTTCAGAAACGAAGATAACTTCAGATTGCAGTAAAGATTACGCTAATGTTCTCAATAGATAGAAATGATGTATCAGATGGAGTAGGGAAACTTGGATTGTTTTGAAGATGCTAATACCAAAATAAAAGCTTCGTTGATAGATTACATAAAAATCCAGAAATATTTTATGTAGCGAATGGTGTCTCACATAAATGGACGAGCACAAATTAATGTCCATAAATACTGTTGATGAAAAGTCTCGCAGTATTCCACTGCTCTACTAATGGTAAAAAGTCTGGATTTTGTAACGTCAAAGAAGTGTCGAGCTCGAACTTCCGGAGCAGAAGTGAGTAAAGCAAACATATTAAGTTATATTGATAGAAGTTCTGTGGAAAATATCGATTTCTAAGGAGTATTCAAAAATAATTTATCGCTTTTGTAAAGTCTGCTTGGAAGATAGGCTTCAAACTCAAATCACTGCAAGATGGATCCAGATCTTCTCGAGGAAATTATCCGCCTGCACAGGCCTTCAAGGCCCAATGGTGCCGACAGACCGCTATGTCATCCTCAGCCCATATACGTCACCGGGTACAGAAACGGTGGGGCATTTGGTCAGTACACCGCTCTCTCGGCTGTTGTCAGTTTACGAGACCGGACTTCTCGAGAAACATTCTTGCTAAATTTCTTTAGTGCATACGGACTGCGTTAGTGTCAGTTGTTACAACAGGTTAGTAAAATTTATCTACCATGAAAACGTTCACTAGAGGCTGCACCTATCTGCAGATACTTTTAAGTACTTCCAACTGCCAGAACTTCTGGAAGTCTTCGAAAAAATGTTTGGCATTCTAGATGACTCATATAAATGTATTCTTTGACGGTATACAGCTAAAAAGCTCATTTTCTACTTCGTAGCTCTTGAAAAGTTGATTTGCTGGATTTTTCTCTTGGTTGCGAATGGTGACCCAAATTTTATCATATAAAAGTTAACATAATAAGAATTTTAATCAATGCTTTTTTAACAGTTTAGGTAAGTTAGCTAAATCCCGTGTTGCATTTTAGTGCACTGGATTTGTCATTGCAGCTGTTTGCTGCAGCGCCGCCCACAATCTCTTGAGGTAAGGAAATTGGTCGCTGCTCTGGAAAAAAAACATATCATACCTGAAATTTACTGGCTGAATAGAACATCATTAACACACCAACAACTAAAGAAACAGAAGTGAAGTATGGGTCGCACACACTTCTTCACAACCGTATAATTAAGCTAACGCAAGGGTATCACGAAAGTAGTCGTGCAGAAGCAATTACAGCATCTAATTGTGGTACATGTAGATCATTTTAATTATATTCAATGGGTACTCCGGAAGCTTTCCACTGCTGTGATCCATCGAAACACAGAGCATACGCGATTAGAATTTTCTAAACTTTCGATTGCTTCTAGAGTTCCTCACGTATGTTGTTCGTGAAGGCTACGCGGCGGTGACCAGTATGATATTGCGCATACAAATACGAGTAGCCGTTTGTAGTGTGGCACCCGCGAACACTTGGGCGGAGCGTGTGCAAATTACGTACTCGCCGGCCTGCGCTGAACAGGTATGAAGCTATAAACGAGCAAGACATTCAGTAGTCCTTGTGTGTTGCCAGTCTCAGAACAAGACGGGTTTCCGTCAAGCTTCATTTATTTTCAGGGTATAGTCGGCTTGTAGTTTTTGCGGACAAAGTGGTCGTGAGGTGTACTATGTACTCAGTAGCACATACTGTACTCCACATATAATACACTGAATGTTTAAAATAGCCACTGAGCTTAGAAAGAAAATCAAGCAAAAGTAGTGTGCATAATCATAAAAAGTATATTATTTTCCCTCACGAACTAACATTACATTAACTAAAAATAACGCTGCTACTGATGAAAAGGGAAGCTCTTAAGTTGTACAGCTTCATATTTTCTTTATATTTGTAAGGATATCTGTAATGATGAGATATCTGTAACGAAATAGTGACACCTAAGAATGGGTTTTATATAGTTTACGTACCTTGAAGCAATTAACAAAGAATTTTTTCGACCATAACTCACAGAATAAAATAGTCTGAACATTTTGTTTTATTGATAGAGGTGACCAATTTTTTTCTAATAGTGAGTACATTGATGTGGATTCTGTGAACTGTTTGCCTGATCTCAGCAATGAACAAACCATTTCAGCATTAAAATAGATGTTAACGACATTTACTTATATACGTACACTGACCACAAGCAACTTAGCAGTACTTTATGATGGGTTATACATTGTAGAAAAATTATTATCATTGTCCAGACATAGATAGTGCAAAGCAGAAACGACTCCCTATGTTGCTCTATGCGCACATGCACTTCAATCGTTCTTACATCATTTACATACACAATACTCCAGGTGTAGCGGAAGCCTCAGCATTGGTGCTTGAATCGTGCAAACATTCCTGTTTAAATTCTCTGAAAATATGTGTCACACTCCATTATTAGCTATGCCGACGTGTTACCCATGATCCCAACAGCTCGCCTCTGTATTTGTTCAATTTCTGCAGTCAGTTATACTTTATAACTCGAAGCACTGGAGCAGTTTACTCAACAAACGTGGAGCAGTCTCCAGACCTTCACTACTAATATTCGCTTATTTATGCACGTATTTCGTGAGTCGGTGAGCACGTTGAACCATAGGTACTCGTGTAGCTGGCTGGTAAGCTAATTCGAAAGTCGAAGACGGCAGTAGCATACTGCGTCCAATAGGACAATGCCACTATGGTGTACTAATCAGCCTTCGGGATGAAGAGAGACTTTTATGCGTATAAATTTATTCACACTTAAGGAGGGGTGCCTTTCAGAAAATCTAGTGGAGGCTTCCTTAGAACCATCCATCAACGATACTTGACTTTAGAAGGTCATCGTAAGCTAAATGAAAGGATCTAAAAAAATTTAGCGCGTTGTGTTATGATTGGAAGGTTGGAAATTTAACTACAAAATGTCTCACAGACGGAGTAGTAGACGGTATTTAACAACGAAGACTTTTTCCATTCTTGTATTTTTTTTTTTTTTTTTTGAAGTGCAACGGCGGGCAGCGCCGCCGGCGCGCGCTACTGACCTGTGTCGGGGTGCGCGCGGCGTCTGCTTGGCTGCTCGGCGGTCTCTGCGGGGTCGGCGTCGGCGTCGGCGGCGGAGAGTGCAGCGCGCGCTCCGCGCCGCCGCTTATATAGGCGCAGGCGAGGGCGTAGCGCGGACCGCGGCTGCCCACGCACCCCCGCCCCACCACGCAGCCGCCGGGCCGCCCCCTCGCCCTCGGCACACCCTCCACACCACACACTTTTGCCACCCGCTGTGCTGACTGTTGTCATCACGCTGCTTTATTCCCTGCAAGCCTCCTCTTCTCTTTTACTTACGTCAGTTTGAACCTGCTTACTGTAGTCAAGCTTTGACCTCTCTCTATGACTTTTACCCACCACACTTCCGTTCTTTACCTATTAGACCAGTGGCTACCAACCTGGAGATAATTACCCCGTGAGAGGTAAAATGAAATTTTCTAAGGAGAAAAAAAAAGAAGTTCTACACTGAAGAGCCAAGGAAATTAGAAATTGGTACACCTGCCCAATATCGTGTAGGGCCCCCGTGAGCAGGCAGAAGTGCCGCGACACGACGTGGCATGGACTCGACTAATGTCTTTAGTAGTGCTGGAGGGATCTAGCACCATGAATCCAGCTGGGCTGTCCATAAATCAGTAAGAGTATGAAGGGGTGGAGATCTCTTCTGAACAGCACGTTGCAAGGCATCACAGATATGCTAAATAATGCTCATGTCTGGGGAGTTTGGTGGCCAGCGGAAGTGGTTAAACTCAGAAGAGTGTTGGTTCAAATGGCTCTGAGCACTATGGGACGTAACTTCTGAGGTCATCAGTCCCCTAGAACTTAGAACTACTTAAACCCAACTAACCTAAGGACATCACACGCATCCATGCCCGAGGCAGGAGTCGAACCTGCGACGCAGTGGTCGCGCGGTTCCAGACTGTACCGCCTAGAAGAGTGTTGCTGGAGCCACTCTGTAGCAATTCTGGGTCGGACTGTACTGTCGGAATTCCCCAAGTCCGTCGGAATGCACAATGGACATGATTGGATGCAGGTGATCAGATAGGATGCTTACGTATGTGTCACAGTCGTATCTAGACGTCCCATATCGCGCCAACTGCACACGCCCCACACCATTACAGAGCCTCCACCAGCTTGAACAGTCCCCTGCTGACATGCAGGGTCCATGGATTCCTGAGGTCGTCTCCATACTCGTACACGTCCATTCGCTAGACATAATTGGAAACGAGACTCGTCCGGCTAGGCAACATGTCTCGTCATCAACAGTCCAATGTCGATGTTGACGGGCCCAGGAGAGGCGTAAAGCTTTGTGTCGTGCAGTCATCGAGGATACAAGAGAGGGCATTCGGTTCCACAAGCCCATATCGATGATGTTTCGTTGAATGGTTCGCATGTTGACACTTGATGATGGCCCAGCACTGAAATCTGCAGCTAATTGCGGAAGGTTTGGTTGGTTCAAATGGCTCTGAGCACTATGGGACTTAACATCTTAGGTCATCAGTCCCCTAGAACTTAGAACTACTTAAACCTAACTATCCTAAGGACAGCACACACACCCATGCCCGAGGCAGGATTCGAACCTGCGACCGTAGCAGTCCCGCGGTTCCGGACTGCAGCGGAAGGGTTGCACTTCTGTCACGTTGATCGACTCTCTTCAGTCGTCGCTGGTCCCATTCTTGCAGGATCTTTTTCCGGCCGCAGCGATGTCGAAGATTTGATGTTTTACCGGATTCCTGATATTCACGGTACACTCGTGAAATGGTCGTACTTTAAAATCCCCACTTCATCGCTACCTCGGAGATGCTGTGACCCATCGCTCGTGAGCCGACTATAACACCACGTTCAAACTCACTTGAATCTTGATAAGCCGTCATTGTAGCAGCAGTAACCGATCTATCAACTGCCCCGGACACTTGTCTAATATAGGCGTTGCTGACCACAGCGACGTATTTTACCTGTTTGCATATCTTTGTATTTGAAAACACATGCCTATACCAGTTTCTTTGGCGCTTCAGTGTATTTTCAGAAGACCATTATTATTATCATCACTATTTCGTAAAACTGTAATACTGATTACGCAAGTTACGAAAAATTACGTTTTTTATTTCAGATAGTAGCATTAACGCGTGAGACAATGTGGTGCAGGTTACAGCTAGTGAAACGGATGTATGAAGAGCATCTTCCTTATTCCTCACATAGTCCGCCTGCTGCACGTATACTTTCTATCATCCGTCTGTGACAGTAAAATTGATACATATGTGCTTGAATATCTCATGAAAATGTCTTCTCCGAGTTGTACGTAGTTTCCACAATGGACCACATACCGTTTCATTATTCACTTCGCTAAAATAAACAATCTGGTTGGGATCACAACCAGCTGTCATGACGTAATGGCTACTGCATTGCTCTACTGCAGTGGTCAGACGCAAAGCATTGGCAGCCTGAAGTCTTCCAATTTCTACCAGTTAAGGGGTAATAAGTCCAATAAGTCCAGGAATCTAGTGGCACACAAGTAGTCGGTATAGTGTACACCCTTTGACTTGGTTGATTTTAAAATGGTGTTGCAGGGTGTGAGTGAAGGAAATGTCGCTAGGGAGAGGAGTGGTGCAGAGGAAGCACGTTTTGTAGTAAGTATCTACCTTCAATGTAGATAATTACCTTTCTTTCCGAGGAGGAGTTGTAGGTATCACTGCTGATGCTCTCAGAATTATTTCACCTCTCTATAAATATAAATATAAATGTTGTTAGAATTAAGGGGTACCAATTGTCTCATTGATTCATAATTCGTCGTGTAATAAGGCACCTACGAAAACTAAATATCATTTATTTTCCTTTAAAGAAAAGCGTTCAAACAAAATTCTTTTTCATTCTAAAGTTCAGTTAGGCGCTGATGTTGTTGATGGTGAGGGTAGAGGGATGGGTACAAGCCAATATCCGATTACGTTCAGGGCTCATAGTCCCAGAAAGGTTGGGAACCATTGTATTAGACGATACCTTCGATGCCTTAATGCCTCACGACGCGTTCTTTATTTCATTTACTAGCTAACTCAGAAATGATCCGCAATTGTTAAATATGGGTGGGAATTGGATATACATCCTAAACTGCTTCGCACCCTCTCTGCCTATCTAATCCTCCTTCTACCTCTGTTTGTCCATCTCCTCCTCCTCCCCTACCTCTCTGTCCACCTCCTCCTCACCCTTCTCGATGTGCATTACTTCTCGCCCTCCTCTGATAATTAGCCTTCTTTATTGTTACTGCAAACGAAAGCTTGAGTCTCTTAAAATGGATGGATAAATAGGTCGGAATCATTGGTATATGGGGTATGGGAGGGCTCTCCAGCCGATGGATCTGTGAGGACAGTAGCATCACTTTCAGTATTTCGAATTGTTTTAACTCTTGGAGCCCCAATGTTTTCTGCTTGAAACCACTAGTCCATTAATTTCATCACTGCTATTGCAAGACAGAGGCATCTAGCGGTACCCTTAGGTACTTCTACGAATGTAGTGCATTGAATCAGTCGCTTATAGCGTTCAAAGCAACAGTCAACACAGAGGTTGTGGTACATGGTTGTAGATGATTCTAACTTGCGTTTTCTTTTATTGTGTCCTTATTGAGAACATCACTGACAATACAAGGAAGTATATCTAAGATATTGTAACATAAATTTTAGTTTGTTCTACGGCTTTTATGACTACTACCGAAATGAAACCATTAAGACAGTTTGTAGTTGTGATATGAAATTTATTAAATTTTAGGCCTATTTTTGCTTGTTATTCAGGGCTATAATTTCTTTTGAGCATTATGAGTTCATGAGAGTTTCGAGATGTGGGATTTTGTCGAAGAAAAATGCGAATTTGCTTTCAGATATACCATATGGAATGATGGGTGGTTGAAAACTACATGTCCTAAGTGATTCCACAGTGAGACCACCTGCTTAAAACAACTGATTACCTTTATCCAATTCTTCTTTTATTCGTTGCTTACTATGATGATAAAGTTGAATTATGAGAACTTCTTTTAAAAATGTGTATTGGTCATATTATTTGAGCCGAGCGGTTCTATGCGCTTCAGTCTGGAACCGCGCGACCGCTACGGTCGCAGGTTCGAATCCTGCCTCGGGCATGGATGTGTGTGATGTCCTTAGGTTAGTTAGGTTTAAGTAGTTCTAAGTTCTAGGGGACTGATGGCCTTAGAAGTTAAGTCCCATAGTGCTCAGAGCCATTTGAACCATATTATTTGGACTCAGAAATTAAATTTGTGATTAGATAGTTTCGGTCGATTCAGGTTCCGTAGTACTATTATAATCACAAGCCGATAAGCCATGAACACAACTTTCCTGTTTTCTGTAAAGCATACGGCGAGGAAAACAACACACTGTTGTGAATATAATTTTTGTCTGAAAATATTTATGAGGACAAACAATAATATGGCAGAAACATTTTGTCTAATTGTTAGTATCGTCCTATCGTAGCTGAAACTGACGGCGACAAGGAAATAGAAACTGCACACTTTCACAGCACAGCATTTTCTTTTCACAGTCAGTTTTAACAGACTGTACATCATCGTTTAAAAAAATATGTAGATTGTGTCTGTCCGAATGTTCATTGTAGTATCATGCAAAAATTTGAAGTAAATGAATGAAGAAATTTTCGAGCACGCCTTTCCATCCGTAAGCATGTTCCAAAACACCGCACATAAAAAGAGGATTTTTCGTGCTCATTCCTCTCGCTGTATTAGTGATAAAACGATAGGGTCAAGTGTTTTGGAATGGCCCTGGGCTTGGGACCATATGTATACCCAACAGAAGGATCGTCTTAATGTCACTCTCCTACAGTACAGGGTCAAAGTATGAGTATTGCACACCACCTCCTGCTTAGGCAGATGGCGTAAATCAGTTGGTTCTGTTTGCGTTTGATGTGGTCTGCGGTGGGCTTGATCGGACTAATGGAGGCACCAATAGTTCATGGGTGGTTCCTCGAAAAACAACAAAAAAGAGCTTTTTTCATATACACTCCTGGAAATGGAAAAAAGAACACATTGACACCGGTGTGTCAGACCCACCATACTTGCTCCGGACACTGCGAGAGGGCTGTACAAGCAATGATCACACGCACGGCACAGCGGACACACCAGGAACCGCGGTGTTGGCCGTCGAATGGCGCTAGCTGCGCAGCATTTGTGCACCGCCGCCGTCAGTGTCAGCCAGTTTGCCGTGGCATACGGAGCTCCATCGCAGTCTTTAACACTGGTAGCATGCCGCGACAGCGTGGACGTGAACCGTATGTGCAGTTGACGGACTTTGAGCGAGGGCGTATAGTGGGCATGCGGGAGGCCGGGTGGACGTACCGCCGAATTGCTCAACACGTGGGGCGTGAGGTCTCCACAGTACATCGATGTTGTCGCCAGTGGTCGGCGGAAGGTGCACGTGCCCGTCGACCTGGGACCGTACCGCAGCGACGCACGGATGCACGCCAAGACCGCAGGATCCCACGCAGTGCCGTAGGGGACCGCACCGCCACTTCCCAGCAAATTAGGGACACTGTTGCTCCTGGGGTATCGGCGAGGACCATTCGCAACCGTCTCCAAGAAGCTGGGCTACGGTCCCGCACACCGTTAGGCCGTCTTCCGCTCACGCCCCAACATCGTGCAGCCCGCCTCCAGTGGTGTCGCGACAGGCGTGAATGGAGGGACGAATGGAGACGTGTCATCTTCAGCGATGAGAGTCGCTTCTACCTTGGTGCCAATGATGGTCGTATGCGTGTTTGGCGCCGTGCAGGTGAGGGCCACAATCAGGACTGCATACGACCGAGGCACACAGGGCCAACACCCGGCATCATGGTGTGGGGAGCGATCTCCTACGCTGGCCGTACACCACTGGTGATCGTCGAGGGGACACTGAATAGTGCACGGTACATCCAAACCGTCATCGAATCCATCGTTCTACCATTCCTAGACCGGCAAGGGAACTTGCTGTTCCAACAGGACAATGCACGTCCGCATGTATCCCGTGCCACCCAACGTGCTCTAGAAGGTGTAAGTCAACTACCCTGGCCAGCAAGATCTCCGGATCTGTCCCCCATTGAGCATGTTTGGGACTGGATGAAGCGTCGTCTCACGCGGTCTGCACGTCCAGCACGAACGCTGGTCCAACTGAGGCGCCAGGTGGAAATGGCATGGCAAGCCGTTCCACAGGACTACATCCAGCATCTCTACGATCGTCTCCATGGGAGAATAGCAGCCTGCATTGCTGCGAAAGGTGGATATACACTGTACTAGTGCCGACATTGTGCATGCTCTGTTGCCTGTGTCTATGTGCCTGTGGTTCTGTCAGTGTGATCATGTGATGTATCTGACCCCAGGAATGTGTCAATAAAGTTTCCCCTTCCTGGGACAATGAATTCACGGTGTTCTTATTTCAATTTCCAGGAGTGTATTTTCGCCATCATCAGCTGAGGATTCCAAGTCGACTATGCACGGACAATGGCTAACATTTTTACGATATGTTCCTAAGATCCCGATGTCGAACAGCCTTGAACATTTTCTTGATATCGTATATCTGTTTGCAAAATGCAAAAGTTCAGAGTTACAGTACTTCTACATGTAAAATCCGGTATGAGACGAAATCTGAATAATAAATAATTGCTCAAATTTTAAAGGTATATTCTCTAGGCATTTATCTAGAAGAGCCGTCTCACCGTTTTCAAAAATCTTTATTTGTTATCTAGGAACACCCGAAAAACTTCATTTTTGGGTACCAAAACCCAGATGCGGATTCCGAAACAGCTGTGCACAGCTAATGGCTGTAATTTTTACGATATATTCCTAAGATACCGACTTGAACAGCCTTGAAAATTTGTTTCATGGCTTTATTCGTTTTTGAGATATAAGGGTTCGGAGTTGCCCTATTTCTAACCGTAAGATATGCACGCAAAATCCGGTGAGAAGCAAAAGCGTGGTTTATCAAGCGACGCACCACGGAGAAAACCACTGTCAAGTGTCTCCGTTATCATCTGGGGACCCCATGTTGTAGTACTGAAGCACATGCAAAGTTTGTTTGCAAGTAATATCCGTTCTGAGATGTAAAATTAGTTTTGAGTTATTTCAGTTTCACATAAGTAAACTATTGAATTTTTACTGACCAAAACCTCTCGTAATATGAGTTACATGCTCTGCTGCAACAGGGAAAAGGAAGCAACAAGCGGAGCACAAAAAATGCGAATACGTTCCTGTTTATTAAAAAGACTCACTGAAAAGTGAGGTACGAATTTATTCATTCTACCGTCTTCAGCATCTTACAGAATTTTTCCAAAACTTTTGTCATGCAGACATTTTAGAGCTTTTTTGTGCTGAGGAAGAAGAAGACAGTGTCAGTGGCAAAGAGACGGAAAAGTAATAAATACTGAAAGATAGTAGACAGTGGTTGTGTAGTAGAAAGTGCGAAGGCGACAATGGCAGTTTGACTGAAAGAGAGGGATACAGTGGCCATGCAACTTAGCTGACACTGGAAGAACAATGTTGGGAAGACTAGTGAGGGAGATAGGAGATAGTACCACGAGGGGGGGCGGGGCGGGGGGGACTAAAGAGAAAAGGAAGAGAAAGTGGAAAAGGCTGAGAGCCAGTGATAATAAGAGACAGACTGTTTGACACTGAAAAGGTGGAAGAGAGAGAAAGTAACAGTGAGAAGAGACAGCAGCAGTAGAAAGGAAAGAATGAGATATTAGCAGTAAGAGACAGCTAGAGGGAGACAATGACAGTGAGAAGAGACTGTAGTAGTAGGACACAACGAAGGAGACTCTGGCTGTGACAAAGCAGACAATGACAGAGAGACACAAAGAGATAATAACAGTGAGTTGGGCTGAATAAGCGAGTGAGAAAGGACAAATAGGAGTGAATGGGTATGAGCGATTTACAACGATGGACTATGGGTGCGAGTGAGTTACAGTTAGGGGGGTTGTGGGAGTTTGAGGTGAGTTGCAAGTTAAAAAAAGAGCGAATATGTTCACAATCCAAAATTTTTGGAAAAATACTAACGGTGCTGAGCAAGATAGAATGAAGCAGCTGGTAGCTCACTTTTAAATCAGAGTCTTTTATATAAACACAAACATAATATCGTCTTCTGTGCTCCGATGAGAGCACTTTTCCACTGATTACAGATATATTTATATATTAAAAAGTTATAGCTTTTGCATTGATTGACTGCTCCGTCGCTTCTTGGTAGAATATTTTATACATTATGAGTGAAACACACGCAACTCTGATGTAATATTCTCCAATACTGTAGAATAATACACGAGTATTGTGTGTGTTACATTCGTAATATATAGCTTACGGCAGTCCGAATGTTCATTAGAACATCGAGCAAAAATCTGAACCAAATTGGTCAAGAACTTATCGAGATTCTTGGTAACAATATTAAACAACAACTCTTCTTTGTAGTAATATAGATTTACTCATCCAGGATTCATCTCACAATGATATAAGATTTGCCATCATCATACAATAAAAATACACTGCCTGAAACAAATTTGCTAGACGGAAGAGAAGAAGGAAAAGAAATTAAACATCACGTATTGAAAAGGTATGTGATGTTATTTAAGTGACTACAATATACAGTCAAATTTACAAAAATCTTGGCAGTGTCAGTCATGAAGCTGTTGTTTTTCTCTCCCGAGGCAAGCTGGCACACAGCTATCGTAACTGTTCCTTCACGTCCGGGATACTGGCCCTGAAACGGAGTCGACATCCGAGACGGTTCACACATGTTCGATCAGAGACAGATCTGGGGACTTTGTTGGCCGCGGGAGTACCTCAGTATCAAGTAGAAAGTTCGTAGAGACACGTGCTATGTAAGGACGAGCATAGTAGTGTTAAAATATGGCAGCACTATACTCTCGCTCGAGAGTTCGCCGACATGGTTATGCGAGGGGTGCAGAACAATGATTCATCGCTCAACACAATGTGACGTCATTCATCGGCAGTCTGTGCTTGCAGGTTGCGACACTATTCCAAAGACAGTAATTTGAGTTATACTGTTAGCAGCAACTTATGGTTGGAACGGTTAGTCCACCTGCTGGTCGTCTCAAGCTTAGGAAGATCAGACCGTGGAAGGCTGATAGAATTCTCACCATGAGTGACCGAAATGTTGTAATCTTTACCGTTGAGTCCTGCAGAAATGAACTCGGAGATTGCGGTGCATAATATACGATAAAGACAGGATACAAATTAGGAAATCCGATTTCAGCCATCTGATGAGTGTTTTCCAGAGTTCGGATCTGATGGAAGAAGATGACAAAGTGGAAAAGAAAGCTCTATAATTCATCATCGCAACACGAGACGACATGAAAGATGCAATACCAGTCACGAGTAGGAGAGATCGGTGTTAGTTGGCATCGATTTTCGTGTTTGGTATTTCTGTTCTTTTGTGCAATACGTGGAGAGATTCTGATGAATCCGGTGGATAATTTAGCTTTTTGGCTATAAAATCATATGACATCCACTAATCAAACACGTGTTTAGGTAAACCCAAAAACACATTTCCTGTAAGCTTGCAGCTATGCCAACTAACCCTAGATGCGGGCTTAGTTGGCGTACCACTAGGGGAGAGTTACTGTGACTTGACATGGATGGGGATACTAAGGGAGAACATGACATTTTCGAGGAACAACTTTTTAAATCTATCATCTATCGAAATTTTGGGTAACCTCTTTTTCAAGAAAAAACTCTTCAAAATAGATTCCTCATGAAGAAACAATACCTGAACAAAAATAAGTTATGCTTGGATGTATAAATAACAGTACGAACTTAAATGTATTAACAAACAATGAATTCTTCACTAAAAATCAAATCAGCATATTAGAACAATTATCAACAGTTATTTAGCTAGAATTATCTAAATGCTTTAAATCAACATCGAATGTGGGAGTTGGGCTCTCCTGTATTTGAAAAGGTGGTGTCAAATTGAGCGCACCTTACGGTGATCGTATCAGACCGAATCATCGTCGTCTGCCCATCTTCAGTTTTCGCCTTTTGTGGTGGACACCCGAATCTCATGGCTATCGGTTTCTATGATCTTCACAGGATACTGGCGGGCACAGTACTTCGCCAAAACAAAGCCATTCACGAGGTATTATGGACCTTGCCGTTGGAGGGGAGTCGTGCATGCCTCAGCGATACAGATAGCCGTACCGTAGGTGCAACCACAACGGAGGGGTATCTGTTGAGAGACCAGACAAACGTGTTGTTCCTGAAGAGGGACAGCAGCCTTTTCAGTAGTTGCAGGGGCAACAGTCTGGATGATTGACTGATGTGGCCTGCCTTGTAACATTAACCAAAACGGCCTTGCTGTGTTGGTGCTGCGAACGGCTGAAAGCAAGGGGAAACTACAGCCGTAATTTTTTCCGAGGGCATGCAGCTTTACTGTATGGTTAAATGATGATGGCGTCCTCTTGGATAAAATGTTCCGGAGATAAAATAGTCCCCCATTCGGATCTCCGGGCGGGGACTACTAAGGAGGACGTCGTTATCAGGAGAAAGAAAACTGGCGTTCTACGGATCGGAGCTTGGGATGTCAGATCCCTTAATCGGGCAGGCAGGTTAGAAAATTTAAAAAGGGAAATGGATAGGTTAAAGCTAGGTATAGTGGGAATTAGTGAAGTTCGGTGGCAAGAGGAACAAGACTTCTGGTCAGGTCAATACAGGCTTATAAATACAAAATCAAACAGGGGTAATGCAGGAGTAGGTTTAATAATAAATAGGAAAATAGGAATGTGGGTAAGCTGCTGCAAACAGCATAGTGAAAGCATTATTGTAGCAAAGATAGACACGAAGCCCACACCTAACACGGTAGCACGGTAGTACAAGTTCATCTGCCAATTAGTTCCGCAGACGACGAGGAGATTGATGAAATGTATGATGAGATAAAAACAATTATTCAGATAGTGAAGAGAGACGAAAATTTAATAGTCATGGGTGACTGGAATTCGATAGTAGGAAAAGGAAGAGAAATAAAAGTAGTAGTGAACCTGGAATGGAGGTAAGGAATCAAAGAAGAAGCCGCCTGGTAGAATTTTGCACAGAGCATAACTTATCATAGCTGATAATTGGTTCAAGAATCATAAAAGAAGATTGTATACATGGAAGAGGCCTGGAGACACTGGGAGGTTTCAGATGGATTATATAATGGTAAGACAGAGATTTTGGAACCAGGTTTTAAATTGTAAGACATTTCCAGAGGCAGATATGGACTCTGACCACAATACATTGGTTATTAACTGTAAATTAAAAATGAAGAAACTGCAAAAAGATGGGAATTTAAGGAGGTGGGACCTGGATAAACTGAAGGAACCAGAGTTGTAGAGAGTTTCAGAGAGAGCATTAGGGAACGACTGACAAGAGCGGGGGAAAGAAATGCAGTAGCAGAACAATGGGTAGCTTTGAGATATGAAATAGTGAAGGCAGCAGAGGATCAAGTAGATAAAAAGACGAGGGCTAGTAGAAATCCTTGAGTAACAGAAGAAATATTGAATTTAATTGATGAAAGGAGAAAATATAAAAGTGCAGTAAATGAAGCAGGCAAAAAGGAATACAAACGTCTCAAAAATGAGATCGGCAGGAAGTGCTAAATGGCTAAGATGGGATGGCTAAAGGAGAAATGTAAGGATGTAGAAGGCATGTATAACTAGGGGTAAGGTAGATACTGCCTATAGGAAAATTAAAGAGACCTCTGGCGAAAAGAGAACCACTTGCATAAATATCAAGAGCTCAGATGGAAACCCAGTTCCAAACAAAGAAGGGAAATCAGAAAGGTGTAAGGAGTATATAGAGGGTCTTTACAAGGGCGATGAGACCTCAGGGCAATGTTTTGTTGTTGTTGTGGTCTTCAGTCCTGAGACTGGTTTGATGCAGCTCTCCATGTTACTCTATCCTGTGCAAACTTCTTCATCTCCCAGTACCTACTGCAACCTACATCCTTTTGAATGTGTTTAGTGTATTCATCTCTTGGTCTCCTTCTACGATTTTTGCCCTCCACGCTGCCCTCCAATTGGTGATCCCTTGATGCCTCAGAACATGTCCTACCAACCGATCCCTTCTTCTAATCAAGTTGTGCCACAAATTTCTCTTCTCCCCAATTCTATTCAGTACCACCTCATTAGTTATGTGATCTACCCATCTAATCTTCAGCATTCTTCTGTAGCACCACATTTCGAATAGAAAGGGAAGAGGATGTAGATGAAGTTGAAAATAATGGCCCTGAGCACTATGGGACTTAACTGCTGAGGTCATCAGTCCCCTAGAACTTAGAACTAATTAAACCTAACTAACCTAAGGACATCACACACATCCATGCCCGAGGCAGGATTCGAACCTGCTACCGTAGCGGTCGCGCGGTTCCAGACTGTAGCGTCTAGAACCGCTCGGCCACTCCGGCCGGCAGATGAAGATGAAATGGGAGATATGATACTGCGTGAAGAGTTTGATAGAGCACTGAAAGACCTAAGTCGAAACCAGGCCCTGGGTGTAGACAACATTCCATTAGAACTACTGATAGCCTTGGGAGAACCAGTCCTGACAAAACTCTACTATCCGGTCAGCAAGATGTATGTGACAGGCGAAATACCCGATGACTTCAAGAAGAATATAATAATTCCAATCCCAAAGAAATCAGGTCTTGACAGATGTATAAATTACCGAACTATCAGTTTAATAAGTCACAGCTGCAAAATACTAACACGAATTCTTTATGGAAAATCTGGTAGAAGTCAGTTTGGATTCCGCAGAAATGTTGGAACACGCGAGGCAGTACTGACCCTACGACTTATCTTAGAAGATAGAGTAAGGAAAGGGAAACCTGCGTTTCTAGCATTTGTAGACTTATAGTAAGCTTTTGACAGTGTTGACTGTAATACTCTCTTTCAATTTCTGAAGGTGACAGGGGTCAAATACAGGGAGCGACAGGTTATTTACAATTTGTACAGAAACCAGATGGCAACTATAAGAATCGAGGGGTATGAAAGGGAAGCAGTGGTTGGGATGGAAGTGAGATAGGGTTGTAGCCTACCCCAGAAGTTATTCAATCTGTATATTGAGCAAGCAGTAAAGGAAACAAAAGAAAAATTCGGAATAGGATTTAAATCCATGGAGAAGAAATAAAAACTTTGAGGTTTGCTGATGACATTGTAATTCTGTCAGAGACAGCATAGGACCTGGAAGAGCTGTTCAACGGAATGGACTGTGCCTTGAAAGGAGGATATAAGATGAACATCAATAAAAGCAAAACGAGGAAATGGAATGTAGTCGAATTAAACAGGGTGATGCTGCGGGAATTAGATTAGGAAATGAGGCGCTTAAAGTTGTAAATGAGTTTTGCTATTTGAGGAGCAAAATAACTGATGACGGTCGAAGTAGAGGGGATATAAAATGTAGACTGGCAATGGCAAGGAAAGCGTTTCTAAAGAAGAGAAATTTGTTAACGTCGAGTATAGATTTAAGTGTCAGGAAGTCGTTTCTAAAAGTATCTGTATGGAGTGTAGCCATGTATGGAAGTGAAACGCGGACGATAAATAGTTTTGACAAGAAGAGAATAGAAGGTTTCGAAATGTGGTGTTACAGAAAATGTTGAAGATTAGATGGGGAGATCACATAACTAATGAGTCGGTACTGAATAGAATTGGGGAGAAGAGAAATTTGTGGCACAACTTGATTAGAAGATGGGATCGGTTGGTAGGACATGTTCTGAGGCATCAAGGGATCACCAATTTAGCATTGGAGGGCAGCGTGGAGAGTAAAAATTGTAGAGGGAGACCAAGAGATGAATAAACTGAGCAGATTGAGAAGGACGTAAGTTGCAGTAAGTACTGGGAGATGAAGAAGCTTGCACAGGATAGAGAAGCATGGAGAGCTGCATCAAACAGTCTCTGGACTGAAGACCACAACAACATATGGGTGATTAGGATGCCCTTGAGATCGTATGGGCAAGTTTTTGGTCTTGTTCGATAAGACCTGTTGGAATCTTTTCGAGGTCACGTGGGAATTGTCTAATGAGAACCCTCACCATTATCTTGGCAAGAGGATGAGGGTGAAAGCTCTTCAACATGGAGAAGGTCTTCAGTCACTGAACTATTATTAAGGAAGGTCAACAAGTCATCGCTTTCGTCATGCCTGACACACCGTCACCAGAACCCGCAGAAGAAAATTCAAATCGACACTGTTTGGAAACTTTTTCTTCTTCAACTTGTCAACCTTATTCATGTCGACCTTCTTGACAGCACATGACTTTCTCTTCCTGATGGCCCTTTCAGCTGCAAGTCCATGTGTAATGAGAATGCTTGTCAGAATAGCATTAAACCTTCTTTTTTTTTGTCAAGATTGGATAGTTGTCGTGCCCCGGCTTTTTTACAGACTGCACTTTTTTTCAGTGAAGAGTAATGGGGGCGTTAGTTGGCAGCTGACCCCATATCTAATTATGCCATCTAGTCCCAAGGGAATATCAAAAACAAAATGGATACCGCACAAATACCAGAAACAAAAGATCTTGACACACCCACGCAACCACAGTTAATCGCTCTTTCGAAAATCGCAATCAATAGCCCCTCACTTCAATCTTCAAGTCCATCAGAACAAAAAAATGTATTACGATAAAATTTACCCACCAGTCATGAAAACGAAGAAACGGGTGTCCTTCCTTCGTGATGCAAGCAGACTGAAGTGACGGTGAATGGCGCATCTTCACATACACTAGCACAAGCACAGCGCTCTAGCTCCACCGTGAAAGAAAACAGAAACTGTGTCCCAGCTAGCCTCTTACGCCGCCAATTAACCCCGGTGTCGCTCACCAGGAGCCGAGAGTCTCCAAAGACTTAGAACAGAAGTCAGAAGCGCAAGAAGATTGTACCAGAAAGGCCGCACTGCGGAAGGGAAAGCTCGCAGACCCGGCAGATACAGAGACCTTAAGCAGCAATTTAAAGACCGCCTGCGGCAGGCAAGAATAGAGAGCTGGAATCGATTCGTGGCACGGACCTACATGTTGACCCATGGGGCAGGCTACGCCGTATAAAATCGTCTGTCAAAACACAAAATCTCCGACAAAGCTACCAACTCTAAAACGAGCAGACCGCAGCATGTCAGAAAACTGACGGCGATCTGCACAATTACTGATCGCATTAGGGTTTTGAAACATATACTGCGTTGGAACATTATGAATTACCTCAAAGAAAACGATTTATTGACAAATAGTCAAGACGAATACGGAAATCATCTTTCTTTTGAAACACAACTAACTCTTTATTCTCTCAAAGTAATGAGTGCTATCGACGGTGGGTGTCAAATTGGTTCCATATATTTAGATTTCCAGAAGGCTTTTGATACCGTTCCTAACAGGTGACGTCTAGTCAAATGGCTTGCCTATGGTGTATCGTCTTATTTGTGAGACTGGATGTGTGATTTCCTGTCAGAAAGGTCACAGTTCATAACAATTGACGGAAAGACATCGAGTGTAATCCAAGTAATATCTAGCGTTCCCCAAGGAAGTGTTATAGGCCCTCTGCTGTTCCTGATCTACATAAACGATTTAGGATACAATCTGAGCAGCTTTCTTGGATTATTTAAAGACGATGCTGTCATTTATAGTCATACTGAGAAAATTGGCAGTTGACTGTAAATAATGAAAAGTGTGAAGTCATCCACATGAGTACTAAAAGGAATTCTCTAAAATTGGGTTAGATGATAAATCACACAAATATAAGCGCTGTAAATTCAACTAAATACTTAATGATTTCATTTATGAATAATTTAAATTAGTACGATCACATTAGATAATGTTGTGGGGAAAGCAAACCAAAGCCTGCGATTTGTCGGCGGAACACTTGGAAGATGCAACAGCTCCGAAAGAGACTGCTTCCACTAAGGTTATCCGTCCTCTTCTGGAGTGTTGCTACGCGGTGTAGGATCCGCATAAGATAGTATTGACAGAGCACATCGAAAAAGTTTAAAGAAGGGAAGCTCGTTTTGTATTATCACAAAACAGCGGAAGGAGTACCACGGATATTATACGCAAGTTGGGGTGGCAATAATTAAAACAAAAGCGTTTTCGTTGCGGCAGGATCTTGTCATAAAATTTCAATCACCAGTTACCTCCTCTGAAAGTGAAAATATTTTGTTGACGTTCACATATATAAGGAGGAACAATCATCACAATAAAATACGAGCAATAAGAGCTCGCACGGAAACATTTAAGTGTTAGTTTTCCCGTGTGCTGTAAGAGATTGGAACGGTGGAGAAATAGCCTGGAGGTGTTTCGATGAAACTTCTGCCAGGTACTTAAATGCGAACTGTAGAGTGATCATTCAGATGTAGATGTAGACATGCGGTTTCCAGAAGACACTGCAGAAGACGAATTTGATGAACACAGAGAATTACGTAACAAAGGTAGGGAACCATACTGAAAAGACGGGATAGTTTGTCCTTTTTCGGGAGGAGAGGTAAGGAAAGATTCCCTGAAACTGAAAAGTAATAAATCTTCTGGTCCTAGCGGCATCCTTGCTGAAGTTGTATATCCTCTTCATATGCATATTAGTTTATATTTGTGTCAACTCTACAAAGCATATTTGTAGCAGGGTACAATCAAATATATATGGAAAAGAGAGGAAACTTCGTTGTCTTGAAATGGGGTGAATACAAAAATCCCCTAACTCTAAAGTCCTACGGACCAGTTTGTCCGGTTGATAAATTAGGGAGAGTGCTGGAGATACAGGAGAAAAGACTTCTTTACAGAATGAAATCCCAACAGTTTCAATTCCTAACTGAAAAGTCAACAGAAGACTGTTTAAATGAGGCGATAAGACTTGGAGGAAATGCCCCACCTAAATATGTTGTAACCATAATGATGGACATCGAAGGGGTTTTCGATCACTTATGGTGGCCAGAACTTCGGATCTGTTGAGTGGAATTAACAGTGTAATAAGTACAGAATATGTATTGAGAGTAAGTCGAAAAAAGACAGAGGCAATAAGAACTAGCAGAAATGAGAATAGCGAGAAACTGAACATCAAAATTGGTGATCGCGAAATAGGTGAAGGCAAGGAATTCTGCTGCCTTGGAAGCAAAATAATCTGTGACGAAGTAAGGAAGACATGAAAAATAGACTACCACAAGCAAAGAGGGCATTCGTGGCCAAGAGAAGTCTACTGGTATCAAAAATAAACCTTAATTTGAGGATAAGATTTTGGAGAATGTACGTTTGTGGCACAGCTTTGTATGCTACTGAATGACAGTGGGTAAACCGGAACAGAAGAAGTGTTTGAGATGTGATGCTTCAGAAGAATGTTGAAACTTAGGAGGATATACGGGGCGTTACAAAAAGATACGGCCAAACTTTCAGGAAACATTCCTCACATACAAAGAAAGAAAATATGTTATGTGGACATGTGTCCGGAAACGCTTACTTTCCATGTTAGAGCTCATTTTATTACTTCTCTTCAAATCACATTAATGATGGAATGGAAACACACAGCAACAGAAGGTACCAGCGTGACTTCAAACACTTTGTTACAGGAAATGTTCAAAATGTCCTCCGTTAGCGAGGATACATGCATCCACCCTCCGTCGCATGGAATCCCTGATCCGCCGAAGCAACCCTGGAGAATGGCGTATTGTATCACAGCCGTCCACAATACGAGCACGAAGAGTCTCTACATTTGGTATCGGAGTTGCGTAGACAAGAGCTTTCAAATGCCCCCATAAATGAAAGTCAAAAGAGTTGAGGTCAGGAGAGCGTGGAGGCCATGGAATTTGTCCGCCTCTACCAATCCATCGGTCACCGAATCTGTTGTTGAGAAGCGTACGAACACTTCGACTGAAATGTGCAGGAGCTCCATCGTGCATGAACCACATGTTGTGTCGTACTTGTAAAGGCACATGTTCTAGCAGCACAGGTAGAGTATCCCGTATGAAATCATGATAAGTGCTCCATTGATCGTAGGTGGAAGAACATGGGGCCCAATCGAGACATCACCAACAATGCCTGCCCAAACGTTCACAGAAAATCTGTGTTGATGACGTGATTGCACAATTGCGTGCGGATTCTCGTTAGCCCACACATGTTGATTGTGAAAATTTGCGATTTGATCACGTTGGAATGAAGCCTCATCCGTAAAGAGAACATTTGCACTGAAATGAGGATTGACACATTGTTGGATAAACCATTCGCAGAAGTGTACCCGTGGAGGCCAATCAGCTGCTGATAGTGCCTGTACACGCTGTACATGGTACGGAAACAACTGGTTCTCCCGTTACCTTGTACAGCAGCAACTTCTCTGACGCTGACATTAGGGTTATCGTCAACTACACGAAGAATTGCTACGTCCATTGCAGGTGTCCTCGTCGTTTTAGGTCTTCCCCAGTCGCGAGTCATAGGCTGGAATGTTCCGTGCTCCCTAAGACGCCGATCAATTGCTTCGAACGTCTTCCTGTCGGGACACCTTCGTTCTGGAAATCTGTCTCGACACACGCGTACCGCGCCACGGCTATTGCCCCGTGCTAATCCATACATTAAATGGGCATCTGCCAACTCCGCATTCGTAAACATTGCACTGACTGCAAAACCACGTTCGTGATGAACACTCACCTGTTAATGCTACGTACTGATGTTCTTGATGCTAGTACTGTAGAGCAATGAGTCGCATATCAACACAAGCACCGAAGTCAACATTACCTTCCTTCAATTGGGCCAACTGGCGGTGAATCGAGGAAGTACAGTACATACTGACGACACTAAAATGAGCTCTAACATGGAAATCAAGCGTTTCCGGACACATGTCCACATAACATCTTTTCTTTATTTGTGTGTGAGGAATGTTTCCTGAAAGTTTGGCCGTACCTTTTTGTAACACCCTGTATAAGACAAGCAGTGAGGAGGTTAGCACAGGAGAAGAATTCGTAGCGGCCTACATCAAACTAGTCAGAAGACTGATGACTCGGAAAAAAAGTGTAGCGATCAGTTTTTGGTCCCATAAGGAATTTGAACTACCCAAGAGCGCTACACAACTGTTTTAAGACCTATTGTCAAAACGGAGAAGCAACTCTGTCTCGCCTAGGATGTACATTTACAAAAGAGATTTTGAAAGGCTGCCCACAGCGATCCATAAGCGGCCCTGTCTTTTGGGATCTGATACGTAGCTCTGTATTAGGAAAGTTGCAGGATAACAAAGCAGTTCGTTATAGAGGGAAGCTCCAAAAGTAACCTGAAAAATGGATGTAACATAGTCCTACAATCTTTTACGAGATACAATCATGAAATTAAGTCACAAGTCCACAGACAGAAAGTATAGGCGTCTTCCTGGACGAGCCACAAAATTACAGTGCGCATACGGAAACAGTAAGCACGAGCGGCAAGAACATGATGAACAAAATTGTTAGCTTATACAGTTTCGATTATGAACTACCAATGGAAACAATAAAAACGTATGACTACGCAATCCCAAACTGAGATCATGAAATACTGTGCAAATGCTTGGCAGTCAGAGTTTTTCTCATAACACCGCCATGAACAGTTAACAGAGTGAACACGGAATATTTCTTCGTTTGACGGGAGCTTTTGGCACTGTGTCAGTTGAGGGGTTACACATAATATTTCGAATATGTCTACATGATCTCCGTACACGAAAAAAATTGGCGATGATTGGCTGCAGAAAGAACAACATCATGAAGTGCAGAATTTAATGGGAATAAGGGCCACAAGCAAGCAGCAAATTCACAGTCAGATCCTCCACCTGTGGCAGTAACAGTGGGATGATGCCAAAACAGCGAGGTGCATCGATCTCTTTCTCTCAGACAAGGAATAGAGACTGGGAATGAGGCACCTAAATCCAGCAAGAGGTCTGACACACTTTTTGACGGGTCACGGGCCTTACACCATCTACTGGCATCGAATTTGTTGAAGACAAACCTCTACATGTGTCTGTGGTGAAGAAATAACGCCAGATTGTACTATCTGGGTATGTCTACTGATGTTGATCGGCAGCAACTGAATCGGCATAGAAGACTCGATGTCAAGGAGATATTGGGTTGAGAGACAGAATGGCAAATCCTGGTTAGTTCTGTCGACGCTATTTCAAGAAATGCTTGGGTAGCGTGTTACCTTATCAAGAAACCTTCGTCTACTGCACTACAGGCTGTTGCAACAGAAGATCGAGAAGCAATGCAGCGCAATCTGAGGTCAGATGTCCAGCCAACAGTGTATGCACGGCTATCGTAACACCAGAGTGGAATCACTGCCGTGTGTCGTGTTTTGCCACCCAGTTAACTAGAAACGATGTGACGTGAGACGGCGTGTGACTACACTTCTCAACTGAAGCAACGGTGCTCCCTCTGAACAGGCGAGTTGTCCTCTGCAACCTGGGAGCCGATTGTCAACGGAAGGAACAGACGCAACCACAACGTCCTCCACAGCGGCCAAGGAACCGGCTGGACGTGCCTACGGACTGGGGAGCAACAGAGTGCATTGTGGCATGTTGCAGACAAGAACTGACATTGAAACTTCCTGGCAGATCAAAACTGTGTGCCGGACCGAGATCCAAACTGGGGACCTTTGCCTTTCACGAGCAAGTGCCCTACCAACTAAGCCATCCGAGCACAATTCACAACCCGAAACCACAGTATTACTTCGGTTGTTACCTCGTCTCCTACCTTCCAGACTTTACAGTTCTCCTCCGAACTATGATAGTCATCGCACATTCCACTGCAGAGTGAAAATTTCGTTTGGGAAGCACCCGCAGGCTGTGGCTAAGCCATGTCTCCACAATATCTTTTTCTTCGGGAATAGTAATCCCGCAAGTTTTACGGGAGAACTTCCGCGAAGTTTCGAAGGTAGGAGACGAGGTATTGGCGGAATTTAACCTGTGAGGACGGATCGCGAGTGCCGCATGGGTAGCTCAGTTGGTGGAGCACTTCCTCGCGAAAGGCATAGGTCCTGAGTTCGAGTCTTTGTCGGTTATACAGTTTTGATCTGCCACGAAGTTTCATATCAGCGCACACTCCGCTTCAGAGTGAAAATTTTATTCTGACATTATTATAATAGTAGTAGGCATAGTTATATTTTGTAATAGGTGTCCTTTTTCTTAATGATACAATTAGTGAGGATGATGGGGAGTAGTACTGCGTTGGTTGTAATAACGCATATCATACAATTAGTTGCCGATTTCTAGAAAAAATTTTTACTGACAATAATAATTGTCTAAGAATGACAACAGTTTGTGTTTAAAATGTAGGTAATAGGTTAAAATAAATAAGTCTCCAGTCAGTGCTGCAGGATGACACAGAATTTTGCAAGGAGACTGCGAGAGTTTTGTGTTCTCAGATGGGAGGCGCAGATGTGAATGGGTTATGATGTGCTTGGTGTACAATACGGCTATCCTCCCTTGTCGCCGTGAGCCCGCATCTCGTGGTCGTGCGGTAGCGTTCTCGCTTCCCACGCCCGGGTTCCCGGGTTCGATTCCCGGCGGGGTTAGGGATTTTCTCTGCCTCGTGATGGCTGGGTGTTGTGTGATGTCCTTAGGTTAGTTCGATTTAAGTAATTCTAAGTTCTAGGGGACTGATGACCTAAGATGTTAAGTCCCATAGTGCTCAGAGCCATTTGAACCTTGTCGCCGTGAGACATGGTCCACCGGAGTGTTAACCATGAGTATGTCTGCCCTGAAGTTTCCATGCATTCCAAAATGGGGCCACTAGCACATTCGAGTAACGCCATAAATCTGGACATTGCACGATTCGATCAGCCAACCAAATAGAGATGAAGAATTGAGCACCTTTCAAACTTTTCTCACATGAGTACGCGGCATGTCCATGTCCTTAACGGTGATCACTCAACCTCTGAGGTCCCCCATGCCGCTTGACCTAGAAGGACTTGTAATAATACTACACTAGAACAACATTAATGCACACTGTCACGGAGAAATGAAACTCTAACCATTTACGAGGACTTACTGAAAAGTAATGCTTCCGAATTAGTTACGTGAAAACGCATGAAGTTTTTTAAATAAAACAAACGTTATTAACATTCTACATCTTTATTCTTCATGTCTACATTTATCAACATAGACACCCTGGCGACGAGGGATTATTTTGTTGATACTGTCACTGTAGAATGTTTGACTTTGTTGACGGAGTAACATCACACGTATGTTCCACCGCTTCATCACTATCAAACTGGAGTCCTCAAAGGCGTTCTTTATGTTTTGGGCCAAATCCGCAGATGACTGCTGGCAGTGACCCAAGGCATCGGATTGTTGTAGATGCCGCAGCGCTCTTGTGTGGTCCGGCATTGTAATGCTGAAGGAGACGGTGCGCCACGTGTGGACGAACTCTTCGAATTCGCGCTTTCAGTTTTCTCAGAGTTTCGCAGTACCTTGCATAGTTTATGGTACCTTTGCCTTTAGGCAAGAATCCCAAATACACCACAGCTTGTGCATCCCAGAACACTGTCAGCATGATTTAGCCTGCTGATGGCGTGACCTTGAACTTTTATGGTGTCGGTGACCCTTTCTGGTGGAACTTCATTGATGCTTTCTAGTTTTCGAGATCAAACGATGAATACAGCTTTCATCGCCTGTCACAATGTTGTTGAGGAACCCATCATCCCCACGCAAAGACGCAGAATAAAGTGTTGACGGATATCCAGTCTCCTCCGTTTCATGTCAGGAGTGAGCATTCTAGGCACCCCCCTTGCACAGTTTTTCTGCATCGTAGTTCTGTTACGATGGCCAGTACACGCTCTTGTGGTATTCCATCCTTACTTAATTGCTGTGACTGTGTTATCTGACAATTTTCTCTGGTCATTTCATAAACCTGATTCCGAGCAGTCCCGTCTGTTGTACGCGGTCGTCCACTTCGAGCTCTGTTACACTCATCGAGGTTAACAGCACCGTTTCCTTCATTAAGAGCACGAACAAGCCCACGTCGCACACTGTTGATGTTGATGCAATTATCAACGTACACAACTGTCATTCTTCAATGGATTTCAATTGGAGGTACGTTTCCTGAGGTTGGCTCTCTCTGAGGCTCTGAGCACTATGGGACTCAACTGCTGAGGTCATTAGTCCCCTAGAACTTAGAACTAGTTAAACCTAACTAACCTAAGGACATCACAAACATCCATGCCCGAGGCAGGATTCGAACCTGCGACCGTAGCGGTCTTGCGGTTCCAGACTGCAGCGCCTTTAACCGCACTCCTGAGGTTGGAAACTCGATTACAGTACGCTGCGTCTCACGCACTGACATAGTTACGTGATACACTACCATGTTCCACGCTACAATTTCTAGCTCTCAAGCGGCAGAAGGTTGCAACTTGCGTCAGTGAAGCGGGAAAGTCGACCAAGTAGTATGCCTGACATGTCACTCTTCAACCGATATTGAGAACTGAATAAAAAATTCGGAGATATCACTTTTTAGTACACCCTCGTACATATTGCGCACAGGTAGGAAGTTACGTTGACATCCGACTTCGCCTTCTCGGTGCTTCACTTTTTTCGTCAAGGGAGTGTATTTGTACATTCCAGTAGATGTAACGTGCTGATCCCTTCTTCCAGCGTCAAACAATTATTTGTTGCTCCTATTACCGTGTCTTTTATTTTATGTGTGTCTTCCTCAGTTTGTGCCAAATTTGGTGGTCATCAGCAAATTGTAGTGATATACTACCTTTATTGGGTTTCTCATGTTCTGACATTTTCTTCTTCCAATTTTCCATTGCTGCAACCGTGGTTACCCCTTGTAACTTTAAATCCAGGCGAGTAAACGTTTTGTATTTTTTTCTCACCGTACAATTTTCATATTGGTTCCGAATTGACTTCGTTATTATACGATTAATATCAGATCTTGTTAAAGCCTTCCACAAACTGTTTTAGCGTACAGTATCGTTGGATTTTCCTGTATCTACAAATACTAAGTGAAGGAACTGATTTCGATATATTTTTCTTTTCAAGTAGTTGCCGCAAACGAAATACATGATCTACGTATATTTGATCTTCCTGCTTTGTAGCCAGCTGGCTCTCCTACCTCAAGTGCCTTAAAGACTGTCTCTAAAAGACGTTTAATAACACTACTATCCTTCTCTAGTTAGTATGTAATCAAGTATTGATTGTAATTGTAATGTATGCTGATGACCTACATTTAAGAATTTCTTCATGTGGATAAAAACCATTTGGAATTCGCAAATGTTGTTCACATATAGTCTATTAATTAATCTCAAACTATTGTCATTTACTGTATTTTCTCCATGTGATACTACTACGTTATCTGATACTTGTCTCCCTATTGTGCTCTCTGCCGCCGTTGGATAAGCAGCTGCAGTAGCAAGTCGTATACTCTTAGCTCACTTATTTGTTACATAGTTTAAGTCTTAATTCCTTTGCGTGTTTTTGGTACTTGCATTGTTTAATTCATAAATTTCGGGCGTATTATAGTATTTGAGAGTGTAGCATCGCGTTTTAGTACTTGAATAGTGTAAAATCCTTCCGCCGCCGAGCAGTGTGTCAGCAGTGCGCAAGTAGCAGCATTACTGCATCATTGCGCAATCTTGTATTTTAATAACCGTTTTAATTTTGTGTCGAATTGTTTGTGCTCTCTGTAGATTAGTTCAGACGTTCTTTGCACAACAGTTTTTAGCATGGATAGGGACTGCAACTGCTGTGTTCGGATGCAGGCTGAGTTGGCATCCCTTCGCTCCCAGCTTCAGGTAGTGTTGGCTTCGGTCACACAGCTTGAGGCTGTTCCCAATGGGCATCACTGTGGGGGTCCGGATGGGGGTTTGTCGGGGACGGCCAGCTCGTCCCACGCATCCCCTGATCGGACTACGACTGTGGCTGCCCGGGATACTGTCCACATTGAGGCTGATCCCTCACCTGTGGTAGAGTGGGAGGTCGTCTCGAGGTGTGGCAGGGGGCGAAAGATATTCCAGAGGTCTCTCCAGTTTGTCTGACGAACCGGTTTCAGGCTCTGTCTCAGGCTGATACTGATCTTCGGCCGGACATGGCTGCTTGTCCTGTTCCAGAGGTTGCCCCTCAGTCTGCAAGATCTGGGCGGTCACAGAGGGTGGGCTTACTGGTAGTTGGGAGCTCAAACGTCAGGCGCGTAATGGGGCCCCTTAGGGATATGGCAGCAAGAGAGGGGAAGAAAACCAATGTTCACTCCGTGTGCATACCGGGGGGAGTCATTCCAGATGTGGAAAGGGTCCTTCCGGATGCCATGAAGGGTACAGGGTGCACCCATCTGCAGGTGGTCGCTCATGTCGTCACCAATGATGTGTGTCTCTATGGATCGGAGGAAATCCTCTCTGGCTTGCGGCGGCTATCTGATTTGGTTAAGACTGCCAGTCTCGCTAGCGGGATGAAAGCAGAGCTCACCATCTGCAACATCGTCTACAGGATTGACTGCGGATCTTTGGTACAGAGCCGAGTGGAGGGTCTGAATCAGAGGCTGAGACAGTTCTGCGACCGTGTGGGCTGCAGATTCCTCGACTTGCGCCATAGGGTGGTGGGGTTTCGGGTTCTGCTGGATAGGTCAGGAGTCCACTACACGGGTAGCAGGGGTTGTGCGGCGTGGACTGGGCGGTTTTTTAGGTTAGATGGCCTCGGGCAAGTACAGAAAGGGCAACAGCCTCAAAGGGTGCGGGGCAAAGTCAGGACATGCGGGGACCAAGAAACAATCGGTATTGTAATTGTAAACTGTCGAAGCTGCATTGGTAAAGTACCGGAACTTCAAGCGCTGATAGAAAGCACCGAAGCTGAAATCGTTATAGGTACAGAAAGCTGGCTTAAGCCAGAGATAAATTCTGCCGATATTTTTACAAAGGCACAGACGGTGTTTAGAAAGGATAGATTGCATGCAACAGGTGGTGGCGTGTTTGTCGCTGTTAGTAGTAGTTTATCCTGTAGTGAAGTAGAAGTGGATAGTTCCTGTGATCTATTATGGGTGGAGGTTACACTCAACAACCGAGCTAGGTTAATAGTTGGCTCCTTTTACCGACCTCCCGACTCAGCAGCATTAGTGGCAGAACAACTGAGAGAAAATTTGGAATACATTTCATATAAATTTTCTCAGCATGTTATAGTCTTAGGTGGAGATTTCAATTTACCAGATATAGACTGGGACACTCAGATGTTTAGGACGGGTGGTAGAGACAGAGCATCGAGTGACATTATACTGAGTGCACTATCCGAAAATTACCTCGAACAATTAAACAGAGAACCGACTCGTGGAGATAACATCTTGGACCTACTGATAACAAACAGACCCGAACTTTTCGACTCTGTAACTGCAGAACAGGGAATCAGTGATCATAAGGCCGTTGCAGCATCCCTGAATATGGAAGTTAATAGGAATATAAAAAAAGGGAGGAAGGTTTATCTGTTTAGCAAGAGTAATAGAAGGCAGATTTCAGACTACCTAACAGATCAAAACGAAAATTTCTGTTCCGACACTGAAAATGTTGAGTGTTTATGGAAAAAGTTCAAGGCAATTGTAAAATGCGTTTTAGACAGGTACGTGCCGAGTAAAACTGTGAGGGACGGGAAAAACTCACCGTGGTTCAACAACAAAGTTAGGAAACTACTGCGAGAGCAAAGAGAGCTTCACTCCAAGTTTAAACGCAGTCAAAACCTCTCAGACAAACAGATGCTAAACGATGTCAAAGTTAGCGTAAGGAGGGCTATGCGTGAAGCGTTCAGTGAATTCGAAAGTAAAATTCTATGTACCGACTTGACAGAAAATCCTAGGAAGTTCTGGTCTTACGTTAAATCAGTAAGTGGCTCGAAACAGCATATCCAGACACTCCGGGATGATGATGGCATTGAAACAGAGGATGACACGCGTAAAGCTGAAGTACTAAACACCTTTTTACAAAGCTGTTTCACAGAGGAAGACCGCACGGCAGTTCCTTCTCTAAATCCTTGCACAAACGAAAAAGTGGCTGACATCGATATAAGTGTCCAAGGAATAGAAAAGCAACTGGAATCACTCAACAGAGGAAAGTCCACTGGACCTGACGGGATACCAATTCGATGCTACACAGAGTACGCAAAAGAACTTGCCCCCCTTCCAACAGCCGTGTACCGCAAGTCTCTAGAGGAACGGAAGGTTCCAAATGATTGGAAAAGAGCTCAGGTAGTCCCAGTTTTCAAGAAGGGTCGTCGAGCAGACGCGCAAAACTATAGACCTATATCTCTGACGTCGATCTGTTGTAGAATTTTAGAACATGTTTTTTGCTCGCGTATCATGTCGTTTTTGGAAACCCAGAATCTACTATGTAGGAATCAACATGGATTCCGGAAACAGCGATCGTGTGAGACCCAACTCGCTTTATTTGTTCATGAGACCCAGAAAATATTAGATACAGGCTCCCAGGTAGATGCTATTTTCCTTGACTTCCGGAAGGCATTCGATACAGTTCCGCACTGTCGCCTGACAAACAAAGTAAGAGCCTACGGAACATCAGACCAGCTGTGTGGCTGGATTGAAGAGTTTTTAGCAAACAGAACACAGCATGTTGTTATCAATGGAGAGACGTCTACAGACGTTAAGGTAACCTCTGGCGTGCCACAGGGGAGTGTTATGGTACCATTGCGTTTCACAATATATATAAATGACCTAGTAGATAGTGTCGGAAGTCCCATGCGGCTTTTCGCGGATGATGCTGTAGTATACAGAGAAGTTGCAGCATTAGAAAATTGTAGCAAAATGCAGGAAGATCTGCAGCGGATAGGCACTTGGTGCAGGGAGTGGCAACTGACCCTTAACATAGATAAATGTAATGTATTGCGAATACATAGAAAGTAGGATCCTTTTTTGTATGACTATATGATAGCGGAACAAACACTGGTAGCAGTTACTTCTGTAAAATATCTGGGAGTATGCGTGCGGAACGATTTGAAGTGGAATGATCACATAAAATTAATTGTTTGTAAGGCGGGTACCAGGTTGAGATTCATTGGGAGAGTCCTTAGAAAATGTAGTCCATCAACAAAGGAGGTGGCTTACAAAACACTCGTTCGACCTACACTTGAGTATTGCTCATCAGTGTGGGATCCGTACCAGATCGGGTTGACGGAGGAGATAGAGAAGATCCAAAGAAGAACTGCGCGTTTCGTCACAGGGTTATTTGGTAAGCGTGATAGCGTTACGGAGATGTTGAGCAAACTCAAGTGGCAGACTATGCAAGAGAGGCGCTCTGCATCGCGGTGTAGCTTGCTTGCCAGGTTTCGAGAGGGTTTCGTTTCTGGATGACGTATCGAATATATTGCTTCCCCCTACTTATACCTCCCGAGGATATCACGAATGTAAAATTAGAGAGATTCGTGCGCGCACGGAGGCTTTCAGACAGTCGTTCTACCCGCGAACCATACGCGACTGGAACAGAAAAGGGAGGTAATGACAGTGGGACGTAAAGTGCCCTCCGCCACACACCGTTGGGTGGCTTGCGGAGTATAAATGTAGATGTAGATGCAGATGTAGATTGTACTACTGAAATCTACGGCAACAATAATTTCTCTTTTATTTCCTTCCACTTCTAATACGTCATTCTGTTAGTTGAAGACGGTATCTTTCACAGTATCTAGTTCATTTTCATTTATTATGTAGGCTTCTGTTATAGTAATTTTGTGTCTGTGTAATGTTACGTCACTTTAAGTAAATCTTCACCGATAGCTACCCAATTTGTAACATACTTCTGAAATTATTTCTTTGTTATTATTGGCACTCGTCGCTTTACTTTTAGATGTTTCTGTACGCTGCTGTACAAGTGTACATATGACCCTTCAATTTCTGTGCCGTTTCCCTCTTTTTTCTCTGATACTTAATAAAATGATGTCTCGTCTTCTATTTTCCAATTCTTTAATAATTTTCCGTTCTCTATTCCTTAATCATCCCTAGCAAAATTTCATATCTGTTGTGAATATTATTTACTACTTTTTGTGAAGTTCTGAGTTTTTAATATGTGAGTGTGGTTCAGTAAAAGAATGTAACATACTTCTGTGTGTATTTCTAGATGGAATTACGCCAAAAAAAACCTCTAAAACGAATGAAAGTAATGGAAAAATGTAGTCGCAAAATATTTTCACCCAGTAAACTTATGTTTATAGATATAACTAA
This sequence comes from Schistocerca serialis cubense, assembly GCF_023864345.2. Classification (NCBI taxonomy): domain Eukaryota; kingdom Metazoa; phylum Arthropoda; class Insecta; order Orthoptera; family Acrididae; genus Schistocerca; species Schistocerca serialis. The sequence goes on along the minus strand of NC_064638.1, from coordinate 811,941,400 downwards.
CTCGCCAATCAACCTAAGAATAAAATCATTTCGTTACAGATGCAAGGTATAGAATAATGTAACGAAGTTCCTACGGAACCTGGTTTTCTAGAAAATAAGGTAATAATCACAATAAACACAAAATGTTTCTTTCGCCTAATTTTCGTTGCATTAATTATCATTTAAGATAATATTGCGTTTTACAGACCGGAATGAAAGTACCGGGTGATGCTGGCATTAATCTACTGTAATGTATCCAGGCATTAAAAATACTAAGTCGGTCTGAAATATCGTTCTTTTACTCTTTCCTCTTTCCTGTTAATAGTTCACGTTTAGTTTTCATATGATGCCACAACCTGAACAAATACTTTCAGAAACGACATTCTCACTCTTAAATTTACATTAGATGTTAACGAATTTCTGTTTTCCAGGAAAGCTATTCTTACTATTGACAATCTGTATTTTATATCGCCGGCCGGAGTGGCCGAGCGGTTAAAGGCGCTACAGTCTGGAACCGCACGACCGCTACGGTCGCAGGTTCGAATCCTGCCTCGGGCACGGATGTGTGTGATGTCCTTAGGTTAGTTATGTTTAAGTAGTTCTAAGTTCTAGGGGACTTATGACCACAGCAGTTGAGTCCCATAGTGCTCAGGGCCATTTGAACCATTTTTTTATTTTATATCGTCTTAAGGTATTTCTTGGCACTGTCTATTCCGTTCAAAGGGTTTTCAAAAAAAAAAAAAGAAAGGCCTTAGGGACAGAGCAGTAGCTCTAATTACGAAAGACTTGGACGTAAATGGCCAGACGGGGAATTGAACCATCGCCCTCCTAAATGCGAATCCAGCGTGCTGACGACTGCGATACCTCGCTCGGTAACTGAGCTTCCAAGCCACTTGTCGTCTCTGGCAGATTTGCAATCGCATCGGCAAACAATGTTTCTTATTTCTTCTCAGTGAACTTCAGTTGTAGTACCAGGTTTCTCCTTATCCTCCTTTACATCTTGCTCAGTATAAAGAATGGGTAACATAGCGGATAGGGTACACTATCCTGTCTCATACCTTCCGAAATTTACTTTTAGAACTGCTGTCTGATATATGTGCAGTGGTAGATAACAATTCACTCTCTGAATTCGATCCCTATTATTATTATAATTATTATTATTCTGTGTTTGATGCAACCCGCCACGAATTTCTCTTCACCTCAGAGTAGCACTTACACCTTACGTCCTCAGTTACTCGTATTTGCTGGATATATTCAATGTCTACAAATGCTATACGTACTGGTTTAGCTAATACGTGTCCTTTTACTATGCTTGCAACAGTTCAAGTGGGCAGAGGGTATGTGTATGGCTGCTGTGACTGCATGTGGTGCGTGTTAACAGTTACCCTGACATCTACATCTACGTGATTACTCTGCTATTCACAATAAAGTGCCTGGTAGAGGGTTCAATGAACAATATTCAAACTGTCTCTCTACCGTTCCACTCTCAAACGGCACGCGGGAAAAACGAACACTTAAATTTTTTGTGCGAGCCGTGATTTCTCTTATTTTATCGTGATGATCATTTCTCCCTATGTAGGTGGGTGCCAACAGAATGTTTTCGCAATCGGAGGAGAAAACTGGTGATTGAAATTTCATGAGAAGATCCCGTCGCAACGAAAAACGCCTTTGTTTTAATGATTGACATTCCAATTCACGTATCGTGTCTATGACACTATCTCCCCTGTTTCACGATAATACAAAACGAGCTGCCCTACTTTGTACTTTTTCGATGTCATCCGTCAGTCTCACCTGATGGGGATCCCACACCGCACAGCAATACTGCGCGTGTAAAACTCTTAAAGTCAATATTACTTGACATGTTCAAAGATATCTCCGGACTCCAGACTTACATTTTTCCCAGGTCGGTTTCTTTCAGTCGTTAAATCCTGAAGAAACAGTAACAGAGCTTAAATACAGAAATCGATTGCTACAACGAACTTACAAGAACCAGGGAATATTCGATGTCCACGGAAAAACATTTGATTATGGTAACACTGTACTGTACTGACCAAACAGTGAGAACATGTGCACATGTGTCACACATACGCTAGTACATGCCCGCTTACTGTGGTTGCACAAGTTCGTGTGGGCAGTGGATGTGGGTAGAGTTACTGTGACTGTGTGCAGTGCGCGTTAACAGCTACTCCGACTGCGCGTGGTGGGCTTCGAGTCTCAGGGGAGGCAACTGACACAGCAAACACACCTGGCTGACATTACGTGTGGCTGGATCTTTGGCAGAGTGGTTACCAGCGGCAGTCTTCGCAAGGTGAGCCAGTAATACAGTGCCACTCTAACGTCATTTCATGGTTGCGGTGGAGACTAAATGAGGAAGGAAACATTCAACAGTGGCACGGCCAATTTCGACCATGTGCCGAAAGTCATTGCCGGAAACGTTACCTTGTGTTAATAACCCAAAGGCGTCCAATCAACACAGCAACGGCCTGGCTGAAGACCCCATGACACTGCCTAAGCGGCTCATCACCTATGTACCGTTAAAGTCTGGAAGGATGCTCGGAATCAGCCAGGTGCATTTCCCTCACACAATGGCGTCTCCTGGTGCGGCGAATGTATTTCATACCAACCGTGAGTGAATTAGTCAAGAACGAGACGACAGTGTCCTGTTCATGAAAGACTCGCTGTTTAATCTATATCCCCACTACAATACCACCACACGGTCTGGCCACCTTTATATGACCACCGCCTATGTTCGACGTTAATGTGCAAAACCACTCACAGACGGGAGGTGGCAGCACTAGCAGTGGAGGTATTAAGCGAGTTGGGCGTACGTGGAAGACAAATCAATCTTTGTTGTAATGCGGAAAAGGGGCAATGTATATGACATCCAAAAGAATGTGATCATTGGCTCTTGGGCAAGGCTGGAAGCATTTCGAAACGACTAAATCTGTAAACTGTTCATGGGCCGCCGTGGTTAAAGTATACAATGAGTGACAAAATGGCGCTATCTAAAACCGGCGTCGAGGCGGCTGCGGCGCACCACAGGCCATAGCTGACAGGGGTGAACGACGGCAGCTGTTGAGCAGCTGTCTGCCCAGATGATCCTAGGGGCTACTAACACTGTCTCCTTAAAGACCGTTCAGCGAACGTTGCTGTGTATTGGCCTCTGCAGCAGACACTCGGTTCGTGCATCCATGCTGACTGATTTTCATCGTCGACGAACGCACTCGACGTCCACTGAGTAGTGACAGATGGTCTTTACAGATGAATGATGTTTCATTCTCTATCACACAGATGGCAGTAGACTTGTACGATCCAACCACAACGTCGGAACGGTGCAGGGTGGAGGAGGGAGTGTTATGGTCTGGGGAATGTATTCGTGGGATTCCAAGGAAGACCTCATCATTCTGGAAGTCACAATGGATCAAAGCAAGTATGCATCTGTTCATGCGGACCATGTCCACCTCTACATGCAGTTAGTCCACGGCACGATGGTATCTACTGACAGGACAATGCAATGGGTCACACAGCTTCCAGTGCACGTGCATGGTTCGAAGGACACAAGTATGAATTTACCGTACTCCCTCGGCAACTGAACTCCCCGGATTGAAACTCAGTTGAGAATCTGTGGGATTAACTCAATCAGGATGTTTGCGCCACGGATCCTCAACCGTGCAATCTAGCGCACCTGGAAACAGCATTGGAGTCTAAATGTCCCAACATCCCTGTCGGTACATTTCAGAACCTTACTGACCCTCTTCCTGCTGAGCTACGTTGCATAAGGCGGTTATTCGGATTTTTGACAGGTGGTCACGTTAATGTGAGTGGACAGTGTAATATGATAGGAAGGGGCTTGTTTCCTCGTCTGGAGCGACATCACTTTAGACAAACCTAAGTCACTATGTTTCCTAGGGCTACTGTGATGGATGTGAGGTATTGAGGTCTCATTCGGCAATAATATTTTCTTTTTCGTGGTGATTAATCTATGTTTGTGCTTGCATCCCATCGTTGGATGAAAATGGTCTGTGTTTTTGCCCGGGCCCCGTCGATGGATGAAAATGCTCGACCACAGCAGTTTAGGTTCACACACGAAAATCTTCAACATTAGAACATCAGAGTTTTAGTCGACAGCTCGCTGTCTGAACTCAGATCCAATTTAACTTGTAGGCAGTGCTGTTGGTAGAAGGAAAGCAACGTTAACACCGTCACTGTTGACCATTGCTGATCTACAGACGCAATTGTGCATCAGTGGGACCCATTACCATAAATCTTCCTGCACAATGTGATTCACAGGATGTGGTGACTTACTGTTTATCCTATATTGTCTTGCGAGGACATCACGCCCTGTGTTGGCGTTCTGCATGCCACAACACCCGGTAAGTGCTGTTCACGACCCTTGATTATTTTTCGGGTATATCTCGTGTGCCTATCACAATGTTATGAGCTACAACATTTCCAGAGCACTTTCTAATGGCCGGCCGAAGTGGCCGTGCGGTTAAAGGCGCTGCAGTCTGGAACCGCAAGACCGCTACGGTCGCAGGTTCGAATCCTGCCTCGGGCATGGATGTTTGTGATGTCCTTAGGTTAGTTAGGTTTAACTAGTTCTAAGTTCTAGGGGACTAATGACCTCAGCAGTTGAGTCCCATAGTGCTCAGAGCCATTTGAACCATTTTTTGAACTTTCTAATGCGCAAATTATAACTGTGCTTTGTGTTTCACAGAGGTTTAATGTCCCTTAACTGGACATTAGTGCTGTCGTAAATAAAAATACGCAAAGACTCAGACACATTGCATGTTTTGATTAAATAAAAGCAACTGATACCTGTTTTCGGAAGAAGTATACCTTGTCAGTAAGCATGCAAGGGCAGTCAGAGGGACGAGATTTTCGATCGACCATGCACGAAAGAAATCAAACTTATAAAGCGTGTAAGCACTCCGTACAGTTTAGGAGGGGAGCGTATGGAACATGTGTTGAAATATAATGAATACCATATTTTTCCACAGTATCGTCAGATGAGATATGCAGCAAAGATTGGGTAACACTAAAAAGCTGATACAGAGAACAGCGACAAAAGCGCTAGGCACAAAAAAGAAAAATCTGAGGGAAAAATGATTGGACAATTGCTTACCACAAACGATGAATAGAAAAAATATTAATATAAACAGTGGAAATACGTATAAGAGAGCTTATCAGGACTAATGCAATAATATCCTAAACATATTAGGATAAAATTTTCGTGGAAGAACTTCAAATGGTCCAAATGGCTCTGAGCACTATGGGACTTAACATCTGAGGTCATCAGTCCCCTAGAACTTAGAACTAGCTAAACCTGACTAACCAAAGGACATCATACACATCCATGCCCGAAGCAGGATTCGAACCTGCGACGGTAGCGGTTGCGCGGTTCCAGACTGAAGCGCCTAGAACCGCTCGGCCACATGCCCGGCGTGGAAGAAATCCATAGCTTATAAAACTTTTAAAAACAATTGAGACAGTAAAGAGTGGGGTTCAGACACACTGAACTGTGTTGACATACAGCAAAAAAAATTAAATGTTGTCAAAATCTGTGGTTGAATTCAAAGATAGAAATAAAACGCAAAGAAAATACATAACAAAATGAAACTTTCGCAGAAACTCTCAAAGCAACACGCATGTACGACTTAAACCAAGATATTTTGAAATGTGCCATCTACATCTCTAACCTTCGCTTCTTACATTTTGTCCGTATGTGCTAAAAGCGAAGTAATACTTATCAATAATAGTTAACGAAAAAATTAACCGAGTTCTCCGTCGGTAATCGGGAGAATATGAAAAGAATATCAAAAAGGAAACCCTTACCTGATGTTTTGAACCTAGTTAAAGTAATTTCTTATTGGTGAATGGGATCGCACCTATAGTGGGAGCTTTGGAAGAATAAGTTTAATAAATGCCGCATATAAGCTGAATTTGTCTCTATTAAACAACAGGTGTTAACCAGTAATTGAATTAAAATCATCAAAGAAACAAAAGAGTTTTTTAAAAAATATTGAACGAAAAGCGTAGCTACCAATAGAGATTAACAAGGAGCATGTAGTCAGTCTCCTACTTTACTTACATACTGGTCACGTAATAGACCGATGGAACTTTATGTTGTCCATGTTGGGCTGTAGTTTGTAAACTGCGACTGTTTATACCATTCAATAGTGTCAGTCCAACAAAGTTTGGATAAATAATAATTGAGTAAAAGAGAAGAGTAAAAAGTTAATGATGTGGAACTGACTACTACAAAATTGCAATGAAGTTGAACGTATAATTTTTTATGACTATATTGTGATAAGATACGACGTAGATGACGACCAGACGAATGTCAGAAGTAATTACAAGGAAATAGGCTGTATGTGCTTGGAGGCGCGTAGTTGAACACTGTAACGTGGAAAGCAATCAGGAAGGGAACTTTATTCATTAAATGGGTGAAGAGTGACTTAGAATATTCAAACATTTGTTTATTAAGGATCCATGCCTACAGCATACTGTTGGTTTCGTTTAGCGCGGAAAGCTCTTTCCGAAAGAACAGGACAGCACGCATTCAGCTTCAAGTTATATCAGTTTACTAAACACAAGTGTTTCCGCAGCACCTGATGACATCAAGAGTATCTTCTCCGGTAAATTATACGCATTTATCCATTTCAACAGGCTCAAAACACGAGAACACTTTAAATGAAGGTAAAAAAAAAAAGTTATAAACTGAGCCTGATGAATTTATGCATAAAGATTCGAGAAAAGTCGAATATTGACAGAGGAATTGCACCGAATTCTTTCGCTAATTTATCTGGATTAATCTATTCAATTTGACACATCGAAAACAATTTCATGGGTTTGAAAATTACGTTCTCTGAAAAATAATAATATTAATATGCAGACGGTCTTGGAGTCAGGACTATCTGTCACTACTATGTTCTCAAATATGCTTGATGTAAACGATAACTGTTTACAAAGTACTATGGTGATTAAGGTGAAGACGAGGCGACCAATTTACTACAGGACGATTGTGGCCTATAAGGCTGGGAAACAGCCTCTAATCGACCCACAAAAGCTATCTGAGCTACCGCGCACGCGCGCCGCACGAGATTATCAAGTCCCTCTCGCTCTTTAATATCACCGACTTAGCAGTTTATTTCGTTTTGCAAAATCTGAATATGTTTAAAACCCTTACAAGCACAATAGTTTTCGCAGTAAGAAGGTGTAACGTTGCGCGTATGTAGCCGAGTTATTCACCCGCCTAGAACTGGTACCAGGTGAGATGAATTTGTTTGTGCAGCTGTATGGGATGTTGGTTAGAGAAGCCACTACTCAGGGGAATATCCATTAGGTAACGTCGCAAAGACCAGACAAACAAAAAAATTTAAGTGCTAATTTTATGCTGCTAAATTCACAATATTTTGAGGTAAAATTCACACAAACGTTAATTTTAATTTTCTGAGTGCAAGTGTAACCTTTTTTTCATATTCAAGGATGATTTTAGCCAAACTGTCGCGTGGCGCGGATGCGCCATAGCTTACGTGGCTTTTGCAGGCGGATTTGAGGTTGTTTCCCGGCTTCACAGACCACACAACCGACCTGTATCAAATTGTTCTCGACTTCACCTACACGAATGTGTAAAGTTGTAAACAAATACTGTTTGTATCCGATATCGATATCTCTCATTCTGAAGGGATCTTTTAAAAAGATAGAAGGGCGAAGGAATGACATGTGTAGATTCGAAGCAGCTGAGACGTGATCAGGCACAGAAGTTCTTCATCTGCTCCGACTGTCTGAGTGTTCTGGAGACTGTTTAGTGATTGTAGACAGAGGGCAAGCAATTTAAAGGTAGCCAGGACTGCGTAACAGGGCGTATGGATATCAATGAAAATAAATTCGCGGATACGGCAGCCAAGGAGACACGTGGTTTAAAATGTATAACTCACTATGAATTCCCGTTACATCCTATGGCATCGGTATTTGAGAGATACTGTATGCATCACTGAACGTCCGGGTGGCAAGATGTGAGAGATCAAGACATGTTATGAAGATTTAACATCACACTAGGAACAACGATTTATTTCAGTAAGCGAAAGGGATACACAAAAATAACACGGGTGTGATGTCAGGAAGGTTTCACTGTCGGCGATATTTTTTTTTTACTCCCTACACAGTACCCTCCCTGATCATCTCCATGTGGGTGATCGGTTGAATGTGCTGATCAGAGCTCCCGAAGAATTAGTAACTGATATGTCAACAGTGTTCTTCTATATCTTATAACAACGCATGTCGAGCAAAATCTATTCAGAATCCCAATCTATTCCCAAATCTCACGTTACAGATTTAGTCGTAAAATCTTCTGTAAGTCACGTCCTCTTCAGAACCGTCGAATTAGTAACCAATTTTCATACTAGAAATCTTGTTTATCCAAAAAGCGTGATTGGTTCAAATGGCTCTGAGCACTATGGGACTCAACTGCTGAGGTCATTAGTCCCCTAGAACTTAGAACTAGTTAAACCTAACTAACCTAAGGACATCACACACATTCATGCCCGAGGCAGGATTCGAACCTGCGACCGTAGCGGTCTCAGGGTTCCAGACTGCAGCGCCAGAACCGCGCGGCCACTTCGGCCGGCGCGTGATTGGTCCATGGTAACTGGTGGCCACTTGGCCATCGTTTGTCATACAAAATCACCCATAAATGTACTTTCCCCCCTGTATAAGTGATCACGCCAGAGGATATTTACTGAGATTCAGTACTGCCAAATCCGTTGTGGCTGCTATGAAAGAGCAAATGCTAGATGTTTAAAGCGATATGCTGTGATATCTCTCATGGCCTTACAACCGTCTAGAGGACTGCACTGAAATCTCGTTACATCTCGGTCCTCATTATTTAGACTTAACTGTAATGAGGCTTTGTCACACACTATAACATTTCAGCCATTTTCAGGTAATATTGAAGCCTGGTCCAGATTTTGGATACAGCTTATCTTTTTCCGTGGATAACAGTCGAAAAGCGTAAACGATAGATGTAGAGGTATCTGTTAATGGTTGCATGGACGGAGAACCTAAGAACTTGGTTGATGGCATTACTGCCGTTCCAGATACACACTAAAAACTAAACAAATCATCATGTCTAGGACGCAAGTGTCACAGCAGAAAGTTCGTGCCCTGAAGTCACCATTCAGTATCCGCAGTGTGTGCAACGATAATGTAGAGATGCGAAAAACAGTGCAAACTTATTTATTACATTATAGCTTGTCTTGTGCAAATTGTATATTAACAAAAGAACATTGTACTGTAGGGACAAACCAAATGAAACAGTGCAACTGACTGACATGTGCGGGAGGGTGGAGTTTTCTCTGTCCGACTATCTTGATTTAGGTTTTTCTAAATCATTTCAGGTAAATTCCAGTATAATTCCTTCAGCACGCCGATGGCCAAGCACCTGTCATATCTTCGTAAAAACATCTTTATATATTCTTTGTGTCTATTTATTTGAGCTACATTCATTGTATTAGGACGACAAATTCTACATTACTATCAGATGACAATAAAAGATAAAACAATTATTCGTGTCAGTCACTTTTTATTTACTTCTGCGGCGCATTTCGAGGACCTACATCCTCATCTTCTTCAGGCGGATCAGTGGATTACATGACTCTTTATTTGCTGATTGTAGCCAGCAGGTTGTTTTAAGTTTCATTCAGCTACAAATAAGGGATAATCAGTAACTGTTAATGTAGTATGGCATTAGGATTACAAATTTTAAACTATAGTAAAGCAAATTTTACAGCATTCCGAATGTACTGAGATCATATAATCTAAGAGTTACTTTCTTTACCGGCAAGAAATTATGTAATAAACTGTCGTACAACATAACATCCAAGAAAGCCAAATTCTCCGCCTCACGCATTTGCTAGCTGAAATGCAATGAATGCTTCACACAATACGTGGGTCATACCAGACGAAGCTTCTGAACCAGATTTAAATAACATATAAATGCATTTAGATACAACACCCTCAATAAATTTGCCATAAATACACGCATTAACGACACAAGACATAATTTTGGTAACATAGATGATAATTCAATAATATTTCACAGGTTAAACAAAGGCCACAAACTGAACCTCCAAGAAGAATTTGAAATTTTTATTCGCAGCAGAAAACAATGGCAAAATACACTCAATGATAAACCTAAGGCAGTGGCAATGAACTTTTTTGGGAGCTTCTCTGACGTATTTGACGATGGACAGTAGCTTCTGCTAAATCTATTTTCGACTGATTTAAATCAGAAAACAATTCCTAAATCACCTTACCAAATCATTAGCAAGTACATATGCTGGAGTTAATTTCATAGTTTTCACATTTTCATTTTTAGCAATAATAATATTCTTAAGAAAAAAGGTTGTAGAGAATTAAACAATTATATATTTGTTTTCTGTGTCTTTGATTCGCGATGGAAGCTAGTAATGAATGCTCTTTAACCTATAACCAACTGTTTCTTCACATATGGATATGTCTCTAGATATGTACAACGTCTGGACTGTATGTTATTGGTTCGAGTTTTGTTTGACATCTAAAGATGACCATTTATATTTATGAACAACCTCAGGGTGCTTTCTGTTGGAACATATTTTAAGTATTATTGATTAATACACATATTATAAATATTATTATTTAAATTTTGTATTTCTGCTGCTATATTTTTTAACATTTGCTGGTTATACCTTATCTGCAGCGAACTGAAACTCAAAGCAGACAAACTGTCTACATGCAGTAAACAAAAAATATGCAACATCATCCACAGATCCGCCTTAAAATGAGGGTGTACGCCCTCTAAAAGCGACGTGGGAGTAAATAAAATGTGACTGACAAAGATAATTATTTTGATTTATCTTTTATTGTAGAAGCAGTTCGCAGTTTCGTATCCACAGTCCAATGTGAATGTCACAAGAAATCAGATGATGACAAGAAGAACAAATAAATATATAAATAAGTATGGAAATGTGTATGGAATTGTGCAAAGGATTTTTGAGTTTTTGGGTAACTGAAGTGTAATCTCGTCATTCAATCCCAATGCTCCAAATACTGTCTTCATTGAGTGTTGCAAACGAATGCGTGTTGTCCAAACAAAGAGAAAGGCGTTGATTCTTGTAGAAGAGTACTTGCCCCAGAACTGTAACATTTATTCCCTGGGAAACCTGCACCCATCCTCTTACTGGTAAAAAAAGCAAAATGTTTGGTTGGGCAACGTCACACGGTTAATGGATTTACTTAAAAGAAAATTTGAGATGGAGGGGGGTGGGGGGGGTGGGGTGGGGGGGGGGTGAGTCCTTACTTCACGTAAGATACGAGAAGATATTTCTTATACAGCGACTTATATACACAAAACTTCCGTTTTTCAAGTAACAGTCAACACAAAGCAGAGAAGAACAAGAGGGTGAGACCTTTTCTGCTTGTATTGCCAAGAAAAGAGGCCCAGGGGCTCAGAATGCAGACAGATGTCTAACCCGCAAGCTGGAAGGCCAGACTCAAGAAATGAGCCGTTGTTTTCAACGCCTTAGAAGTGGTCACAACAAACAACAATATTTCAAACGAGGGAAGGCCAGTTGTTTCAAATGCTCCATCTGTGATAAGTCATAATGCCACAGTGAATAAAATTTGAGTTACTGCTCCCAGTTTCACGTGTTTGGGAAAAGGCTGGGAATGTATGGAGGACCAACTGGCAAGACGTATTTGAAACGTCCATTTTAGTTAACAGAAGCTTTATAACTGAATATTATAAAACATTATATATAACTGCTATCGAACTGCATTTCATTTCCTCACACATGAAAAGGAATTTTTGCTCCGCAATTTTGAGGCATTCGAACTAGGTTCTTGTTTCTGTTATAGGCTTTGAAAGTTGTAGTTTTTCTCATAAAAAGACTAATGTAGAGGACCCACAAACGTAGAACATTAACCTTCAGTTTGCATGGGAGTTGATGATTGTTGGCAGATTGTGAGCTTAGCAATCATTTAGGATATCACTTTCATTGATCTTTGTTCCCAAGATTTTTGGACACATCCATGATGAAAAATTACAATTAATGCTGCTCATTTTATTTAAGACGCTACCGATAAGATGCCTGACGGGACAGCGGTACGCAGCTTTTTTGTCTAGAGACGATAGGCACAAGCGAGGCACAATAACTAACTTTGTCACTCAAGGACGACGCTGTTATTGAATAATTCGGAATGTCGGGTTCAGAGTCGCACCTTTATTTCAGAAGAAGAATATGTCGCCTTGCGGCAACCTGACGACATCAAAAGCTGGCTGTCACTATTTGCAACGTTGGCTTCGAAAGTACAAACAACTGAAACCTATTTACCATGAAGCCATATTAAACTACGCCAACAAATGTACAAGTTTCGCTGGACCCCAACTTGGTCGGGAACACTTTCTATGTGTTACATCCTGTCTTCAGGGAACATACCGAAAGAATCAAAAAAATACTTAATAGTTTTCGATGCTTCATCCTATGACACAAATCCCTCGTGGTAATATGACGCTTTAGAAACAGGTCGTAATTTGCTATCTGACTTTTTTAAAAACTTGCAGCGATTTCACAGATTTACCGCAGCTGCTATTTGTGATGTGTACGTAGCCCTGTTAGTTAAAGCTAGACAATGAGGACCGATGTCGCATGACATTTTTGCGGTATTGTCTTGAATGCAACACAAGTGACGATTGAAAAGTCACTGAAGATATGGTAGCATATCGCTTTAAACGCCTATCATTTGGGCTTCCACTCAGTCAATTTCTACTATCAGAAGTCACAAGGGAGTTGGGAGTCTCTGGGAACAGTTCAGCTTTCTGTACAATCCACACACACAACACAAACAAACCACGAAAGATAAACATACAATGACAGTTGGAAACACTACACACTGTAAACACATGCATTTTGATGACAAAATGAAAAGTGCAAGTGACAAAAGTGATGTGTTTTAACAAATGTTGATGAAAAAACGCCGGAAATCGGCCAGCTGAAGACATCTCCAGACCACACATATGGGCAAACAGCAGTGGAAATCGTAAGTAACACAGAACGATATTTTCATCTCACGAAATTTCGAAATTTGTGGCCCAAAAGAGAAAAATATGACAAAATGTAACATAATAACATATTGTGACATAGTAACATATTGTAACTACTACGTAACACAGTTATTATATATATAAAAAGAAACGTGTATTACAAGCCACTGAAACCTATTTACCATGAAGCCATATTAAACTACGCCAACAAATGTACAAGTTTCGCTGGACCCCAACTTGGTCCACTGAAGATGTTTCACAAAAAGAAGAAGCGAAACGCATATGGCAATAAAAAAATAGCGTTTCATTTAATTGCATAGACGGAAGTTACCTCCATGAATTTTGGAGGAATTAAGGAACGGCGGAAAGCAGGGGAAAATGACGATTCGTGTAAGACGTTCAGCGAGGCAGGAAAAATGTCGTACCCAGTTGTCCTGTAACTACAAAATACTCGCATTTATTACTAAATTACAAGCTGTGATCTCTTGTGCTCTCAGACAATTTTAATAAGCAGTCGGAAAGCGTAGCGTTGCGAGAACTTACTGCGTGCGTGCTCGGCGTGGCTCGGCGGTACTACGATACTTGAATCGCTTCAAGTGTATCACTATGCTTGTGATCCTCTTCGATGTTCTGTACTCTAACTTCCTTGATTTTGTGCGATGTTTCGGCATCAACGTTTGTGTTGGAGATCAGTGCAGGACAGGATTTAGCATAAGTTAAAGAATAGTTAATTTCAGTAAGAGCAAGGAACACATAAAAGTACCAGAGAGATTATATCGGAGAGGTTCGGCAGTCAGTGATATTCTTATCATTCTCCGACACAGGAGAAGACTGGCACCGAGTTGCAGACTCCGAAATCAGCAACACGACCCTGGTGTACATGCATCCAGCCAAAGAGATACACTGAAGTAGTTCTCAACACATTTCGATTAGGATATGAGCTTCTCTCCTGTCGATAAGATCCATCAGTACCCCGTGCTTGTGGCGTTTTATTCTCGTTAAGACGGATTTTAGTTTGTTACATTGTGTTTGGTGACACCTCTGTAGTGAGCTACAGCATTCATTTCTATTTTAGGTTACGATTGGAAAAGTGCAGCGTGTATTTAAAATTTTTATGTAGAGTCAAGGCTGCCGTCTTGTTAAAAACATATGTTTTAAAATGTGTCTGTGGGTGGCTCGTTCATGTTGCTGTAATAGGAGATTGACCTTCAGCACATATATGAGAAATATTTATCACTACTATTTTACTGTTCATTTTTAACAGAGAATTACTGTTTGTCAGGGCCGTTAGAGTGACACAAAAGAGAGACAGAGAGAGAGAGTGAGAGAGAGAGAGAGAGAGAGAGAGAGACAATGAGAGGGAGGGGGGCAGGGAGGGAGGGAAGGAGAGGACATACTTCGGAAGGGTTTGTTATATATCGGAATGGTTGGCTTTTTAATAACCGAGATCAACCAACGACAATTGTTTCAAATACATAAAAATTGTTATTTTGGTACTACAGTAGGGAATAATTTTATCTCGCGACATTACTGTTTCTGAATAAAAAAGTTACACCAGTCTTAGGCTAACTCGAAAATCAACAAATTTATAGTGTAGTATATCAGTCACTAAGAACGGCGCAGTAAAACACTTGTCACTCTGAGGAACCAAGTGATGCGAATGCCGACAACCGACGTATTGGATTACATGGCCACATCATAAGACACAACACTGAAGAATAATTGAAATAAACAACAATTATTGTGAAAATTGTTAGATAGATAAGAGTACAAATGGCAGAAACGTCCCAGACAGTGGTGGGACACCAACCTGACTGTCTCTCGCCATATGGTCCGACAACCAGGAGTGATGGTCTGGGTTGCCATTTCTTTTCATATCAGGACCCCTTTGGTTGTCAGCCGTGGCAGCTTTGCAGCACAGCGGTACGTCGACGATATTCTACGCCCTGTTTTGTTGCCCTTCATGGCAAGCCATCCTGAGGTTACATTTCTGCAAGGTAACGTCCGTCTGCACGCGGCGAGAATTTCTACTGCGTGCCTTCGTGCTTGCCAAACCCTACCTTGCCCAGCAAAATCGTAGGATGTCTCCCCAATTGAGAACGTATGGAGTATCGTTGGCAGGGCCCTGCAACCGTCTGGAGATTTTGACAATCTAACGCGTCAGTTGGGTAGAATTTGGCGCGATATCCCTCAGGAGGACAATTAACAACTCTACCAATCAATGCCAAGCTTAATAACTGCTTGTATAAGGGTCAGAGGTGTACAAATGCGTTACTGAATTGCTCAATATGTGAAACTCTTTCTCTTGAATAAACCATTCAATTTTTCTGACGCTATATTCAGTTGTTTGTCTGTACATGTACATAAGATGAACCAGTTTCTGTCCCATTCGGATAATTTATTCGTGGTGCGTCGTTTTGTTTTTGTCTTAGAGAGTATATTAAAACTATTTTGAGGACCTTATTAATTCTTTAGTTAGAGATTTTTATGGTGAGAAAAGTTGTGTATATTTTCAAAACTAGTTATATAACACGTGGACAGTTAAGACATACTTCTTCAGTTGTGTACCGTTTTGTACCTTTGCACGAAAGAATGTTTCTGCCATGAAACACGTGATTTTTGCAAACAGACTGAGTTTCTTTCCTATCTCAACAGTTTTCCCCGTCTTGAAAATAGAAATTTGTTTTAACTGCGATTAGCTTCTTTTTCAAAATATTTTTAACCTGTAACTGTTTTTATACACTTCTTCATAATTTGATTTTACTTACTGATTATTAGTTTGTAGCAGACTAACAATGTAACACATAGACTATTAAATACGGTATTGTCAAGTTTTTTCCGATTGCAGCTCTTTTAAATTTGAGTAGAACATTTGTCCTAGGCACGTGATCATGTTGTGTATTGGAACTGTTTTTAAACATTTTGAAAATTCTTACCTTCCCAGAGTAATTTTTGAAACTGTATGAAAAAGACTGCAGCACAAGTAAAGTGAATCACATGATTTCAAAATGAAACAAGAAAATATGTTAAACTTCTATTAAAAGGCCAGCTATAGGCCAAAGTCTGAAAATTGCCACAAGATACAATACTCACCCCTACACCACGAGAATTAGGAAAACATTTGTTCACTCCTTAGAAATATCATATCTCTTCTGTGTTTGGACATATAAATCATGTTCTTCGAAAGTTACTACAAATTTTAAGCTATTATTCAAAATTAGCAAATACAAGAAAATTTTCTCTATTTATTTTCAGCTTCTATTGCGTATAATTAAGAAATATCTATACTGTTCGCTGCACTTGCATTTAACGTTAGCCATATGGCCTCTACATATGCACATACCACAAAGAACGTAGTAAACCAATATGATACAATCAATGACTACAAATTAACTAAGTTGCATATGCTGATACTACTAGCAGTCAAAACGAGAAAGAGAAGCATACATTACATTTTCTCGACGGCAGTACATTCATATCAGTTTTATTTTGTGTATATATATTTTCAGCTCATCGATATCCTTACCACTTGTTATCCTCACTTGGAAAAGGTAAACAATAAGTGTTCTCTCCTTTTTATTCATCTAGAAATCTGCCCATTACCATTTCAAATGCAAAATTTTTCAATATTAGGAGCGCAGGGCAGGGTTACTGGAACTTCATGTTAAAAGCGTGCTGGGAACCAGCTGATCTCGTTTCGAATGTTGAACATCGTATCACTCGCGAAGCCTTGTCGGCTAGTCTTTCCCTCCGGGCACTGTGGTGACGTCATACTTGAGGGATGTGTCGGGTAGCAGTCCAGCTGATAACAGCTCCGCAGACCGATGTAGAGCAAAAATCAACCCAACCCGCTTATATCACAACATTCGCCATAGATTCCCTTTGCTCTCACGCTCACAAAAAAGCTGCTCTACTCTTTACATGGTTTGTGAAATAACAACTACTACGTCACGCAAGTACATTGTATCTTGGCACAGTCATTCATGTACCTCGAAAAAATACTGGCATTTGGAAATGCACAGTCTACAAATAACCACTTGTACCACAAGAGTTTTTCATTTTGTGCAGCAGACAGCTTCAATGGATCCGGTTCAATTCCTCTTGGTGAGGTTGTGTGTCCTAAAAGCTTTATTTGTTCCTCTGCGAACTCTGATTTGTCTACATTCAATGTCACTCCTGAATCTTCGACCGTTGTAATACTTCTTCCATGATGGACAAATGTTCTTTCCACGTCACCGTCGTCAATATAATTAGTCGTCTTTCTGAATACTTATTCTTCCATTACTTGACACAATTCATGTATAACACCAAAGCTAACACATTTAATCCGAATGGGGGTACTGTAATTGATAACAGTGGCTGTTAAAAAGAAATGCCGTATATTTCTGACAATTGGGATCTGGTTTCAGCTGCCAAAAATTGGTCGTTAAGATCTCACTTGTTAGTAGATCACGCCTTTGTGACGTTCCAGTAATGCCTCAGTATCAGTATTCTCAAACTGATTCAGTTGTGGCACAATTATCCTATTTATTGCTCGTGCATCAATCACAGGCCGTGAGCCAACATCCTTTCCCGACACTACATGTTACAGAGTATGGTGTCCACTATGAGATCTCTCAATAACGTCTTCTTTCAGTATTCTTTGAATTTCTGCTTCTGATGTGGCCCTCTTCACTGATGTGATTCGGTATGGCGTTGTTTGAACTAATTCACGTTCTCGAACCTAGAATTTGCATATACATCAGCGCATTCTGCCGGTTTTCGTAGAGAATATGGACCGATTTCTTTTCAAAATTTTCGCCAGTTAGCGTCATTGCACCTCAGACTGTTCGGCAAACGTTTCCACTTTCTCCTCAATTCCTCAATTAGATCGCCTATCAACTTCCCTGGTGTCGCTATTCTCATCGTGATTACCTTCTCTCGTTCACATATTGCGTACGATACTCACTTATCTTCTTCAATTCTGTACAAACAGCAATCCCTTCTTTCTTTTCTATAAAACTCTTGAGACTGCATTTCCTTTGTTCTTCGCTGTACTTGATGAATAGCTCCTCTTCACTAAAATCCAGCATGGGACATTTCTCTGTGGGAAAATCATCGCCTAACGCAAGAGAGTTCTATAACCTTTGGAAAATTGATACGTTCTTCTCGATTTTTCTCTTTCCAGTCTTAAATCTTATTAAAGCTTGTCCCTTTATCTATTTACTTTCGTTCCCTATGACACTAGCAATGCTGATTCTATTAATTGGCAAGATTTGACCTTTAGCTGATCATATATAGTACAGATAAGGCAGCATTCACCTCACTACCTCAGCTTACTATATTTATTCCGTATATCTCAGATTGAAAACCAGGCATTAACATTTAGCTGTTTAAGTCTTCGTTTTCGTGTAATAGGTCTTTCCCTAATCCCATCTAGGCTTCAGACTTAATGGTCATGCACGGTACTGGTCTGTTTCCAGTATTCTTTTTCAACTGGATCCTGTTAGAGACTTATTTCGGTTTCTTGAGTCTTGATGTGAGGGTGCGCATTCTTCACCGTTATTCCTTTCTGATGATCAGTTCAGTGACCTCCTCCTATTATTCACAAATTCCTGCCGATCATTTCACCAGTTTTCCCTCTATCTGAACTGACCTTCTTCATCGTTCATATGATTATCATGCACTTAGCTTGTCGGACGGTCATCAAAATTACGACGCGTATTCTCTCCCCAGTAACCGTTGTTCCCGTATTCCTTGCAGTTACTTGCACTTACAGAAATCATCCTGTCCGCTGATTATGCGTTCAAGGCCGAACATTTTGTTCTCTCTCTTGTTTCCCTCGTTCCTCTAGCTCTTGAAATGGTCATAATTACGGCCTCTTAATTCAGCCAGGTAGGAAATCCAGGAAAGGCTGGAGCAGTAGGGATCTTACACACTTCACTCACTGGTAGTACACAAATGTATTTCACACAGTTTCAGTCACATAGCACCCAATTAAGCTTATTTTTTAATTAATTAAAAGGCCAAGCAATGAGACTCTCATTTAAAAATCAATTTAAATAATTTACAGAAAATTTAAAATTCACTTTAACCCAAGACGACTTAACAATCTTTAAGGAAAGACATGCCCTCTGTAACACACAGAACGTCCTGGAACAGACTAAAATTTATCTGAGGCACTTAAATAGAACAGCGCGCTATACAGTTTCTTAGACACTTAAGGCCGTTAGCATTAGCTTCAAGGAAACAAGAACAACAGAAGCAAATCATAAATAGGCCAATAAAATAGAAAAACCAACACAAATTCTGACGTGATTAATTAAACATCCGTGGTAACTGGTAATGCTAAACATTTCACTGCATCACCAGTTGAAAATTACATGGCCAATCATTTACTTTAAAAATCAGAAGAATTAATGGTAAGCGGACAAGAACAGGTAACGCATACTCTAATGCACACCGCCAGCCTTCCAAATAACCTTTCTTCTGGAACACGGCGCTGCACGCTGGCTAAAGGTTCACAAGCACCAAGGGTACATAAAGTTAACACATAAAACAAATTATAAAGATATATCATCCAATTAATTAGTTTATAGTATCTACCAGATCTTGGAATCTCATTGCCCTTTGAATACCATGGTGACATGGGCGTCCGTACACAACAAATAGAAGGCAGACAGACGAAAGTGACCATGAAAAACAACTGGACACTCTTCTGATAAATCGCAGGACAAGCCGCGTCGGTACTAAATAAATTACGTGAGACAACATGATCGCAATATTGGTCGCCCGCCAACAACTAACACCACGGCGAATAGGCCTCACGGAAAGCCTGTTGCAGCTTCGTTCCTCAGCTCTTACTGCCCGCCAAACCGGCCACCACGACCAGAGCCCTCCAACCGCAACATGTTAGTCAAAGATCATAATAATAGTGATACCGACAAATTGTGAGGAAGCTGCCACGGCTCAGCTCACATCTTCCGCTATCGCTTCTGTCTTATCCAGTATTAAATATAATACCTATACATCAGAAACTATTCAATGTGCAGCTAGTGGGAACCTTTTACTCAAAATCGCTTCTTGTACTGATCATCTAGCAATGCATTTTTGTCCCAATATGTTTTGTACATTATTTGTTCGTTGTATCACGACATATATAAATAGTCGGTGTCAAGAGTGATGATTCCACCGACCGTTGTTTATTTAGCGATGGGACGTCTGTAGAATCGCATCTTCCAGTTGTTCATAGCTCCTGTATTCGTCAATTGCTCTACTTATCCTAGATATGCGTTTCTCCTTTCACAAAGCCAACTCAAGAACTCATTTTCTTCCGTTTATCCCAGTGTACAGGAAATGCAACTATAAAATTGTTTTACGAAAGCAATTGGATGTCTAGCAGTAGGGACAAGAGAGCGTCACGACACACTGCGTTGTTGCCAGAGTCATTGAAGATGGCGGATGCAAGACGGCGGCAATACATATGGCAACGTCGCAGTGACGTTTGCTAGAAAATAGGTCGACTGGGCTACCTCCACTAACCTAACTCCTGCCCCACCTCTCCCCCTGCCCCCTCCCAACCACTGTCCCATCTGGAAATTGGTCGAAAAAGGACTCAGTTTGTGCTGGGCTACTGGATAGGATGGAAGTAAGTCTTTATTTTGTATTCACTGATTATTTAAAAAAATTGAGTTGTCATAGACAGTAGCTACATCCATTGTGTTAAACTTGAGGATTGGGGACCATCTAGCCTGGTTCGCAACACCGCCACCAGAGAGTGTTGTTAGCCCTCCCACCCCCCCACCAGAGACGTAATCCAAGATGGCGGTCTGGGAAGAAATGTCACGAAATTGGATTAATCTGTATCTAGCTGCTGGACTGGGAGGACAGATGTTATTGTTTACTGTGTTTACTACACTGGTGTCCAAAAGTAAAGCAACAAGCCATAATTTCTCCGCCCTGTGTCTAATCCACGATATAATGATACACGCTCTAAATGTGTATCCATACAATCGTGTCCTGCACGGAAAATGGCATTGTGGTCAATGGACAAGCACGCCAATGACGACATCAGGACACCTACCAAATGGCATAATGTTTGCCAGGTAGCCCCACATCCGCAATCTTTGCGTACACAGTCACAGACAGTCCAGTATGGCACATAGAAGACACCTACCAGGCTCTCCGCAGTGGAGGGCCATAGGAAGAATGGAAGCAGAACAACAGCAAACTGATGTGGCCTGATGGCTTAATGTGAATCGTTCTGTTGTTTTTCGGATGTGGCGACAGTTTATAGAGATCGAAACTCTATCCCAAAGACCAGGGCGGGGCCGACCACGTGTAACATTAGAAAGAGAGAACAGTTATTTGGCTGTAAGGGCACAAAGGTAGCGCCTTAGACTCTGCGTGGCAACTGAAATCTGACCTCACACCATCCACTGGACGTGTTGTAGTGAGCAAATCTGTGCGCATAAGGCTTCAGCACAGTGGTCTTTACTGTAAGAGACCTGCTGTATATGTACCTCTCACGCATATTCACAGAAGTGGACGTCTTGAGTCGAGCCGTCATCATGCCACCTGGACGATCGAACAGTGGGCAAATGTTCTTCTCATGGATGAGTCATCATTTGACTTGGTGAGTGATTCGCGACGGATTCGCATCTGGACGGAATGTGGAACATGATTTCGGGACCCAACTATTATGGAGAGAGACTGATATTGAGGATGATCCCCAATGGTGTGGGCAGGGATTATGTTGAGCACTCTAACGCCTCTTCATGAAATTGCACTGTTAAATCGGAGGGAATGTTGTTTAATAAGTTGAACCTAAAATAAATGAAAGCAAATAAACAGCGTCGAAACTTTGAAGACTATCCTGCATGATGTAGAAAAAATGTTGTTAAATACACCATCACACGAGTTTGCTACACGAGGCACGGTCATAACTCGGGACTCGCGAAGCAGCAGCGGATCTGTCAGTAGCTGCAGCTCGCCAAAGAGTGAAGTGGTGACCAGAAGCGGGGTTTTCCAGCTGGGCCCACGAGCGCGTGGAAACCGTGGCTGGCAGACCGGCACGAACTTGTCCTGCTTACTCAGACCATAATTCATCTGCAGGTGGAGTACAATGCCGCACTCCTATTTGCTCCCTGGGTAAAATGGCGGGTGGAGGGGGTACATGTTATATAAACCCTCATCCTGGTGCCGTCGCTCTTATTCTGCCTTCCTCAGTTCGCCTGTGTGGTAGATTGTATGCTCTTGTACCAATTTCTTTTAGGCAAAAAAAAAATGAGTGTATAAATCACAGCGACAGTATCAACAGCGGTTTCAGCAACAGCAGCAAACACCTTCGCCAGGACAGACTACCATGTAAGTTAATTGTTCTAATCATACCATGACCTTCGTGTACCCCGTAATTTTAGTATCCCTTACAGCCCTTGTTTAGGTTGTGGTCGTTAGAGGCAAACCTCCGTACTACCGAGCTTTTGACCGAGTCATTACTGTAATTTTAGTGTGTTACGAGTTTTTATTCTGTACCTGGTATTACAGTCCTTCTTCTTTTCTTGTTAATGTGGCCTTCGTCCCTGAGATGCTGGCTGATCTAGATCGGCAGCTGGAGGATGAGACTATTGTAGGAACAATCTCCAACAATGATAACTGAGTCGGCGCAGCAAGAACGTGAGTGCATTTATTTTTTATTTTATTTATTTTTTAACATGTGGCTGTTAGAGAAAGTATTTTATTTATTTTTTAACATGTGGCTGTTAGAGAAAGTATTTTTTTTGTTCATGTAATCTACTGCGGTTCTATGATGAGGGCTCGGGAATATATATATATATATATATATATATATATATATATATATATATATATATATATATATATATTTCGTAACATGATACATCCATTTGTCTGAGACATATTCTTTGTTTTTCTAGGTGTTTCTATGGATGAGGAAGGAGACATAGAGATATGTGTCGAAGCCGAGCGCCAGGAGCAATCAATTCAGTCTTGTCAGTAGCTGAATACGATTTTCAAATTCAATGTGTTTCATATATAAGTAATTTCAGTGAACTAGAAAATACGATTTTCTAGTTATACTTCAATGAGCTAACGAAAACGATTTTCGGTACGATTTTCTGTGTGTATGTCTATAACAGTTGTTAGAAATAATTACGTTCAATGTCTTAGTGTTGTAGATAGCGTCAGTAAGAACGATAAATGGCCCCAGGGCGAGGGTGAAATGCCAGAGTGGGCACATGAGACCGTGCCGCTGCAGAGGAAGTTGAAAGGCAGAGCCATCACGTCCTTTCGAGGGAGGATGAGGAAATACTGGTTTGGGCGGGGGAGCTACTGGAAAACCAGGCTGGAATGCCAATGTGTCCATAGGTAGGCGAAGGCAAATAACCTACGGATGGGTGACAGGTTCATCACATCCCTTGTATCTAGTTACATAATGTACTTGGATGTAAATAACATATATAGTCACGCCGTGCAGCAATTACTGCCGATTGGTGAGTT
Source organism: Schistocerca serialis cubense (assembly GCF_023864345.2). Lineage (NCBI taxonomy): Eukaryota > Metazoa > Arthropoda > Insecta > Orthoptera > Acrididae > Schistocerca > Schistocerca serialis. The sequence goes on along the minus strand of NC_064638.1, from coordinate 811,917,843 downwards.
CCGATGGGTGCCCGAGGGCGAATGCAAGGGATTAGATGGAAAAATCATGGGGGCTATGGCAGCTGATTCTGATGTATGGTATGTGGTGGAAGCAGAACTCACATACCCTATTAGTTAGTAAGATGCGAACGCCGATTTCCCGCTGTCTCCAGAGCAGCTAGTTCCGCGAGGAGGCTCCACCCGAAAACTGATGACAACGCTGGGGAATAAGCGGAGATACATTATTCACTATCGTAATCTCCAGCAGTGTCTCATGTTGGGGATGGAGCTGGTTATAATCACCTGGGCTGTCTCCTTAAAGCAATCCCCTTGATTGAAGGAGTATATTGATTTGAATACGAGACAGAGAGCTTCCGCAATATGTGACTTTAAGAAAGATTTTTCTAAATTAATGAATAATTCAATTTTCAGCAAAACAATGTAGATTTTAACGTGAAAAAAGTAAAAAAAGCACAAAGAAAAAATATTTTTATATTTATTAAAATAGCAGAAACATAAAAAAATACTTGTATATTTATTTATTCATACGCAACGTATATGTACACACAATGTTCGTCTTGTAAATCGAATAGTTTTTAAGTTTTCGCCTGTTGTTAGCTGTCCAAGTCAGATCAGTTTTTAAGTGCATAAAGCACAGTCCATCAGAATTATTATTGTAAAAACCTTTGGTACTGTGGCTGTGGAAATTAGTTTCTAAGTGCACACACTCCATCAGAATTATTGTAAAAGCTATGCTACTAGGATTATGGAATTTACACTGAAGCGCCAAAGAAACTGGTATAGGCATGCATATTCAAACAAAGAGATATGTAAACAAGCAGAATACAGTGCTGTGGTTGGCAACGCCTACATAAGACAAGTGTCTGGCACAGTTGTTAGATTGGTTACTACTGCTACAATGGCACGTTATCAAGATTTACGTAAGTTTGAAGATGGTGCTATAGTCGGCGCACGAGTGGTAGGACACAGCATCTCCGAGGTAGCGATGAAATGGGGATTTTCACATACGACCATTTCACGAGTGTACCATGAACGTCAGGAATTCGGTAAAACATCAAATCTCTGACATCACTGCGGCCGGAAAAAGATCCTCCAACAAAGGGACGAATGACTACTGAAGAAAATCGTTCATCGTGACAGAAGTGCAACCTTTCCGCAAATTGCTGCAAATTTCAATGCTGCGCCATCAAAAAGTGTCAGCGTGCGGACCATTCAACGAAACATCATCGATATGGGCTTTCGGAGCCAAAGATCCACTTGTTTACCCTTGATGACTGCACGACACAAAGATTTACGCCTAGCCTGGACTCATCAACACCGACATTGGATCGTTTATGATTGGAAACATGTTGCCTGGTCCGACGAGTTTCTTTTCAAATTTTATCGAGTAGATGGACGTGTACGGGTATGAAGACAACCTCATGAATCCATGGACCCAGCATGTCAGCAGGGAACTGTTCAAGCTGCTGGAGACACTGTAAATGCGTGGGGCGTGTGCAGCTGGAAAGATATACGACCCCTGATAAGTCTAGATACGACTGTGAGTCTGATAACCTGCATCCATTCATGTCCATTGCGCATTCCGACGGACTTGGGTAATTCCAGAAGGAAAACATACACGTCCAGAATTCCTACAGAGAGGCTTTAGGAACACTCTTCTAAGTTTAAACACTTCCGCTGGCCACCAAACTCCTCAGATGTGAACATTATTGAGCATATCTGGGATGCCTTGCAACATGCTATTCAGAAGAGATGTCTACCCCCTCGTACCCTTACAGATTTATGGACAGACCTGCGCGGTTCGTGGTGTCAATTCCCTCTACTGCTACTTCGGATGTTAATCGAGTCCATGCCATGCCCCGTCGTGTTGCGGCACTTGTGTGTGCCCACAGGGGCCCTACACGATATTAGGTAGGTGAACCATTTCTTTCTCTATTCAGTTAGTTGCAGTAGTAAAAAAAAGTATCTCCGAATTAATTTTTATCGTAGATTTATACATCTGGAAAAATTGTAAATATCCTCATCAACGTTATTGAGAAAAAAATTGTAAAAAATATTCTCGATCAGTGTTATTGTTGTAGTGTGTAAGTTAAAAGTATCTCTGCATTGGAATAGCAGATCCAAATTGTACCTCGAGATGTATATTGTACCTCAAGAACTGAGTTCTAATGGCAATAATTGAACTCTAATCTCAAGAACTGAATTGTATTTGAGTGAACTGAATAAACGAAAAGATTCATTATCATACTTATAAAAAGACCTATCACGTATTGCATTATGTATGTATATATAAAGGCTGCGCATAATACAAATGATATTAGTTTTTCTGCAGATGAGTGCTGTTAAGAAGGTGAAATTAAAGATGGAGGTTAACAAAATATATAGAATGGTTGCATGGAATTATGCCTATTGTGCAGCACATATTATGTTATGGTAGCAGGAGGCACGTGACCGCGTCCACTTCCAAGGATATATAGGAAACATATCTAAAATTATATGGAAAACCACAGACATAGTAGCTGCATGAAGCTGTGTACTATCGAACCGGAAACAGGGTGAAGAGAAGTCATACACATATCATGAGGTAAAAATTCATTTACACTCCTGGAAATTGAAATAAGAACACCGTGAATTCATTGTCCCAGGAAGGGGAAACTTTATTGACACATTTCTGGGGTCAGATACATCACATGATCACACTGACAGAACCACAGGCACATAGACACAGGCAACAGAGCATGCACAATGTCGGCACTAGTACAGTGTATATCCACCTTTCGCAGCAATGCAGGCTGCTATTCTCCCATGGAGACGATCGTAGAGATGCTGGATGTAGTCCTGTGGAAGGGCTTGCCATGCCATTTCCACCTGGCGCCTCAGTTGGACCAGCGTTCGTGCTGGACGTGCAGACCGCGTGAGACGACGCTTCATCCAGTCCCAAACATGCTCAATGCGGGGCAGATCCGGAGATCTTGCTGGCCAGGGTAGTTGACTTACACCTTCTAGAGCACGTTGGGTGGCGCGGGATACATGCGGACGTGCATTGTCCTGTTGGAACAGCAAGTTCCCTTGTCGGTCTAGGAATGGTAGAACGATGGCTTCGATGACGGTTTGGATGTACCGTGCACTATTCAGTGTCCCCTCGACGATCACCAGTGGTGTATGGCCAGTGTAGGAGATCGCTCCTCACACCATGATGCCGGGTGTTGGCCCTGTGTGCCTCAGTCGTATGCAGTCCTGATTGTGGCGCTCACCTGCACGGCGCCAAACACGCATACGACCATCATTGGCACCAAGGCAGAAGCGACTCTCATCGCTGAAGACGACACGTCTCCATTCGTCCCTCCATTCACGCCTGTCGCGACACCACTGGAGGCGGGCTGCACGATGTTGGGGCGTGAGCGGAAGACGGCCTAACGGTGTGCGGGACCGTAGCCCAGCTTCATAGAGACGGTTGCGAATGGTCCTCGCCGATACCCTAGGAGCAACAGTGTCCCTAATTTGCTGGGAAGTGGCGGTGCGGTCCCCTACGGCACTGCGTAGGATCCTACGGTCTTGGCGTGCATCCGTGCGTCGCTGCGGTCCGGTCCCAGGTCGACGGGCACGTGCACCTTCTGCCGACCACTGGCGACAACATCGATGTACTGTGGAGACCTCACGCCCCACGTGTTGAGCAATTCGGCGGTACGTCCACCCGGCCTCCCGCATGCCCACTATACGCCCTCGCTCAAAGTCCGTCAACTGCACATACGGTTCACGTCCACGCTGTCGCGGCATGCTACCAGTGTTAAAGACTGCGATGGAGCTCCGTATGCCACGGCAAACTGGCTGACACTGACGGCGGCGGTGCACAAATGCTGCGCAGCTAGCGCCATTCGACGGCCAACACCGCGGTTCCTGGTGTGTCCGCTGTGCCGTGCGTGTGATCATTGCTTGTACAGCCCTCTCGCAGTGTCCGGAGCAAGTATGGTGGGTCTGACACACCGGTGTCAATGTGTTCTTTTTTCCACTTCCAGGAGTGTATTTCTCATCCAACTTAAAAGTAAGTTTACATTTTCATAAGCAGACACGGCAACACTATTTTCACACATCTTCTTCTTGAGTCGATGGAGAGCAGGACACTCATAGAATTCCAGGTCTTGAATAACAGCAAACTTGACGATTCGACACATCCATGAGATCTTCTCCTTCACCTTCATGCAGAAGATGGTATCCGTGTGGTCGAATAATCGAAGTGACGTCACCATATCTTTACAGGGCATACTAGGATCATCCCAGTGAATTCCATATTAGATATGTGTTAACAACTTTGCACTCTTCCGTGTCTTAGCACACTTCACATACTTGAAAGACCTGGGTGATGCAATGTTGGCTGAGAATCTCTATTATTCCTGCAGCTTCTGTGTACACTATGAATGCAACATCTTTAAATATGAACTACCTATGCTCACCATCATAGAAACCCTTATGGTCTGCAATGATGTTCACAGCCCGAGATGCCATTGTGGAATGCTCTAGGTATGGCGCAGCACCTGTTCATTTATACTGCTCGTTGCACAACACCAGTGAGCGGGCAGTAGTTGACTACACGGTCATATAGAACTAGAGCATACACGGCAGAGTGTTCTGGGAAATTTGTCGAAGATTCAAATTCAATTCGCACATCTATAGGTCCAGACTTAAATATCTCGTTCTGTTTCGAGCAGTCTATTACAGTGATCGGTGAGAGCTCCTTGAACTTCTGTGGACTGAGTAGACACCCTCCTCCTTCTTCTTCAGCACGTTCATAGTAAGAATTACGAAACCTCGCATACACGCCATGTGGTAGACTCTATACATTTTCATCCCACTGCAGGAGCAAATTGCCATATGGGTAGAATTCTGAATTCAGGTTCACTTTGGCGTTAGTTAAGTTGCAATTGTCGAACACAGTGGAATCATTTGCTGTATCCCCTCTTCTATCAGTCTGAAATGCAATTATGATGAATCTAAGTGTTTCTAGCTGCCAAGAAGTATTAATAGTCCATGTTTGTCTGCTTGCAGTCGGTAGCAGTTGGTACTCAAAAACCTCCCACGAGTGAAATGTTAGTGATAGAAATGGACTGGAATTCAGGACTTTTAAAAGCTTCAAACGCTGCTCGCGTGGTACACTGATGTGAGGCATTTTCCATATCACCTTGCTGACTGTGATCATATTCTCCTCTTGAGCTCTTTGAATGTGTGAGTTATTATCCGACGCACTCCTTACCAGAATGAACTCCTGTTTAGCATTCATAATAAGCTACCTCGTGTCCTCAAAGTAGCTCATAAGTATTTTTAGAGGTATGCATGCCGCAAATAGTTTGTACTCTGCAACTGTTCTATCCTCTGGATCCCGCATTTTCTAATCCATTCACATCCATGGGTGACGCAGAGACGTATTTTTTAAAGGTTGACGTTATGCTGACATTGTGTGTACGATTGATCTCAGACCCGTTGAGTTCATAGCATATTTTTTGAAACAGGAATGCTAAAGCGTTACATGTAAACTTGGATCCCACTGTATCGCTGCCGTCGGTTTTCTTGAATGACCCCACAAAATATATGAAACTCTTGAACGAAGGTGTCAGCACTTGTTAGTGCTGGCGGACAATCCTAATATCATCATCCTTGTTAAATGTGGTTGAAGTGTAAGGTTTATGCGAAAAGTATTCCTGACGTATAATTCGCTCATCATACTCCATTGGACTGGTTATAGTGACTGAGGACGTCATCATGAGGTTTCAAACCAATTGATTTAAGAAACTCGTAGTTCGCACATGTTATCACTTTACGGTTCGGCAGCGAAGTGACGTGCTGTGGATTGTGTGCACTGATTTTATACCGTACACCCTTTCTGCTTTAGATGTAATCTTACAAAGATTTCCGCACCACGAAAGTGAACAAGTTGACTATTCTGGTCCACAATACATAACTCTAAATAGTCCAATGTCTGATCTGGTAGGTATATTGTATTGGTGGGAGTCCCGTTCTTATGCCCTGTAGCAACTGAGGGTAACAACCTGTAAATAGTATAAATCAGACTGTTGTTGAGAGAGGAGTTCGTTGCTATGTTACACTCGACTCGGATTGTGTTGACAGGCAGTTTGTCCATAGTCTGATCTGACTTGTAAAATCTGTCCTTTTGTGAAACCCAGTAGATGCCCTATTGAACCTTCCTGGTTAAAGTCAATCGTTGCATTCACAGTCAAAAAATGGCTCTGAGCACTATGGGACTTAACTTAAACCTAACTAACCTAAGGAAATCACACACAGCCATGCCCGAGGCAGGATTCGAACCTGCGACCGTAGCGGTCACGCGGTTCCAGACTGTAGCGCCTAGAACCGCTCGGCCACTCTGGCCGACCAGTCACAGTCCTTATTTCAGATTTCAATGTATTGATCGTTGCACAGGGCTCAGTTTCTTTTCTAGACTCTTTTAAGACTTCGTTTAAATAGTCGATATCGTATGCACCTAGTTCTATTCCCACTATATCTTCTTCACCATTACTATCCAGATGCAGTTGTTGTTAGCCTCGGTGATATTTGGGATGCTGTTGTACGTCTCCAGTCCAATCAATGGAATAATCCATTCACCAATGCTCAAATCGATATGCGGGATGTAATTTACGCATAATACAGATGATCATTCTTTTAAAGTCAGAGTGTACGACATTGCATCTGAACCTCAACTGATGGAGCAATGTTTAAAGCTCTTCCTTGTGTATTCCTCTTCTTCTCTGTAAATGTCAAGAGAAACACGATGCATAGATGTCCCTAGAGGTGTGTATGAAAGTCCTGATAGTGCCGAAAATGGTAGAACGCACGTCTTCTGCGAGTGAAGTATCGTAGTTCTTCTGGCGGTTGCATGTCACGAAAGTAGAAATAATATAAGATATTCGCATTTTTCATATGGCACCCAGTGGGGGCCAGGACCGCCAGCAACATCAAAAAATGGTTCAAATGGCTCTGAGCACTATGGAACTTAACATCTGAGGTCATCAGGCCCCTGGAACTTAGAACTACGTAAACCTAAGTAACCTACGGACATCACACACATCCATACCCGAGGCAGGATTCGAACCTGCGACCATAGCGGTCGCGCGGTTCCAGAGTGAAGCGCCTAGAACTGCTCCGCCACACCGGCTAGCCAAGCAACATCTACTTGGTCTTCAAACCTCAAGGTGAACACCTATGGTTCACTGCGGCATAGAGTGAAGTTGAAGTGAGGTGTTAGGCAATTTCAAAAAAGATAGGCAGTTCCACCAAAATCTATCTGCGTAAGTACTGAAATGCGTCTTCACACCATTCTACTGCATTGCCATTATTTGTCGCAAAGTATTCACCACATGCTCATCCATTATCCTTTCTTTCCACTCATTGTGTAGAAGACTATGGATACAGTACTCAGTTCTGTGCTTGCATGTCGTACACTTATTAAATTCTTCGTTGCTCATCACTAGCATTTTTTCAATTGTACACGTGGATGCTAGCACCAAAGTGGGTGAATGTCTTCCCTCTTGTGCTTCAGAAGACTGACTGGACTTTTATCAGATGATCTACAGTTACAGCACATGCATTTGTCAGCATGTGTTGTGAAGTGTATCATACATTTAACGCGTAGTACACACAATAAACAACTATGTCTGTCCTCCCAGTCCAGCAGGTAGACACAGACTGAGCAAGATTCCTGCACTTTTTTCCTAGACCACCTCTTGGATTATATCATGAGAGGGGGTGGGGGGTGGGGGGAGTGGAGGGCCAACAGTGCCCTCTGGTGGGTGTTGAAACTAGGTCAGTTAGGTCAGTTGGCCTCCAAACCTCAAGATGAACACCCTTGATAGAGCTATTGTCTATGAAAACTCAAATAACAATAAACAATGCATACAAAATAAAGACTTACGTATGCCCTATTCAGCAGCCAAGTACAGACTGAGTCCTTATCCTGCTAGTTTCCAGATGGGTCTGGGGAAGGTAGGGGGAGGGGGAGGAGAGGGGGTGGAGGTGGATGTGGTGTTGTGTTATCAGAGATAGCCCAACTGGCCTATTTTCCCGACAATATTTGAATTTTCCCCCATGATATCACTGCAAGATTGCCACATCTATGGCCACCATCTTGGATCCACCATCTTGAATAAATTTAGTGACAATGCAGAGTGGGGTGCTACTCTGTTTGCCCTGCTACTATGTATAATCATATTATCTGTTTGCTGGAATGATTGACATTTACGCACATGCCTGTAATTATCACTCACAATACTGATGGAGGCAACAACAACTTCTTTCTGCTCATATAATAAAATGCAACACCTACAGCCGTCCTTACGATGTTATTTATCATATGGCTACCAGTTTCGGTGCTTCAGTACACTATCTGCAGGCCTTAAATGACGCTGAGGGGGTTAACTCCAATCGTATACACGATTCATCAGTGACCAACATCTATGAACTGGTTTTCGCAGACTAACTGTAACAACGATGTCATGTCTCCAACCATCAACTACTAATGTTTTGGAGAGGCAGAGCGGTGTTGTTTTTGTCATCATGATGTTGGATGCATTGTGTATGACTTCTGGTCATGACTGGTTGTGAGATAGCGAACACAGAAGTGCGTCACGGGCATCCCTCATTTTCAAGTCTTATCTCCCATGCGACAGTATCGTGGGGCCAGTTTTGAATACGAAAATGTCCGTCATCATCCGTCATGTGTTTTTTTAAACTGTCAGCGAGATGTTGAGATACTCACGTAGCCAAAAGTATCCCCAGATCTGCCCCCAACAAAAAATGTGTGGCACCAGCTCGGATGTCACCTCCATCACAATACCATTATTCAGAATATGAAGGACTAGTTACAACAGCTGTGGGCCAGCTTGCCACAGGAAAGGATGCAAACGGTTGGGACGCCCTTCCAATCGTATCAGTGTATACACCCAGACCAGAACAATGTACAGCGGCTTATGTAACGTATATGTAAAGAGTGAGGTTCCTCACATGTAGGTAGACATGATAAAATAGATCGTAACTGTTCTAGTTTTCTAAGCTCGTTTGTGTGCATTGCGTGGATCACTGATATCAATGTACTCATTTTGTATGCCATAAATGGAACACGTTAGTGACACCCCGCAGGTGCCTACAGTATCAGCTCTACACCTGGTTCTGTTAAACTACCAGTTATAATTTGACAATGCTTTATCATGGTGCATCAGGCGCACAGTATCGTATTGGCCCACACTCACCAGAACTACATATCTCTTCTCGTCCGTCAATGGAACTAACGCTGTTAAATCATATGTGAGCAATGATAAAAAATGCTAGAACCTCACTTGTGGACAGAGGATCGTTTGCTGATTGGAGGGCAAGTGATTGAGAGAGAGAGTTAATGTGCTGCAGTCGATAAAATCCACCACTCGACGCCAATGTGCCTCAAGGCTGCTCAGATGGGATGAACTATTGATCATCCCCCTTTAGATTAGGCAATGCCCAATGATATGTTTTCCAGCAAGCGGATTCACTAGAATATGACGCTTATGGCGCGCAGTTTTCTGTTTTCCGCATTTTAACAGTTTGTATTGGTTTCTCCGGTAACTAGGTATAAATATTATTATGGGTAATCAGTCATTTTCTTTAATTGATGATAAAGTGAATGGTGTTACGTAGTTTGAGTTTTTTTTAACCTTTGACGTCCAAGTGCAGGGAGAGAGGGTAGGGGAGTGCCTCTTACAAGTCCGGAATTACAGTTAGTGATTAAATAAAGACAAGTTTCCACTGATCCTTTAGCTTTAGGTAATGCATACACACACACACACACACACACACACACACACACACACACACACGTACATATTTGCTGTTGACCAATTTCAATCTCATGGTCATTATTAAACGTTTGCCTCTACCTCGCCAGTCTTCTCAGTCTTTTATTTTTTGACTTCATGAATAGTCTTCAAACAGCAGATTGACCACTTACATGTAAGTAACTCGTTTTTAATGTTATTATCAAGGAACTGCTGTAACTTTATAGCTACGATTAGCTTCATATTTTAAATTGCGTGTTTCATTCAAGTTTGTTCGTTTTGTGTCTACATCTACATTCTACATTTATTATCCGCAAGCCACCCAACGGTGTGTGGCGGAGGGCACTTTACGTGCCACTGTCATTACCTCCCTTTCCTGTTCCAGTCACGTATGGTTCGCGGGAAGAACGACTGTCTGAAAGCCTCTGTGCGCGCTCGAATCTCTCTAATTTTACATTCGTGATCTCCTCGGAAGGTATAAGTAGGGGGAAGCAATATATTCGATACCTCATCCAGAAACGCACCCTCTCGAAACCTGACGAGCAAGCTACACCGCAATGCAGAGCGCCTCTCTTGTAGAGTCTGCCAATTGAGTTTGTTAAACATCTCCGTAACGCTATCACGGTTACCAAATAACCCTGTGACGAAACGCGCCGCTCTTCTTTGGATCTTCTCTATCTCCTCCGTCAAACCGATCTGGTACGGATCCCACACTGATGAGCAATACTCAAGTATAGGTCGAACGAGTGTTTTGTAAGCCACCTCCTTTGTTTATGGACTACATTTTCTAAGGACTCTCCCAATGAATCTCAACCTGGTACCCGCCTTACCAACAATTAATTTTATATGATCATTCCACTTCAAATCGTTCCGCACGCATACTCCCAGATATTTTACAGAAGTTACTGCTACCAGTGTTTGTTCCGCTATCATATACTCATACAATAAAGGATCCTTCTTTCTATGTATTCGCAATACATTACATTTGTCTATGTTAAGGGTCAGTTGCCACTCCCTGCACCAAGTGCCTATCCGCTGCAGATCTTCCTGCATTTCGCTACAATTTTCTAATGCTGCAACTTCTCTGTATACTACAGCATCATCCGCGAAAAGCCGCATGGGACTTCCAACACTATCTACTAGGTCATTTATATATATTGTGAAAAGCAGTGGTCCCATAACACTGCCCTGTGGCACGCCAGAGGTTACTTTAACGTCTGTAGACGTCTCTCCATTGACAACAACATGCTGTGTTCTGTTTGCTAAAAACTCTTCAATCCAGCCACACAGCTGGTCTGATATTCCGTAGGCTCTTACTTTGTTTATCAGGCGACAGTGCGGAACTGTATCGAACGCCTTCCGGAAGTCAAGAAAAATAGCATCTACCTGGGAGCCTGTATCTAATATTTTCTGGGTCTCATGAACAAATAAAGCGAGTTGGGTCTCACACGATCGCTGTTTCCGGAATCCATGTTGATTCCTACATAGTAGATTCTAGGTTTCCAAAAACGACATGATACTCGAGCAAAAAACATGTTCTAAAATTCTACAACAGATCGACGTCAGAGATCAATGGGCAAGTGCTTGATAATGTCCATGGCGTTGAAAATGGCCAACAACAAAAATATTACATAAAGTTACATACTCCGTGTGAACATCATCATCATCGCTTTCCAATTCCAATTTCCGGAAAGTGGTGTATAAGCGCTCGCCATCTCCTTCTGTGTCCATATATCTTCTGTTCCAGGACAACTTCCCATTTGTGTCCTTTCTTCTCCACATGAGTTCTTATAGTCACTATCCAGCGTTTTTTGGTTTTCCACATGATCTTCTTCCCACGAGGTTCAGGTTTAAAAACTTTTTGGCACATGTTTTGCTGTTTGTTCTCATTATGTACCCATACAGTATTTGATGGTTTTGGACTTATTTATGAATAAAACAATATGAAGGAAATAAATGATACACTTAGTGAGGTTTTTCGTCATTTAATGACAATAAATTGGCTAGAAACCATGCATTAATCTCTAAGAGATTTTGAGTAACCGCCGTTTCTGAGGCCATACTGGATTTTTTATGTATCACGATGTTCATATCGACTACACACGTAGCATCTAATAGCATTATTGATAAAAAGTCAGTGCACAAGAGAAAAAGTATGGTTCTTAAGATAGAACTTTGTGGAACACCACATTTTATTAGTTTCCGGTCTGATGAAGACTGATATTTTAATAAAGAATTATCTCCTACTGATGCCCTCTGTTTACGTTCGAGAGTTATAACATGTACTATTCTTTCTTTTGACGCAATAATAGTCAGATTTACTTAAAATAATGTAATGATTTATCCTGTGAAACACAATCACGGAATAAAAATTAAATCTATGATTTTTGTTTGAATGCTTAGGTAGTCATATATATGTTAATGCCCTCCTCAGTATCAGAACACATCAGAAATCCAGACACTGACTTCAATATGTCATTTGTGGTCAAATAACCGATTTTATAACACATTTTCTAAAATTTTTGAGAGTGCTGGAAAAAACAACGTTCGGCAAAGGTTAGACAGGCAGAACTTCCAACATTTTGAACCAACTCGGAATTATTTCACGGCTACATGACTTGTTTCACAAATAACGCATATTCTTTAATTATATATGTTGATATTATAGTCTAACATTTAGAACTATTTTATTTTAAGTCTTTAGGGTATTGTATTGAATTGTATGTCAACCGGGGGCCTAGAAACGACGGAGAGGCTCCGTCCCCGTCGCAGCCGCAGTGGACCACAACCCCACGACGACTACCGCAGTCCACTTCACCCCTCCCCGCCCCACACCGAACCACTCTTGCAGTATTATTGTGCGGTCGGCCCCCGATGAACCCCCCCCCCCCCCCCCCCAGGGAACGTCTCACACCAGACGAGTGTAACCCCTATTTTTGCGTGGTAGAGTAATGGTGGTGCACACGTACGTGGAGAACTTGTTTGCGCAGCAATCAAAAAAATGGTTCAAATGGCTCTGAGCACTATGGGACTTAACATCTTAGGTCATCAGTCCCCTAGAACTTAGAACTACTTAAACCTAACTAACCTAAGGACATCACACACATCCATGCCCGAGGCAGGATTCGAACCTGCGACCGTAGTAGTCCCGGGGTTCCGGACTGCAGCGCCTAGAACCGCTCGGCCACCGCGGCCGGCTGCGCAGCAATCGCCGACATAGTGTAGCTGAGGTGGAATCAGGGAATCAGCCCGAATTCGCCAAGGCAGATGGAAAACCGCCTAAAAACCATCCACAGACTGGCCAGCTCACCGGACCTCGACCCAAGTCCACCGGGTGGTTTCGTGTCGGGGACCAGGAGCTCCTTCCCAGTCCGGAAAGCCGTGCGTTAGATCGCACGGTTAACCCGGCTGGCGTTTTAGGGTAACTATTACTGCTTCTGTTACAGGGGACGGAGGTCGTGGGAAATGTACCGAAGTTGTTTGAAAGACTAGTCTCAGGTATTGCACTTCAGAGTTTGTCGAGCCTGACACCTACATTTTGTTAGTAGCAGATGTAAGTCGCTTGTTAAAGAGATTTGCCGCACAGTACACAGTTACCAAAATAGAGTTTAGCCTTAAAATATTTCTCCTCCTTCTGTCTGGTTGTACGAGTATTCTCCTTCACTACATTCAATGTTACCTTTGTTTTTATTAGATAATGCAGCAATCTTCTCATAATCAGTTTGCTGTCTTATCTAGATTACTTTCTTTCATGTTTTGTTTGTTATGTTTCTTCGTAATGTTATACAGTATCAACACGAGATCTCTTCCTCATTGACATTCAGTTTACCCTTGTTGTCCCTAGAGCAAAAGGAAGATTATAGTTTAATGTCCCGTTGACAGCGTAGTAATTAGAGACGAAGAACAAGACTCCGCTGCCACGCTCGGTGTTTCTCATATGGATGTTACGACTATCGTGAACGTACTCCATTTCATATCCTCAAGCACTTTGTTGAAATGCCCAGATCTGGGATTATTAACTTGCCTACCGAATTTAGAGGTAGTAGTTCCTGTATCCTATTTGTATTAACATTTAATATGAGAGCCTACTTGTCACTGTTTGTGAGACACTTGGTTCCACCGTATGGTTTTGTTCACGATGCAAACCACAGTCTAACATGATAGTCGCGACGCTCCATCTCGTTTTTGTTACTCACAGCGATAGCAGTGCACCGAGCGGACAGCAAGCGACACTTTTCAATATGATATCGGAAGATCGCGAATATTAACCTTTGTATTGATTTGTAATACAGTTTTTGCAACAGAGAGTGTATGTAATACCATAAAAATCTACAATAACTAAAAACTGATATCATATTTGTCATTATTTAGTTTCCTAAGGATCTTGGAAGATATGAAACACTACTTTACAGGACAGTTCATTCACGATTCCCTTGCAACGTACAGACATTTCCTGAAAAATGATATTTTCCATTAATAATAAAATCTTGCTAGTAAACACCAGAAGACCTGACGTTTTCCAGAAAGATGTCATATACCTACCCAACAAAGTGGAGTTTTGTTCGCTGTACTTTCAGCCAAATTAGTGAATTTGGAACGTAGAAAACCTACATGCCTATGTCACTTAACGTAGCAAGTAAGTCACCACAGCCATAGCTTAAGGGAAAACCACACAGATGTGATAATAAATCGTCAAGGAAAATGCGTATAACAATTACAGCAGACGACAGAGATACATGCTTCTCATGCATGAAACGTGTTTATAGTCTCTTGCTTTCAGGGGAATAAGCTGCAAATACGCACGTATTTCAAAATTTTTTTCATGAATAAGTTGTAGTTTATGTCAGGGAATCAGTGTGATTCAGCTATTTTTACACGTATTTCACGATAATTCATGTCCCTTGGTAATTTACTAACGCATGAAATGCAAAAACATAACAACTATTTCGTTAAGTAGAAAATAATTAAAAATAAACTTTATCCTTACGACGCATATGACTGTCAACTTTCTTACCGCTTGGAGCGCTAGTATCGCTCCAGTTGTGAAACGGTAACAACTTTTGCACCATAGAATGTCGCGACTGTACTTATTACAATGTGATGAAACCGTTGTAGATGAGCCTTCAGAGACTCTGATATCAATGAATTTAACTTTTTAATTATCTAGCCGCTTCTTAGGCCACTTTTATCTGATTGACAATAATAGTCGAGTCAGACTTTCTACGTGGCTGACTGATAATATTCACTTGTTTGGAAGTTGTTAGGGAACTGATACTTCACACACGTGTCTTAAGTCCTGGCGCTTCTCCCGGCACATCAACTGAACGATACATCTAATCAATTTTTGAGTATCTCACGCTTTCACCATTTTTGGAGAAGCATCCGTCTTAAGCCTCAGAATATTTGTCTCAAGTTCTAGCAACTGCCAAACAATTACAGTGCTGGAGCACTTTTACTGAACCAATAATGCAGTTGATACCCTGATCGAAGACAATACATTATGTCCAAAGTCACTGGAGTTTATAAGTGAAATGTGTGAAATCTAAGAGAGGAGTCATGAGAAAATAGCAAAATAAGAACACCGTTTTCTACAGTTTTTTATTCAGCATTTAGTTAATCTTTTACAAATTTATATTCTTGAAGATTAACATTTTCAATTCAAAAGAGATTATGTCTTCACTTCCGGAAACCAAGCCTGAATTTTACATACACAGTAATTAACTTCTTCACGAAATCACAACCTACGCCTATTGTTGATCTGAAGAGCGACAATGCTGTCTCAACGGGACTGACCGTAATATTAGAATATTGACCCCACCCGTGTCAGCTGGGCCACCTGTGATGTGCTGAACTGGAAACAATTACAGATTCTTTTCTTTTTTTCCATCTAGAGTCAGTCGCAATTATTCAGGAACGTGAAAATGACTCTCATGAGATCGCCCAAATCAGCATCTGCTCACGTATCAGAAAGAATGTAGAACAAGTTTAATCCTAACTGCCGTTTGACTCAGGTCTCTATATTGGACAGGAAACGTACCGCAAGGTTATGGAGCGAACAAAGGAAATCTCAGTGAGAGGCCGGGAGATGTACTAGAACTGAAGATCTGGCTGAAGCTCCGTCACACGTGAGTGGAAATTAAGACTCACATCATCCAGCGAGGCATTGTGCAGAACATCCAAAATTCTCCTTTTCGTGGCGTTGTGGTTAGTTCAACGACGGACGTGGCTGGCCAAGAGCAGTGAGCAGTTTCCGCTTTGTGTACGCTGTGCCCCTGAGAAGCCGATATGAACGAACTTCGTCGGCATTTATGCAGACCGCCAGACTCCAGAGCAGAAACACTGGCTCCTAAAATTAAAGATATCTTTGTTATACACTTGGAGTGCGTTATTGTTTGGGAGGTGCTGCTAATTATCTGCTCAAAAACAGTTTTGCACCACTTGAATACCTCCATACGTGTATTCTCTTAGATTTAAGGGAAACGGAATCATAGAACAAGCCTTAAATTTAAAAAAAGTTACTGTGAAATGAAAACAAAGCAATAAGGAGGATAAAGCAAGTCTGTTCTAAAGTGCAAATGTATGCTCATCTGTGAAATCGAAGTCTGTTACTAGGCACAATTCAATACCGTTTCATAAAGAACATCATTGTTGATTTTCATTGCTGTAATTACTTCATTTACGAACTCCACGATTGCAGTTTGAGCTTTTGGGCCATTTTCAAGCGGAAGGTGTGAAATTATAGCAATTCATTAACTCTGTGCCATATAAACGGTAGTTAAATGTATTACTTGGTGATACATTACTTACGTTTAGTGAATCAGCACACACAAAAATTTTAAAACATATGAGGCAATGTACTATATGTAACGGTAGATGGTACATCTTAAATGGCTGTGTACGTAATGGAAAGAATGGGTTCAAATTAGACATTAGTATGGCACTATGTTAGACAAATAGTGCAATTCTATGTGTGCACTGTGTTTTCACTGCCCACTTCAAAAGGGCTCGAAGCCTCAAGCTGCAATCGTGGAGTTAATATACATGAAATCTTAAAAAACATAATGACTGTAATAGGAAAATGCGACAAAGATGTACTACGTAAAGTTTAATACAGTAGTGAATCCCCACCAAAGAATATATACAGTATCTGATCAAAAGTATCTGGGTAGCGCTATGTGATACTAAGCTGACCAGCAGATATCACGATACGTGACCGCCAGTATGAACGGAACCGAGGAGTACTGTGTATCCCCGGAGTCTTTCGCGACGGCGTACATCAATAACACGTTCACGGTTTTCAAACCGCGTCAATTCGAATAAAATCCTCGATCTTTCGATGACCATATCCGCCATCGTCGTCAGGAGTTCACTGACTTCCGGGGCTGCTACGGTTTCTCGCTTATATAGGCATGATGACATCATCAGCAGCCAATCAGATATATCTAACGTGGCGAGCACGAGTGAGTCGATCCGGGCAGCTAGCGGAGCTATTGCCCGTGGCAGCACCGGTGACGTCAGGTGGCTCCAGGGGCAGGCGACACGTTTGAAACTGCCGCTCCCACGTCGCGCGTCTGTCTTTGTTTTCTTTACATGTCCAACGCCCGCCCCCATGCCCTGCTGAGTGTGTATCCTTGGTCTCGGTTGAAATTGTTGTTGTTTAAACGAATCCTGGCCGCTTCCTTTATAACGGAGTCCCAGTATGTAAACGCATGAGCCAACACTTCCGTATTTTCGAATTGTATGTTATGTCCATTTTCTAGGGAATGCTCCGCTATGCCCGACTTGTCAAACTCCCTTTGTTTGATATGGCGCTTGTGCTCAGTACAACGCTCCGCAACCGTGCGAATTGTCTTCCGCTATACATGCTGCCACATTCACAGGGTACACCATACACACCGGACACTCGAAGAGCAATGTCGTCTGTAACAAAGCGCAAATTATCTCGTATCTTGGAGGCGGGCCGAAACACTGGTCTTAGGTGATGTTTCTGCAGCAGACGTCCTAACTTACTGCTAGTTGCCCCACAATATGGCAGTAATACAGTCAGTCTGGCCTCTTCTACTGATTCACCAGGTGTCTTTCGTCGGCGGCCCTTGAAAGCTTTTACGATGTCTCTTTTGCTGTATCCATTTTCCCCGAAAACACGTTTTAAGTTGTGCAATTCAGACTGTAGGTGGTCGTCGTCAGAGACAATCTTGGCTCTATGAACCAACGTGTTCACGACAGCTTTCTTGGGTACAACGTTGTGCAAACTATTGGCGTTCAAGTACCTATCAGTGTGTGTTGGTTTCCGGTACACTGAATTACCAAGATGGCCTCCTGCCTTCCGCTCAACCAAAACATCCAAGAAAGGTAGCTTGCCGTCGCTTTTCCAATTCGACAGTAAATTTAATGTTGGGGTGGACACCATTCATACGATCGACGAACTGCTGTAGTGTATATTCCCCATGAGGCCATACCAGGAAGGTGTCATCAACGTATCGTAGAAAGCAAGACGGCCGTAATGTCCCAGTTTGCAGAGCCTGCTCCTCAAAGTGCTCCATGAAGAAATTTGCGACTGCTGGAGAGAGTGGTGGTCCTATGGCTGTGCCGTCCGTCATCTCATAATATTTATCGCATTACAAAAAGTACGATGTCGTTAGGATGTGACGGAAAAACTTAATGATTCCAGATGGAAAGCATTGGGCCAAAAGATCCAGCGTATCTTGTATTGGCACCCTCGTAAAAAGTGACACAACATCCAAGCTAACCATTAGGTCGTTTGGGCCTATCTTCATTGTCTTGAGTGTCTCAACAAATTTCTGCGAGTTAACAACATGGTGTTCGCAATGTCCCAATTTCGGTGCTAATAATCCTGCCAGATGTTTAGTAAGTCTGTAGGTGGACGAATTGATTCCACTAACAATGGGCATCAGAGGAACACTTTCCTTGTGTATCTTTGGTAATCCGTAAAGCTTGGGAGGTCTGGTGGCACGAGGCGTTAATTTCTTCACCACTTCATCTGGTGTAGCAACAGCAGAATGAGTCCGTCAGGAGACCTCAGCGGCTTCGGACGAGAACTACTCACTGGCTGTCATCTAAGTAACAGATCCCTCAGGGACGTTTCGGCCCGTATAAAGCTTTCCAAGGCGACTGTCGGTGATGTGATTGAAACATAGAAACGCTAAGGAACAACCACAGTTAAACCAACACCAGTACTCGAGGGCAGGGGTCGTCGACAATCGCAGAGGGTGGTTGTAAAAAATCGCACGAAACCAGCGAAATAAATTACTCGTGAGTTCCAAAGTGTTGGCAATAGTCCAGCTATTATGAAGTCTATGCGTAAGGAGTTAAAAAGCAATGGGTTACAATGGAGGAGCAGGTCCTCATATGTCACGCACTTCTCTAGTCAACGCTAACCGACGCTTGTTGTGGTGGAAAGAGCGTCGCCACTGCCCAGTTGATGACTGAAAACGAATGGCTTAGAGTGATGAACCAATGTAAGGGTTTGAGTTTGGCAAATGCCAAAACGTTACATGGCATCATGTACAGTGTCAACAGTGAACTCTGGAGGAGATTTTCTTACGGTGTGGGGGAGTTTTTTGTGGTTAGGGTGTGGTCCCCTTATTTTGCTTAAGAAAACCCTGGATGGAAGGATATGAACACATTTTTCATCATGGTGTACTGCTTACAGTAGAGGGACTGCTCGGAGACAATGATTTTTTGTATCAGCATGACAACGCACCCTGTCATAAAGCATCATGTGTGAGGCACTGTTTTGTGGACAATAACATTCTTGAAACGGTATGACCCAGAATCCCTACCAGAACAAAATGGAACACCTTTGGGATGAGGTATAACGTCGACTTCGCTCCAGACCCCAGCGTGCAACTTTACTATCTTCTCTGGTTTCGGCTCTTGTCGAAGAATGGACTACCGTTCCTGCGCAGACACTGAGACTCCTCACTGAAAGTGCTCCAGCAGAGTTCAGGCCTTTATAATGGCAAAGGGTGAACACTCGCCGTGTTAATGTCCACTAGGTGTCCAGATACTTTCAATCAGATAGCTTAAACCAATACTGTGTTGCTCATTTCAGGCATTGCAATATGCTTGGATCCTCATTTCGACGTTTCCAAAATGGTCGTCGAAATGTTACTGCTGAAGCTTGTCACATTATTCGACAGTAGTCCGCTTCAGATCAGACCACTGTGTGAGTTGGTTTGCCGTGACGACTCACTGCAAGTTTCAACTGGTAATCATCACACTCAGTAGGATTCATGTTTGCAGACACCACACGCCATTCCATTGGGTTAACTCGTGGCTCCTGGAGGAACGTGTTCATGAAGTGGACGCAGTGCGATCGTACATTGTCGCCTTGAAAGACGAACCCGTCGCTGGGATGTTGATTTTGAGGCTATTCAAAATGATGAACAATCCTGGTCCAGGATATGTCCGACCCACGTCTGTTCAGATCCCATGGGACTGCTTAAATGAATTGTGCATTGGCACCCTGTCGCTTCGACACTCTTCTACGACGATCATCGGGCATGAGGCAATCAATAGACAACTTGATGTCATTGATAGAGGTTCCTTGTCAAGCATTCTTTTGCCAGATGCTTCGAGCTGGGTGGGTAGAGGGCGGGCATTCGCGTTGTCCGTAAGGCACGCATTGAGATCGAATTGCTGGCTGTCGTGGTGACACGCAGATGTGTCGTATTCCCCCGTGAGCGGCTACGAAACATCAGTTTGTGCTGGTGTCCACAGTCGAGCACTACAAGACAGATCTTGAGTGTTTTGCCTCTCCGAAAGCCGGTGAATGTTCGAAGAGCGTTGTTGTGGTGTACACTAACTAAGAGCGACTTTATAAGCTGACAACCTTTTTTACCGCACAGTGCCAATGTGCACCACGTCTAAAGTTCAAATGATCATTTGAGAAAAGGCGGCAGATTAAATAGTGCACACGAGCCTCGTTGTCTCGTCGACAATTGGAAACACAAGGCGCTAACTTCATTGAGATCGTAGATGTTTTATTACCTCCGTTACACAGGTGACGTAGCAATTTCCTGTGGTATAAAGAGTATTAAGAAAGAGGTTGCCGATGAAATTCAAGTAGCATGAAATTATGTGGGCGATATAAGACTTTTTTTTTTAGACTAAGCACTGCCTGACAAAGTGAAGCACCCAAAACAAAACTTCGCAATCGTACGCACTGTCGGCGGTTATGTGAATGATTAAAGTAACAATTTTCTGTGGCGGGTACAACGGCCACCATAGTGCATTTATGTTGTTCATGTTTATTGTTGTTAGCAGCCCTGGAGACTGCGTAAGGGGTGTGAGTAACGTCAAATGTTGAGTGATCACTGTGACACAGAGCTGCCGTGCACTCGTGTGAAACAGCGTTATCAGCACCTGACAGAGTTTGAAAGGGGCCTCTTCTGAGTCTCTGTTTGGTTGAATCGTACAATACAGACCTGTGAGGCATTCGGATGTGACAGTGGTCCGATACTGTTCTGGATGGGAACACGAGGAGAGACATAGTTGTCGTCAAGATTCTGGTCGACCACGTCCGAGTACCACAACGGAGGATCGTCGTATTGTGTGTCAAGCACAAGAGTGCATCGCCGTATTGTGCGCTAAGCACATCGTAACGTCTTCACATCTGCGCCTGCAATCTCAGAACAAGTAATGGTCTCCCTCAGCATTCTGCGTCATCCCACAACTTTTGTTGGAGACTAACAACAGCAGGACTAGGGAATTAACGTCCAATGCGAACACTGCTGTTAAAATCACAATACAGACTGCAGCATTTGGGGTGATACCATGCCTGGGAAACTTGGACTTCTGATAAATGGCGCCGCGTTGAGTTCAGTGATGAACTGAGCTTCTGCTCTAGCCCAGGTGACCATCGTCGGCGATTATTACGGCAACCTAAGGAGACGTTTCATTCTTCCACTCTTTTGCAGAGACATTCCTGGCGTTGTGGTGTAGGGAGCCATCGACTATGATTTCGGGTCATGGCTGGCAGCCATTCAGGGAGCTCTGATAACAAAATGGTTCGTTGTGTACATCCTGCGGCCTCATGTCTTACCCCGTTACCTCTCATGTGACAGTATCGTGGTGCCATTTCTCAACAGGACACTGTTCTTTCATACATAGCATGTCCTTCCTTGAACTGTCTGACCGATGTTAACTTACTCCTGTGATCCTGTGACTGACAACATTCCCATATCTCACTCTGATAAAACACTTGTTTGGTCAGCTTGGATATCAGCTCCACCCCTGAGCCGGTATACAGGATATCAAGAAACGCTTACCTTTTTTGGGCCAGATTGGCTCAGGAGAGGAAACAACGGCTTTATGCCACCCTTCTCAATCGAGTGAGCCCATTCACCCAGTTCAGAGAGGGTGCAACGTCATTCTGATAAGTGACCTCATTTTCCTTTTTTAAAAAATTTTCTTCAGTTTCTAAACAGTGAAGTGATATCAGATATCCTCTCGACCCCTGAAGTTTCGTTTCGTTTCCTCCTCCCTTTCTGGGTCTTCTCTGGCAAACAGTGTATATGTCCGAGCGCAACAAGGCATGTGGAGGAAATTCTTGTTCTGAAACAGTCAAAGAACTGCTATATCCACTGCTGTAACTGTTGTTTGTTTCGAGAACGAGATTTTGACTCGACAGCGGAGTGTGCGCTGATATGAAACTTCCTAGCAGATTAAAACTGTGTGCCGGACCGAGACTCGAACTCGGGACCTTTGCCTTTCGCGGGCAAGTGCTCTACCAACTTAGCTACCCAAGCACGACTCACGCCCCGTCCTCACAGCTTTACTTCTGCCAGTACCTCGCATCCTACCTTCCAAACTTTACAGAAGCTCTCCTGCGAACCTTGCAGAACTAGCACTCCTGAAAGAAAGGATATTGCGGAGACATGGCTTAGCCACAGCCTGGGGGATGTTTCCAGAATGAGATTTTCACTCTGCAGCGGAGTGTGCGCTGATATGAAACTTCCTGGCAGATTAAAACTGTGTGCCGGACCGTGACTCGAACCCGGGACCTTTGCCTTTCGCGGGCAAAGGTTCTGAGTTCGAGTCTCGCTCCGGCACACAGTTTTAATGTGTTCTTTGTTTGTTGCGCCAGAGAAAATTAAGGAACTCCATTCTTTCTGTGAAATCTTAGTAACTATAAAACACGTTTGAAATATAATTCTGGAATCAGAACAGACGTTGTACTGCTGTCTGGTGTGGACAAGATGTAAACAAACCCTTGAGTCCAATCGCTGTTACAAAAGTGATTGTAAGAGTAAAATTCTTTGAGTCGCTGAAGCATATATTATGACTGTATGCAGAAGGCAGAGACAGAAATATTGAATGCAGCAGGCCACATCAGAAATGTAAATAGGTGGGCTTGCTGGAGACGTGGTTGGTTCAATAAGTTTTAGATAATTTTTTGTATCATGATCGCCATTTACGTGTTTGGATCATGCGAGGGACTGGCCAGGTCTTTCTAGACCACAAATTTTAACGCGAAAAGGAAAAAAAACTGTCTGTAGACATTCTAGCGGTAACTCTTTCGCTTTTTTGAATTGACAAAAATTTGGCACGCTGTTACAGAAGCCCTGAAATTATTATAAGCAACTGAATCTGAAGGACTCCAATGTCTCACGCCCTCGTCAAAAGAACAAACAATGAGACTGTCTGTTCCTGAAGAACTGCGTCAGGAGCATTCATCTTGAAATGATATTTGTTACGTCCTCCGAAACCATTCCATCCAATAGGAAAAGTTCCTTAGCTTGCACACAGAAAACGTCAACATGGACTGACTTCACGCACAACTTGAAATATTTCAAACTATTACGACTAGTGTAAAATCACGAAATGTGTCATCAATTAGCACAAAAATCTATTGGAACAAAAATTACTGCTGAAGTTAGTAGGGTTAAACAACTATTTCAAGAAATTATGCGACTGATCGTCCTAATCATTACATATTCAATATCGTCAGCGTCTGCCGAGAGGTCATTCAGCATCTTGTCATGAGTTAAGACTTACTTCAGATCAGTAGTGACACAGTCCAGACTCACTCATACAAATCACCGAATCATTGCATTTTTGATGCAAAGCAAATTGCTGAACAGCCATTTGATTCGATGGACATTGTTTCTACAAGAGATTAATCTCGAAATTGACTAGTTGGGAGAGGATGAGAATCATGTTGCAGATGCACTATCTCGTCTTCCAGTGGGAATGCAAGGGAGTACCGTGTTGAGAGATGTAGATGATGAAAAATAAGTACATATTTAGAAAGCCACAGATTACAGTAGAGAAAAAAAAAAGAACTTACAATAAAAGAGAGCAACAAAGGAAATACCCGTAGATTGGGAAGGTATTATGAAAGATGTCAGAAGTACACGAAGTTCCTGTTGCAATGCAAAGTTTCAAATTACAGGAACTACTATTGTTCAGGAATCAAGAGTGTAGAATCCATAAGTGGAAGCTATGTTTTCCAGGCTTTCTTAATAAAATGGCCATTTTGGTGCATTTGAATGTTTTAAAAATTTGAAGAAATATTGTTACTTAAAAGAGTAATTTAAATCAGTAATGTTCGAAACATTATTCAGACGTGTCAGCTTTGTTCCAACGTAAAATGGAATGTTTACAACACTGTATATTTCCATTATTCTGCTGTACCAAAAAGTTGTGGAACTTTGCAACGGTTGATTAGTATGGATCATTACTACTGGTACAAAGGAAGTAAGATTAGTGTTTAACACCCTATCGAAATCAAGGACATTAGAAATGGAGCACAAGCTCAGATCGTTTCAAGAATGGGGAAAGTAAGGGGCAGGAACAGTCCTGCTATTTATCTGGAGCACTTTAGCGAAATCATAGAAATCTAAATTAGGGTAGTTGTTGCAGATTTGAACAGTTGTCCTCCTGAATCGAGTCTTATGTGCTAACTACTGCACCAACTGACCTGATCACTGCTACAAGGATGATAACGTTTCGGTGGTATCAGAGGTCTGAACAAAACTTGCAAAACTATATCTGCTAGAGAAAGATACTGGAAGAACAATAGTGTGTATTTTGCCAAAGTGGGTGACCAGTGTAACTATTGTCAGACAATTGTGCAGAATTTATTGCTCAAGTATTCCAAGAGTTCTTATGGGATTAGGGAGTAAAGCAAGCGTTGAATTCAAAATTTCACCTGAATGGAAATCCATCTAATGGAGTATTGCTAGATTTAGGAAGCTCATTTCGAACTCACTGAACAAAGTGGCACGCATTATGGTAACAGTATTTTAAGCAATTTGAAGTGATTTTAAATTATTTACGCCATGATAGTACAGAAATAGCATCCAAACAAGCCATTGGAAAAGTGATAAAAAGAGAAAGCGACAAAATCATTAGACGAATAAAGAAGTTTTTTCGCTTGTGTGAAAGGCCTTACATAGTCACAGAAGTGAAGCACATAGTTGCATTTGTGCTAAAAGATCTAATTTGTAGGAAAATTGTAGATTTAAACGACACATAGGATTTGTGAATAGATGTATTGGCACGATAAATTAATGTTATAACACAAGTTCTTAATTTGTTATTGAAGAAGGAGGAGAAATCTTTGCAATTACGAGGGTTTAGAGGAGAGGAAGAGTTTGAGGGTTCGGAAGAGTCACTACTCCCAGGAGCTGGGGTCTGTATTTTGAATGTTACTGGAACGAATAAACTTAAGATGAAGGTGGAGGTAAAAATGTATGGTTTATCCAGACAGTTTTGATTATTGCCATAAAGAAAGTGGAAATTTCTTTCGGAATGGATTGGTTAGAAATGATGTAGTTTTACGCATTACTGGAGAAAAGGTAAGAATTGAGTACCAAGGAGAGAAAATAAGGATAGACATGTCATCGTAAAGTTGAAGAAAGAAGTGAAGTATAAAATGTAGTGTATGTGAACAGTACTATTTTACAATACACTGCTTAGTTTTAGTTGTGGATTTGTTATTACCTTTTATGTATCGTACAGTGATGAAGAGATGTATTCGGAATATTTAAGTGGAATGAATGCTGTGTTCTACGCACATTTCAAATGATGCAGTATGAATAAGTAAAACAGATACAATACCAAAGAACTTTATGAAATGAGTAAGCCAGGAAACATAAAAATGAGGATTTTTAGTGAAATTTTGACTGCTAAAAACTTATGAAGTGGCATGCAAGGAAAAGGGGCGTCAAACAATTTTGTTAACAGATAACATTAGTAAGTAAGTAGAGGGGTTCATTTTGTTTGAAGGCAATTTCTCAATACTGTGTGTCCAAGAGGGCACATTTGATAGGTGGTGTTAGTGTTGCTTGTAAGTTGTTTGTAAGTTGTGCTATAGGGAGACGAAGAAGAAGGTTATTTAGTATTTAATGTCTGGGATGAGAAAATAGAAGATCTGAAGGGCGGTGTTGAGCCCTGGTCAGTTATGAGGAAAGTGGCGTGGACTCTGTGCTATATGTGAATGGGAGTGTAAACGCGAATATGATGTGCCATATTTGTGAATTATATGCGATTTTCATATATACTAATTTCTGCCTGTTGATTTGAATGTAATTAACTGGAGAAGTGTTCGGTAAGAGACGTCAAAATTCATTAACTTGACATATGGGCTAAAATGAATGTGGTAACGAGATAATACATGTACCGCCGGATGTGATTAAGGCTGTTACAAGCAGGGTGACGATGCGTCTTCTTTGACTTTTGAAGTTCAAAATGTTTCAAATGGCTCTGAGCACTACGGGACTTAACATCTGAGGTCATCAGTCCCCTAGAACTTAGAACTACTTAAACCTAACTAACCTAAGGAAATCACACACAGCCATGCCGGAGGCAAGATTCGAACCTGCGACCGTAGCGGTAGCGCGGTTCCAGACTGTAGCGCCTAGAACCGCTCAGCCACATAGGCCGGCTTTTGGAGTTCACAGAAGGGGAAAAAAGCTACATTTTGTTTACATTAAATTGCAGAAAACATACGCTAAAGATTTTTTAGTAAAAGCAGGTAATGGCATTAGATTTCGTCTATATCTGGAGCATCTGTAAGTGGTATGTTGGTATTATTTTTGGATACCATGACAGCCAGTCTCGTAACCTTTTCGTAATGTGACTAGAATATTGGGCTGTACGGTATTGTTGAAATAGTTCAACATTTAAATGTTAAGAGCCACGGAATGCGATGGTGTTGCAGTGTTGGTATGCGGCTGGCACTGGCTTGTTCCGTAGCCTCTTCTCTACAGCTCCAGTTGGCGGGAAGCCTTAGCATTGAACGGTTGTGTTGTTACAGTGTAAACCCTGCGCAAACGGTCGGTCAACGCGATTTAAGCAACGTGCAGTCATTGAATTCTTGATAGCAGAAGGTGTCACCCCAAAGGAGATTCATCAGAGAATAAAAGCAGTTTATGGTGACCGTGTTGATTTGGGTACTGTGTGTCGTTGGGTGAGTTGAAGTGGGAACATCTGACCTGCGTGACAAACAGTTGGACGTCCTGTGACAGTAACCACTGAGTTTCACAAGCAAAAAGTTGACAGATTGATTCAGGACGATCGTCGTATCACTCAGAGTGAACTGGCAAGCACAATCGGCATTTCACAAGAACGTATGGGTCACATTATTGATTTGTTTGGCTGTCGGAAGATCTGTGCACGATGGAGAACTTTGAAACTGTGGTTGCGGAAACAAAGTGTCGACTTCTTCCGTGACGGCTTCAGAAAATTTGCTCATCGTTGGCAGAAATGTATCCAACTGGCTGGTGATTATGTGGAAAAGTGAATATTGATAATTAAAGATCACATTCTAAGGATCATTTCTGCGTCTGATTTGTCAAAATATTCCCATCCAAACTCAATTAACGAAAATGGAGGCATTATTTTTCATTCAACCCTCGTAGATAATAGTCTCATGAGATAGGGTTTTAAAATATACACTCCTGGAAATTGAAATAAGAACACCGTGAATTCATTGTCCCAGGAAGGGGAAACTTTATTGACACATTCCTGGGGTCAGATACATCACATGATCACACTGACAGAACCACAGGCACATAGACACAGGCAACAGAGCATGCACAATGTCGGCACTAGTACAGTGTATATCCACCTTTCGCAGCAATGCAGGCTGCTATTCTCCCATGGAGACGATCGTAGAGATGCTGGATGTAGTCCTGTGGAACGGCTTGCCATGCCATTTCCACCTGGCGCCTCAGTTGGACCAGCGTTCGTGCTGGACGTGCAGACCGCGTGAGACGACGCTTCATCCAGTCCCAAACATGCTCAATGGGGGACAGATCCGGAGATCTTGCTGGCCAGGGTAGTTGACTTACACCTTCTAGAGCACGTTGGGTGGCACGGGATACATGCGGACGTGCATTGTCCTGTTGGAACAGCAAGTTCCCTTGCCGGTCTAGGAATGGTAGAACGATGGGTTCGATGACGGTTTGGATGTACCGTGCACTATTCAGTGTCCCCTCGACGATCACCAGTGGTGTACGGCCAGTGTAGGAGATCGCTCCCCACGCCATGATGCCGGGTGTTGGCCCTGTGTGCCTCAGTCGTATGCAGTCCTGATTGTGGCGCTCACCTGCACGGCGCCAAACACGCATACGACCATCATTGGCACCAAGGCAGAAGCGACTCTCATCGCTGAAGACGACACGTCTCCATTCGTCCCTCCATTCACGCCTGTCGCGACACCACTGGAGGCGGGCTGCACGATGTTGGGGCGTGAGCGGAAGACGGCCTAACGGTGTGCGGGACCGCAGCCCAGCTTCATGGAGACGGTTGCGAATGGTCCTCGCCGATACCCCAGGAGCAACAGTGTCCCTAATTTGCTGGGAAGTGGCGGTGCGGTCCCCTACGGCACTGCGTAGGATCCTACGGTCTTGGCGTGCATCCGTGCGTCGCTGCGGTCCGGTCCCAGGTCGACGGGCACGTGCACCTTCCGCCGACCACTGGCGACAACATCGATGTACTGTGGAGACCTCACGCCCCACGTGTTGAGCAATTCGGCGGTACGTCCACCCGGCCTCCCGCATGCCCACTATACGCCCTCGCTCAAAGTCCGTCAACTGCACATACGGTTCACGTCCACGCTGTCGCGGCATGCTACCAGTGTTAAAGACTGCGATGGAGCTCCGTATGCCACGGCAAACTGGCTGACACTGACGGCGGCGGTGCACAAATGCTGCGCAGCTAGCGCCATTCGACGGCCAACACCGCGGTTCCTGGTGTGTCCGCTGTGCCGTGCGTGTGATCATTGCTTGTACAGCCCTCTCGCAGTGTCCGGAGCAAGTATGGTGGGTCTGACACACCGGTGTCAATGTGTTCTTTTTTCCATTTCCAGGAGTGTATTTTGAGAAGGCCCTGCTTTCATTGTTATGCAGTGATACTGTAAAGTCGATGTGCATATCTGCATTCAGTGTTGAAAAGCTTAAGATTAAGTGGCATTTCTCAATCCCAGCGAGTAAAAAGATTAAGTTGCTTGAAGGCGATGATGAGAATAACAGAGGTGATGACAGAAAGGAAAAGAGTGGAAATGAAATTGTGTTTGCTGAAAATGTGCCATTGACATGCAGTCTACCTCTGCAAACAGTATCAATTATAATCTTCTTGACTGTTGGACAATGGCACAAGAAGAAGACTTCTGTAAGAGGAATGAGTGCTTGACAGTAAAAAAACGAGAAACTGTGGTGCAAAAATTGTAAGAAGGTTGGGACTCTGGGGTTAGAAAAAAGTAAAAAAGGAATGAATATCTCGCCACAGTAGTCAAAAACTTCAGTGCCATTCTTTGGAGAAAACAACACACGCCAGATATAGCGCTCCAAAAGAAAACTATAAATTCAAAGTAAGTTCAGCCCATAAAGCTGCTTTGAAAATACTATCTGCAGCAAGTGAGAAACCTGTTGATCTGTCTATGTTAAAGCACTGATAATAACAAGTCAGTTACAGCTCATGTTTTTAGAACTGCCTACAAAATTCCCAACAGGAAACAACAGTTAAATGATGAGTCGAAAATTTGTGTTCATAATTTAAATGGAGTGGAACTGGGTCGTATTCTTCATATCAGGATTGTGTGTCAACGTATTAAAACATACAGTACTGCTGCAGAAATGAAAGCCAGAGTCATCAAAAATATAATTGAATCACATAGTAAAATTTCCTTGATACTTGCTGAAAGTTCAATGATTAGTCAAATGTCGCCATTGACTATTTAGATTCGAACAGTGCTATATGATATGATGAAACAACTAGTATTTTCCTAGACTTCACTGAAATAGAATGCATGACACCTAGCGTATATTCACTAATGTTCTGAATAGTTTAAAGACTTCAGGTTTTCAACGAGGTCTTTTGAATGAAAATCTCATTTCTGTCGCCACTGATTGTGCGACAGTTACGATGGGGGTAAGAAAGGTACAGCTGCATTGCTGAAACATGCTTTCCCAGAAAGTTTAAGTTGGTACTGCGCCAGCCACAAGCAGTTTGGGGAAATCATAAGGCGCTGATTTTACTAGTACTAAGACTGATATGAACAAAGAATACTAATAGAAAAATGTATGAAGGTCTTCTACTGAAAAACCAGTATTGACTTTATTTTGGATCTGGGTTTAAGTGCGATATGTTACAGGAGTTGTTTGACCTTAGTATAGAACTGCAGACTTGTGATATCAATCTTCATAAAAAAACTCAGAGTATTTGAAAAGAGAAAGGTAAATATAGATCCATATTATAATGAAGCTCTGAGAAAAAGAGAATTATTACACTTAAAGAGGATGTCTTTTCAGAAAGGAAATTAAAAGAGATTTACAGCTAGGCCAACATCATTTTATGAAAGGTTGTGCAAATGAATGGAAGATAGACTTTTAAATCATGAAGATGATGCAATAAACTAACTGAATCCTTCTCACTATCATGACAATCCTGCAGTAACTTTTGCTAGTAAGAAATAAAAAAATAAGCTAAAGATTCAGATTTTCGGAAATAAAAATAATCAGATGTTTTTGAGAGTTCCTAGAAGAAAAGGAATTTCCAGCTTCTCTGCTGCCTCGGATAAACACAGTTGGCAGCGTACCAGTATCTAGAAGGAAATGTGAGAGGAGATGTTCACTGGTAAACCTTGGTGTAATCCAGTTAACAGCGTCACTGTACCTAAAGATTGTTGCCAACTTCATGTTCATGAAACTAGTAGGACCTCCTTTCCAACTGTTAAGCCCAGCTCCTTTATATGGAGACGTGGTTCCTAAAAGGAAGACATCCCCACAGACAGCAAAAGTAAGGCGAAGAAGCAGGAGAATTATGATAGTGATATCCTGACGCCAATTTGGGACCCGCTTTGAACAATAGGGTTCATCTGTGAGGTACGACTTTTAACCTTAATTCTAGATATAATATAACACTCTGAATTATTTGCTTACTTTAGAGTAAGTAAAAGAGGACGTTATAATTTCTCACAGACACAACTTGTAAGAGTTAGACATTGACAACAGGTCACAAAGGGTACTAGCTTAACTAAACAGAATGATGTACGTTGCCAAACATTGCATTTTAAACTTATGTCGTCCATGTTCAGCTGCAGTAATATACTGCGACTGTTTATGACAATAAATGATAAATTAAAATACTTACCTGTGTCAGTCACTTTTTATTCAGAGTCCCACGACGCTTCTTGAGAGAATACGCCCTCTTCTTCCTGTGGATGAGGTTGAATTCCATTTCGCTAGAAATGTGGTATAATTAGCATTTGTTAACGTTATATGGCACCAGGATTATAAATTCTAAACAATATTAAAGCAACTTACAGTATGTTCCGACAGAAAAAACAGAGGTACAACATAAACAAACATTTCCATCTTTAGATGTCACACAAACAGGAACCAACAACATAAACAGGCCACATGGTGCACAGATGTAGAGATACAAATATTTGTAAGTCAAAGAGCATTGATTACTATAGTCCGATAAAAATTACTTGATAGTTGATGTCTGTAACTTGCCGCTACAGCGCTGCCACATCGGCTGCCGGCTCTCCTATATTATAGGTGACACACAAGCACGGCAGGTCACTTACCAATGCGGAGAAAAGTTGGAAGCCGCCACGACTAAGTATGACCGAAATGCGAGATTCTCTGTCGACAGCTAATTTTAAGTGAAGAATGACTGAACTGCGGCAGGCGACACGTTTTGCAGCCCTGAATTTAAACTCATGTGTAACATAACCAAAACCTCGTGATGTGCAATGTGCCCGCGGAAACGGCAGTCAACAATCATCAGAAGAACTAAAATCGCGATCGCTTTGTTAACGGCGATTTAAGCTAACCTCTACGACCA